>NC_083354.1:59304333-59929333 GCF_030254825.1 Meriones unguiculatus
AAGAATCATAACATTTGAGACTTGCTTTTATATCAAAAGTTAAAAATTTTAGTATTTTTCACAAATTCTTATTTTATTTATTTAAACTTATATAATATACACCTATAAAAATAAACTGTTTATTTTTAAAAATCCATTTCCTTCTTGATAGGCATTCAGGTTATTTCCAACTTTTGCTATTAAATTAACCCTGCAGTGTTTGGGGGTTTTGCTTTGTTTTTTAATTTTAAAATGATTTGATTACTTCTTTTAGACTTTCCTACACTGTATTCTGATCACATTAACCCTTTATTCCTCCCATTAACTCCTCCCAGATCCACCGTCAACTCTTTAGTCTCACAGCTTAAATGTCCTCTTTGGTTTTGTTATTTTCCTTTTTTGTTTAATAAACTATTGGCTTCATTCTGTACTGTTCACAGACTTCTGGATGTGGAACCACCAACTGAAGTATGGTTGACCTACCAGGATCTGCACATTTAAAGAAAACTGACTTTCCTTTCCTCAGACGCCACAGCGGTAGCTCCTCAGTTAGGGGTGAGGACACATGAAACCTTGCCTACTCCATGTTACAATATTTCCCAGCTGACCACGTGGAGGTCACGTGCTGTAAGTGCATAAGTGCACCAGTCCTGTTTTGTACAGAAGACGTTTTGTTACTGTTCTCTCTAACCTATGGCTCTTGCAGTCATTTCGTGCCCTCTTCTGCAGTGGTCCCTGAGCTTTGGTGAGGGAGCGTATAATATAGTTGTCCTACTTGTGGGATGAGCCCTCCGCATTCACCTATTCTCCGTATTTTCAGAAGTTCAGAGTTTCTGCAAAACTACTGCCCGCTGCACAACGCAACTTCTCTGATGAGGTCTGAGAGCTACACTAATGTACAACGACAGAGATACAGATTTAGAGGACATGTTGGTATGATGCCCATTTACAAAATGATAGCAGTAGGTTCACTCCTGGAGCTTGTGATCTCCCCAAGCATGTGCTCTTGGCAAGGGGTGTAATATGTTTTTCCTCTCATGCAGTAACTAAAACCAATAAGAAAGCAGTTGTTAACTGTGCAAACACTGGTGCCACTTTGTGCCCATAGGCATATCTTCTATGATGGTTATTATTGCAACTCACAGGGGTTTCAGTTGGATAAGACTATTGATGTCCCCCACTCAGCAGCCTGTGAAAGCTAGTCAGCAGGGAAAAAGTCTGAAAAAAAAAAAGGGAGGCAACCAATTTGAGTTTCCATGACCTGTGAGCAATGTGTGCAGTGTCTCCATCAAGACGGTCTTACTATCAAGTTCTAGTGGGTCATCCAAGGGAAATTACAATAGCATGTATTGTTTTGAGAGTCCCTGGACACATCTACATATCTTACCAACAACTGAAGTTTACAAAATAGTAGTAGTTTTCCATATGGGTTTTTCAAACGTTTTGTTTGTTTGTTTGTTGTTTGTTTTTTTTTTTTTTTGTTTTTAGTTTTTCAAAAGAAGGTAGCACTGGCTTTCCTGTGAAGACTTTCAACTGCGAAGACTGGCCTTGAACTCACGGAGATCTGCCTGCCCCTGCCTCATGACTGCTGGGATTACAGGCATGCATCATAACTGCCCAGGTTCAAACATTCTTAGAGTTAGTCATTTCCCTCAACAATCCCTCCTTTGCCCTATCCTCCTAATCCTTTCCCCACTCACACCAACCTGCCCATTATTCCCAATTTCCCCTTCACCAGTGTTTTACCAAAAAGTAACTTACGTTTTAAACTTTTGTATATGTATACATTATATGTTGAATATATTGCCCCTCACAGATGGTCCTCAGGTGTTCCCCACCTCATTAAACACTTTGTTTATCAAGACAGTTTTACTACTACTTCTGTATCTACATAAATCTAGAAACTCCAAATGAGAAAAGACATGACATTTGTATTTCTGAGGCTGGCATAACTCAGTAAATACATTTATCTCCAGTTACATTGATTTTCTAATTTTGTTATTCTTTCTGGAGGAAAAAAATGTCTAGAGGACAGGAGCCTTCCACAAAGGGCCTTTGAAAGACTCTATTCAGCAGTGTATCGAAGCAGATGCTGAGTCTCATAGCTAAACTTTGGGTAGAGTGCAGGGAATCTTATAAAAGAAGAGGGAGATAGGAAGAACTGGACAGGACAGGAGCTCCACCAGGAGACAGACAGAGTCAAAAAATCTGGAACCAGGAAGGCCTGCAGAGACTGATGAATTAACCAAGGACCACGCATGGAGAGAACCTAAATACCCTGCTTAGAGGTAGCCCATAGGCAGCTCAGTCTCCAAGTGAGTTCCTAGTATGGGGAGCAGGGGCAGTCATAGTCATGAACTTGGTTGCCTGCTCTTTGATCACCTCCCCCTGGTGAGGTGGCCTTACTAGACCATAGAGGAAGAGGATCCAGACAGTAAATCAGATCAGATCTGATAGGTTAGGGTCAAATAGTAGGGAAGGAGGACCTCCCCTATCAGTGGACTAGGGAAGGGACAAAGGGGTAGGAAGAAGGATAGAGGATGAGACCTGGAGGAGATGAGGGAGGGGGCTACAGCTGGGATACAAAGTTAATAAATTCTAATAAATAATAATAATAATAATAATAATAATAATAATAAAAACCTTCATTGTAAGTTTGTAACACATTTTCCTTAGGCATTCATCTGTTGCTGAAAACCCAGTTTCGTTACATAATTTAGCTCCTGTCAATGGTGCTGCAATAAACATTGATATACAAGTTTCTCTGTGATATATTACTTCTGAATCTTTTCGATAAATTCCATGCAGTGGTATAACTAATCATGTAAAAGATCCATTTCTTAATTTTGAAGGCCCTCCATATTGACTTGCATCATTTATGGATTTGCTTATACTCTAACTAGAAGTGTTTAAAAGGCCTCTCTTTTGACCAAACACTTTCCAGCATTTATTATTTTCCTAAAGACTACCATAGTGTGTATATTTTAAGTAATATCTTAAGGATTTATTGTATATGATAGATTATTTTTATAAAAACACATTATTTGTTTAAAAGATATTAAATATATCAGAAAGGTAGTCTGTTCGCTCATTTGTTTTATCATAAATGAATTCAAAGTAGATGTAAAGTGGTATGAATCATTTTATGAAAAAAAATGGGGGGCTAAGAAGATATTTCAGTGGCTAATATCACTAGCTGCTATTCCAGAAGACCCTTGTCAGGCTCTCAGCACCGACATGGCAGCTCATAGCCATCAGTAACTTCAGTTTCAGTGGATTAGGTTTCCTCTTTTGGCTTCACGGGCACTAAGCTCGCAGTTGGTACACAGGCATGTGTAGAAGAGACATGTGTAGAAGCTGATGAAAGTTTCAGAGAAGAAACTTACTGGAATCATCTCCAGTGGAAGCATCAGTTCTTTTGAGTTTGGCTGAATGCCTAGGGAAATTTCAGAGACACCGAAGATGCGGAGAACCAAGACCAGAACAAAAAAAACAATACAGAAGCCTCTAAGACAGCAAATCACAGATATAAAAGCAGCAAGAAACAAGCTAGGAGTCTCTGAGACAGTGAATAACAGTAAGCCACCCCAAAAGACAATGTTTATTATATAAACAGACTTTTCCTGAATTAAAAAAAAAATGTTTATTATATGAAAGGACTTTTCCTGAATTTAAACTCCATTTCGGATCCCTTCAAAGCAAAGGTAAGACTTGAGGGGATAGAAACAGTACTTGAAAAAGCCCCTGCAGTATTTATTGCAGCTGTGATCACACAAGTAAGCCCCTCCCTAAATTCAATTGCAATCTTTATATATTTTCTCTCAAAAAAGATAGAAAAAAAATCACAGTACAACAAGAAAAAATTAGCTATAATAAGACAAAGGCTCAAGTGACAAGAGACAAAGGAAATAAAAAAAAAGGCAGTGCTTAATTGTGAGCCTATGGCACATAATAAAATTTAAGATCAAGATACACAGCCCATTGAACCCACAGCACCACCTCTAAAAGAAATTGGAGAAAGCGACCACCTCCACTGGTTTTTAGGTTACCCAGGAACAAAAGCTAGATAATCATAGAAATATGGGAACTCCTTAAAGGGGTTAGCTTGTACCCCAACAACAAACAACAGCCAGGCATTTCCTGTCAGCAATGAAATAACTCATCCAAACTTGGTATTGGAGACCGAATGCATGCTACAGAAGGAAGCAGTGCCTGAGACTTAGCTATAACTAAAAATCTCACGCTATCACCAAAAATTCAATGCATTCAATATGTTCAAAATACACACTGAATTTCAAGAACCTCTATCCCGAAAGACAGTATGGTATTAGGACAGTAGGTGTTAGACAGGAATGGTATTAGAAAGAAGTAGCCTAGCATCTCAAGGACTCATTGTATATCCAGGAATCACAGAGAATAATGAGAGAGAGAGAGAGAGATTATGGTTTATGTAAAGAAAAATATGCAGTTTAAAGTGAGAGTTAGGGTTGTTCAGCTTTTACTGTTTCCATATGTCAAAGGCAAAGCAGCTCTAACTGAAAGGACAGGAGGATTCAGAAGTACAGGAAGACAGGTTTTTGGCAAAATATTATCAATGATCAGAAATCAAAATTAAAATTAAAAGGTATAGAATCTTGGAATCCACATTGGTCCTTTTAGAAGGCATCTACACAGTTTTAATATTGGAACATTACCCAAGTTAAAAAAAAAAAGTATAAGACAAAGTAAATGTGTGGGACCAGAAGATAAAATAGAAGGATTAAAATTATGTGGCAGATATAGCCATAAACCTATGGGGAAGAGATCTAATTCAACAGTGGAGAGCTCATATTTTATTCTTTCTTAACCGAGATTGTATATTGACATCTTAAGTAATATGACGTGATTGTTTCTGTGTTTAAATGGGTAAGAAGCCCAGCTCACTGGCATTGAGTAGGGCATGGAATGTGAATGCTTATGTGTGGATTAATAAAGATCTAATTGTACCTTGATAAACAGAAAGGGGGACTAAGATTAGCTGAAAGACAGTGGATGGTAGAAAAGAAAACCTGCTAAATTAGATCAATCTGCATACTTTAAATATGTTTTAACATCAGAATGGAAGTCAGGGAATGTGTTCAATTGGGGAAGAGGTTTGCCTATATTTACACAGGTGATGAAAGACTATAACTTCCATAAAAAATTGATAATGATCCAATCTGAGTTATATAACCTTCCATATGAAAGCCACAACTCAAGGAAAAGACACAGAAAGACAGCAATGTAGATGATGCAGAAAGCTGATATCTCTGCATGGGGACAGTTCAACAAACCAGCTGAAGAAGGACAGATCATTCATCAGACTGGCAGACTGGAAAACCTTGAAGCTGAAATGGACGTTTGTTGAAGGACCAATGATGAGGACTGAAGTTAAGAAGGATCATCACATCACCAGATCTTCCTTAAAACATTCAGACTGTTAAATGTGTGTAATTGATACTTGTTTCTGTTATAATAGTCAAACCGTGTATGATTTTTAGCTTAAACAGGAAGTGGGAGGATATAGAGAATTTTTAATCCAGGAACATGGCTGCTATGGCAAGGGATCGCATCCAAAGACCTAGGTCTGTATAATCTGGCTGAAATACAAACACTCTTTAATCCCTTTAATCCCTTTAATCCCTGTGGCTAGAATATAGACAGGCAAACCTTTAATCCCTCTGACTGGAATATAGACACTCCTTTAGCACACACCTTAAGCCCAAACAATGACATCTCATTGAGGAACAGACAAAGTGATGAATCAGAGAAAGATTTGACAGAATGAGTCAGAGATAGGATATGCCCAGCTCTCAGAAGAGCAGGCAGGAAAGAGGAGCAATTTAAGAATAGCACAGAAAAAGTGAGGAGAAAGAGCACAGTACAGGAATACAGCAAAATTTGTGGAGCCAGTACAGCAGAGTTCAGTTGAGTACAACTGAGTCCATGAAGTTCAGTTTATGGAGTTCAGAGGGCAGTTTTTCCAAGCAGAGCAATTTGGTGAGAAGTGGAGAGAAACCAGTTTGAATCAGTCACGTTGGAGAGCAGTTTTGAGTCAGAACAGCTAAGTTGAACCAGCCAGCCAAAGTTCAGAAGAAACTAGAAAGGATGAGTTTATTTAGCAGGAAGTCTCAGAGGCTAAAAACATTCTAAGCCTAGGCTAGCAGATGAAGGTTGGAAGCTGAAACCTTAAAGGCTTAAGCTTGCAGAAGCTTAGATTGTATGGCAGCTAGAAGCATCCAGGCCTAGGCCTAGGGATAGCTAGATAGAAACACTCTGGAGACAGCCCAAGCCATGTATTCATAAAGTCTGGATGTGGCTCTCATCTCATCCCCTCTTTTGACTAAATAAAAATAATAATTATAGATATGCATCCAAACAAATATGCACAGGCATGCATATAAGCAAAACACCCATCCACATAAAAGTAAAATGAATAAATTTATTTTATAAAGATGGTTAGATGATCAAATGTTTCATTTTTGATGATCAAAACTCCTAAATGAATTTTTTTTCCTAAGGCTGATGATGTGGCTCACTGAGTATATATATATATATATATATATATATATATATATATAGAGAGAGAGAGAGAGAGAGAGAGAGAGAGAGAGAGAGAGAGAGAAGAGAGAGGGAGAGGAAGAAAGAAAGAGAGAGAAAGAAGAAAGAAAGAAAGAAAGAAAGAAAGAAAGAAAGAAAGAAAGAAAGAAAGAAAGAAAGAAAGAAAGAAAGAAAGAAAGAAGAAAAAATCTCTTGGAAGCTGCTACAGTGTGTCACAATGTGTCTGTCCCACAGTATACCCTTTTGTCCATACATATTTAATTGCAAATGTTCACTACAATGAGTCATTGGGCTAGTTTGAGGCTTCTGCAACTCTATCAATACTGGATCCTCACCAGGACTCTTCTCGGATTCCTATTATTGCCCTTTGTTATGATGGAGATCCTACAGCTTTGGATCTGCAAAAGCAGCCCTTTTACATGCTCCAGCAGTTCATAGATGAGGTAGATGATGGGTGGGCCAATTTAAAACCCTGGATTTGAGCCTGGGTGGTCACTGAATTGGTCAGTCCACCGGCTCTCTCACATCCACATTGCAGTGCAATATCCTCAGCACTGCTCAGGCTTGCTTACCCAATGTCACACTCAGCAAGAGACAGAGCCAGCTCTCCTGTTCTCATGCCCTTGGGGCCAGCTTACCCTTACCTTGACACCAGGGTCAGCTCTACTGTGCTGCCCAGGGGAGGTAAAAGGCCTGCTTTCCAAAGTGCTGCAGCCTGTGAGGGGCAGGAACATCTCTCCTTCTCTCATAACCTCTGTGCCAGTTCTTCCTTCTGTCACAGGAGGTTAGGAGCCTAAAATGTTTTTTTAAAATACCTTGTATGTCTTTCTGCTTTTGGGACAGCTCACTCAGGATGATCCTTTCCAGTTCCCACCATTTACCTGCAAATTTCATGATCTCCTTGTTTTTCATTGCTGAGTAATATTTCATTGTGTAGATGTACCACAATTTCTGTATCCATTCTTCAGTTGAGGGGCATCTGGGTTGTTTCCAGCTTCTGGCTATTACATATAAAGCGACTACAAACATGGTTGAGCAAAGGCCTTTATTGTGTACTTGGGCCTCTTTTGGTTATATGCCTAAGAGTGGTATAGCTGGATCTTGAGGAAGCGCTATTCCTAGTTGTCTGAGAAAGCGCCAGATTGATTTCCAGAGTGGTTGTAGAAGTTTACATTCCCACCAGCAATGGAGGAGGGTTCCCCTTTCTCCACAACCTCTCCAGCATGTTTTGTCACTTGAGTTTTCTTAGCCATTCTGATGGATGTAAGGTGAAATCTCAGGGTTGTTTTGATTTGCATTTCCCTGATGGCTAATGAGGTTGAGCATTTCTTTAAGTGTTTCTCTGCAGTTTGATATTCCTCTACAGAGAATTCTCTGTTTAGCACTGCTCCTCATCACTCATATAGACATATAATATAGGATAAACCTACTAAAATTCTGTACACCTAAAGAAACTAATCAAGAGGGAGAACTCTGACTAAAATGCTCAATCCCCATCTGGAAAGGCAAAGAGAATGGACATCACAAGAAGAAGAAAACAGAAAACAAGTTAGGAACCTGCCACAGAGGGCCCTGAAAGGCTCTGCCCTGAAGACTATCAAAGCAGATGCTGAGACTTATGGCCAACTCTTAGGCAGAGTGCATGGAATCTTATGAAAGAAGTGGGAAATAGTGAGATCTGGAGAGGATAGGAGCTCCACAAGGAGAGCAACAGAACCAGAACATTTCAATACAGAGGTCTTTCCAGAGACTCATACTCCAACCAAGTACCATGCATGGAGATAACCTAGAACCCCTGCACAGATGTAGCCCATGGCAGTTCAGTGTCCAAGTGGGTTCCATAGTAATGGAAGAGGGACTGCCTCTGACATAAACTGATTGGCCTGCTCTTTGATCACCTCCCCCTGAGGGGGGAGCAGCCTTACCAGGCCACAGAAGATGACATTGCAGCCACTCTTGATGAGATCTGATAAACTAAGATCAGAAGGAAGAAGAGGAGGACCTCCCTTATCAGCAGATTTGTGGAGGGGCATTCATGGAGAAGGGGGAGGGAAGGTGGAATTAGGAAGGGTGAAGGAAGGGGTTTATGGGGGAATACAAAGTGAATAAAGAGTAATTAATAAAAGTTAATATTTTTGTTTTCTTTTATAGGTCATTGGTCACTGGTGGTTTTATGAATTAAATTTACAATCTCTCATTCACTCAGCCACCAGTAGTTCATACTTTTTTTCTAGTTTGACATAAATAAAAGTCCCTTCCCTTCATCATTAGTGAGGTCTTTGTACGTGCAGATGTGAAACCCTGTATTCTCGTTTGCCTCAGATATCTCTGTCCACTGACTGCTGTATAAGGCTCTGAGGCTGCACAGTGAATGCTGAGCTCTGTTGGATATGGTGCCTACTCATGCTTTCTCTTATCATGCTTCTCTGTGATTACTATATTTAGCAAATTTCTTAAATTCCTTTGGGATTTTGGGTTCATATATTTGAAATATATAGAATACTTTTTGTATAATTGCCATAGCTGAAAAACTAAACTGCACTGCTTTTTGATTTCAGGAGATGTTAATGGTCCTTTCTTCTGAATAACCATGAGATAACAAATTAAGCTGCTAATTAAATATAGCTTATGTTATGTAAAAATGTATAGTCTGTTAAAAAAATCTTCCAATATACTTTATATAAAACATATACACAGCAAATGTTTTATTATTAAGGTATATCAGAACCCACCTCTAGCTTTTAAAAAAAAATGTTATAAAATGCTGAATATACAAGTCACTTGCATACTGGTGGCCTTGTCCTCATTTTGAGTGATCTGTTTACCTGATTTGTTATAAGAAAATAATTAATTCCTCAATGTTAAGCTTTTTCTAGCTGTCCTATTATTTGTAAAACTGAAAACTGTAACAGCTAAAGGGCTACAACCTTTTTTATATTACTTTTTAAATTATTTTTATTTTTATTAATTACAGGTTTTTTTCACTTTGTATCCCCCCTGTACCTCCCTCCTTCCTCCCCTCCCAATCCCACTCTCCTCCTTCTTCCCCACCTGTGCCCCTCCCCCAGCCCACTGATAGGGGAGGTCTTCCTCTCCTTCCTTCTGATCCTAGTCTATCAGGTCTTATCAGGAGTGGCTGCATTGTCTTCCTCTATGGCCTGGTAAGGCTGCTCCCACCTCAGGGGATGGTGATCAAGAGCAGGCCAATCTGTTCCTGTCAGAGACAGTCCCTGTTCCCAATACTATGGAACCCACATGAATACTGAACTACCATGGGCTGCCACAACCTTTTAATGATTAATTTTGGGTAAGTCAATGGCTTATGGAGAAGCTTAGTAGATTGGACAGCATTCAAGCCAATTTGACACTAAAAGGAAATGTTGTTGGGAAAAAGGGATGGATGTCAGTAAAATCTCAAGTTCTTTTTTTGGACTTGCTGATTCTGTTTATACATATAAATGGAAATATTAAGGGTACTAGATCCACGAGTTTTACATGCTGAGATGAATTGAAGAAACATATTGTATTCAAAAAAAGGTATTGAATTCAAAGTAGTCTAGTAGAATTTCTATATCAATGTCAGAATAGATGAGTTTACCTAAAGAGAAAATCAAGCCCATGAGAAATTGTTAAAATAATTATATCCTTTTACTTTCCAATACAACAACGTTGAAACTATTCCTATCCCCAGTTAATTATTAAACATTAGTACAATGCCTTTCTCCACTCTGTTCAATCTCCATCAAATTCACTATACCAGTGGCTTCGCCTTTATTTATTTTGTGTTCCAATTTTTTTCTGGATATTTCTACTTACATATTTGGAAATTCTAATCTGTGATTAAAAGAAAGAGCTGTCATTCTACTGCTTTTATGTGACAAAGAGAAAACAGTTCAACTATTTGTTATATTATTAAAGATCAGAAACAAGAAATGAAGGCCTGGATTCTAAAGTCTTTTATGTTGACCTCTGTTCTACTATAAACTTTAAAATCTCTTTTATATCAGGAAATAGGACTCAGAAACCATGAGAAAGGAATACATCCTGTTTTCTGGGTCTGAGGTTACTAGATAAACAATTCTGATGAGGGTTTGTGATATGAGTGAAATGTTTTGATGTCAATTTTAAAGAAAGTGAAAGATTTAGATTTTAGCAAGAAAATCTGCTTTAAAAAACATGGTTTGACCAAGATAATTTCCAAGGAGGAAATCTTCAAGGCAATGATTATAAATAGAACAATAGAACATGAAAATATCAGATTTATCCAGATTAATACATTGACTTAGAAACTTGACTTAGAAAATTGTTTATTTTTCATTTGTGAACCTGGGAAATGAACCCAGAGTCTTATTTATACTAGGCAAGTACTCTACCCCTGACCTACATTCCTACTCTCACACAAAATTGTATAAATTTTTATAATTTATTTGTGTGTGTGTCTGAGAGAAATGTGGGGAGAGAGAGAGAGAGACAGAGAGAGCACTTGTATAGTATAGATGCATAGACTAGTATAGAACACATAGTGTAGATGTGGAAGTCAGAAAACAACGTAGTGGAGTCAGTTCTATCCCTCTACCATGTAGGTTCCAGGGATTAAGCTCATGTCATCAGGTGATGATGGCAGCTGTCTTTAGCTGTTGAGCCATCTTCCCAGCCCTAAGGACTGTATTTACAAAAAAAAAAAAAAAGTGTTAAATTTAAGAAAGTAAGCTTTAAGCATGATAAACTGGTTTATAGCTTATTTTTGAGTAAATATTGTTTCATTGTTTTCAGATATTCCTATCTGTTTTATGAAAAATAATAACATATTGTCATCTAAGCTTCTGTGGCTATCAACGGAAACAATATTAATAACCCTTTCCTGCCTAGACTGAAAATATTAATTTAGCATTAGTTTCACTAGCTCTGGGGTAGTCAGGATTATGGTGAAGCAAAGCAAACAACTTTTGCTCACTTAAACTTGATGCATGAAGCACTGGTTCTCTTCCAGTTCTTCCATCATGCAATATACTCAACAAAGAGAAGAATGTCTAGGAGAAAAAAAAAAAAAGACAAGCCAATAGCCACTTACTTCAAATGGTACACAGTTTGATCCATTTGTACACTTTGTACAGTTTGATCCACTTTTTCCTTGAGGAGATGAGGTCAGTAAGAAGCTCACACATGTCTTCTTTTTTTTATTTTATTATTATTTTTTTTATCAGTTACATTTTATTAACTCTGTATCCCAGCCATGTCCCGATCCCTCATTCCCTCCAGTCCCTCCCTCCCTCCCTCATCTCCACCGTGCCCCTTTCCAAGTCCACTGATAGGGAGGGACCTCCTCCCCATTCATCTGATCCTGTTTTATCAGGTATCTTCAGGACTGGCTGCAAAGCCCTCCTCTGTGGCCTAACAGGACTGCTCCTCCCTTCGGGGGTGGGGAGGCCAAAGAGCCAGTCATTGAGTTCCTGTTAGAAATAGTCCTTGTTCCCCTCACTTTGGGAAACCAATTGGTTACTGAGCTACCACAGGCTACATCTGAGTGGAGGTTCTAGGTTATATCCATACATGGTCCTTGGTTGAATATCAGTCTCAGAAAAGACCCTGTGCCCAGATATATTTGGTCCTTGTGGAGCTCCTATCCTTTCCCCATCAGACTAACTCCCCTTCTTTCTTATGATTCCCTGTACTCTGCCAAAGGTTTGGTCATGAGTCTTTGCTTTGAAAACACTGCTAATTAGAGTCTTTCAGATGTGCTCAGTAGACTCCTGTCATACGTTCAATGCACATCCCATCTGTCTTTCTAAATGAGGATTGATCATCTTACCCCATGTCCGCTCAATTGATTATCTTTTTTAGGTGTATAGATTTCATTATGTTTATCATATCTTACAGGTCTATATAAGTTAGTATATCCCATGTTTGTCTTTCTCCTTCTGGGATATTTCACTCAGAATGATCTTTTCTAGATCCCACCATTTGTCTTCTTATCCACCTATTAAATCACACCAGAGCCAGTGCAATGAAACACGCCTATAATGCTTGCACTCTGGGAAGCAGCGGCAGGTGGATCTCTATGAGCTGAAGATCAGCTTGGTCTACAAAATGAGTCCAAGCCAGCCAAGGCTACACAAAGAAACCCTGTCTCAAAAAAAAAAAAAAAGTCACACCAGAGTATTCAAAGTTCAAGTCTCAGTTAGTCACCTGCTCTTATAATGGCCCCCTTCCTCCAAGTAAAATTGCGCATCCAGTTTGTAAAAGAGACAAAGGATGAGTCCAAATGATTCCAATTAATGTTTGAAGTATTTATTATATGTACATATGTATGTATAAATGTATAATGTGGGTGTTTGTGTGTGTGTGTGTGAGTGTGCATCCTTTAGCAAATTAGACTTGGATGCTTTGCAGGGACATTTCCATTGATTCTACATCTGGAAGGAAGCAAAACATTAGTCACCAAAACCCAAATAGAGCTGTATGCTTTGAATTTATGAATAAGACAAAATTAAAGTCGAGAAGAAATAGACATGAACGTATTTTAATTACTCAGAAGTCAGCTTGCACAAGATCTCAGAGAATTAGATCTTGGCTTTGTTTACTTGATATAATTCTAAATATTTTATTGAGAGAAAATGTGTAGGAAGAAAAAAAATCCACTGTATTTGTGAAAAATTCTTATGTGTCTTTAAATAGATCCAAATAATTTTTTAAAAAAATTCTGATGCTAAGATGATTTTGAAAACTAATCATCTTTCACGTTAGAAAAGTTTAAATTGCCAGCTTAATCCTGTTAAAATATTTTTATTGCATTCTTAGTAATTTCCCTTGGAAGCGTTTCTAAAGGCTCAGCAAAACATTTACAATTTCATAAAAACCTTTTAAATTAATTTATAACTTAGCTATGAAGTCTTTTGGGGAGACTCAAAACAGTGGGTGCCCTCATATCCATAATATGTATGCTTAAATGTTTTATTACAACCAAGTGGATTAGGATGGAATTATTTAACTTCAGTTACTCCATTTTATTTAACCACAATCTGGCCTTTTACTTAAACTGATTTAATTCCATTTTGTTCAATTCCATACGTATTGTTCTGTTTTACTTTATTATCATCCATAGTGGCTTAAAGAACTGAATATAAGAAAATACTGACCAATGAAGAAATTGTGGTTGGCATTTTATTGAATCATAATTTAGGATGATAAGTATTTCCTTATAAGTGCTCTGGGTGAGATGGAATGTCTTGGTTCTTTGTGTACCCACTGATGCAATTTCTTGGCCCACCTTTTAAAAAATCTCAGGTTGTTATGGCAACCAATTGTGTGCAAGCATATCCTGACAGCTCATTGCCTCAGCAGAACCTTTATTTTTTATCCTAAGGCATCTTAACATTTGCCTTTATCTATATTTGTTTTCTATAAGTGCTTTATTTGCTCTATGTGCTTTTTTCTGTGTTATATTTTTGTCATATTCATCCAACCAGTCAGATCATATTATAATTGCTCATTTCTAATTAGTACTTAATTGTACCTCTAACTGCCAAGTTAACCCAAGGGCTATGCAAGGAAGCCTTCTTAATATCTGAAAAAAAAGTCTTTATTTCTAAAAGTTATTTGATAATCTAACCTGAGTGATTTCTGATTGGCAGTCTTTACTCTCATCCTACAAAAGATCACATGGTGCTCTTCAGATTTCCATGGATTCCAAAGATGGTCCCTGTAAGAGGGTATTATAATTCAACTTTTTTTGCCTCAGTTATGGCTCAGATCCAAGAAATATCAGTGGTGAGTACTCTGACATTTCATTGTGGGAATCTTATGAACTTACATACTCATGCAAAAGAAATCTTGAACATTACATATGGAACATATACCCATTATCTACCTATGCTCTGAAGACCCAGGCATTCACACAATTTTCATTTTTCAATTTTCTCAGGAATTTTTGTGATACACTTGGAAATGAACATGGAACTAAGTAGAAGTCTTACAAATATCTCTATGACAGGATTCTTGCAGTGAATTTAAAGAACTCTTCATCTTTCATTAAGATTGGGATGGAGTAGTACTCGATACTCAGTACATCAAAAGTCAGAAATTCTTTCCAAAAGACTTCACTCATTATCTCTGGTCAAAGTGATGATGGCTGAGCAAGGCACTGATCTATGAATAAAACAGAATCTCTTTGGGAGTCATTTCACAGCTATGTGCTTTTAGTAGAAGAGTAGTATTTGGGTTTTTTCCCTATTATTAATCTTATTCTCTAGAGGAACAGAACTTATAGAATGAATGTGGGATATATATATATACATATTTTTTTTTCTTAGAATGGCTTTATAGGCTGCGATACAGCTAGTCCAAAAATGGTATCTATAAGAAGTTTCAAGATTTCAACAGTTGTTTAATTCACAGGCTAAAGGTCTCAGCTGGTTTTCAGCATACATCAGAATCCCAGAGAAGAAGCTCTAATGCAAATGAAGAAATGAATATGATATCCGGAGCAAAAACAAGCAGGCAAAGAGAGAGCAAGCTACCTTCTTCCATGTTCTTTTTATAGGCTTCCAGGAGAAAATGAAGCCAAGGTTGAAGGTGGATCTTCCCACCTCAACAGATCCCAGTTAAAAGTGTTTTCTTCTAACAGCAAATATCCAGATCAACAATGGGTTTTCCCATTTCAAAATATTTAATTAAGAAAAAAGTTCCTCTCCTATGTTCCCCATCATTTGGGTTTTAGTTAATTCCAGATGTAGTCAAGTTGACAGCCAAGAAAAGCCATCATACTCTAGGAACCCTACTATGTAGTCTTGGGTTCTTGGTTACCCAAGCAGCATCAGTAATGGGCCTCACACACAATTAGATATTGATTGGTTACTCCATCAAGTTTTGTGCCACCATTACACTAGCATATCTTGAAGGCAGTATACCATTTCAACTGAAGGGTTTGTAGATGGGTGGGTTTTTGTTTCTTTTTTGGTTGCATACAGAGTATCTTCCTGTATCAAATACACTAATCTGTACATGTGTAAGCTCTATTTAGGCACTTCTTTTCTTAAAAAAAAATATTTATTAACTTTATGTCCCAATTGTAGCCCTTTTCCTCTTCTCCTCCATGTCCCATCTCCCTCCCTGTTTCCTCTATCTCCCTTCCACTTCCCCTCAGAAAAAGAGAGGGCCTTTCCCCACCCACCCATCTCAGGACATCAAGTCACATAAGACTGGGTGCATCCTTTTCCACTGTGGCCTGGCAAGGCAACCCCAACAGAGGAAAGTGATCAAAAAGCATTTTGTCCTTGTCAGAGACAGCTTCTGTTCCCCTTAGTGGGGAACCCACATGAAGTCCAAAGTGCCCATTGGGTACATATGTGTAGGGGGCATAGATCCAGTCCACACATGGCCCTTGGATGGTGCTTCAGTCTCTGCAAGCCCCCATGGGCCAAAGTTAGTTGGCTCTGTTGGTCTTCCTGTGGAGCTTCTAGCCCCTCCAGGTCCTTCTATCCTTTCCACCACTCTTCCAGAAGACTTCCTGTGCTCTGCCAAGTGTTTGGCTATGAGTCTCAGCATCTGTTTCAGTCTGTTGCTGGGTGGAGTCCCTCAGAGGACCGCTATGCTAGGCTTCCATCTGCAAGCATAGTAGAGTGTCAATAATGCCACAGGTTGGCTCTTTCCCATGGTGTGGCCATGCATTGGTTATATATTCCCTCAATCTCTGCTCTATCTTTATCCCTGCACATCTTGTATCAACTTCTTTCTATTCATTGAGTTGTGTAGGTGTTATCTTCAGCAATAGGACTTTTCCATCCATTTGTGAAAAATATCATATTGTCTTGGCAACAGGCTGAGTCATTTTGGGGTTCTTGTGTGTATTGGCTGGTTCTGTGTGTCAACTTGACACAAGCTAAAGTCATCAAAGAGAAAGGAGCCTTTGTTGAGGAAATGCCTCTGTGAGATCCAACTGTAAGGCATTTTCTCAATTAGTGATTGATGGGGAGGACCCAGCCCATTGTGGGTGGTGCCATCCAAGCAGGCAGTCTGTAAGAAAGCCGGGTGAGTGCCTTTGGATTTCTTTTCCCTAGCTGGGCTGCCTAATTGGGCCTTACAGAAGAGGATGCGTTTAGTCCTGCTGCAACTTGATGTGCCAGGGTGGGCTGGTAGCAATGGGGGTGGCTCTTCTTCTCTGAGGAGAAGGGGAGGGAGAATGGGGGAAGGGGTGTGAAGGTAGAATTTGGAGAATAGGAATGAGGGGTTCAATCAGGCTGCAAATAAATAAATAAAGAAAAAATAGTTTAAAAAAAAGTTGTTACTGTTTAGAATGAAAGAAAAATTAAGAAAGGAAGAGAGAGAAAAGAAAGAAAGAAAGAAAGAAAGAAAGAAAGAAAGAAAGAAAGAAAGAAAGAAAAGAAAGACAGAAAGGAAAGAAAGAAAGAAAGAAAGAAAGAAAGAAAGAAAGAAAGAAAGAAAGAAAGAAAGAAAGAGAAAGCAGACTGAGCAAGCCATGAGGAGCAAGCCAATAAGCAGCATCCTTCCATGGTCTCCTAAACTCCTGCCTCTAGGACCCTGCCCTGTTTGAATTCCTGTCCTGATTTCTTTTGGTTATGAACAGCAGTGTGGAAGTGTAAGTTGAATAAACACTTTTCTCTGGCTTTTTGGTCATGGTGTTTCATTGCAGTAATAGAAACCCCTTTGTTCAACAACTCAATTAGATATAACTAATTTTTGGGACTGGAAGCTCCATTTGGGGACAAGAGATATCCAGTTGGGGCTCTGTCATGCTCATTATTTAGAATATCTTTATATAACTATATATTTTAAGAAAATTCTACTATATTAGATTTCCATACTACCAATTTCCTCAATTGGCCATTGATTTTACCTGGCTCTCCCTGTATTCCTATCCTCATCTCTCTCTTCCCTTACCCTCCCCAGCTGATCCTCCTGCTCCAGTACCCCCATCCATTCATAACTATCTATTCTACTTCCTTTTCTAGGGAGAGTTTCTTATTCTGTACCTTACCTCTATGGTTCTATGGACTGGAATTTCATTATTATTGACTTAACAACTAATATTCACATATAAGCAAATACACACTATATTTGTTTTTCTGGATCTGGGCTACCTCACTCAGGACTTTCTGTTCTATTTAGATTCATTTATCTGTGAATTTCATGATGTCATTTTTTTAGATAGCTGAGATTCCTTTGTGTAAATGTGCCACCTATTCTTTATCCATTCTTTTGTGGAGTGATATACAGGTTGTTTAGAATTTTGAGCACTGAGGAAGAGAACAGTAATGTATATGATTGAGCCAGTATCTGTGGTAGTTTGAAGAGCCCTTTGTATATATGCACAACAGTGAAAAGTGGAGATTCCCATTGTCTTGAGGAACAGCCAGTCCGATTTCTATTTTGGCAAGACAAATATGCAGTTCCACCAGCAATGGATGAATATTACACTCACTCCCATCCTCTCCAGCATGAACTGTGATTTGTTGTATTGATCTTGGCCATTCTGACTGGTGTAAAATGAAATTTCAAAGTAGTTTTGATTTGCATTTCCTTGATGAATACTGATGTTGAACATTTAAGTATTTCTCAACTATTTGAGTTTATCTTTTGAGAATTCTCTGTTTAGATCTGTAGCCCATATTTAAAAATATTATTATTATTATTATTACAATTTATTCACTTTGTATCTCAGCTGTAGCCCCCTCCCTCATCTCTTCCCTGTCCCACCATCCCTCCCTCCTTCCCCCCTATATCCATCCCCTAGTCCACTGATAGTTGAGGTCCTATCTAAATGACCTTAGCCTATCAGATCTCATCAAGACTGTCTAGATCCTCTTTCTTGGTGGCCTAGTAAGGCCACCTGATCTCTATCCAGTTTCTCTCTCCCTCCCTTTTTTCCCCTATTTCTCAGAAAGGAGAGCACTCCTCCCCTACTGTCTGATCCCATCCTATTAAGTCTCATCAGGACTGCCTGCATTTTCTTCCACTGTGGCCCGGCAATGCCCTCCACCCATCTATGGGGAAGTGATCAAATAGCAGGTAACCAAGTTCATGCCAGTGACTGCCCCTGCTCCTCTTGCTAGGGAACCTGCATGGAGACTGAGATGCCCATGGACTACATCTGAGCATGGGGTCTAGGGCCTCTCCATGCATGGTCCTTGGTTGATTCATCAGTCTCTGCAGGACCCACTGGGTCCAGAATTTTTGGCTCTGTTAGTTTCCTTGTGGAGCCCCTGTCCCTTCCAGGCTTTTCTATCTTCCCCTTCTTTAATAAGATTCCATGCATTCTCCACAAAGTTTGACTATGAGTCTTGATGTCTGATTCAATATCCTGCTGAGTCGAGTCATTCAGAGACCCTCTATTGTTGAATCTGGAAACAACCTAGACATCCCTCAACTGAAGAATGGATGCAGAAATTGTGGTACATTTACACAATGGAATACTACTCAGCAATTAAAAACAAGAAAATCATGAAATTTGTAGGCAAATGGATGGAACTAGAAAAAGTCATCCTGAGTGAGGTAATGCAGAAGCAGAAAGACACACATGGTATATACTCACTTATAAGTGGATATTAGCCATATCATATGGATAAATATCCTAAAATCTATAGTCTTACAAAAGCTAAACAACAAGGAGTACCCTAGGGAAGATGTAGCTGGTTTTTTTAGATTGGGTTATTTGTTTTCTTGATATCAACTTTTTAAAAGATCTTTATGTGTCTTAGATGTTAGTCTTCTATCAGAGGTGCAGCGGGGAAAATCTTTTGTAAAATGTGTAATGGCTGCCTCTTTGTCTAAATGATGGCTTCCTTGTTTTGCAGGAGATTTTCATTTTTATGAAGTTTATTAATTGTTAATCTTGGAGCCTGCTCTAATGGTGTTCTATTTAGGGAGTCTTATCCCATGTCAGTGAGTTCAAGGCTATTCTTTTTCTCCTCTATTGGGTTCAGTGTGATAAATATGGATCTATTTGCATACTTCTACATGCAGCCTTCCAGTATGAACAGCACCATTTGTTGAAGATGGTACCTTTTTTCAAGTGTGTGTTTCTGGCCCCATTATTCTTAGATTTGATCTTTTCATGTTTTCTCAGATTTCCTGGATGTTTTGTGCCTGAAATTTAAGTTTTACTTTTTTTAGATTTAACATTTTCTTCAACCAAGTTATCCGTTTCTTAAAAATTGTCTTCAATGCCTGAGATTTTTTTTTTATATCTTTTGTATTCTGTTGGTGAGGCTTGTCCCTCAGGTTCCTGTTTAAATTCTTCATTTTTCATTTCCAGAATTCCCCAGTTTAGATATTTTGTACAGATACTGTATTTCCACCTTCCCAGTTTATTACTGTTCTGTTTCCTTTGTGGTTCTAGAAACACTGACAACAACATTTCAGCTCTAGACTTCACTGCATAAAAGAATGGGTTATATACAGCAGCTACATTATGAAAGCAAGGAGAATTCCTTCTCTAATGTCCTCAATATATTCTTGTTTTTGTCTCCTCGCCCAGAGTGGGTGACCTGAATATGGTAAACTTTTGCAAGGAGATAGAACAAGCTGGTTATGTGTTATGTACCCCTGTCCTAAAAACACAAAAGGATTCATCGAATTTCTCAACCTAATGTGATGGACGTATGACTTCTATATAGATGCTGGTGTTAAAATAAAAGTTTATAGTAGATGAGTAACAAATGATACAGGAAATTCACATCTATTTCATTAAGTCTTTGCAGTGGCTTAAGAAACAACAGATTTAAAAGCCTGTCAGTTCCCCAGTAAAAATCAACAAATTTGGAGATTGCAACATCAAATTGGACAAGGGTTTTCACACATGATTTGGGGGAGAGGACTTACTAATATTTAAAATTTATTCTTTTTTATGAATCCATATGGATCTAGATCATGTGCATACTATCCTTATTAGTTGATAGTGATTTATAAAAATCACCATATTTCTGGTCCAAGTAGCTCACCATATAGGTGCTGACAAGCCAGGTTCTCATGAGGAAAGTCATCTAGATTTGCTGATGATACCTTCATTCTAGCTCCAGCATAACTCTCCTCGCTCTTCTTCTGAGGGCACTAATTCCATTCCTGCAGCTCTATCCTTATGACCCAGTTATTCTCAAACTTTCTACCTGAAAACATGCATCTGAACTTTATTATTTAGCTGAAATTTAGAATATAAACATTATACCTAAATAACTCACTAATATAAGATTATACCTAAGGTTAATGATACTGAAAATAAACCCAAACTGTATAAGTGAGAACTTAAAATATAATATTTTACTTAAAATATAGTATTTTACTCTATTGGTATGTTTTTGGTTGCTGCTGAATACATTTAACATAATTAGCTACCTGCTCACATAAAATTTTTTAATTATTTTATTTATATCATTTGTAAAAATAAATTGTACATGTTAGAGCTATAAATGTAAATATATAAAATGTTATCAAAAAAGATTATATTGAATAGCTAACTATATAGTCGATGAATCTTTCAGAAATAATAATCAGCCGATACAGGAAATAATTATCTAAATTGCAAAAAAAAATTTAAACTTTCCAAATAGAAAAATGTACCATAAGTAAAACCTAAGACTGAAACAAAATAAGTGTAATTTGTGTAAAATCAATAATGTTATTTATTAAAAGTACAGAAGCACTCAAGCAAAATTTGGCAGAAATATGAACCAGCAAGTCACAGCAGAAGAAATATTATTGATTGGTAGAAAAGTTCATGAAAACATGTTTAACTTCACTAGCAGTCAGGAGAATAGAAATATAAATAATAAGCAAGGTTAGTTATTGTGAATCACCGTGTTGTCAAAAGTAAGCATGTCTGTGCTTAATAATTCCCAGTGCCAATGAAGAAGTTGTGGAAAATGAGAGTGATATGCACAGGCTGAAGCATGAAATGCTATGACCCCTGTGGTATAGACTTGCTAGTATCTATTAAAATGAAATATATAGAGTGATGCTTATATAAACATATTCATAAATGTATAGAACATATACACACATATACTTCCTTTAATCAAGTAATTTTAGTGTTTAGAAAATCCATCAAGCAGAAATAAAATTACAACTATACAAATAAATATGTATAAGGACATTTATTATAATTATATGAATGTCAAAGATAAATCAGCAAACCGTAATGTCAATTAATAGGAGACAAGTTTAATAAATTAAGATACCTCCATGCTGAGAAATGCTATGAAATTATAGAAAAGGTATGAGCTTATTTATTATTCATTCAACAAACATTTTACATATACCAACAATATTCATGTGCTGTTTTAGGTATTAACATTAAAACAAGTTTGAAAATAAAGTATATCTTTCATTGTGCTGAGGACAGAAAATAAATAAAACAAGATATGTTCAAAGGGTGATAATGTACCAAGAATAAAATAAAACTTGGTAATAAGATGGAAAGTGATACAGAGTTGAGCTGGGGCCTGAGGAAACAAAGAAATCCTTGAAGAGAGCAGGGGAAACACTATTCCAGTCAGGCAGCATGGATATTTTCCTTTATCCCCATCCAGGGATTCGGAGGAATACAGAGACTATATTTAACAAAAACCATTGCGTTTCTTGAGTTCTGAATACTCATACCACAGCACTGCATTTTCAATTTTATTTTTCTCTCAAAACCATTTGTTTTCAACAAAGGCAGACATGATTGTTAAGAGTCTGGTAACCAGAGCACTGAGTGTTTGGGGCTTTTTTTTTTTTTTGTCATGTTTGAACCAGATCCATTTATTTTTAATGAATTTTATGTTTTATTCATCTATATAAGCTTTTCTTCCAAAAAATGATTTTTTTAATATTAAAGAAAAACAGGTAGTCAAAAATTCATGAGATTTATTGTATTTTCTTCCACACAGAAACCTGAGAGGAAACACACTGTGTCTTTGTTAGTTTTCTTTTCCTTGATGGAGGAAAAGATGTCTTTCTAGATGAGTGTTCTTTTCCTGAGGCAGAGGCCATGGAGGGGTGCTTCTTCCTGGCTTGCTCCTCATGGCTTGCTCAGCCTGCTTTATTATATCACCAAGGACCACCAGCCCAGGGATGGCACTGTTCACAGTAAGTTGGATCCTCCACATCAATGATGAATTAAAGAAATGCACAGCAGGCTTTCTCATGGGCCTATCATTTGGAAGTATTTTCTCAGTTAAGGTTCCTTCTGTCCATGTATGTTTCTAGCTTGCATCAAGATGGCATAAAAAGAGCCAGCACAGATGTCTAGGTGAATTATACTTCCCAGATCTTCTAAACATGGATGTGCAAATATCATTACAGTAGGATATAAATCCCATTGGATACCCACCCAGGAATGGTATGGCTGGCACATACAGCATTCCTATTTTAGTATTTTGAGAAACCTCCAGACTGATGTTCAAAGTGGTTGCACTAGTTTAAACTCCCTGCAGCAGTGAGGAAGGGTTCTTCTTTCCCCGCATACATGCCAACATTTGCTGTCTTTATATTCTTGATAATGATCATGCTGACTATCATGAAAAGAAATTTGAAAGTATTGTCAATCTGTATTTCCATAATGGCTTAAGGATGTTGAAGAATCCTCTACGTGTTTTTGCTTATTTTATTTCTTCTTTGAGAACTCTGTTTAGTTCCATAGCCCATTTTTTAAAAATTAAGTTGTTTGTTTTATTATGCTTAGTTTTATGAATTCCTTGCATATTCTAGATACTAATCTGTTGATGTATAGAATTTTAAAGAATACTAACTTTGTCTTTTTCCTGATCTTAGTGGAATGCTTTGAGTTTTTCTCTGTTTAAGCATAATGTTAGTGTCATGTGCATAGCCTTTATTATGTTGAGATGTTCAATGTCTGTCTTTAGCCACTCCATGGCTTTTATCATAAGGGGATATTGGATTGTGCCAAGGGCCTTTTCTGCATATATTAAGATGATAGTGTGATTTCTTTATTTGAATCCATTTATTTGATGAACTGAATGTATTGATTTGTATTTGTTGCATCAATCCCTCATTGCTACAGCTAATTATTTTTTAAATTTATTTCCCTTTTCTTTTTTTATTTATTTTACATCCCAAGGATGGTCCCTTCCTCCTCTCTTCCCATTCCTTTGTTTCCCATCCCCACTTTCCTTTTCCCTTTCCCCTCAGAAAAGCAGACCACCCTCTTCTCCCCCATACCAACCTTCCCCAGCACATCAAGTCACATCAGGACTGAGCATATCTTCATCCCCTGAGGCCAGGCAAAGCAGGCCTGCCAGGGGGAAGTTATACAAAAGCAGGCAAGAGAGTCCATATTAGAAAAATCCACCCCTCCACTCACCAGGCAACCCATATGAAGGCCAAGCAGCCCACCAGCTACATGTGTGCAGGGATCCTAGGTCCAGATCATGCATGCTCCTTAATTGATGTCTCAGTCTCTGAAAGCCCCCATGAGACTGGGTTAGTTGTCTCTGTTGGTCTTCTTGTGATATTCCTGTCCCCTCCAGGTCCTTCCATCTTTCCCTAACACGACCACAGGACCCCCATAGCTCTGCCCCATGCTTGCCTGCAAGTCCCAGCATCTGTCTCTATCCATTGTTGTCTGGAGCCTCCCAGACAACAGTCAAGTTAGGCTCTTGTCTTAATTAGATTACAAAAATTTTATTTGGAGTATTTTTCATCAGTCTTATTTACTTTTCTATTACTATGACAAAACACCATGAACAAGGAGACATATAAAAACAGTGTTTAATAGGCTTATAGTTCTAAGTTAGAGTCCATGATGGTTGAGGAAAAAGAAAATTAAAAGGTAAGATCTTATATTGCAAACTAGGAGTAACCTGAGTGTTTTGAAAATTGAAAGCCAACCTCATGACATACCTTCCCCACCAAGGCCACGCCTCTTAATCATTTCCAAATCATATTGCTAACAGGAGCCAAGTAATTCAAATCTGAATGCCATTGAGAGCCATTCTCATTCAAACCACCACATTCCATTCCCTGTCCTCTCTAGGCTCATTACTATATCATAAGGCAAAATGAATTCATTACAAATTCAACCCTCCCTCCCCATAGTTTTTCATCTCAACACTATTAAAAAATCCAAAGATCAATTTTTAATAATACTCAAGGTAATCATTTAATTGTAACTTCCTGTAAAATCTACATATTATAATTTTTCAACATATAATGGCACAGAATATATATTACTATTCCAAAACAGAGAAATCAGCATAGTGAGGAACTACGGAACCAAAGTTAAGACGAAAGCCTAGAAGAGCAAATTCCAAATCCTATATTTACATGTCTGGCATCAGAAGGCTTAGATAGCTCTGTCCTTCCAGTTTGGCTGACTATAACACACTTATCGCTTTTAACCAGGTCTCACTTCCTGAATGGTTCTCTCCATTCAGCTTTCCTTGGCAGATATTTCACTTCATGAGGTCTCCATTGACGCCCAGGTTTCACTTTGAAAACTTTACAAAATGGCTGCTGGGGGTCTCTTGGCCTTTCAAGGCCTTCATGTAGGGACTTCCCTGAGACCCACTAGCTAGACTCCACTCTTTTAACCCAGGGTGGAAGATTTTACCAAGAAAACCCTTATGCGTCTGGCCTTTATGACTCCAAAGCTGTAACAACATGGATATTACGACCAAGTTAAGCTACTTACTTAGCACAGAGCCTGGTCATCTGGAAACATACTGGCAGCAACTTTTCTTTGCTGCTGTTTTGTAGGAGCAGAAAATTCCTTAGGAAATTTTCTTTTAGATTTGAAAGGTTAGTAGGATAGGGTCTAGCCCTGAGGGCATCTTCCCTGTATTCCATTGCCTAGTTGGCTGGTACTTGCTGTCATCTCTCTGCATATCCTTTAGCTCTAAGATTAAGTTTTCTGGAGCTGTTTTCTTTGTTTGTTTGTTTTTTCTCTCTAAGATGTACAATTTGTATTCCCTTTTGTCCCACTTGCTGTATTTTCATTGCAAACCTTTCATTAAGAGTGATTTATAATGACCATAAAACAGACTCAGTATTAGGCTGTCCTGAATCTTTGCAAAATAAATTAGTCTAAGTTTAAATTTAGCTTTAGGCAAATTCTTAGGATAAGGGCAGAAACCAGCCACAGTATTTGTAATTATCACAAGAAGGTTCTCTAGCACAGCTGTATTGCTCATCCTGGATACCTCTTGAACTGGACCTCTACAGTCCCCCTGTCCCTCAGCATTATCTGGGCTCCTACTCGGATAGCTCATTGAGCTTTGCTTACAGCATTCAACTGCTTTCCCAATCCACATTCCCAAAGTCTCTTTCTTACTCAAAAAACAGTGTGGTCAGGCCTGTCATACCTAAATACCCCACTTACCCACTTAACGTATCAACTTCTGTCTTTGTTTACTTTTCTATTTCTATGATCTAACTCCACAACCAAGGCAATTTATTAGGCATTTACCAAGGCATTGAGGGAGTATTGGGTGTATTAGTAAGGATTCTTTAAATTAAAAAAAATTCCGGACGGACCCACCGGAATCTGTGCATCTAGAGAGGCCGAGCAGGAGAGAGGACCCTGGCTAGAGTTTTCGATCCCCATCCTGAGGGGCGCGGAGGATGGACATCAGAGGAAGAAGAAAATAGGAAACAACCTAGAAACCTGCTACAGAGGGCCTCTGAAAGCCAGAAGAAGAAATCAGGAAACACACTAGGAACCTACCACAGAGGGCCTCTGAAAGCCTCTGCCCTGCAGACTATCAAAGCAGATGCTGAGCCTGATGGGCAACTCTCGGGCAGAGTGAATGGAATTTTGTGTAGGAAGTGGGAAATAGTGGGAGCTGGAGAGGACGGGGTCTCCACAAGGAGAGCAACAGAACAAGAAAATTTGAACACCGGGAAATTCCCAGAGACTCATACTCCAGCCAAGGACTATTCATGGAGATGACCTGGAACCCCTGCACAGATGTAGCCCATGGCAGGTCGGTGTCCAGGTGGGTTACCTAGTAATGGGAAGAGGGACTGCCTCTGACACAATCTGATTGGCCTGTTCTTTGATCACCTCCCCCTGAGCGGGGAGCAGCCCTACCAGGCCACAGAAGAGGACAATGCAGCCACTTTTGACGAGAACTGAGAGACTAAGATCAGAAAGGAGAGGAGAACCTCCCCTATCAGTGGACTTGGGGAGGGGCATGCATGCAAAAATGGGAGGGAGGGTGGGTCGGGAGGGGAGGAGGGAGAGGCTTATGGGGGGGATACAAAATTAATAAAGTGTAATTAATAAAAAAGGAGGGATTTTAAAATTTCTGCTGATGGAAGTTTTAGAACCTTATTTGGCTGACTTTACTCACATATAGATCTAGATCATTATATCAAATCAATCCTGGTCACTCCTGATCCCTCTACCTTTGCTCTCACTCTTTTCTTCTATCCTTCAGCCCCTTGTTCTTCTGCCTTGCTACACTGTTCTTGCCCTTGACAATTGTTTCTTTCACGCATATAATGCTACAAAGAATTTTCATAATTATAATATATATAAATTTCTAGGAAATTGATTAAATGTAACTTCATAAAAAATGGTTCAATAAAGATTTTGTTGTGCTGATGAATATTCACTTAAAAATATGAGTTGGCCTGCTTAATAAGTTACCACATACATTTTGCACTTTTAGAAAATTCTTCTTTAATTTTTGGAGGAACACTATTTTTTGTTTTTATTTACTTATTTTTATAAATATTTATTTATTTATTTTCTGAGACGAGGTTTCTCTGTGTAGCCTTGGTTGTCCTGGACTCACTTTGTAGACCAGGCTGGCCTTGAACTCACAGAAATCTGACTGCTCTGCCTCCTGGAGTGCTGAGATTAAAGGTGTGCACCATCAAGCCTGGGTGGAGCATTACTTTTTAAATTAAAATATTCTCCTTTTTTCACATTTTGATATAGGAATTTCTTTCCAATGAGAAAATTTAAGCAGAATACAAAAATTGAAGAGAACAGCTATTCTTTGTACAAGAAAATGATGGACCTGATCTTTAATCTACCAGGGAAATTTATAGTTGTTTTTAAAACCCTTTTTAATATTGGCTTTCATTTTACGTGTCTGCGTATTTTCTTTCACGTACTTATGTACATTATATGTATGCTTGCTACCCTCACAACTGGAAGAGATAGTTGGAGTCCTTGGAACTGGAGTTAAGGGGTATTGTGAGCTGCCATATGGAGACCCAATCCCTGCAAGAGCCACAGATGCTCCTAACAGCTTAGCCACCTCTTCAGTTCCCTGCACTTGCTGTTTATATAAGTGTTTCTAAATCCATCTGCCCTTCTTCTTGGGCACCTCCGAGTCTTGAAGACAGAGAGCATAATCAGTGGCCTCAGCAGAGCAACGCTAATGAGGATGACCCTGACCTCATGAGAATGGTGCTCCGACCTGCTGACCCAAACAAAAAAAGAGAAGCTTGAGCAGCACATTTAACAGTAACACTGGGGTTAATTCTATGACTATAAAGGTCAATGTAAAATAAACTAAACTCACTCAACTCTTTGAGGAAGGGACTACAATTGGGATATATAATGAATAGATGAGGAAAAAAAAAAAACACCTCAACTCACAAGTTGGAAGATAAATGTAAAACCTAAACTGAAAACTATCACATTAGTAAAACAAATTATGATACCATTCCTTCTAACATAAGAATTACCTTTCTTTTAATGTTTTCTTAGTTAATAAGAACCACATTTCATTATATTAATTAGAGCTATTAGATGTTTTAATACTCTTTCTTTTTAAAAGATGTGTTTATCTATTTGTTGGGTCTTTTTGAACCATACTATGAAATTGTAAGCATTCTAAAATATAATTTTGTCATATTAAATTTAAAATTTAGTAGTTTTAGAGAATTTTTATCCAATGGATATTATTAAGAAGCTCTTCATCTGTAATTAGACATCTAAATATATGGCTTGTTTTTATTAATACTTGTAATTCTGATTCATTACATTAAATCTCAGGTACTACAATGGTTGTATGATAAACTCATTAGTATTTAAATTCTGTTACGTAGATATATTTAGATCTGTAGTAATATCAGAAATTTAAAATTAAAATGTGTTATCACAAACTATAAGATATACAGAATGAAATGATTGTTCATATTTTTCTTTCAAGTAAAGAACAAATGTATTTTTAATGATACAATATTAGCATTCAGATGCAGTATCTTTGTTGGTCATTGACAGAAGAGAGGGACTACATGGGCCGGCAAGATGGCTCAGAGGATTAAAGTGCGTGGCACCAAGCTTCATGACCTGAATTTGGTTCCTGGAACCCACACAGTGGAAGATAAGAACAGACCCCTCCATGTTGTCCTCTGATTTCTACACATGTGCTATGATTTGTGCATGAGCATGCACAGACATACTAAATAAAATAAATGTAAAAGTGAAAAGCTACATATAAATACGTGTTATTTTTCCTTTAAAAATACAAGCCAGTTGAACCAATGAGTCTTGATTTCACTCATCCAGTCTTTGTAGAAATTATTTTCTTTCCCCACAAATGGCCACCTGAGCTCTGTTTACCCAATCACGCATGAATGCAAAGTATTCTTTTTAATATAGACACCAATTTTCAGTTAAGAAATAAAGCCAGAGTCCTGGTGCTCTCTGGAAGAATGGTGGCACAACCAACGACCCCCCCATACACACACACACACACACACACACACACACACACGCCTACCAGCACCTCCTCCCCTCCCAGAATACTGGCCAGATTTCAATTTAGAAAATTGCATTCTGCTTCTTCTAACGGCCCTGACTGGTTCAGTTGGATAACAGTCTCTTCACTTCCTACCTGAACAGGTATGGGGGTGTGCTTTGGAAAATTGCACTGAGCTCGCACTTTAGACAAGTTCTTGTCGACACTGGAACATATATGCACACACAACCAACCATATGCACAGTGAACTGAAATCTCCATATGAAAGCATGTAGCTGAACATCTCAGCCTTTCCATAAAGCTATATCCCATTTCCTAAGTGGGAATTCTACTGTGTTATTGTAAGAAATATTCCAGTTGATAATTATACCATTTTAAAGATTAAATTCTATTCTAACCACAGCCATAATAGGTAAAGGGGGAGAATAATTTATTAGAAGTAAGGAAATTATGCTCTGGATGTTCCATTTTGTGGCTCTTGTGCAATTGATAAATGCATTTTTCTGACTTACATTATAAAAGCATCAACACACGCACGAATTGTTAAGGATAACTCCAATAAGCTGTAACTACTCCAGGTTACAATTCACAATAAGAAGAGTGGAATGTTAGAAGTCTCCCTGAAGAGAGTAATAGCAGGGCTTAGTTCCTAGTGGATTACAGGCCCACATTATGAAACTACTGCACATTTGGCACAATTATGCGCCACTGGCAGCTTTTTCCTCAAAGGAAGCCTCATGTTAAATGAACACTTAGAATCATTTTGGAACTCATGCATCTTGCAGCTAACGCTGTGCTAAGTTAAGCAGCAAATGCCATGCCTGTCTGGTGGAGAGAGAATATCAGGCTCCAATATCATCAGTCCTTTCCCCCTTAAAAGCTTTGATTTCATTAAAGATGACCTCTAAAAGTGCTTTAGAAAATGAGATACTCTACAAAATGCGCTGAATAGAAAAGAGGGGCATTCAGTATATAAATTACTGTCTTTCCTATTGTTATTTTAAGGTTTGCCAGGATCAGGCACGTTGGCTGTTTTTCCTCCTTTGGTGTCCAATGAAGCCATTCTCAAAGGCACTCATTGGGTACCAAAGAGTAGGCAATGCGTCTTTCCAGTAAGATGCAAGCCACTGCTGTCCAGTGTGTGACTAAGGTGGTGGGTTGTCAGCAGAGAATTTGGAAACCGTCGGAACAAAATACAGTCTTAGATTTGCTGCCGGAACAAAACCCTTGGGAACTGAATTTCAAGGGCTAGATATTAACACCACTGCTATTCCCACCTGGTAAAAATGCTTTAAGAACCCTTCCATAAATATTTTATCAGAAAAGGAATCACATATTATGAATCTGGGTGGAGTCACTTCAAAATAATACCATGAACACAAAAATAAAACTCTAATAAAGAAAGTCAATTAGGCAGAGTTTAAATTGACTACTGTTTCTCAAAATGCTTCAGGAGCCACAGCTCAAAGATTATTTATTTATTTATTTATTGAAATGATTTAGTTTATATAATCCATGGAACCCTAAACTTAGTTATTCAGCTTCTAAGACAAATTTAGAAATACCAAATTACAACAGAGGCTGTCTGCACCAAGGTTATAGGTATTAATAAAAATGATAACATTTGACATTTCACGAAAAGCAATACACTCAGTGTCCTGATCTGTTTCACCATTAGCAGATTTCTGACTGAAATAAAATGCTCTTTACTACATTTTATATTCTTAGGTTTATTTATCTGTTTTCAAGATGCAAAGTTAGACTTTCTATGCAGCTTTACATAAATTATAACTTTTCACATCCTTACTTAGGCTCGCTGACTTTTAGAAGCCTGTTCAGTAAAAATGTGAAACTCTTGTTTCATACATGAAAATAAAAAGCAGGGTTAAAATTCATGTTTTGAGATGCTGGATTTAGCAGAATCTTACACGACCCTAACCAAGCAAGGCTACTTAATCTCTTAAAAGCATTTTTGTTTGAATTGGCTCAGTGTAAAGCGGTAAATAGTGTATAGTGCTGCCCTGCGAATGAGGTTATGCACACACCACCACCTCACAGTCCTCAAGGCTCTAAACGCTATACATGATGTTCCACAATTTTTTTTTTCAAGAGATGGTTTCTCTGTGTAACCTCAGTTCTCCTGGACTCACACTGTAGACCAGACTGGCCTCGAACTCACAGAGATCCACTTACCTCTGTCTCCTGGAGTGCTGGGATTACAAGCATGTGTCAGCACACCTGGTAGTAGTCACAAAACATTTTGACATTATTTATTAGACACTGTTACAGTACAAAGAGGAAAAAAACCCAGCATGCTTCTCAAAACTTTTATTTTCTATTAATTTAAAAATACATACTGAGAAGAATAAGCAGGCTTAAATTTGTACTTTATTTATAATTCATTATCACTATTTTATTACAAATATCATAAATTTACTTATCATTCCCATCCAAAATCTATGTGTTTGAATCATGAATTTTATTTTTGGTTGATGAATAATAGAAATAAAATTTCATTATTATAATTACAAAATTAAGCCATAAATACATGCTTAGCATAAACATCTTCTATACTAGGAAATTAAAAAGTAACAAATAGGAATTGAATTTAGTCTGGCCTATTACCATTAATTAGCCCAACTGGGTGTTTGTATAAATCTCCACATGTGTTACCTGCATTTCTTTTATATGAAGACATGTACATCTTATATGTATTTATACTAACAATTCTTTAACTAAATTTTATTACACATTTTATACTTTAAAATACTTTTGAAATTTGTATGTGGGTGTGATTGCATGACTTCATATGTGTATGAAGGTAATTATAGGCTAGACAAGGGGAAGATTCCCAGAACAGAGGTTATAGGTGGTTTGAACCCACACTGTTCGTGTGGGTTCTGGGAACCAAACTAGTACTTCTGAAAGAGCAGTGAACCTCCTATTCAACCCCTCATTTATTTTGTTACTAACATTATGACAGACATTAAAATGAAATTATAATGGTATTTATAAAGAGCTTTCCTTTCACAGGGAAAAGGGTGAAATAACAGTAAGGATGCCTAAAAATGTCATAAGAAATCATACTATTAACTATCTTGCTAAAAATTACCTACAATACATTTAAGTTGGTGTATAAATAGACTATATAATTTAAATGAAAATTTCCCTTTCGGGCTAATAAAGCTCCCTTTCTACAAAGAGCCATAGACTATATAACAAAACTGCCAATAATAGGCTTGAGAAGCCCTTCTTAGCGTTGGTCAGGGTTGTACAAAAAAACTTCCAAAACATTACAGACTATTACTACTATACTTCGTTGTTAACCTCTGAGGTTGAAGGTAAGTCCTTGTTGTTAAAGACTTCATGCACCTTGGATACAGGGTACAGAGTTCCCTAAACTAGAACTGACTGGAAAGCATCACCTGGGGACTAGCTTTTATGGTATATGAAGCCACAATGTGAGATTTCAAAGAGGGGAAGCAAAGAAAGCCTTATCAGCCATGATGCCTATGAACCAAATGATTGCCATGGCACAACACTACTTAGGGTATAGTAGTGACACAAATGCACTGGTGGTAACAAATAGCTTTCTAATTAGACTTAAGACCTGCTCAAAAAGAGAGAAATCATGTCTGGTACTGGAAACCTAGTCAACCACATCAGCACTAATGAAGTCTTGGGAGAGAATCTACAGCTACCACTTTATTAAACCAGCATAATTGCAAACAGCATTCTAAATATTTATCCTCAAAACTGTAGGCAAGTGTAGTCTTTGGCTTTCATCAACAAAACTCTTTGCAATAGCTAGAGATCATTACAGAAAGACACACCCAATAAAATACAGTGGTTGGTCAAATTCCCAATGGAGACATCTACAACACAACTCCAGCACCTCAGACTCAAGGATCATTTTGGAAGAGAGGGTAAAATGATTGCAAGATCCACAGGAATATGAAGTTTATTGTGAGATTTCATCTCCTAAGTATCTCAGAAACACCACAAAGTCTCACCAACATAAGTTACTAAACATGAACTGAACAAAAACAGATATGCTAATATGGACACTGGAAAGCTTACATGGCTTCAATCATACACAAAGAATTACAGGTGACTAAGGAATGCTGAGGGTAGGAGAAATGTCCTTCCTTGGGGTACACATATTGGTTATCTAATACCAAATTATCATCCCTGAAAACATGCAAAAAAAAAAGCAGAATTATACAGACTAAGTGGGTTGTACTTACAGATATATATATATATACTATGTATACACACACACACATAATTAATAAAAACAGAGACCATGAATTTGAAAGAGAATAAGGAGAGGGTATTTCAAAGGTTTGGAAGGACAAAAAGGAAGGATGGAATTATATTATATTATATTATATTATATTATATTATATTATATTATATTATTAAAAATAAAAGAATAATTAAAAATAGATTTCTTGTAGGTATAGTTAGAGTCAATAGCCCTCTCTTACAGTAACATCTTCTATGGGTAAAGAAGTTATACTTTAACATTGTTTAAGTGGCTACAAAGATTATTCCGCTGGGTACATGTAGTTGGTAAAAGCAGTATGAGGATTTGAGATGACTGACTACAATTTCAAGAAAAGTTGTACAGAGGGTATAGTGTTGTCATACAACATTGTATATTATGGAGAAATACTTCATAAAAGGAAGCATGAAACAACACAATAAACTTTGTTGTTGTGTTTAAAATAAAGCTATCTGAACTACCACCCAACACCATAAATGTTGAGGCAGGTCCTATGAGGCTACAATGCCCTGAAGAGTCAGATGAATGGAAGTTTGCACTGTTTATCAACGGAATGATTTTAAGGAAGGTCTGAGCAATGTTTTCTCAGAGTTCATGCTAGTTCACATTTAGGAAAGTAAAAGACAGTGTTAACATAACTCAGGTTTACACAGAAATACCTAAATTTAGTTGTGATTTGTTTCATTGTGATCTATAATTTAATAACTATTCCCCTTTCCCTGTTGTTTCATCCTCACTATTTTGCTGGGTGCTAGGCAACCATTATTCCACTCTCAGCTTATAGAACAGCAACATTATCTCACATGCAAGTGGAGCCACTGTGCTATTTCTCTCTCTGTTCTTGGCTTATCTCATTTAATAAACTGTTGGCCAGTTCCATTTGTATTTTGTAATTAACGAGATGCCATTCTCTTTTACAGATGAAGTTTGTCCCATGCTGAAAATCACCACATCCTTTGTGTCAATTCACCACTTGATGAAAAGATGTCCTTACTATTGCTTGCCTATAGTGTGAGAGCACAAGTGTTCTCTTAATGTATTGAATTCCCTTGGATGTATAACAGTTAGTTGTTGTCAAATTGACATAAACTAGAGTCATCTCAGAAGAGGAACCTCAATTGAAAAAAGAGTCTTCCTTCAGATTGCCTTGTAGGCAAGTCTGTAAGGACATTATTTTTCATTAGTGATGGATGTGGGAGGGGCATGTTGACGTCTCTGGGCATGTGGTCCTGGGTCGTAGAAGAGAACACGTGGAGCACATCACCAGGAGCAAGCCAGTAAGCAGTATTCCTCCATGGCCTCTGCTTAAGTTACTGCCTTCAGGGTTTCCAGCTGGCTTCCCTCAAGGATGGACTGTAACCTGTAAGCCAGGTAAGCCTTTCATCTCAAGCTGGTGGTGGTCAGTATTTCATCACATCAATAGAGATCAAACATCTGTACAGTAATGAACACTATCACTCAGACAAGGTGGCAGGCTTCAGAATGGGTAAAGACTTTTACTAACTGCACAGTTTATAGAGGGCTAATGTCTAAACATATATCTAAAAGAAATTGACATCAGGAAAATAAGTAAATGGGGAAGTTAAATGGGGAAGAGGGTGCAGATCTAAGCAGCGAATTCTCAAAAGAGAAAAAAAAAAAGGCTGAGAAACACCTAAGGAAGCGTTCAACATTCTTAGTCCTCAGGGAAACGCAATTCAAAACTATTTTGAGATTTCATCTTATACCAGTCAGAATGGCCAAGATCAATAAAAAAAAATGACAACACATACTGGTAAAAATGTGGAAAAAGGGGAATACTCATGCATTTTCGGCGGGAGTTCAAATGGTACAACCACTGTGAAAATCAGGATAGCACAGAAAGCTGGGAATAGATCTATCTCAAGATCCAGCTATGCCACTTGTAGGCATATGCCGAAGAGGTGTTTTATCCTACTACCAAAATACTTTCTAAACCATGTTTATTTCTGCTCCGTTCATAACAGTCAGAAAGTGGAAACATTCAATAGATGACTGGGTTAAAAAAAATGTGGTACATTTACCCAATGAAATATTACTTAGCTCTTAAAAGAAATGACATCATGAAATTTGCAGTCAAATGGATGGAACTGGAAAAAAATCATCCAGAGAGAGGATGCCCAGACCAAAAAGGAAAAATAAAGTCTGTTGTGGAGAGCCGGGGTTTGGTCGCCATGGTGCTGGCTTCCACCCTCAAAACTGGTGAACAAGTCCTAGAGCGCATGACCGTTCGGCAATAGCGGGCCAAGTCACCAGGGTGTCATATGGGGTGATGGGTGAGCAGCCAATCAGGGGATGATACATCATCTCACACCATGGGTGAGCAGCCAATCAGGGAATGATACGTCATCTCACACCACTCTGGTGTGAGCAGGGCTTATATAAACAGCGCCACTTCGGGGCTTGGGGTCTTCCTCCTTTCATCGCTTGACTGCAATAAAGCCTGCTGCAGAAGGATCCTGTTGTCCGCGTGTGTTCTTGCTGGCGAGACGATTACGCAGGTCGCAACAGTCTGTATTTGTATACATGTGGATATTAGCTGCTAAGTCAATGCTAACCAAGCTAAATCCATTGAACCACGGAACTCAGGTATAGAGTAAATGACTTGCAGATGGAGGCAGATAGATCTCCCCGGGAAAAGGAAACAGAATAGATATGAAAGAGTGAGACAGAGTACTGGAATGGGAGGAAGGGAAGAAGGAGTAAGGGAGGAAATACAGAGGAGACAGCTAAAACTAAGGACATTTGAGCGGTCACAAGGAAACCTAACACAGTAGAAGCTTCTTAAAATAAATTCGTGTATGAAGTCAGTCTAAATGAAATTGTCAAATAACAGGAGAAATAAAGCTCCAACTAGACATCTCTTCTTACCAAATCAAGCTTCCGTTACCATGAATGGGTTAGATTTAATCGAGTTGTAGTATATTGCCAAGGTTGTTGGTAGCTTTCTTCAAACTGACAGGCCCTGAAAACAACACCACACAACTCATTGAACATAGAGAAATCGAGCTGGTGTTTAACTAAAGCCTTCATTCCTACGAGCTAGTGTTCATGATACTGGAAGGTACTCTGCAGGCTACCAAAGGAGAAAGATAAACACCATACCAGCTGCAAATCCTTTGATCTACAATGATGACCTGCCTGCAAGATTTGTGCAATAGTGGCACCAATCTTAGGGGAAGAGCCAACTGTCTTGCTCAGCCATAATCAGCAAAGCTTCCTCCCACAGCAGAGGGGAACAAATACAGATACCCACATTGAAACGTTACGCAAACAGTGAAAGACCTTGGAACACTGAACTCTAAAAGGGATGTCTCCATCAGTCAGTCTCCTCAAGGCTCAGGGAACCCTGTGCAAAAGGAAGAAGAAAGACTGTAAGTGCCAAAAAGGATGAGGAAGCCCAAGGAACCAAGCTTTCTAAATATAGCAGCATACACATGCAAACTAATACACATACAAACTCACAGAGATTGTAGCAGCATGCACAGGGCCTGCATGTGTGTGCTCTACATGGAGTCCCAGTGCAGAGAGGGGAAGTGGATGCAACTCCCATTCCTTACACTGAAGCTGTCTTTAATTGAGAACCACTCACAAGTGAAAAATTAATTTTCTCCAAGTCTCACTGAGGATACAAACTATTCTTCAGAGCAGTAGATATTCAACACAGAGTGAACTCTATGGATATCTTAGATTGTTTATCTCATTATGTTTTTTTAACCTTACAGATCCTCAGCACACACACATGCATGCACACACACACACACACACACACACACACACACACATGTCTTCCAGTTTTGTGTTTTTATGGGATTCTTTTATGTATGAACATGTGTGTTTCTACAGCTATATGTGTTTCTTGGCTATTTTTCTTCTGTTTGTTTGTTTGCGTGGTTCTATCTGGTTTGTTTGTTTTTGTTTTATATATATTATTATTACTCTTTCTTTAGACGTTTTAATGAGAGACAGAAAGGATTTCATTGGGAGGGAAGAAGGGAAGGATTTTGGGGGATTTAGGGGAGGGGAAATCATAGCCAGGAAATATTATATAAAAATCTATTTTCAATAAATAATTGCAAAGATAAGGATGACTAAGGAGTCCATTATTAATATCACAGACATTTTTATAATAATGTAATAGAAGAATAATGTTGCTAAGTGTGCTTCATACCTAATTCTTCTTATCTTTGCTGTCAGAATTTTGTTGACTTGGTTCCTACCAGCTCTATAAGGATACAGTGTCGAGAAGATCCTCCAGCAAAGAAATATGTCAATGAGGCCTTTGTCCATTAGACCAAAATTCCACGATATTCATAGACCATCAACAAAGGTTTAAGAGGATCTAACGTGAAAGCTATTTTAGCCTGAGCTAAGAGAGACAAACTAAAAACTGGAAGGCAATAGGAATGCTGAGCCACAATAGAGAGAAACTTACTGGGAAACTTAGGTTACACCTTCTGGAAGTGTTAATAGGCCAGATGATGGAGGCAGAAAGCAACACTCATGGCCGACAGACGAGAGTGAACAGGGAAATCACCTTCCCCTTAGGAGCAGGAATTTTTAGACTCAGACTAGCACACAATGGAGCCCTAGCAGTGTTAGCAATCTTGGAGGCCAGCTGACCTTTCAACTGGCAAAGATGAACATTTTTTTTGGTAGTTGGCATCTGCTGCCTCTGGCCCCTTGGAATGAGGGACCACATTAGTGCAAGTTCTTGGACTTTTGAACCTTTGCACAATTGTTAGCTTGTCTCAGTGTTCTGTGTTGAACTTCGTCATTATTACCAGACCTTTAAGCTGATCTTAATGAAAAGTTTTCTTTTGATCTTTGTCCTTCTGAACCTTTGTGAACTTAAGGAAAAATACAAGTTCTGGGCTGAAGAGAAATAGATAAGAGATAAGAATTTGATGCCTAAGGTGAATATCAATTATCTCCAGTGACAAATGGCATCTAGCAGAGCAGCTGACTGTCTCAGAAGGTTCATTAGAGACAAAGGTCCTTGAGGTAATAATTTAATTTAAAATGTATGGAGAAATTAATATAATATATAAATAAATTTATTGTACATTAAAAAACTTACCACATATAATTCAGTAACTTTGTCAGCATTAGCTTGGCATTAGATGAAAATATGCTGCAAAATTATAATTTCCTAAGATTACGTTTATCACACACAGCACTAATCAGTATTTTATTTTTCCTCTGTCTTCTTTTCTGTCTGTGGGAGTCTAGAGTTGGATGAAGGTGGAAAGTGAGTCCAGATATCCAAAAAGCAGTTTCCCCTTGAACCACTGTCTGAGCCTATCATGAAAAGAAATGGTTGCCTTGGCAACAAGAGCAAAATTAATTTTTTCAAGTCCCGACTTCTACTCAGGTAACCTCTTAGTTCCAAAGTTTTCAGATATATTTTGATACTAAAAGTCAGGCTTCTTATTACCAACAGATATTCATCAGCTAAATGGCCCTTTTACATCTTATTCAAAAGTTGAGTCTCTCATATTGTAATATCACTTGAACCTTTGGGCCCTATGACAAGACTCAATTATCACAGCTGAGTAACTTTCAATGCACTTAAATAACAATTTAATCTGTAAATCAACGTACTCAATGGAAAATGCGAAAATTTATCTTCTGTATTTTATTCCACTCCTTTTTTTTCCTGATTTACAAGGTAGCATAAATCCCTTGTAAAAATTAAATAGAACTTAGCAAAGTTAAAGAAGAAAATAAAAATGGTCTAAGATATAACAATAACTATTTTAATTAATTTTGTTCTTTTCTGTATATGTGGAAGTGATCTCCATTTTTTTTTTGCTCTTAACCATCAGAAATCTGTTGCTTAATAGCATATCCTATCAATGTAGCAATTTTTCACAGCAGCCTTATATCAGGATTATATATGAATTGCTCTACTAGTATTAATTTCTATGGCTTTATAAATTTAATTTAAGTTATTGTAAAACCCTTGCATACAAATATTTTTCTTGTGTCTGCATTTACTTCTTTAGAATATATTCTCTTAAGGAGAGTTTTGTATCATTCAATGTGACATTTTGAAGTTTTCTCAAACTCCTAGAGTTATATTTTTGGAGCCACAACTGAGAATATTTACAAAAAATAATAACAACCTTTTCTTTAGCTTCTGGAAAATTCCTAGATTGTTGGAAAGTTTCAGCCAGCTGTGTTTCCTTCTACCAAGTAAAAATGCTTCAATGTCTTCAAGCTCTATCTAGAATTCAGATTTACCAATATGTAAATTGCTAAATTTGGTCTCGTGGAAGCACCTTACATTTGTTTGTTTGATGGTGAGCTTTAAGAAATTTTTTTTTTTTACAATTCACTGAACATACAAATAGATTTAAAAAATTTATATTAATTACAATTTATTCACTTTGTATCCTAGCAGTTGCCCCCTTCCTCATTCCTACCCAATTTCTACCCTCCCTTCCTCATCTCCTCCCATGCCCCTTCCCTAGTCTACTAAAAGGAGGTCCTCCTCCCCTTCCATCTGAACCTAGCCTATCAGGTCTCATCAGGACTAGTTGCACAAATAGATTTTTTTAAACAAATTTTATAAAATTAAACCTTAAGTATTTCTTTGCTTGATGCTTTCACTCTTCTTATTTATTTACTCACTTATTTGTATGCAAATACACATGCATGCAGGTGTGAGTGTATACACATGCAAAGCCAGGGGTCAGTCTTGAGGTTGGGGATTTGGCTCAGTGGTAAAGCACTTACCTAGTAAGTGCAAGGCCCTGGGTTTGGTCCTCAGCTCTGGAAAATAAATAAATAAATAAATAGATAAATAAATAAATAAATGACAAGAGTCAGTCTCAGCCCGTCCTTGCCTCTTAAGAACTATGCAGCTTATTTTATTTTTCAGATAAGGTTTTTGCATGAGGACATGGGTCTTAACTATGAGACAGACAAGGTTAGCTGTTTGTCTGCCTATATCTGAGAATAAAAGTGAATGCCACTATACTTACTTTCTTAAATTAATTTACTTTTAAGTTTTCTAACATATTTTTTCTTTTTAATTTTATTTTTATTAATATCAGTTTATTCACTTTGTGTCCCAGCTATAGCTCCCTCCCTAAACCCCTCCCAATCCCACTCTCCCTCCCTCTTTTCCTATGACCCTCCCCCAGTCCAATGATAGGGGAGGTCCTCCTCCTCCTCTTCCATCTGACCCTAGTCTATCATGTCTCATCAGGACTGGGCTTCTTTGTCTTCCTCTGTGCCAACACCTCTTTTAAGAGGACAATGATTTAAAATATTCCAAATAGTTATTGTAATGCATGATTACCAAATGAAAAGTTGAATTGAAAACATTCTAGAAATTTGAGGCTAGAGAGATAGCTCAGTGGATAAGGGTTCTTGCTGCTCTTGGCAAAAAATTAAAAAAATAAAATAAAAAGTAAGAGGACCCCAGCTTGGTTCTTAGCACACAGCTTATAACTACAGATACAGAGAATCTTTCACCCTTCTCTGGTCTCCTCATGCACCTATGGCATAAACTCAAACAGACACATATAAATAAAAATAGGAAAAAGTAAATCTTTAAAATAAATATTTCTCCCTTTCTGCTTTTTAAAAAAGCCTAAAGAAATCATATTCATCTAAAATTACACATGCATGCACACTCACACACGCACACACATATGCACATGCATCAAATGAGGTTACTCTACTTGAGATGATTGTGGATCCCATAAGAGCTATAGGCTGTCTAAGAAAACTCCCAGTACCAAGAATGAAAACCCCTCTTTGAAGTTCTTGGAATGGGAGATTCAGTGGAATTCCCTGATCACAGGTCAAGAATCTTAGAAGAGAACTTACTACTGACACTTTACTAAGCCAACATGATGCCTTACTGCATTCTAACTCTCATCTTTACAACCACAGGCAAGTGTAGTTCTCACCCACCATCAAATAATCTTTTTGCAGCAGGCAGAGACATTGCAGAAAACTACAGTAAGAGAACAATCATTGGATTGCCAAGACCCAATAGCTATGTCCACACCACAACTCCTGAAACTAACTAAGCTCAGGACATCATTAAGAGTGTCATCTTTAGAAGACCAGAAAGTCTGTTGTGAATTGGTGTCCCCTAGAAATGACCAGGGAATCTAAACCCACAGTATCCCAGCAGTTTGGTTGCCTAAGCCAAGACCTGAGCAATGTCAGCACCAACGGATGTGTCAACGAGGAAGAGGGAAGAGGTATCCTTTTGGATGAAGAACTATTGACAACTAATGACTACTAAGATCATTAGAATTAGTATTTCCCAAGGATAAGCCCTTTAACTGGTTATTTAACATCAAATAATCAGCGGTGAAATCACATACACATAGGCATCACTAAATAAACTTAGTAGACTATATTAATATATTTTTGTGTATATATTTGTGACAAAAATTGTCAAAGAAAAAAAAAGGCCATGAATTTGAGATGGAGTAGCAGGGACATAAGAGTAGTTTGAAGAAAGAAAGCAAGAGTATAAATATAATCATTATGTAATTATACCTTAATTAAAATTAAAAATAAAAAACAAAAAATCATTCTAGGGTAAATACATAAACAAACTTTCTAGAATTTTGAAGTTGAACACACCAAGCCTTTCATGTAGCTTAGATTATATCAAAAAGCATTTGAGAGTAACAAATGTTCTTAGTTATATTTCCAAGACACATTCTGTAGGCATAAACATGTATTTTTTTACCTTCTCATTCAGTGACTATTTTTCATATATAAAGAACCAAGATACAGAATATATGAAATAATTGTATTTATGAACAAATACTGAAATTTCGGTGTGAGTTACAGAAAATCAAATGTTTTATTATTCTTTTATTCTATCCAAGTAAATTGCTATTGGTTCAGATGAGAGATAAGCATGGTTGGAATATTTAGAAGCCTGAGAGTTAGTAGCCTCTGTACTATTCAAGCTTATCAAAAAGAAAAAGCTTAAGGAAGTAAGAGAACGTAAAAAGACAAAAAAGTGTTCCCACTTCCTGGCCTCTCAAAGAAGACATCTTATTAGCAGGACTGTAAACTCAGAGTTCCCTCTTCCTGACAGCATAAACCTAGTAAGAAGCTTTTGTCCTCTCTGAACCTCATTTTTCTACATTTGTATTACAGAAATAATGAGAATTCCAATTATCTTCAGAACAATTAATTACTTGAATAAAATATTTAAAATTGCTTAACATGAGCACATATAAAAATTGTATCGATTTTTTAAATAATTACCAGTACTAATGAGTAATTTAAAATGTCAGATAAGAAGATTTCTACATTGGATTTCTTATCTACTTGCTCAGAAGCTGAACAATAACAACTGATTTACATCTATTTATCATAGGCAATGAGAAAATTCTTTTAAGTGTGTACCATTGAAATAAGGAAGTCAGCTGAAGTAAAAATTCAGGCCAGGCTCTCACAGAGAGCCTGGAGCTGTAGTTCAAGGGTGGAAAAGGGGGTTGGGTGTTTTCCTGGTGTTGATTTCACTGCTTCTCAATCTAATAGGCAGGAGAGAAAATAGAAATGTCTTAAAAAGCAATTTTTTAGTTAAAATGCTATATTTTAAAAAAATGATAGCATAGAAGTATGTTTGAAACTGATAAAAAATGACTACAGATTTAGGAGTCCTTTTATGCCACAAATCTAAAGGATTCTAGAGGCTGTATCAAGTGTGTGATGTAAATTGACTGGCTAGAACCCACTGGCTAGCTCTGGTTTCTCAAAGTCTTTCTTGTCCTCCGCTTTTACTATGCCATGTGCTCATCAGCTTTGACCTTACACAGAATCATCTGAAAGATGTGATATGTTGGTATTTATATTTGTCAAGGGACCAGGAAGACGAAACTAGACATCACCAAAGGATGTAATTTTTGGTTGGTAGATCCCCCACATATTTCTTAATTATTTCTGACATTTTGTCTATTTCACTATAACCTTCCTTGGAGGATATAGATAATGAAAAAAAAATGTTCTTCATGACCCAGAAGAAGAAATACATCTTCTGTTAATAAATCCCAGCTGAAATCATATAAGAGTTCACATTTATCATTTGTGCTGTTTTGTTTGCTAAACTATTCTTGGAACCTGAAAAATAGTTTCATTTCACCATGGCAGAGATTTGATATAAAAATTGAAGGTCTAAGAAAAAAAATATTTAGATAACCATATGAGGTTATAAGCCAGGAAAACCTGAAATATGAAAGTTGCTTTCTCTGCCTACCTGCACCCTAGGCTCTCTGAGGATGAAACAATCTCTTATCAATTGGTGTGTCTTTAGCACTTAGATAGTGGCACTTTTAAGCAGTAATTAAGAGTGCCACCAAATACCTGGCATTAATAATGACATTTGAATTACAATACCACAAATCCTTCCAGAAACAAATATGTGGAACCTGAAAGACAAAAATGCAAAGTGAAGATGAAGTCAAGTAGAACAGATCTATGTCATGCACTCACATCTATGCCTAAGATAAAAGTCACTTATGTGGTATATGATAAAGCATGTTGGTAAAAACAGGATTTCAGTTTTTAAATTATTAAGAAAATATTAAGAAACAAAGACAAAAGATTTATCTTGTTTAGTAGAAAGTTGGTGCATTTTTCTACATTTCAGAAGTTAGAGATTGTCACAACAAACCAATGTCTTTCAGCATTAGTAGCTTTGTATATTCCCACCCCATGTTGAGTCTTGGCATGGAGATGCAGACACTAGAATTCAGTAGAAGTTATTTTAATTGACTTTCAGGGTCAGCGCAGAAGAAGCCTGTCAACATTCTTTTTGCTATATTAAAAGACATCTTTTGGGAAGTTGGCCGTTATGCAAGAAGACCGAACAGCCTGGGACTGTCATACTAGAAGTCCAAGCTGGACACCTGGAACATAACTGCATAAAAAGGTAGAGATGACCATCTTGGCTTATAGTATTCTATCATTCTTTGATGTATCACCAAAAAGCTAAGAAAAGAGGCCGGGGGATATCCAGTCCAAGCGAGCATTTAAGCTATTCCATTTAATAACTGACATGCTATAAAACTGTTACCACTCAGCAGCTTCCCCGACAAAGTAACATGGAAAAACTCCAGAAAGAAGCGCAGAAGAGACCCACAGAAAGAACTGCGTGGTAGATCAATAGAAGTAATCATCTCATAGACCACCACAAGAAGCAACTGACCGAACCTTCAAGAATAATACGACAGATCCCCAGCAAGAACCTCAAGACAAATTCCTTAGCAAAACAGCTTGCCAGAACCCCAATCAAGGACTATCTGGAAGTTACCCATATAGAACCACCCAACAGAACCATAGAAAGAAGGACTGGCATATCCTCCATGAGAACTACCTGTCAGACCCATGCCTAGCGCCTCATGCAGACTTGTAGCAAGAACTTCATGGAAAAGCCCAGAATGAAACACCTCACAAACTTGCAACAGACCCCACTAGATTGATCCCACTTAAGAATTATATGACAAGCTTGCAGTAAGGACGACTTGGCATGCCCAATCCAGACCAAATCCCTACCTGGAAATAGCAGTGGGGCATCCAATTCCACCCTACGCCACAGAGATGTGAATTGTTAACTGCAGAGCAAGGACAGGCAGTTTCTCTAAGAAAGTAGCCCTTAGTAAATGAACCATATTTCAGTAAAAGGCAACACATCAAAGAAGATTTAGACAGCACAAATTGATCTTGGGGTGTGTGTATTGAAGAACATCAAGGAAATTTGATGATTAGGAAAGAGGAAAAACATCTGGGAATAGTTGTGGGGGGGAGGGAAGGCTAATATGACACGAACATGTTGTAGGAAACTCTCAAAGAACTAAAAAAAATATTAATAAGTACATTTTATATAACAAAGATTTAATATATTTCAAGATTCAAAACAAAACATTGATTTAGACAATTGTGAATGAGAGGAAACAATTCTGTTTCATTTTCTAGTCATGGAGGAAATACTATTGTATCCAAAGAACTCATACATATATCCTAATGTTGGATAAAGATTGTTATCAGACAGCTTCATGTGAAAGAAGCATTTACAATATATATATTTTAAAATTTCATCTCATTAATTAGAGGTACATTCATCAAAATAAAAATATTATTTTCATCTACCATATGATTAGAGACATTTTTAAAACTTTATAGCATCAGTGTTCCTAGAATGTAGGTATTCCCACATGACGAAGCACATAAAACAGAATAACTATTGCAGTATGTCATTTACATGCCTGTTAAAATTTTTTAAAAATAATTTACATTGACTGCCTGTAATCCAGAGTTTTTCTTCAAGAATTCCACAGAGTAATACTTGTACACATGAGCAAGGAAACGAAACATCATTTCCTGTATTTTTATAATGTCTGAACTTCGAAAGATGCCTTTAATATACAACCAACAATAGAATGTACAAAATTATAAGGTATTCTAAAACATTTAACTAGGAATAAATGATATCTGTAATGTTCTATCTTTAAAAATAGTTGTAAGAGTCAGATTGTTAGAGAATTTGTTGTGAGACTGTGTTTCCCAGTAAAGGTCAAATGGAACACCCTTAAAGTCTCACCAATATAACAGTCTAAAAATGAACTGAAAGACAACAATAGACATATTAAAGTGGACAGAGGAAAGGCTACAAGGCCTCCACCCTACACAGTGAATTATAGGAATTAAGTAAGGAATGCTGAGAGTTGGAGGGAAAAAAAAAGGGTATAGTCTTTCCAGGAAGAGTATACCAATCAGTTATCCAACACCAAATGGTAATCATTTACAAAATACACTGAGCAGTCTTCAGCATTTCACTTTCCTGAATCTCTGATTTTGCTGTCGTTACTTTTAACTTAACAACATCCTTATCTCCACTGCCACTTCTTAAGGCATGTATTTTCATTCTCTCTACAACCTTGTGTATGGTGAAAGTATCTTTAGACTAAGTATTAGCAGAACCACTTTCAACCCCAAACTTTCTGAATGCAACATGCACTCTGATCAAGGCTGAGAAACACATTTAAAATAATACTCCCTTCTGTGAATAAAAGACTGTATAACCAGGCCACCATTGCCATATAGAGAGAGAGTTCCTAGGGTTTTGTTTCTTCCTCCAACAATGACTACAGAGTCACTCTTTCTTAGGCAATTATACATCAGTGAAATTATATTTTTTAGTAGATCAACTCTTTATACTCAATTCTAAGAACACAGTCTTGTGTTTTTAGTAGTGTTGTTTTATGGCCAAAGTCATTGTCCATATTTTTGACTATCAAAAAATTGGCTGAGTTTGGACAGCTTTAAAAAACTGTGTATTTGGACAACATTTTCAATATTTTCTGTATTCCTCTGTGTTTCTTTTTATCTTCCCATATCTATTTCATTTCATGCCATATTTTAACAGATTGGCCATATTTTAAAAGAAAATAAACAGAACATATTGAAAATAAAATATGGCTTTATTTAAAATTCTAGAAAACAGAGTCATCACAGTAAAACATTTAGTGACAGATTTTAGGTTTTAGATACCATCTTTTGTGTTCCCTTTGAATGATGTCATGTATATACAATTACCAAATTTATGAAATTATAAATTCTTGAAAAAAGAATGTAAAATATCTTTGTTCTTGTGTCTGAGGCTGTAAATTCACAGACAGAAAAGTATCTTTCTGCGTCTGTGTATCTCTATACTAAGAGATGCTACACATATGTTGTTCATCTCTCTTCTCAAACTGTTCAGAGACAGGTAATAATTTTAATCAATTTAAGGATGATTTTGAGACTAGATAAGACCTTAATCATTCCATTACACAAAATAATAGTTAGTTGAATCAAGTAAATATCAGAATAAAATTTAAATCAAAATATCAAAAGTTGAGTAACCATGGATCTTTTAGCCAGTTCCACAACAGGATTTTAAAAAAGAATTGCTACCCAGCTTTTACTCAGACATCCTTTTCACACTGTTACATCTTATATTCGTTTTACTACCTAAATTAAGATAACTTTTAGCACAGCAATGTATTACAAGCAGTCAGGAGTAACACATTAAGCAAACTGACAAACCCAATGCTTAATTTAAAAAAATTCAAAGTAGATTTAAAAAAAAAAACATGCAACTGGGAAAATTATACCAATTAAAGACTATATTTAAATGAGAAACATATACCTTTAATCCAATCTGAGTCAATACTTTTAAATTATTGCTAACTGTTTAGAATCACTTTGTATACCCCAGAAGATTTAGTCTGAGTAAACTTAATTCTTTTAAAAAATCCTCCACTTACAGGCAAATACAGTAAGAAGTCCCATAGGTATGGCAGTAAAATAACCGTAAAGGCAGAAGCATTTAAATGTTGTGAGAGGAAGTCTTCTCCCATAGAGGAAGAAAAACAGTATGGTTAAGGATGCAAGAACAAAACACGAAACACAGTTGAAACATTTAAGATGACTGTGGAAAAAGGTTTATGCTCACTTGTTAGAGAAGTGTTTGAGCAGACTGGAGCACATGAATAGATCTTTCACAGGTCATAGCCTCCATTCAGCTCATGACATTGTTACCACTTGACAGGAATAGATGGGCTTAATTAATATTCTGACCATACCTGAGACAACATTCTTAAGGAAATTATCCTCTGGTAGTTTGGACTTTTAAAAAAAAAAGGAAAGTAAGTAAATAGGAAAGAAAAAATATATAGTAAGTATTAAAAATTGGATGTGATAGCAGAGTCTATGGCTCTCAAAATTTAATGCTAGCTGTAAGCAAAAATCTTGTTTGTGTATGTTTCTGATTATAATGGTTGTATCATGTGAAATAAAGTTCAACAGGAGCTTGAACTTGCTAGTCATGATATTCTTGGTAGTCATTGAATAAAAGTAAAAGAAAACTACTATAAAAAGGTTTTCATAATATTTGCAAATTCACATAGTAATGAATAGTGAAACATGTTCATGTATCAATATATATAGCATATGTTGTAAAATATAATATCAGAATATTTTTTAACTCTTAATGAAAATGTTGGAAAATCCTTGTTGGAAAAATAATCAACTGCCTACAAAGAATATGTGATATTTTAGAATATTTTCTAGGTAATATTTAGAATATTTAGAATATTTTCTAGGTAAACTGTTGTTTTAATAGAGCTGTTCAACATATGAATAAATCTACATTTTCTATAGACAGTTATGATACAATCACTTATGAACTTTTTACATCCTAATTTTGAACATTTAGAATATTATTTATACCAGCTTATTTATAATTGTACTTACAAAAACTTTCACTATTGCAAATAGATACATAAAATTATGTTTGAAATAAGGAAAATACTTAAATCAAAATAGGAGTCTAAAATAAGATAAAGGGAAAATTTAATAAGCTCTACCACCATCTCATTATTAGAACCACATATGTATATTAACAGAAACATACTAATGGAGTAATAAACATAAACTAATGGAGTAGAACATAAAGTAAGAAAATACTTATTAAATAAATTAATTATAAAAAAAACTATCTTTTTTGGATTATCTACATCTAACCAAGTCATTGATTCTGAATCTGGAGTCAGGTGTTTTATACCAAAACTTAATAGGGCACATATAAAACAAAATCTCTACTTACATGAATGGAAACAGTCATTTTTGAAAGACAAAAAGCTGTACTTTCTTTGTCTTGCTGTGTGATAGCCCCTTGATGGTATTTTTCCTTTCTATGGTGCCTTATGAATAGATTCTCTGTTTAAAATACACACACACACACACACACACACACACACACACACACACACACTATAAGCCACAATTGCATTGCTATGAACCATATGTGCAGCTGACCTTTGGGAGGAATAGATTCGGGACAGTTAATGGTCGGCATAGTCCTACTGTGTTTCCACGTGTTCCTATCGTAGGCACCTGTGTAATGCAAATTCCAGGTTCAAAGGCAGCCTAGGAAAATCTGAGTCCTTACTTTTCGTAGCTGTCCTTGTGAAAGGAAGAGTAAGCGATGCAGAAAAGCCATGGGTGACTATGACTCAAGGGTCACTTATAAAGTGATCTGTCTCATAGCTTTGTCCGGTTGTAAGGATACTGTGAACTGGAAGATCAAAGTAAGATCTTAAATACATTGAGAGTGCTTGGTTGCAAGGGGTGCTCTCATTTACATCTTAATTCAAATCAAATATAAAATTATGATGAAAAGTTAGTCACTGATTATTTTATTATAATGAACAAGGGTTTTTTGCTTTGTTTTTTTGCTTTGTTTTGATACAAGAATTACGCTATGATTTCTATTTTATAATATGCTTACTTTGTAAGGGTTCATATTTGAGCGTTTGTTGATTAAAACGGCGTGCTAGTCTGGAATTTTTTTCAAAATACTTGCAATTGTGAGTAAAAACTGGATAGGGATACCGTGGTGGTTTAAAAGCGTTTCTAAGAATTCTTTCTCACTGCTCCCAGTGTCAGCTCAGGATGGAGAGATGGATTCCTCTGGCCGTTGTATGTATGGACTGTTCAGCAGCTCTCATCTAATGGACAGAACATGGAGAAAGTTAGCATACCTGATCCAAAGCATGTCACAGACAGTGCAATGCCTTTGAGTTTCCTCCATTTCATGGGCCCCTGCCCTTGGGAAGACAGAAGCAGGCTGCAAGGGTATTCCAGCCACCCTGTGCAGTGAACACAAAATGCATCAAACCGTCTACACACCAGTTGAGAGACACACCTGAGAAGGTATCGCTCTGCCCTGACCACCCTTCAGAAAACCACAGACGGAGCAAACTTCTTCTGCAGCTTGTTTGTTTGTTTGTTTGTTTGTTTATCAGTTACATTTTGTTAACTCTGTGTCCCAGCTGTATCCCGCTCCCTCATTCCCTCCGTAACCCCACACTCCCTCCCTGGTCTCCTCCCTACCCCTTTCCAAGTCCACTGATACTGATAGGGGAGGACTTCCTCCCCTTTCATTTGACCCTGTTTTATCAGGTATCTTCAGGGCTGGCTGCAAAGTCCTCCTCTGTGGCCTAACAGGACTGCTCCTCCCCTGGGGGTGGGGTGGGGGGAGGTCAAAGAACCTGCCCTTGAGATCCTGTTAGAAATAGTCCTTGTTCCCCTTACTTTGGGAAACTACTTGGTTACTGAGCTACCACGGGCCACATCCGAGCAGAAGTTCTAGGTTATATCCATTCATGGTCCTTGGTTGAGTGTCAGTCTCAGAAAAGACCCTGTGCCCGGATATATTTGGTCCTTGTAGAGCTCCTATCCTTTCCATATCATACTAACTCCCCTTCTTTCATATGATTCCCTGCACTCTGCCGAGGGTTTGGTTACAAACATGGTATATACTCGCTTATATAGACCTACAAGATATGATAAACATAATGAAATCTACACACCTAAAGAAGATAATCAAGAAAGCAGACACAGGCGAAGATGATCAATCCTCGTTTAGAAAGATAAATGGGATGTGCATTGAACATAGACAGGAGTCTACCGCAGAAAGCATCTTAAAGACTCTACCTAGCAGTGTTTCAAAGCAGACACTAAGACTCAACCGTCTGCAGCTTTTTGCAATGAGTGTTCTGGAAACATCCAGCTCGGGTTAACCCAGCAGGAAGAGAGGGAGATAACGTACTTTTATTGCAGTGCATCACATTTCTTTGAAGTTCTTCTATTACATTTATTGACTGGTTGATTGATTTTTTGATTGATTGATATGCCACAGAGTGTGTACTCTGGGAACAATTGCAGCTTGTTGTCTCCACCTTGTAGGTTCTAGGGATTGAACTCACATAGCCAGACTTGGCTGCAACGGCCTTTACTCAGTGAACAGTCTCACCTGCTCAGCTTTACATTGTTTAGCGCCTTCATTTTTTTTTCTTCTTTCCTTCATTTCTCTCTTGTTTTGTTTCTTTTTCAGCAATGGTAAAGCTTGATTTGCTATATATTGACTTTTGAGAAACAGTAAAACCACTACTAATTTCATTTATTTATTTATTTATTTGCTTTTTTTGTGCAAAGTTTTTTTTTTTTTTTTTTTCTCAATGCAGTTTATTCAGGAACCTTGAACAATCTTCTCACCCTGGGGAAAGCCAGCCCACAGCTTAAAATAGCCTCTGGGTAGCCAACCCCGGAGTGCCTCGTGGGCAATGCAGATAGGTCCACATACACGGAAACAAGCCAGATCCTCAGCCTTAGCTAAATATGGAGTTGTTTGTGACAGAGAGCACTCACCATCGGGAAGGTGGAAGGCGGAAGGCGGAAACCAGCTCCATCTTTTTTTTTTTTTTTCAGTTCTTTTCTTTTTTTTTTTTTTTTTTTTTTTTTCAATGCAGTTTATTCAGGAACATTGAACAATCCTCGGACCCCAGGGAAAGCCAGCCCACAGCTTAAATAGCCTCTGGGTAGCCAACCCAGGCATGCCACGGGGGCAATGCAGATAGGTCCACATACATGGAAGCAAGCCAGATCCTCGGCCTTAGCCAAATGTGGAGTTGTTCCTGACAGAGAGCACTCACCATCGGGAAGGTGGAAGGCGGAAACCAGCTCCATCTTTAAGGCATAACATTCTGCAGCTCTCTACAGTTCCCCCTTTTTGTTTTAGACGCATCAGGCAAGAGTAGAGGTCTGCTCCATCTTTAAGGCGCGGCATTACACAGCTCTCTACAGTTCCCCCTTTTTGTTTTAGACGCATCAGGCAAGAGTAGAGGTCTGATCTCTGATATTAGAAATAAATTGGGACTTTGTACCAATGTTCATTTAGGTGTCATCCACCCAAAGAGCATCAGACCCGACCGATACCTTTTTCTCAGAGGCGGGACCTGGGGCATCAACCTGCATGCAATCAGACATGCTCTTCTCTGGGTCGAAAGCGGCTGACCCTGAGTGCAATGCTTAGCCTCGCATCCTGAGTGTAACATTTTAGCTTTTTATGCTAGCCAACCATGCTTGGGGAGACTGTCCTGCTTCAATGGCTGTAAAGGCCTGAATGATCATGGCTGCATTGCTTTTTAAAACTACTAATTTTATTTATCTTCATGTACATTTGAATAAAAACAAAAACTCATTTGTGTTTTTCATCGTATAAGATAAACTTTAAATGATATTCTACTTGAAATTTAAGAATCTTAATTTTCTTCCCATCTCTTCACAAGCCTTTTAACTTAAATATTTCGATATAATTAAATCATTTTTACTATTTTCCAGCAACTTTTCAAAAAATAAAAGTTTTAATGGAAAGACAATACTGTCAAAATCATGCAAGATTTTAAAATATATATTTTGTACAACTCCACTCCATACTCTTTATAATATTTTAGATTATTATACTCAGATTCCAGAAAAAAATCCTTGAAATATATGGCAGCAAAATTATATCATAACCTTAAATTGAAATATATTTCATTTTTCAGAAAAATCAGAAATGGTCTTATAAATTCATTCTAATGGAATTTATTTTTAAGACTTTGAATTTTACTTTTTAAAAATATAAATGATTTATATTTGCACATTACATAATATAGAAAATGTGTGGAAATTTTTCTGGTGTGGAATATAGATGGGCATTTTTAAAAGATGCTGTGTATTAAGAACTGAATTGAACAGCATTATGCTCCTTACATTTTTTGATCTGGAAAACTCATACTCTCCATGTAAACTTTTTAAGTTTTAACACATTGATAAGGAATAAATAAATATTGGGGAAGTAAAATCTCCTGATTAGAATGACAAAGTAAGGAAGTAATGGCTCCTGATTTTAGATTTGATTTTGCTTTAAATTAATACACCCATTGAATTCAAATTAGCAACAGTTGGAGTTCGCATGGACCAGCGAGGTTTGAATGCAGCTTTGAATATAATCTGTATGGTTCAGAAGAAGGAATACAGATATTACCACTTGTCTCTCTTCTCATTCCCAGACCCCATTCTGTCTTAGGTTAGTTTGTCAACTTGACACAAGCCAAGGTCATCTGGGAAAAGGGAACCTCAACTGAGAAGTGGTCTCCATCACAGTGACCTGTGAGCAAGTCTGTGGGGGCATTTTCATAAATAAAGACTGGCATGAGAGGGACCAGCCCACTGTGGGTGGTGCTAGTCCTGGATTATCTAAGGTGGTGCTAGGATGCAAAAATAAGAGACTGAGCAAGTGTGGAGAACAAAAACGTAAGGAGCTTGGTCTCTGCTTCAGGTCTTACCTCCAGGATTCCTAGTTGGCATCCTTTAAAGATGGAATATAACTGTAAACCAAGTAAGCCCTTTCCTCCCCAAGCTCTTTTTGGTCAGTATTTAATCACAGCAATAGAAATAACATTAAGACAGCTCTATACTTATAAATAAAGAGGAAAACAATAAAAGCATTTGCTACATAAGTTATCTATTACAACCTGAGTTCAACCACCACAACCAAGTATAAAGGCAGCTACATGACTGTAATCACAGTGATGGAAAAGTGCCAACCTGAGAATCCCTGATTCTTGCTGACCATCCATTCTTTCTGAATCTGTGGAGAGAGAGAGAGAGAGACCTTGTCTCAAAAAACTATTTTATAGTGCAATTAAGGAAAATGCTTAATGTCAGTCTCAGCTCTCCATGTGCATGTACAATACATATGTGTGTCTTCACCAAACACATGGCTTCCAACATGAACAAATACAAGATAAAATTATACAAAATTACAGGTATAAATGACAGAAAAATTAACTATCCTTATTTTTAAAAATCAGCAGGAAAAGAAAAGACAGATGAGGAAGAGCAAATTGAGAAAGATATGTAAAGAGGATACATGTTTCTCTTTCCTGCCCCAACCTCCTGGAATAACGACTCATGAGACTCAAAATATATTTACAGATACCTAGGCCGTATAGCTAAGTTCTTCTCTGACTAGCTTATAACATAAAATATTCTGCCACATGGCTGGTTACCTCTGCTCATGTACCATGTGTCTGTTCTCCTCAAAACTTCTTGGATGAATCTCCCACATCTGCTCTATTCCAGAATCCTTTCTGTCTACGAGACGTCCTACCTTCTATTCTTTACTTTCCAATAGGTCGTAGATTTTTATTGACAGGTGTTGAATCCATACAATATGCAAGATATTCTCTCTACAAGGAGAAAAAGAGCATTAAGAAGACTGATTTGAGACTCAGAAAATTAAGATATCATTTCTTGGACTTTTGTCTAAGATCAAGTATAGAAAAAAATAGTCAAGTAAGCACAGGGTTAGAATTAAAGAAAGATCCTTGTGTAAGAAGGTTCCTGTGACCCATGGGATAGGAGTTTGATTAAAGCAGTCAGGGCAAAATACCTGCAATCCAAGACTAGGGTTATAAATGGAGGTAAAATAGGGGATGTTCAGAAGAAACATCTAGAACAGGGGATTCACATTCAATTGCCCCAAAGAATTAACTGCCATAACTGGAGAGAGAGTGAAAGGAGTGTCAGAGGGTAGAAAATATTTACTCTTCTTAGGGCAGGTTTAAACTATGTAGATACTGAAAACCATGAACCTTTTAGGCTTAAAAGTTGAATGTGCTGTCTAAAAATTCATTTGTTGCCAAATATTGTAGTAATTTAAGGACTTGGAAAGCATAGAAAGTGGGGTACTAAGTTGGAAGGCAATGTGAGCTACGTAGTCACTTCCTGACTCAAGAAAACAGCAATAAATAAATAAATAAATAGATAAATAAATAAATAAGTTCTTTTTCCTCATAACTACAGATATTTGTTTATTCAGTATTCACCTTGCCCGAATTACATAGAATTTCTTCAGTTTCATGACTGACTTGTGAGGTTAATGTCAGTTTTTGTCCATTTTCGGATAGAAAAAGTGAAGTTCAAAAAGTTTAGTCAGCATGACTACCAAGCTGATTCAGAGGGTGCCTGCAGAGATGTGAGGATGTGAGGTTGAAGCTCACAAACCACCATAGAGCACCACATACTTTGAATGTCCTTTCTCAGAAAATATAAAACTCATATTGGAATTTAAAATCCCTTACTTCATATTATTCCTCCATGTCCAAGATTTTCCCCACCAGTTGCAAACACAGAAAAAAAGTCCTAGACCTCTAATTCAAAAACATAAATTAAAAAAAAAAAACTGAGTTATTCTGTATCAAGATGTTAGTTGCTGTTAAACATTTAAAAGCCATATTACAATTTTGATGTTGTACAAAGATTTATAAAATCTGTTCTATCCAAACTTTATAGTAATTGGTATGAATGTGTTAATTCTGAGAAAGTGCAAATATTAAGCTTATAATGAGTAAGTTTTATCATACTTTTAAAGATCTACAAAAGTTTTATAATATGCTCAGAAAAAAGTCTTTTGTTCACAGAAAAAAATTAAATGTATTTCACTTATGTCTTTATATCCAATTTTATGAGATATAATTATTTGCTATCTACACCCTAGTCATTATAATACAACATCAGAAAGCTAAAAATCTATATCTTATTATCATAGCTTTCCACAAAATTACCTTTATAGGATTGCATATAATAATTTGATTTTAAAATTATGCTACAACTTGCATCTAAGATCTCTGTTGGAAATATGAAAAAATTTCTGCATTAAGGATTAAAATGAAAACAAAGACTGGAAGAAAAGGGGCAGCATGCTATATATTATTCATTATCTTTTAATTATGGTTCATGTGATTAATCCATCTTATGAATTTTTACTCTAAAATAATGAAATGGAGAAAAATCATTAAAACGGTTTCAAAAGATGTGTGTTTTAGATTTTGCTTTCTACCTTTAAATAAAGAGACCCTCTGTCCTGATCAAATGAGCATTTCATCACCCATCTTCTTCATCCTTCAATTTTGAGTCAGTAAACTCAACATCTGGTTGTCCAAATAGCTCCAATGTTAGTTTCCATGAAGCATGTAACTACTTCTACATTTGTTTACACTACTTAGTTTCCCAGTTTCTTGGAAGTTGTTGACTTGTTGAGAATTCTACATGTATTCAGTGTCATCAATTTTCTTATATCTTCTTTGGAGATGGGCAGAATTTAAGTGATAAATAATGTATTATTCCATTTTTAAAATCACAATATAAGTCAATAGGTAAATACTTTTTAAGAAAACTAGCAATAAGTCTTTTAAAGAAAACAAACTGCTTTCCACTAATTATTTTATCAAACAAATCTAGCCTAATTCAAATATATATTGTCATTTTATGGTATTTATGTTTATGTGTGTGCAATGGATGTGTCTATTCTTATAATTACTGTGGATCTCAATGAGTTACATCACTAAGAACGAGCACATGTGACGTGTGCCACCCTCCAGCCCTCCTCATAGTTCAGGCTAACTGCCCTTCTCTGACATACAAGCACACCTTACCTTTTGATGGCCTAAACACCTTCACTTGGACATTTCTTCTCTAAACATTTCATTTTATCTTTTCAAATTTGATTCTCTCTTGTCTTTTAAATCTTTTATTTATTTTTTTGTATTGCAAATAGATTTTTTAACCATACAATATATTCTGATGATGATTTTTCCTCTGTTGTATCCTTCCATATTCTCCCTTCTCCTTACCCACCCAACTCCATGCCTTCTTTCTTTCTCTCTTTAGAAAACAAAAAGGCAAATTAAAGTAAACAAGCCAGAATATAGCAAAACAGAGTAAACAAAACAGAGTGCAAGACACATAACACTCAGAGAAACATACCACAAACATAAACACATGCACACACATACTCAGAGACACATGCACATGCTCAGAGTTAAGTGCACACACATATACACACATACATGCACAAGTACACACACACAAACACACATGTGCACACATGTAAACACACATATACACACAACATATAGACACAGAGGTACATAAATTCACACATGCACAAAGGTATGCAAATACACACACACACACACACACACACACACACACACAGATCCCCCCCCAAAAGGAAAATCAGAAACCATAATATATAAGCAAAACACCAGCAACAAAGCATTTTGAAACAGAAAAGAGGAGCTCCCTTTCCCACCCACCGCAGCTCATCAAGTTGCAGCAAAGACGAGCGTGCCCTCTTCTCCTGTGGCCTGGGAGGCAGTCCTGACAGGGAAAAGTGATCAGAAAACTGGCAAGTGAGTCCATGTTCAATGCAGTCCCCACTTTCTTTTCTAGAGGACCCATGTGAAGCCTAAGCTGACCATCTGCTACATCTTTTTAGGGGGTCTAAGTCCAGTCCATGCATGGACAGTGGTTGATGCTTCAGTCTCATCAAGCTCCTCTGGGATTTGGTTAGTTATTTATGTTGGTCTTCTTGTAGAGTTTTTGTCACCTCTAGGTCATTTTCTCTTTCCTTGTATTTGTCCATAAGAGGCCCTATGCATCACCCAATATTTGGCTTTGAAACTCAGCATCTGTTTTGAGGCACTGATGGGTAGAGCCTCTTAGAGGACAACTCTGACAGGCTCCTTTCTGCAAGTTTAGCAGTTTTGTTCATAGTGTCTGGGGTTGGCATTCTCTGATAGGGTGGCTCTTTGTTTGGGCCAGGCATTGGTTGGGCATTCCCTCAGTCTTTGCTCCATCTGCTCTATCTTTATCCCTACACATCTTGTAGGCTGGGTAAACTTTAGGTTGAAGATTTTGCAGATGACTTGCTGCTCCCCTCTCTCTGCTAGGAGACTAGTTAGTGGGTGTCCTCTTTGATCTGTAAGGCCTCTGCTACTAGGAGTCTCTGCTTGAGTACCCCTTATATGCTCCCAGGAGCCGACCCTGACTTAGGTCTCCAGCTTGTTACAGAGATACCCTCACCATCAATTTCTCTTTTCTCTATAGGCCTTCTACCCTCTCACCCTTGCTCTCATCAGGTCTGTTCTTCACCCCTCTTAACTCTTTTCAGCTACTACCTCTGTCTATTCTATCTCACTTTTTGAGTGAGATTTGTGCATCCTCCCTTGGATCCTCTATGTTACTTATCTTCTTTGAATCTGTGCCTTCAAGTATTCTTATCCTGCATTATATGGCTAAAATACACTTATAAGTACATAATATGTGTGTCTTTCTGGGTCTGGGTTATCTCACTCAGGATGATCTTTTCTAGTTCTATCCATTTGCCTGCAAATTTCATAATTTCTTTTTTATTTAATAGCTAAGTAGTATTCCATTGTGTAAATGTGTCGGTTTCTTTATCTATTCTTCAGCTGAGGGATATATAGGTTGTTTCCAGATTCTAGCTATTATGAATAAAGCTGCTATGAATATAGTTCAACAGCAAGTGTCCTTGTTGTATGATGAAGCATCTTCTGGGTCTATATGCAGGAGAAGTATAGCTGGGTCTTGAAATAAAGGTATTCCCATTTTTCTGAGAAAGCACCAGAGTGATTTCTAAAGTAGTTGTACAAGTTTACACTCCCACACTAGCAATGGAGAAGTGTTTCCCATTCTCCACACCCTTACCAGCATGTGCTGTTGCTTGAGCTTTTTATCTTAGCCACTCTGACTGATGTGAGATGGAATCTCAGAGTCCTTTTGATTTGAATTTTCTTGAAGATCAAGGAAGTTGAGCATTTCTTTAAGTGCTTCTCCACCATTTGATTTTCCACTGTTGAGAACTCTCTGTTTATTTATGTCCTATTTTTTAATTAGATTATTTTGTTTATTGGTGTTGGAATTCTTGAGTTCATTACATATTTTTGATATTATCTCTTTGTCAGATGTAGGATTGGTGAAGATATTTTCCAATCTGTAGATGGTCATTTTGTTCTATTGACAATGTCCTTTCCCTTACAGAAGCTTTTCAGTTTCATGAGGCCCCATTTATTAATTGTTGATCTTAGAGCCTGAGCTGTTGGTGTTCTGTTCAGGAAGTGTCTCCTGTGACAATGAGTTCAACGCTCTTTCTCCCTTTCTCTTCTAATAGACCTAGTGTATTTGTGGTTATATTGAGGTATTTAATCCACTTGGATTTGAGTTTTGTGATTAATAAATATGGATCTATTTGCATTTTTCTACAGGTAGACATCTACTTAAATCAGCACCATTTGTTGAAGATGCTTTCTTTTTTCCATTGTATGACTTTGGCTCCTTTGTCAAATATCAGGTGTACGTAGATATATGGGTTTATTTCTGAGTCTTTGATTCGATTCCATTGATCAACTAGTCTATTTCTATGCCAGTACCATGCAGTTTTTATTACTATTGCTTTATAGTATAACTTGAAGTCAGGGATGGAGATAACTCCAAAAGTTCTTTTATTGTATAGGATTGCTTTATTGATTCTGGATTTTTTTGTTATTTCATATGAAGTTTAGAATTGTTCCTTCAAGGTCTGTAAAGAACTGAATTGGTATTTTGATGGAGATTGCATTTAATCTGTTGCTTGCTTTTGGTAAAATGGGCATTTTTACTATGTTAATCCATCTGATGCTAATCCACGAGCTAATCCACGAGCATGGGACATCCTTCCATCTTCTGAAATCTTCACTTCCTTTCTTCAGAGACTTGATGTTCTTGTTACACAGGTCTTTCACTTGCCTTGTTGGAATAACACCAAGATACTTTATGTTACTGTGGCTATTATGAAAGGTGTAGTTTCCCTAATTTCTTTCTCAGCTAGTTTGTCATTTGTGTACAGGAGGGATACTAATTTTTGTTTAATTAATCTTGTACCAGCCACTTTGCTAAAGCTGTTTATCAGCTGTAGGAGTTCTCTGGTGCAATTTTGGGAGTTGCTTACATACATTAACATGTCATCTGCAAATAGTGATATTTTGACTTCTTTCTTCCCAATTTGTATCTCCTTGATCTCCTTTAGTTGTCTTACGGCTTTAGGTAAAACTTCAAATAATATATTGAAGAAGTATGGAAAAAGTGAGCATCTTTGTCCTGTCTCTAATTTTAGTAAAATTACTTTGAATTTCTCTCCATTTAATTTAATATTGGCAATAAACTTGCAATATATAGCCTTTATTATGTTTAGGTTTGAGCCCTGTATCCCTGATCTCTCCAAGATTTTCATCATGAAGGGGTGCTGGATTTTGTCAAAGGCTTTTTCTATGTCTAATGAGATGAGCGTGTTTTTTTTAAATTTGAGTTTGTTTATATGGTGGATTACATTGATCGATTTTCATATATTGAACCATCCCTGCATCCCTAGTTTGAAGCGTACTTGGTCATGGCAGATGATGCTTTTGCTATGTTCTTGGATTCGAGTAGCAAGTATTTTATGGAGTGTTTTTGCATCTATGTTCATGAGTGAAATTGGTCTGAAATTCTCTATTTTGGTTGAGTCTTTGTGTGGTTTACATATCAGAGTGACTGTGGTTTTGTAGAATGAGATTGGCAAGGTTCCTTCTGTTTCTATTTTGTGGAATAGTTTGAGGAATATTGGTATTAGCTCTTCTCTTATGGTTTAAAAAGAGTAAACATACACACAAACACAAAATTGGATTGAAGGGAAGGGAAAATAAACCTAACAAAATCATGAAAATACAATAATTCATACACCTTTCAACACTAGTGTTGAATATTAATTATCTCAACTCTATAATAAACATGGGCTACAAACTGTATTCGAAAACACAGTTCATCATTTTGATGTCATTAAGAAATACATATCTGTTGGTCTCCTTGTGGAGCTCCTGCCTCCTCCTGGTTCTTCTATTGCTCCACTCTCTTCTGTAAGACTTCTTGTGCTCTGCCCAAAGTTTGGCTGTGCATCTGAGCATCTCCTTCAAAGAAGATGCAGCCTTTTTGAAGGTGTGATAGGCTTGGGTTAGTTGGTTGGAAGGGGGACTCTCCCCTTTCGAGGACTGGAATAAGGGAATAGGTGGAAAGGGGGAGCGAAGGTGGGATTGGAGTGAGACGAGGGAGTTGTGATCAGGATGTAAAGTAAGTAAATTAAAAACAATAAATTTAAATTGGAAGAAAGAAAGAAAGGAAGGAAGAAAGAAAGAAAGAAAGAAAGAAAGAAAGAAAGAAAGAAAGAAAGAAAGAAAGAAAGAAAGAAGGAAAGAAAGACACCATATCATCAAAGATGGACACCACCTTAGGGTAAACAGAAGGAAAAGCAAGTGGAACTGGGAAGTAACCACATGAGGGAGTAGGGTTAAACTGAGAATGAGACTGTGGTTTATAGGCACATCTGACTGCCTGTAATGCCCAGGGGAAGCGTGAATGCATGACCTTAGAATGACAGCTGTAGATAGGGACCCATTAACCAGAGCGGAGAGCCACCATACACCATGAAAATGAATTTGTTATGTACCAGAGTAAAATCCTCTTCATTAACTCTTGGAGATATTGGATAAATTCGTACTTTACAAGCCCAGAGTCTTGTACATGCAACTGAGGACACAAAATTATAAATGTTAGTGATATATCTTTTTTGTTTTTTTTTTTACAAGCTTGAGTGGACTGGAAAATTTGTGTTTCCCAGGAGTATAACGGGAACCTTTAACTTTTAAAAGAAGAGGATTCACATACTGAAAACAATATTTTAGAAACATTAAATTTTATTATATGGGGAAAGATAAATTACTACAAGTGGTAGCCAGAACTTGGAATAACTCAGAGAAGTCTACAAAGCTATTGCTAATAAAGGTCAATAAATTTATCTTGAAACAAAGCATACATTATGAGTGCTTGTGTGTGTGTGTGTGTGTGTGTGTGTGTGTGTGTGATACCTATCACTTCTGATCACTGCATATTGTTGGGTTTATCTTTTTCAAGTCTCTTTCTGGATGTTACTATTTCTACACAAATTAAAAGACTTCATTATGAATTATATAGAAGAAAACCATTTACTCAGATCTCTGTATTTGGAAACTATAGAATAAATAAAACAGTGTATGACTAAATCCTTAATTGGGCCTGAATACTTTTTTAAGCTTTATTTTTAGTTCTAAAAAAATTCTTTTAAATATATAAACATTTTAATAAAAATGTGATTATATAACTTTGAATAATATTTGATAAGTTATAAATTTGTTTTCTCACCTTCGTTTATATGTTAAGTTAAATGGAATAGGGAACCTTGTGAATTTCAATAATGACTGGTATGTCAAGATATGCTTATAGATGAAATAGTGGCATGAATGTTATGTGGGTGACAAACTATTCTCTTATTGGATTTAGGGAACACATAAAACAGGAAGCACATGCCTTGTATGTTAGATACCCAAACCCCATAGTTGGGTATCTCGCATTCTCTATGGAACTAACTTACTGATATTATCCTGATAAATTGTCATAATATAAAACTGACATTTAAGTGTATATCTCTACGCATAGATTAGTGTAGGTCTCAGACTTTATAAGAGAAGTCTCTTTTTGCAGGGGCAGGTGGATAATGCAGAAATTCACAACTGGTCAAAGCTCAGAGAATAAGTATTAATAAGTACTAAGTCACAAATAGAACACCCCCTCCCAAGGCTCAGAAAGCACTGTAAAGGAGCTAGATGTAAAGAGAGACAAGTGAAACAGTGTCATCTGGACATGAAAAGATCGCTGCACCCATGAATTGACAGAAGCTATGGCTTTTTACATAAGATCAAGCCAGATAACCATTCTATCATGGACTGAAAAAAAGTTTGTGGACCTCTGTCTCTAACTGAGGAGCTATGGATAGTTGATAGCTTCTGGGTAAGTGAGAATATATTGTAAGCATAAGGTTATTGTGTAGTTAAAATGATGATTTCTGTACCCCCATGTCTGCTTGCAATCCTTGTTCTGAGAGCCTCCTATCTCAGCATGTATAAACATTGTTCTCCAATTGTCACCTGATATGCCAATAAAACAGCTGACAGCTAATCACTGAGCAGAGGAGAGAATAGACCTGGACTTCCTGCCAGACAGGGGAGGAGGAGTTACCAGAAGAAGTAGGGGATTGAGCCGCTAGAGAGGGCCTGGAGGAACCAGGACAGAGAGCTCAGCAAGAAAGCTACAAAATACAAGTATCTATGGGATGTAGGCTGGGAGAAAATTAGATTAGTTTAGAGAGTTAAGAATGTAGTAATAACTGCTCAGTTATTGTGTTGTGAATCTTATTATTAAAAAAAATATAAAAGTCTCAGTTATTTGTGTGATAGCTGTGTTAATAGAGAAGGTGAGAAACAAACACAGTTTTATAAAAATAACATTAACAGTATACATACACACACAGAATATATGGCCAACACAAATTGTAGCTGATGGATCATTGAAGTTGGGAGAAACAGGGAGGTGCGAATAGATCTGGGAGGCATTAGGGAGATTTAGAAGTAAATATAAAAATAAACAGCTTTTAGGTTTTAGAAAAGGGAGCAGGAGAAAGGTAATATCTACATGTGAATGATGAACCAATCAATATTCCACAAGGAAAATTCATCTACTAAGAGGGACCCAGCCTCTGGGGCTACATATACACAGCTATAGAGGAATTTTAATCCGGCAACATAGTGACTTTGGTAAGGGATCACATCCAAAGACCTAGGTCTGTGTGATCATTTAGAATACAGACATGCCCTTAGTGTACATGGCTGGAATACACACTTTTAATCCCTCTGGCTAGAACATAGGCATGCCTTTAGTACTAACCCTTTTTCCCTAACAGTGACACCTGTTTGGATTACTCAACTCTTACAAAGACAGGTAAGAGAAGCTATTTAAGAGCAGTACCGAGAGAAAAGTAGGAGAGTTCTTGGAAAAGGTACAGTAGAGAGTTTGAAAGTACGGTAAAGTTTGGTGCAGTTGAGTGTTGTTGAGTTGGAGCAGTTCAGTTTGTGGAAAACAGAGGCAGTTTTTCCAAGCAGAGCAATTCAGTAAGAAGTAGAGAGAAGCCAGTTTGAATCAATCAACTTTATGAGAAGTTTTGATCCAGAACAGCATAGTTGCACCAGCCAGCCAGAATTATGGAAAAAAAAATACAAAGGCTGAGCTTAATTAGCAGTAAGTCTTAGAAGCTGAAAATATTCTAGGCCTAGGTTATCAGATGAAGGCTAGAAGTTGAAACCTGCAAGGTCTGGGCTTACAGAAGCTCAGATTGTATGGAGGCTAGAAGCTTCCAGGCCTAGGCCCAGGGATAGTTAGATAAAAATGCTCTGGGCTCACTCAACCCAAGCCTTGTATTTGTAAAGCTTGGGTAAGGCTCTCATCTCATCCCCTTTTTTGAGAAAATAAAAATGACATTTACACATAGCAATTATGTATTCTGTTACTATAAATATGTATATAAATGTGTATAGTTGTATTTATACATCAGAAACATGACTAATAGTCTATATTTTACTACTTAGCATCATGTCTATCATAGGTTATTAGATATTCTTATTAAATTTAAATATAGTTGAGACAACATAGCAGAATAATTATGTATCCTGTGATACTGAGAACATGAAATAAGCCCTTTAAATGAACTTCTTCCCAACATTCCTTAGTCTAATGTAAATTCAGGAAATTCTAGCAACGTAAAAAGGCCATTTCAATTCTCACTTAGTAGAAATTATATACACATTTTAATATATGTGGAAGGATTGCATAATTAGCTTAACAATACATAAAGAAAATTTTAGCACATATGAATAGGAATTCAAAATATTTATGAATCATTTTATATTTCACCACGTACATCCTATTAAACATTAAGCACCAGAATATTGTATAGTACCTCAGTGAAAATTATTCTGCAAAAAGGAACAAAAGAAAAAAATACAAAAGATGTAAATACAAAATATGTCAGAGTGTTGGTGCAAAAAAAAGCACTGAATAAATATTTGAATAAATGATAAATCACATCTTAAGACCACCGTGTTATACATTAGAAAACAATCCACTTTATTCCTAATCATCCTTTTCTGATAATAAAATATTTTTTATATTGCAAAATATATTCTTTATTATTAAACAAATAAATGTATATGTGAAAAAAACGGCCCCATGTCAGTGAGGATAGGCTTGGTTCTGCCAAGGTAACAAAAATCCTTTTCTTGAGTTTGAAATAAATGGCTTTTTTCATGAGTGCAGCATTTCCTCTACACATTGTCGCATTAGCCGGCTTGGGCTGCCATGATAAAGTATCACAGGCTTTCCTAAGTTATACAACTTTATTCCCACATTTCTTAAAGCTAAAGGCCCAAGATCAACTTGCAGTTGATGTTTGCTTCTTCTGATGAGGCTTGTTTTTTGATGTGTATGTTTGACATCTGGCTCTATTCTTACATGCACGTCCTTTCTTCTGTGAATGCATGAAGGCAAGGAGCAAACAAGGTAGGGTCATTTTTTATTTTTGATACCTCTTCCTCATTTTCTGAGGTTCTGGACATGAAACTCAGAGCCTCTACCACTCTGAACACAGTGTCTACCATTGAGGTCTCCCTCCTGCCCCTACAGCTCTAGCTTTATCAATCTTCCTCCACTTATAGTTCATGGATCTTACCATGTTAAAGATCCACTATTATGACCTCCTTCAGTTTTAATTTTTTTCTTTGAAGGCTTGATCTTCAAAAGTCAGAGCTTCAACATATAAATGTAGGCCATAATGAACCTGACCACACTCAGCTTCCAGGAGTGGGAAAGAGCAGGGGGAATGTTGATAAAGACCTCAAAGGTCTATCACCAGGGGCATACTTTTCTATTTTATCATATTTTTTTGTAACAAATCAAAACAGTTACATATTATAAAGGCAACCATGTAGAACTTTCTAAAGCATGTTCTTTTATTTTCAGTTTCTTAAGAAGTCTTTTGAGAATGGAGTATTTTAAAGAGCTTGGAACATTTTCAACATTTTATTGCATTTTGTTAAATTTCTTTTCTGAAAAATACTGTGGAAACTTTAACTTAATTTTCTGAATCCTTGCAAAACACTTAGCATTTGTTTGAAGTAAGAGAAGAGGACTAGAAAAAGAAAGAATAGAAGGAGAAAGCCCTCGTTAAATACACTGTGTGAAAGCACCACTTCAGGGCTGGCAAGATGGCTCAGCAAGAAAGTGCTTGACACCAAGCCTGACGAACTGTAGATCAAGTGTCACAGTCCATGTAGTACAAGGAGAGGCAAACTGGCAATCTGTCCTCTGACCTCCACACATGCACCATGATGCACGCAGAACCACACCACAAACATACAGGGAGCAAATCAATAAAATACAATAAAAATCAAAGACCACTTTGTTATTACCGATGAAGCTTATTACTTCCTGCGTATATTTTGATGATAAATTTTGATCTCTATTTTGCTTACTTATTTTTTTCTCAAAGAAGAATTAATCCTATGGCCACAAATATTTTAGGCATTCTGTATTATTCAATACTTCCAGTAAACACTCAGTTCTTATATATATATATATATATATATATATATATATATATATATGATGAAAAAACACAAATAGGTAGATGATTGATAGATAAAAACCTTTTTATTCATGTATATAACAAAGATCCCAAATAAAGAAGAGTTATTTATGTATTCTTTATCCTAACAAAATCCTGAGATCAAGGCTAGAATCTCATGCAGGTCTAGGGACATAAATCATTGTAGATAATTTTGCAAGAATAAGCAAGGCATAAGCAAGGCTGTGGATTTAATAATCAGCATCACAAGAGCAATGATGATGAAGATAAATAATAATATTATATATAATGTTATGCTTTGGTGAGCCTAATTTTATCTTAAAGTCAGAGTCACATGCCATGTCTGAGTTTATCATTTACATTAAGACTAGCTTTTTTGAGGTACAGGATTAGTAGAACTTGGCAGCTGCAAGAAGCACATCTCAACTTTGCACAGTCTCTTTGTCTCTCTGCCCACCAGAGATCTGAATTGGAGGTTGGTGGCCCCTAAAAAAGACACTAGTACGTGAATCCACTGAGTGCTGAACTTGCTTCTGGCCCTCCTGTGCCTGGTACTCTTCCGCTAAATGTGAGCTCTTGCCTCAAGCTATTTACACCATGATCAGGCTAGTAATTAGCAAAATGTTTAATATAATATGGAAGCAATTAGGAGGTGCTAACATGCAATTAAGATGTGTTTTCAGATTAAAGATTTTATAGTGTTCTTTTTCTTGAAAAGATAAAGTGCCTATCTCAAAATGTCAAACAGCAGTGATTTAATCTGAATTATTTTCAATTAATATGCATGTATTCTTGTGATGTGTTCACCGTTGTTATTGACATTGATATATTAAGCTCATCCCAGCTGAATTTATACTTCAGTCCCTCTATATTTCCTGAATGTCAGCTCTTCACTTGTATTTTTTTTTTCCTTTGCCTACAAGCTGTGCCTGATCTAACTCTAGGTCCCCTGATTCATCCCTGGGATTACAGTGATGTGTCAGTCTACAGGAACAATAATCTGAAAGGGCATTGTTATAAATAGAGTGTTAGAATATAATTGTTTGTCATGTAATTTCTCCCCTTTAAATTCTCTTGAGTCTCGTTGAAGTAATTTAGACAGCTAAGATGACAAGAGCCTTGAGACTGTACTTATAGAGTTATCCAACACATCTTTAGCCTCCATTGCCTTTTGAGACTATCTTGTCTACAAAATAGAAAATGCAAACATCAAATGAGTTTTGACTGCAGTGTAAATTTAATTTGCGAGTTTACATAAACCACTTTTTTATACAATAAAAGCATGTCATGAATTCATCCATATTTTTTGGACAATAGCTATTAAATGGCATTTAAAATTAATTAGAAATTGTCATGAGTGAGCATGGCAGCAATTGGAAGATAACTTACAGGAATTAAATATTTAATGGACACGATTGTTGAATTGTTTTTGTAAAGACATTGTGTAGATGAGCAAGTGAGGAGTAAAATGTTTAACCTTTAATAACTGGGAATGTTATTTTATCTCATTGCTATTTGTAAATTAAGAATAATGTTAGTGGTGATTATTGCAGTAATATAGAGTATATGACATTTAATATGGTAGTAAAATTGTAAACAAATGTATTTCTCAATGAAATGCACAAAATGCCATAACTTTAAATTACTATTTTATGAAGAAGCACTTCCTTAATAATAAAAAAGGAACTAAAATTCCTGATTTTATAAATTAAAGGCAAGTGGGTTTTGAAAAAATAGTAAATAAGCAATAACCATGTTCCCTCAATGATACATTTACTCTATTTGTGAATGTAACAAATAAGAACTTATTTTAGAGTTTACAGATTTGTTTTAAATTTTTGAAGTGTGTGTGTCTATGTGTGGATGTGTGTGTATTTGTGTGTGTTTATTAATATGTATATCTGTACATATGAGTATATATGTACGCATATATATTTGTGTGTATGTATAAGTTTATATGTATGTATGTGTGTAACTGTATGTTTACACATGTATGTATATTTGTGTGTATGTGTATGAGTGTATATGTGTGTATGTGTGAACATGGGTATATCTGTTTGTGTGCAGATGTGTATGTGTGTAAGTATGTCTATGTGTGTGCATGTATCTGGGTCCCGGGGTCAATATCCAGCAGGTGGAGCTGAGAGGAGGGTCCAGCTGATGCCCTCCGTGGCTGAGCGGGATGGTGAGTGTCGATGGCCCGGACCTTCCTGAATGCCCCAGGGATGCGCCACTGAGCAGGGAGATCTGTCGAAGCAGGAACTCGGTTTATTGAATCAAGCAGTCTTTTTTACAGGTTTAGGTCAGGGGGCAGGGTTAAGGATGTAAGGTAAGATGACGTAGAGATCAAGGTTACATAGTGCAAGGAGAGGTGGGCCAGAGACAAAACTCCACGTAACAGTTACCAGGCAGGGTTGATTTTAAGGCGGGTATGCTGAATCAATTTTGCCCAGAAATGGCGCCTCTTAAATCCGAAGCTAAAGACAGGTCTCCAAACTCGAGCCAGGCTCAGGTAGATACAGCAGGCCTTATCAGGCCCAACATCTGTGTATATACATGTGTGTATGTGCATTTGTATATATGTGTGTGTGTGTGTGTGTGTGTGTGTGTGTGTGTGCCTATGTGTATAAATGTGTGTGTGTGTATATAGGCATGTGTATATATGTACATGTGTGCATTTATATGTGTATGTGTTTATATATGTGTGTGTGTGCCTGTGCGTATATGTATGTGTGGCTGTGGGCATACACAGATCCACTGTATCCAAGTTAATGAAAATTGCAGCTGGAAAAATGACTCATTGATTGAGAGTACTTGCTGCTTTTCTGGGGGAACTGAGTTCAGATTCCAACACCCACATCAAGTGGCTCACAATCGGTATCTCCAGGCCAGGAGTTAGATGTTCTCCTCTGGACTCAGAAGACACCGCACACACACACACACACACACACACACACACACACACACAAGTTAATAAAAGTTAAAAATAAAGACCTGAAAAATAGCCATGAATATAAAGATAGCCAATACTTCAGAATTTAAAAAAATGGATGTTCTATAAAAAAAAAAAAAAAAAAAACTTAGTTTTCATTTATTCAATAGTCTTGTCAGTAACTGTGGCCCCTGGTGAGTTGCACGAACCTGAGCAAACTAAATAATCCCTCTAGGTATATGATTAAATTATCAAATTTCAAGTTGTATTTAAATTTAAACCAATGGAAATCTATTATCACTTACTATTATTTTACATGTGATTGGCATCTGTCTTCGCTCTCTTCTGTCTAAAGAGTTCACTTGAAGGGTGTGGGCTATGTGTTTGGCGGTGTCACAGGTAGGTGAGGGCCAGCAGTCTGGGGTACCAGTGCAGGAGTCATCAGGCGTTTGCTGCGTCTGACATGTCGCCGTATACTAAATGAGTGACTACCTGTGTGGACGGCTTTATTTAGTTTCAATTAACTGCTACAAAACTGACGAGTCACTATAATATTTTACACGAAGAAGATGCAGCTGAATATACTACTCATCAGGCAAGTACAGGTGAATTTAAAAGTTCTTTTCTTGATTTGAGGTGAGATTGAGAAAGCTCGCATTGTGATTTAATGAGTGTGTGACAAAAATGCTTCTGTTAGGAACTATTTATCTTTGAAAAGTATTCATTTCAGAAGTGGTAGCCATTATTAATAGAAATTAAAAAATAAAATTAAAATTAAAACTACCATTAAATATCTCAAAAATTTAAGCCAAATAATTTTTAAAAGCTTGTTAATAGCAAATGCATAGATACATCAATACTGAGTGAATGAAATTATATGTACACCACAAGAGTAAAAAGTTCTTCTTTGGTGTCTGTGTGAGAATCTACATCTGTATCTATGCCTCCAAGATCCACCTTAGGTCATAACTCCACAAACATTAAGTCCTTGCATAAAATAATGTACCATATCTATATTGACTATATCATGATATATAATATATATTATATGACATATATTGATATATATATAATATATGATGTATATCATATATCATATGACATATATTGATATATAATATATGATATATATTATATATTATATGATATATATTATATGATATATATTGATGATATATGTGCTATATCTATAAAACCTCACCAACATGACTGCACACATGTGAGCTGAACAAGGCCAATGGCAGGCCTAGTAAAGTGAACCTGGGAAAGCTCAGGTGGCCTCAGGCATTACACAATGAATTACAAGTAACTAAGGAAAGCTGAGAGTGGGAAGAAGAGGTCTTCCCCAGGGAATAGCACACCAGTGGGCTATCCAATACTAAATAGGTAGCCCTGGAAACCTACATACAGGTAGGTTGCTTAATGTATTTAGGAATATAAAAAATATACGTATAATACATATTTATGTATTTAAATATATGTGTACATATATATTCACTAAATAAATGACACACTTTGCTATGATAAAATTTGGAGTGTACTCCTCACTTCCACTAATACTATCAGACCTATGTATGTGAGAAATTCAAGTAAACCACATCAGACTTGATCATGCTCTAATATATGAGCTATTGGCCTCAATTAATGAACTTAAAAACACATGCAAATTCAGTTGTCTTATTCTTCATTACAGCTTAGTCATGCCCACTTCTTTCTCACATTCAACCTGGTCCTCTGAGAACCTTTGCTTGGCAACCACAGCTGATGGTTGGGTGATGCAGTACCTCTAAACTTTCTAATCTCCTGAACTGGAACATGGGAATCTAGAGTGAGAATGACAAGGCATTTGAGAAGGCATTGAGGAAGAACCCTGCTGTCCTCACTACTCCAAGGCCGTGAAGTGCACCAGTAGCTACAGGATCTGGCCGACTGAGCATTCCCTTGGTCGCTGTGAGCATTCAGAAGTCAGTTCCCACAGACACTGAGCCCCTGCTTTGCATATCAAATACCAGAGAAAAAGCAGGTTCCACCTGTTTGATTTTTAAAAATTTCATCTCAGCCTATCAAAGAAGAATTTCCCTCAACATCTGATAGTGCTGGAATTCTACTTTGAGAAAATTTCTCAAAAACTTCTTACTCTCCAATAGAATGCACATAAACATTTTGCCTGATCTATAAGTCTTAACATTTTAGGGTTTTATTTTCTCATTTTACAAAACTTAGGTAGCTCAAGAAAGTTTAATCAAAAACTCATCCTGGCAAAATGATAAACAGTAGAAAATCATTTAGATCATAAACAAATTGTTTCTACAAATAAGGGTCATTTAATATAGCAACTATTAAAATTTTTTGCTATTAAAATTTTTATGGATTTGATTTTTTAAATTTTCTTGAATAAACTCTCAAACTCGATAAGATTACTAAATAAGTGTTTCTAATATTTAATATAAATAGTTTTTAAAATTGGAAAATATACTCCTTTTAGATAAATAGAAGTATAATCTTATAAGCAAATCAGTAAAGTGATCCTTTTTAAATAAAATAAAACAAAAATGACCACATCAAAGTTGAAGATAAACTCACAGAGGGAAAAGAGCCCAAGAGAAGGCACAAGAATTACAGACCCACTCCTTTGAACTCTTAGGAGTCCCATAAATGATTGCACATTTTAGAGCAGTTATAGTTTTATATAGGTGTTTCAAAATGACATAAGTTTTCCTATTGTTTATTATGAAAGACAAAAGAATGTTTTGAAACCAATTTTTGAGAAATATCCTACCATATTATGTTGGTCCATCTAGTCATATAAGGAAATAAGACCTCCCCTACCAGTGGACTTGGGGAGGTGCATTTGTGGAGAAGGGGGAGGTAGGGAGGAGTTGGGAGGGGAGGAGAGAGGGAACTACAGGGAGGATACAAAGTAAATAAAGTGTAATTAATAAAACAAATTTTAAAAAATACAAAAAAAAAAGAATTGTCCTTACTAAAAAATACTTTATTGAAATTCTAATATTGTATAATTTACCTATTTGAAGTATGCAATCAAATAGTTCTAAGTATGATTACAGAATTATATAATCATCACAATTAGTTTTAGAACAGAAAAGTAACAACTATCAAAAGCTACAGTTAACTTTTCTAGTATTTGTATAAATTGGAAACTATTTCCCAAATAATATCCTTTTCTATGAGATTAAGAAGATAATACAATTCTTAATTTGTATTCTAAATGTTTCTAAAATTGTAAATAATTGAATCATATGTATAATGCACTAATCTTAAGTTTATTTATTTTTATTTTTCTAGTTTTAACACACTGTCACCCTCTTCAATAGTCAGCCTTAGTTCATTGTGCTCAAGCATAAAAGTTGAAATGATAATACCCCATCCTCAAATTTATTCTTCTTTGCATAGACATATAGGTAGATGCACCTCATAATTTTTTTAATTATGTAAGTATATACTTATAGACATAAATTTTTTGTTATTATAAGCATTTGAGAACAGTGTGTTTACTCAATATAGCCTTTTCAAAATCTTTCTCATCAAATTTGGTGCTATGGAGTGATATAAAGGACCCATTTACATTCCTAATACTTTAGAGACAATTGAAAGAAGAGTGTTAACAACTATGCAGTTCAGTTAAAATTATTTGCTGGCAAAAGACTGACTTTGCTTCATCTAAACTAAAAATTGTGAATAACAGCACAACTGCAAGGAGCACACAGGATTTATTGTAAACACACCTACATGTGCTTATAAAGCCTGGGCTCCCTGCTTTACAATACAAGGGATAGCCAACGAGTTTTGAAAACCCAATCTTAAAACCTAATTCAGAAGAAAACCTCTCAACCTAACAAAGGGAATTATTGCCGGAGATTAAACTGCTTGGTGTCCTTCATTGTTCTAGTTGAGCAGAAGGGAGTATTAACTGAGATGTGCCAGGGATTCAGTGTGTGTTCCCAAGTGGTTCACAGATTTCCCGGTGGTCTTACCAACCGGAGCAGCATAAATGAGTGGAATTGAGGGACTGTTTTGAACCACAGTAGTTACGCCATTGTTCTGTGTGGTACAAAAGGCAATGGTTGGTTGATTTGCTTTGTCTCTGTGCTGCTCTGATTCCCTCCCCACAATATGTCCTAATCGCTACCACTTCCTGTGTGAGTCATCAACAGCTGGATGTAGCGAGACCTGAGAACCAGCTCCTGGAAAACCTTTCTTGTGGAGTTATTGCTCAAGTTCGATTCTCTTTAATCCTGATAAGAACCGTGAGTTCGAAGGAGATGGAGAAAAGAATGATTTTGCATTTTTTACTTTAAAGAGGTTCCAATGATGTAGACCTTTTTTCAACTTCTGTGGAGACACACAATGAACTTATAACACTCCTTATAAACAAACACAATTGCAATTTTTAAAAGTAAGAATTCTTTAATATGGTTATATTGCATCTGCCAGAGGTGCTTTGTCTTTTTATTTTGGTTTGGAGTGGGTTCTTTTTTGATGCATATCTGAGAAGGCCATAGTTTAGAACTTTTTCCTATGTAGGACCCACTCAGGACAATTCCTGAGTCTGCATTTCCTACAGTTACTACTATAGCTTCTTTATCATAAACACCATTGCTATCTCACCTCACCTAAGGAATTCTTGAATTGAATTCACAAAGAAAAGCTTGATTTATAGTTCTTTTTCTCTGCATCCTGCTTGGGAAAAAGAATCCAATCAATAATAGAAACAACAACAAAAAAAACAAAACCCTCAAACAAAGAGAAGAACCACTATAAAAGCATTAGGTTTTGATATGAAGGAGTTTGTTTCACAGCAGTTTGTTGATGTAATCTTTCTGGTCACATACCAGCAAGCTGGAAATTACACTTAAGAGTTTATTTACTGGAGAAGACAGTGTTGCCTATACTTTATAAATACAATGGTGGAATTCTAAATTAAATTGAGACATCAAATCTCTGGCTTCTTCTATTGCTTAACACCTTATATGGAGTCTTGGATTCAGTGGAATATTTTAAGTCATAAAAACAAACAAATAGACAAAAACATTTCCTCTTTAGGTGATAATAAATGTAGACATGTAAGCAAAACTTAATGAAAAAAAGAGGTCATTACTTTAAAAGAGTGCAAGGAAGGGTATATGGGAGGGTTTAGAGTTAGGTAGTATGATGCTTTGAAAGAGACAGATAGTATGATGCTTTGAATGTGAATGGCCTCCATAGGCTCATATGGTTGAATAAGTGATCCCAGATTTGTAGAGCTGTTTGGGAAGGATTAGGAGGTGTGGCCTTATTGAAAACGATGCATCATTCCCAGTTAGCACTCTTTGCTTCATGCTTGTGAATCAAGATGTATGCAGGTCTCTGTTACGGTTTCAGTACCATGCAGGCCTGCCAGCTTCCATCCTCCTTCCATCCAACCTACCATGATAGTCATAGACTATCATGAACTCTAGCTCTCTGAAACAGTAAGCCCCAATTAATTGCTTTCTTTTATAAGTTACCTTGGTTGTGGTGTTTTAATCACACCCATAGAAAAGTATCTAAGACAGGAGGAAAGGAGAGTAGGAAATGATGTAATTAAATTGTAATCTCAAAAGAAAATAATATAGAAAACAGATGGCTTTAAGGGTAATTACATCAAGTCCTGAAGAAAGTTTTGGTGTTTGCTTGCTTGTTTGTTTGTCTGTTAAATCTGTTTTATGTACTTTAAGCTATTATAGAGCCATATATATATGAATATTGTGCTAGGGCTTTTCAAATAGTTTTCTCAAAATGACCAAAATATAGACAAAAAAAATTCTACAAGTTAAAATGTAAATTAATTTTTGTCAAGAAAAAATATTAGATTTTTTTGGAAAGCTTTGCTAAGTTTTATAGAGCATAAATGCAAATTAATTCATTCTCAACCATCAGTTATTTTCATATATGATCTGGAAAATAAACAGTGAAATAATTTCCCCGATATATTTTAGATTTAATTAACATGGGATGTATTAATTTTACATAGTAAGACTCTAAGGTTTTCCAATATTTAACAGTCTAAGAAACTGAAAGATGTCTAGAGGTCATCTGGATGTAGCCATATCAAAACTGATGTGTTTATTTTATATCAAAAAAGAAAAAGAAATGAAAGGGAAACCCTCCTCCATTGATGGTGGGAGTGCAAATTCCTACAACCTCCCTGGAAATCAATCTGACACTTTCTCAGAAAACTGGGAATAGTTCTTCCTCAAGACCCAGCTATACCATTCCTAGGCCTATACCCAAAAGATGCTCTCTATACCACAAAGACACTTGCTCAACTATGTTCATAGCGGCTTCATTTGTAATAGCCAGAAACTGAAAACAACCTAGATGTCCCTCAATCAAAGAATGGATACAGAAGTAGTGTATATTTACACAATGGCATATACTCAGCTATTGAAAACAAGGAAATCATGAGAACTTCAGGCCAATGGATGGAACTAGAAAAGGTCATCCTGTGTGAGGTAACCCGACCCAGAAAGGCACATGAGGTATGTATTGACATATAGGTGGATCCTAGACCTTTAGTACAGGATAACCATACTACAATCCACAAACCCAAAGGAGCTAAGTAACAAGGAGGGCCCAAGGGGGGGGTGTGTGTCAGAATGTCACTCAGAAGGGGAACTGGAATAGACATCAGACGTTGATGAAGAGAATGAACTGGGCAGGAGATGGAATGGGGGGGGAAACAAGGGTGGGAATTAGATGTGGAGGAAACTGGCTAGGGAGATGAGAGGGCTGGGAACAAGAAAGGAAACTGAGGGAGCCATCTCTTCGTAAAGCTGGAGGACTGCCACAGGGTAGGCTCCTGGGAGGACATAGGTCTGACTCTAGCTGAGACTCCTAACAGGGAGGAACATGGGGGCTGAAGTGAGCACCTCCTAGCCAGGCAGGACTAGTGGAAGGAGGGGAACAACAGCCTACCAACAAAACCTTTGATCGCAAAATCATCTTGCCTACACGTGCGGGGATAAAGAGGGAACAAAGATTGAGGGAATATCCAAACAATAATTGGCCCAACCTGAGACTCATCCCATGGTAGAGAGCCAGCCCCTGACACTATTACTGATGCTATGCTATGCTTGCAGACAGGAACCCAGCTTGACTGTCCTCTGGGAGACTCCAATCAGCAGCATATGTAGACAGATGCTGGGACTTGCAGCGGTGTGGAGCTGGCTCCTGTGGAAGTGTTGGAAAGATGGAAGGACCTTAAGGGGACAGGAACCTCATAAGAAGACCAACAGAGACAACTAACCCAATCCATGGGGGCTTACAGAGACTGAGACATCAACTAAGGAGCATGCATGGTCTGGACCTAGGCTCCCTGCACATATGTGGTCAATAGGCAGCTTGGTCTTTATATGGGTTTCCTGGCTAATGGAGGGGCAGTACACTATTGCCTGCTTTTGGATCCTGAAGTGACCTGATGTGCAGAGGAGTGTTGATACAGGGGATAGGAGGAAAGGGGCTGCCCTTTTCTGGGGGAGCAGAGAAGGGGTAAAGAAGGAAGGGAAGGAGGACAGGGAGGAGAGGAGGGAAGGGGCACCGTGAGATGTAAAGTAAATGAACTGAAATTTTAAAAACAAAAATAAATAAATAAATAAATAAATAAATAACCCACCTTAAAAAAATAAAAGTTTGAACTATATCATTGATTTTTGTGATGCCAATAATAATGATGATTATTATAATATTTATTATTATAATAATAAAAATATTCTAGACATGTCAAGTAATTTTAAGGATCTTGATGTACATGAAAAATTAAATTTCATAGAAAATAGCTCCTAGAGTACATCATAATTTCTTTAGTATTATTATTTATTGTTTCCTTCAACTATTTGTTAAGCTTTATAAAGAATTGTACTAGGGAGTTTTAACTTAAATTATATGTAGATAACCTTTTGACATTATGAATATTAATAATTAAGAACATAATCACCTTAATACTTGAGTTCTATGATTATCTTTAAATATCTTTTTATCTTCTTAAATAATTGAAAATATATCTTTTAGCAGCATCTTTGTATTTGAGAAAACCAAATAAAAGCCCTCTTGGAATTTGTTTTTCTCCAGGCTTCTCAAAATCACAGCTAGTGCACTTGTGGTCTGTTTTAAAGCAAATGACTTATATTCCATTTCTTTATCTCCATCAACAATAGGAAAGACAGAGGTTCTCTACTCACTTGTGATGACAACTGGGCATAATCTAGAAGCGGGAAGAAGGAATACATATTTCCAATGCACATTTTCTCCTGACATAGTTACCAGGCCTGTTTCAACAAATTGGGAATGGAAAATTAGTAGAATAAAAAATTAGGTAAGTTAGTAGCCACTTGGCTAGGACCAGCCACTTAGTCAAACAGTTCCAACAAATATCTTCTCTTCCTCTACACTCTAAATAGAATGACATGTTAGTTTTAAATGACAAATTCTGAATGAGTTAGTGACAGGCTTTGGAACTAGATAGAAATTTGTAGCTGGAATTTTGAATGATGGAAGGAGAACTTATGGGAAATATTAAGTTTACCAGCATTCTCACCAGGCATTCTCCTAAGGATTTGCTTTGCATGGTACCAGTTCTGTTCTGGGTGCTCAAATAATGAAAACTCCAAGAACATTTTATCAATAAACAGTCCTGACAACAAATAAATGTCAAAGTCATTTATTTTCTAGAGAAAGTTTTAGGGACAGTAAAAACATAAGAATAAACTGTGAAGAATTCAACTGAGCATGTAAATATTTTTGGAGATAGAGGTTTTCCAAAGGGGCCACAGCCCACAGGGTGAGGACCACTGCTTTATTACATCTAGAGAAGCCCTGGTTTCCCTTAGTTCACTTTTGCAGATATTGAACATAAGGACCTCAATGTATCTTTTATAGTAACACAATCGAGTCATGATGAGAACCTATTATTTTGCAGGCAACATCCAAGGAGATGAGGACACAACAGCAAGAAAGACAATGCGAAGAAGCTTTCACTAATACATAAAATACCCATCTTTATTTTGGCTCCATATCAACATTGGAAATTTTCATTGCATAACTTTCCCACCTTTGACATTACTCACTTTTAGGATAAATAGCTACTGGAGGACACAAATACTGCCTCTTGCTAGATTTTCACAGAGAAAAGTGACAGCTTTTACATATCCAGAATAGCAAGCCATTAATTCCACTGTAGGTTGAAGCTCAGATATATCAAGAGCATGTGTCTAGATTTCTAGGTCTTGTGTAAGAGGCAAGGAAGTAGTGCCCTTCTTATAACAACCATTGCATCACATTTGGTAGGCAGCACACTTGTGCCTAGGCTGTGCCCAACCTTTCAATTATGTAACTAAGTGTGGTCCTAATTCAGTTGGCATACTGTCAAATGGGGTGACATTGTGATACATTCACAAGATGCAAGTAACAGTGGTATGTTGGGTTGAAAAGACCCATGTGCTTGATAGCTTGATCCATAAGGAGTGTTGCTATTAAGAGACAGGGCCTTGTTGGAGAAGGCATGGCCTTGATAAAGGAAGTGTGTCGCTGTCTCTTCCTGCTGCCTGTAGAACAAGATGTAGAACTCTCAGCTCCTTCTCCAGCATCATGTCTGCCTCCATGCTGCCATGCTTCCCTCCATGACAATAATGGACTAAACTTCTGAAACTGTGAGCCAGTTCCAGTTAAACGTGTTCCTTTGGAAGAGTTGTAAATGGTTATAGGGTCTCTTCACAGCAATAAAAATTCTAAGACAAATGGTAAGAAAACTCATTGGGTGTTTTCTTTACTGTTTGTAATGGCCATATCATGTTAGGAGGATAGTACCCCACGATACTTTACCCTTTTCTCTGGCTTCATCTAATTTCTACTTTCTTTCACAGTGTTCCCCGAGTCTGGAGGAAATAATAAAGATGTTCTATCTTCAGCTGACCCCTTCAACACCACTTCCCCACTCTTTAATCAGTTATGAGTCTTTTTAGTAACTGCTACTCACTGTTAAAAGGAGCTCCTGTGATGAAAGATGACAGGAGCTACAGTGTATGGGCACAGTTATAAATATTTAGAAGAAACTTTGAGAAGCACATTGTGTCCACTTAGCGTCTGCTTCTCCTTTGGGGCCTGTGACCTCTCTAGCCTAAAATTTTTGTCCTGACTTACACTACTAGAAATGAAAGTCCTCCTTTGCGGTAGTCCTTTAATCAAATCAGAAAGCTGCTGTTGAGCCCACAGTCGTCCACACCACTATTGCAGTCCACCTTGCTTGGACTCTCGTGTAGTTATCAGGGTCCGCAGCTGTTAGGCCTGTTGTGACAATTCAGCCCCAGCAGTGTGTGGCGTATCTTAGAGGCTAGCCAAAGGGAGGAAGCCTCCAGCTCAGTTCCAGCATGATTTCTCCATGTTCTTTAACCAGAGTGTACTCTCTTTACTGTGCTCCAGTCCCCAGTATCCATAGAATCCTCAGCTGATGATAACCAGGTGTCCCTAATGGCTTATGTGAGTCAGTTCATCAGGAACTAATTTCCCCCATAATACTTCAGGTTCTACAGCCTTTCTTTTAAGGAATGATGGGGAGATATGTTACACAATTTCCGCTTCCACAATACACAAACCCATCCCATCTTCACCTTGTCTTCTCACTGCCTCAAGAATCAGGTAGTGAAAGTCTCTCTCTCGCTCTCTCTCTCTCTCTCTCCTCCCTTTCTCCCCTTTTAAAGGTTCTTTTAAAATTCAAGCAGTTTAAAAGCAAAATATTGCCTGATTTAATCATATTTTTCTATATTATGACATTATGAAGACCCCTACTGTATATTACACTCAGAACTGAACAGTTGTCTCCTATCACTTCCACTGCACTCTTGCCCTCTTCACTGATCCTTCATATGGATTCTGAGTTTGGGCTCCTACAAGGGGCTCTATGGCAAAAATCTCACTGGTATCTTCTTTCCTTCAAGTTTAACCAGTTCTAAGTGTTTCATTACAGCATGATTTGTACATATTGGTTATATTCTAATAATGCTGGGAATAGTTTCTCCCTCCATACTTTTCCTTATACCCCTCACATGATCAGACCCCGTTGTCAAGTTGATAGACTCCTTTTCTTTGATAATTGTGTGTATGTGTGTGTCTACATATATAGGTCAGACATTTTTTAGACCTAATATTTTTGACCAATGTATTCATTACTTTCTCCCTTGTCATCAACACTGGAGATTCTTGTATTCTGTTGGTGAAGCTTGCCTCTGTAGTTCCTATATAAACTCACAGATTTTTCATTTCCTGAATTCCATCCATTTGGGTTTTCTTCATTGATTTTACTTCTTTCTAACAGTCTTAAACATTTTTATTAATTTCCTTCCACTGTTTGTGTGTGTTTTCCCACATTTTCTTAAGGGATTTATTAATTTTCTCTGTTTGCTTGTGCTTTTCTGTATTTCTTTCAGAGAAATACTCTGTGTTTAAACAGGCTGTTTTAAGGTCTTCTTGAGATTCAGCTATGTTGGAATACTCCTGGCCACTATGGTAGAGTTCCTGGGCTCCATTAGAGACATACTGTCGTGGCTGTTATTGACTGTGTTTTTACTCTGGCATCCAGACATTGGGATTGGGATAACTATGTGCCTAAGTGCTGATATCTGGTTTTGCGTCTGTTGAATAGATGTTTTGCTCCTCAGTTTCTGCTTCCTCTCTTGACTTTAGGAGAGTGTGATGGTTCTTTGTTGTCTGGTATAAATATTTTGTGGATCTGTTTCACTATCTTGCTCAGCTGGTGTGTTCTTCTCATGGTGTGCCCTCATGTTGCTAGAGACTGTGATAATGGTCTGAGTTGCGAGAAGAAGGGTTGAAGGAAAAGATTTTTGTGATTCATTGGGGATGGTGTCAGAGAGAAAATGGGGACTGCAGCAGGTGTTCTGCTACAGAGCTGTGGATGAGATTGGGGGATTGAATCTAGGGGAACAGAAGGAGAGGTAAAGATCAATAGTCAACCTAACTGCTTCCCCATTACCATGCTTTTTTAATATTATCCTGAAGTCTTAAATGCTATAAGCAGAAAGAAAGAAAGAAAGAAAGAAAGAAAGAAAGAAAGAAAGAAAGAAAGAAAGAAAGAAAGAAAAAGACGGTGTGGTTAATCTTTGTTGTCCACATCACTGGATTTAAAGTCACTCAGGAGACTGAGGCACACTCTTTCTTGTCCAGGAAACATTTAGAAGAATTTATCAGAAAGCAACTTCATGAACAGCATAATTCTATTCTATGGGTTAGGGATTTCTGGATAGAATAGAAAGCTAAGAAATTAGAGAGAATACTATCCCCTTCTCTGTGTATGCTTTGGCCAGCCATATTGTAAACTGAGCTGCTGTGCCATGATTTCAACATGACCTTGCACTGAGCCCTCTGAAACCAGAAGCCAATAGATCACTTCTTCATGTTGTCTACTTGTTATTTGGTTACAGTGATGGGAATTCTGCCTAATGTGAAGGTATTTTGACTAGGAAAAAAAGAATAAAATTGACCATATTCACAGATGGCATGGATGTCTATGTTAATCACTTCAAATAATGATATGTAAACCTAATAAGCAGTTATTGTAAGGTTTCATTGAACAAGATTAATACACAGAAACCAATCACTACTCTGAATCAGAGCAGACAAATGGAATTTGAAATTAGAGATACCATGCTATTTATGCTATTAATGTCCTCAAACAAAAATTCTGCACATCAGACAAAATGTGTACAAGATCTACAAGAGGAAAACTAAAAAAAGAAAAATATGATCCAAGAAACCCAAATAAGTGGAGATTTATTCCTGTGTAAGTTTTAAGAAATGGAGGTCAGTATTGTTCATGGTCTGGTTCTTCCCAGGTAGTTCCAATCAAAATATAAATGACAGTGTGGCTACAACAAAATGATTCCAAGTTTATATGAACAGGCAAAAGTGTCCAACAGTATATGTCAAGGCGATGACAAAGTTAAAGAACTGATTCTGGACACCTTCCAAGCACACTGTAAAACTATTGCAACCAAACAATATTGTGAAATAATGCACAAAAAGGATGGCAGAGCTAGGGAAGGAGCCAACATAAATGTAGCCAGCTGCTCACAGGCGCTCTGTTCATAATGTGCAAAGATGGAAGATCCCATTTGTTCTTTTATAGGTAAATAGAAGAACAAATAGAGATATTTCTGGAAGAAAGAGTGTTTCTCATCACTAGGAAGAAGTGAATTATAAAGACCATAGAGGAACCTAATGGGAAGTAAAGCCAATTGAAAAGATTAAGTACAGAGATTCTAATTGTGTGATGTTGGGGGAAAAGACAAACTAAATATATATGAAAAGATCAATAGTTTTCTGGAATTAGGGGGGCAGTGATTGATAAACAGGCAAGGATAAAAAACTTTGAAACAACTTTTTGTGATATTATAATAACACTTTCATTTGATTATAGTTTGGTGGGGTTTTTCCGTTTTTCTTGGTTTGGGGGTATTTTGTTGTTCTATTGGGTTTTTGCTTGTTTTTGTGAAATAACTTAAAGTTAGGTGGGTAGAGAATCTTGGAGGAAGACTTAGCGGAGGGAAAGAATATGATCAAAATGTAATTAAATTTAAAAGTGTTTTTAATAATAAAAATATAATAAAAATTCAACAAAGAAAAATGAGAGTTAAAAAAAAAACAAAAGAGAAAAAAATTTGATCCACTATCAATTGGATCCATTATCAATTGGTCTAAACCTGAATAACATACAACATAACGAATGGAGCCTATTGTATGACAATGGATTGTCAGTGACTATGAAAGAAAAGGAACTACCTGAGACAACATTTTTCTGGGTGTTTTTTGTTGTTGCTGCTGTTTTCTCAGAAAATTAACTTTGATATCTAGCTAGTCAAGTCAAACGTTGTCAACATTCATATGTATTCTACATTTTCATGGACAATTCATTTATGTGATTGCAAAACAATAGTTATGATAACAACCACAGTAGTTTAAAAAGTCAACAGGACTTGGTGTGTTATTCATTTTGGTGAGAACAACTTAATTCGAGTTAACATTCCATTGATTTTTATGTTTACTCATATATGAGGGTGCCATACTACTTTTGAACTCCTTATAATTTAAAGTTTACGTCTGGAAACAACGAAGGATGTTTTAATTCATAAAACAGTCTTCCAAAGAGTTTAGATAAATTAAGCTACATACTGGTAGGTGTGTAATGGCCCACTTGTGAAACTCAGTGCAATGACTTATGAAGAAAAGTTTTAGTGAGACTGATTTCCTTCCTTAAGATTTCTTTTCAAATCTCTTACCTACATTTTGCAATAAGTGTGGCTCCTTTTTACATTGTTCTCATATTCATTTCGTATGTGTTGAGACAGTCTTTCAGAAAGATGTTAGCTCTACTAAGATAAGTAAGTGCCATTTCTCAGAATCACAGGAAAAAAATTGAACCTGCTGACCTCTACTTCCAAAGGGTATATACTGCTATTATGCCTGATACCTTCCTTTCACATATGTATATGGCTTCAAAATGGGGCCTAGTGTGGCCTTAATCTCATAATCTTCCACATGCTAGATACAGACATACACCACCACCCCAGTCTACAGTATATTTTTCATTTGGTAGCTGGATGCCATGAGAAACAAAGGCAGTGGCATTGCAAAAAGTACAAAAGAAAGTTATGACTGCAATTGGAGGGTCCCACAGTGAAAAGAAGGAATAGTGGTAGAGTGGGACAATCATAGATAGATTAGATTACAAAGTGACCCAACGCCAGATATTATGCAGAAAAAGAATTTAAATTGGAAGTCTCTATCATGTCACTTCCTCCTGAGCTCTGGGAAGGGAAGGAAAGGGAAGGGAAGATTTTTGGAGTCAGAGGGAGTGGAGGACATCAGGAGAACAGGGAACACTGAATCAACTCAGCAGGGCTCATTTGAGCTTACAGAGACTGGAGCCACAATCTCGGGGGCTGCATGGGTTTACACCATGGTTTTACACCAGGTCTTCTGTATATATGTTATGGCTGTTAACCTGGTAGGTTTTTTTTTTGGGGGGGGGGCGCTAACATCTATGGGTTATCTCATAACAAACCAAAGTTTGGTAACTCTGATTGCCTTCTGTCTCTCTAAATTTAGTGTATCTTATGATAAAGCAAATGGTGAATTTAGTTCCTTATAATAATGGAAAAGCATAGTTCTGGAAGCAAAAAACTCAGGATTCAGATTTGGATAATACTGAAAATAAATCCTGCAGCTGGAGATCCCAGGAGTTTATCCAGACAAGTAAGAATTCTGATTTTACTACCTAAGACATGGGTGATTATAAAAACGGACATGTCAGAAATTCCCATTACACTAGTAAACCAGGAAATAAAAATATACCCATCTCTTCTCCCAATTAAGATCAATTATTTTGACTGACATTTTACTATGATAATTGCATCCACAAAGTAAATTTGAAAATGAAGCAGTGGGATCATTTTGGGGAAGTAAATTTTAAACTAACAAAATATCTCTGTAATTTATGCTGGCTTACTTTGAAACAAAGTTAACAAAAAAGATCATGTTTATTGAAAGTCTTTTTGGTTCATCCCAAATTACTTCAAAAGAACTCACACTTTGTTTCTCTTATTATTTACTTGTTAGCATGTTCCCTTCATTTTGAATTTCCCATTGAGACTGCTTGCCAAGCTGATTATCCTCAAACTCTGGCTTTATATGTTTAAAAAGGTATGTTCAATAACCCTAAAACAAATATAAATTAAAAAATGCATTTGCGGTGCCAGCTCTTTAGGCGCTGTTTTTGCCCTCCTGTGCGTGTATAATGAACCTATGTCTGAAGAGGGTAATACACTGTTTTGGTTCCCAGATTGCTTGCCCTATTTAGCATTATTATTGTTTTAAAGTTGCAATTAGTATTAGCCTTAAGAAATGAATAAAAATTGGCAACGAATGAAAAAGTTAATAGATGTTAGTGCTGTAATTAGCAAGGGTCTGATCTTTTAGGAGTCGCTTTACCACAGCAGTCTTTGGAGGACAGATAAGTCTACAGCCTCTCTGCCTGGAGCTTTGCACTGCAAAGTGATGAAAGGGATTCAGTGGAGAGAGGTGGAAATGCCTTCCATGGTGGACACCCTATGATGATAGAGTCATAAAAAAATGATAGGAAGTCAGAGTCTCAGTCAGCCTCACAGACGCAGCCCATTTTCCCCCAGACTAATGCAAATGGAAGACAATAGAAGTTTAAATGGGCTGTGGGAGCAGGCACAAGGTAAATTAGATGACGTTTTTATCTGGATGTTAGTTGGCAAAAAAAAAAAAAAAGCAGCTTTGGGAAAAGAGCAGTCCTCTTACTCACAGTGGTAGGAACTGAATTTCTTGTTTCACCCTTTGTCTATTACCATTTCTGGAAGGCTATTCTCTCCTGCCTTCAGTTGTTAGAAAAATAGAAAACAAAGGAAGTTTAGAGAAAGTAGAAAAAAAAAACTAACAAAAACACACAGAGTAGAATGAGAATAAATTATGTAAGTAACATGGAATGACAAGGGAATGTGACTATAAACCTTTATGATTAGAATTACAGTTTACAGCTAACAAGGTTTCCTTAACACTGTAGCCAAGAACTGGCATCCTGAGGCTGAAGAGATGACTTAGCAGTTACCAATATGTACGTACAAGTGGCTCTATGTGGACTTATCAGGTGGTACTTACATATTTAGAACATATATGTATAAGAATAATTTTTAAAAGAGCATGAATTTGAAAGACAGCAATGGAAGATGCATGAGAAGAGTAGAGGGAGGAAAGGGAAGGAGAAACAATGTACTTATGTTTTAATTTCAAAATATAAAAATCTATACTTTCAAAAAGAGTACATACTGTTCTTGAAGAGGACCTGAATAAGATTCCCAGTGCCTATGGCTAGCAGGTCATAACTAACTGCTTGCAATTTGAGCTCCAAGGAATTGAACCTCCTCTTCTGAGACTTGTGGACATCTGCACTCATATTAATATATACCCACACACAGATACATACACATAAATGTAATAAAAATAAATGAACTGGCATCATTCATCTATTTTTTTGACAAGTAAAAGGTTAATATGTTCTTGGAGGATGAAAATGAAGAATGCTCTTGATACTGAAAGCATTGCATAAAATGATGTATCAGAAGAAACAAACATGAGTAAAAACTAAAAATAAATGTGAAATAGATGGATGTTACATGTTTGCAACAAAATACAACCAAGGCCAATGTAAAACTATACTAACCAGTGACAAGGGACAAGCTAAACAAATAATGATTCATTGATACCAGGGAATGTTACTCATTATTTTCGATGAGAAATGTTAAGCGGGGATAGTTGGGTAAAGTTAAATAAAATCATTAAGTGGTGGCCTTTTGAATTAATTTACTACATACAGAAATAAAAGTAAAATTTCATATAATCAGATGGAAAACTAGGAGAAGGAGTCAGACCATAAGGACAGGGAAAACAAGGGAGAGAGAAGAGGGCATGAGAGCTACCACAGCCAAAGTACACAATGCATGAAGAAAAAGCCAACTTCATGACATCCATAACTGCTTACACTGAATATAGGCCAATAAAACACACTTTAAATAAATTAATACAATAAGTATAAAAGTTAGGAATGAAGAAATAAAGAAATGCCAAGACTAGAAGATAGAAACATATAATTATAGTGTACATAATATTTCACTTGATAGAAAAATTCTTTTGACTAAATAAAAACTAGAAAAACAGCAAAGCAGTAAATTTGTCAATAGGTAATTTTTAAACAAAGGAAAGTGAGTACTATTAAGGACTTTCAACTTTATTTATATTTTAAAAATTCATTTGAAAAAACAATTTAGTGTACTTTCAACTATCATATTGATAAGCATATACATAAACACATATTTTTAAATAGTAGGAAGTATGATGATAATGAATGAATAGAAACAGTATCAATTTATTTTCTGGACAGAAGAAAGAAAAACATACTTTGATATCTATATTGTAATGATGTAATAATTTAAAATGAATACATATTTCACTTTATATTATACCTTTAAATATTACCCTTGCATATAGTTCCAAATATTTTTAATTTGCATGTAACAATATTTAATACTGTATTAATTATAAACCTAAACATGGATAATAAACACTTTAGTGAAGAAAATTTTAATATATCCTTCCAATAATGTCTATATTGCTCTCTCTCTATATATGCATAAACATGTATGTATATTCCAGAAAAAATGTGGTAGATCTATACTGTTAAAAATCATTGTCTTTCCAGAGACTCATACTCTAACCAAGTACCATGCATGGAGATAACCTAGAACCCCTGCACAGATGTAGCCCATGGCAGTTCAGTGTCCAAGTGGGTTCCATAATAATGGGAAGAGGGACTGCCTCTGACATAAACTGATTGGCCTGCTCTTTGATCACCTCCCCCTGAGCGGGGAGCAGCCTTACCTGACCACAGAACATGACAATGCAGCCACTCCTGATGAGGTCTGATAGACTAAGATCAGAAGGAAGGAGAGGGGGACCACCCCTATCAGTGGACTTGGGGAGGGGCATTCGTGAAGAAGGGGGAGGGATGGTGGGATTAGGAGGGGAGGAGGGAGGGGTTTATGGGGGGATACAAAGTGAATAAAGTGTAACTAATAAAAGTTAAAAAAATAAGATAGTAAAAATGGAAAAAAAAGATTACAATAATAGTTTTAGAGATTCCTAAGTGTATCCAAACTGATCAAATTATAGATATTTAAAAAAAAATCATAGGGTCACTAAATTGTATATTATTAATAAAAAAATCAAAAGTCTTGTTTATGGTATGATATGAGAAGGTTTTTAAATAAAAATAGGAAACTCAACATGAAAAAAATTGTGAATTCTGATTCTACACAAATTTTCTCTGTATAATTTTCTACCAGAAACTTTTGTATTCTTACCATTAATATATAAAAACATAACAAACATATGATACACTCATTTATTATAAAGCTATGTTTTTGTAGAACCTTCTTGTTAAAGTATGTATTATTATTACCTTATTGCCTTTTTAAACTTCGCATGTGTCATAACCTATCGTAGTTTTCTTTTTTACTCTTTTTCCATTTTCTATGTGTGTTGGGGGGTGAATATGTGTATGGATTTTTTTTTCACATGGGTGGGCACAGGTGTGTGTGGGTAGGTATGCATAGATGTGTGTATGGATGACAGAGGTTGATATCAGGAATATCTTTCATTATTCTTCCACTTTATTCATTCATTCAGGGTCTCTTGGTCTAACCCAGAACTTGCTGAGGCTTAGCCTGGTATCTCTGATGGGAACATGTGGGTTTTTCCTTATTTTCTAGTTTTTTGTTGTTGTTGTTGTTGTTGTTGTTTTAATTAACATCTACAGACAAATTTTTATAGAGAAACCAGTAGCAGGTGTGTACTTGTTCTGGCATCTGCTTTACTTACTTGTTTCTGTATTATTATTATTATTATTAACATTAACATTATCACTCTTAATTTGTAAAATGTCTAAGCTCTATTGTCTTGCAAAATCCATTTTTAAATGAGCTGGTTTTCCCTGGCTAGTGATGTGCAAGAGGTTCCTATGATCACTATATCTTCATTCTATCAAAGCTGTTTGATTTTCATAGTACAAATCTAAAGTTTTCTGTATTACCCCCAGTTTTATACTTTAGTAGCTCTTTTTATAACTTGGTTTCTCTACGCGTGACCCAACCCAGAAAGAACCCTCATGATCAGCAGTTCACCTCTGCTCTGGAATCAAGATAGTTCACTGTGCTGTCTCTCCAGAAGATGCTCATTTGTTGCTTCTCAAATCTGCCATGTCCTTGCTGAGTCCTTTCCTGGCTGATTTTACATGAACTTCCTTGACTTAGAATTTGCAGAATAATTACCTTCATATACTGCATAGATGGAGCTCTGGTCTCTTCTTCTCTCTGTTATGTTTAGACACGTGAAAGAAAAGATGTGAAAGAAAAAATGAGGTTCAACCTACTAATTGGTTATATATATTATATTTAGTTTATAAAGGCATATAAAATATTTTGTACATCTATAAGAGATACATCATTCTTTTGCTTCTGAGGAGTCCTTATGATCACTTTTCCATATAAATCTTTTATTAAGTATTTTATAAAATAAGACTCTTCAAAAGAAATCTTTGCTTGTAGAAAAAAAGACGCAAAGAAGATATGTTTATGGTGAAGCAGAAGAACTGTAGCTATTTCCAAGAGTCAATGTGGCAATTGGTGGCAGCTTTGAAGGACTTGAAAATCAAAGGTAAAGCCTGAGATAGAAACCAGCAATTGGTTCTAGTCACTAATATTCATATCCTGGGTAAAGTCACATGGGAAGCTACTATAAAATGTAGGCATACCTTTTGGGGCTTTTTTATTGGCTTCTTATATCTACAATCCTTCTTCACCCAATCCCTTCCAAACCCCTAAGACTAGATAGAAGAAAAAGAAGTTTAAACTACTTCCTGCTGATCAGGAGTGTTCAGTTCCTTGGGGCAAGTTTAATCACTGCTGTCAGGATATTCAGTTTCTTCTTGTCTCATTGCCTAATCGACAAATGGCAAAAAAAACTGCAACCAGTCAACAGCAGCAACAGCAGAGGAAAGGGGGGGAGGAGGAGAGAGGGGCAACAGCTGCCCCAGGCCCTCTGAAAGCTCTCCCACCATTTATACCCTCTCCAGAGTCCCCAGAATTAAACTATCTGCAGCTGGCAAATCCGTGGACTTGGAAAGGGGCAGGGAGAAGCTGAGGGAGGGAGGGTAGGATTGGGAGGGAATAAGGGAGCGGGATACAGCTGGGATACAGAGTTAATAAAATGTAACTAATAATAATAAACAATAATAAAAAATCTGAAAAAAAAAAAGACTTAAAAAAAAATCATGCTCCTCCGACAGCACGAGACAATCTGAATCAGCTCCATAGCTCACACCCAGGATTAAGGCAAAAACATAACACAACCGGGTTTTTTGTTTTGTTTGGTTTGGTTTGATTTGGTTTGTTTGGGTTTGTTTTACAGATTTCTTTTTTTTTTTAATTTTTATTTTTTTAATATTAGTTACAGTTTGTTAACTTTGTATCCCTGCTGTATCCTACTCCTTCTTTCCCTCCCAATCCCACCCTCCCACCCTCATCTCCTCCCTGCCCCTTTCCAAGTCCACTGATAAGGGAGAACCTCCTCCCCTTACATCTGATACTGGTTTATCATGTGTCTTCAGGACTGGCTGCAAAGTCCTCCTCTGTGGCCTAGCAAGGCTGCTCCTCCCTCAGTCAGGGGTGGGGGGGGTGGGAGGGGATCAAAGAGCCCGCCATTGAGTTCATGTCAGAAACAGTCCCTGTTCCCCTTATTAGGGTACCCACTTGGATACTGAGCTACCAAGGACTACATCTGAGCAGGGACTCACAACCGGGTTTTTTTTTTTTTTTTTTTTTTTTTTTTTACTATAAATAATTTATTTATTTATTTATTTTTTAACTTTTTTTTTTTTTCAATGCAGTTTATTCAAGAACATTGAACAATCCTCGGACCCTGGGGAAAGCCAGCCCACAGCTTAAATAGCCTCTGGGTAGCCAACCCAGGCATGCCACGGGGGCAATGCAGATAGGTCCACATACATGGAAGCAAGCCAGATCCTCGGCCTTAGCCAAATGTGGAGTTGTTCGTGACAGAGAGCACTCACCATCGGGAAGGTGGAAGGCGGAAACCAGCTCCATCTTTAAGGCATAGCATTCCTATAAGAAAGAAAAATTCTCACTGCTGAAAAAAGAAAAAAAGGTGTCAAAAGAGGGCCTAAGGTCTAGCCTACAGTCACTGCATAGCGAATAAACTGGGGTGATAAGCCTGCGACAGACAGGAGTTTAAACCAAAGAGTTTTGCGTGATTGTTTTTTAAGTATATATGTAAATCAAGCCAAGGAAAAATCCCCATGCTTTCTACTACAGTAGACTACAATTATAGCACTGATAAAATCTGCCTTCAAAGAGTGAATTCTCTGATGGCAGCACTAAGGTTGAGAGGTGTGTGTGTTTTATTTATGGAAAATCATTTTAAAAACATGCCACCCTGACTCAAACACAGTAGGGCTTATACCATTCCATCTATCCACTTCTCACGTAATCTTCAAAATCCTCTTTTCAGTAAATTTTATTAGGCTTCCTATAAGTTCAGAAAATTGAAACTGCTTAATCACTTTTACAAGGATACAAGGCTAATAAGTGATAGAATGAAGATTCAGATTTAGGTTATTAACACTTCTAATTGTGTGTTCTTCTCACTCTTATATCCAGTGAAAATTTCAAAGTTGCATACAAAAGGCAAAAAAATTATGTACATGGCCACACACTTGAGTACTAGTACTTTATTCTAGCACTAAATTATAAAATAATTTCCATGAACTATAATTAAAATAATTTAACATTGTGAGGTGGTAAACTTCTGTTATGGGTGTATACCCCAAAATAAAAATACAGCCTCTTCAAAAGGACACAGCTAAACCCAGTGCCCCTGAAGTTTAAAACACGGTGAAGTCAAGCTGGCAAGATGAAAAAAGGCATCTGCTGCCAGGCATAACAAACTAAGTTAACTCCCCAGGACCAAGATGGCAGGAGATATCCAATGTCAGGAAGCTTTTTTCTGATTTCTACACGTGTGATGGTATGTATCCACACCTACACATGCACATACAAACAGTCACAAAAACACACTCACACACAGACACACTCATACACATACTAAATATAAAATAAAATTAAAATTAAATACAAATACTTCATAATTCATAATTTATACTCTGGCTCTAACGTCACCATGCAAATTATCCCATAATCTCTACCCACCAATTTCTTAACATAAGTTTTCGATCTTCTATGTAATTAAAGATAGACTCTAAGGGTAAACTAGACAATTGTACCATTAAAGTCACTGAATGTTTTGATGGCTAATAATATAACCTTGTAAAATGCAAAATACCAATATAAACATAAAAAAGTAATGTGTGTGCTATTGTTTTCTCAGTATAGAATGTATTTGTTGTAACAAGGTTCTAGACAAAAAAAAAAAAACCATCATTGTGTGAATAACTGCCTGAAAATCAGGCATCGTCAAAAGCATGACAAAACTACCTTTTCCTTTCAGTAAAGGAGAACGTAAAATGTTATAAACAGATATAATTATTTTGTGTATACCGAGACTACCATACTGAATTCATACCCTGTAAATCTCTACATTAAAGTTCATAGCTGTGGCTATAAATGCTAATATTAAAGAAAAAAAATCTGAAGAGGAAAATAAAATTTCACATTTACAGAAAGAGTGAAAGATAACAATTAGGATTTTTTTTTCAGTGTGTGCATATGTATGTTTGTATATCTGTATGTGCACATGTGTGTTTGGAAGCTGTGCATGTGTGACTGTACCTGGGGAGGTCACAGGACAGCTTTGTTTATTGTTTCTCAAGAGCTACTCTCCCCTTCCCTCCTTTTTTTCTGAGACAGGATCTGCCTGAGACTCACCAGGTAACCAAGCCTGAACTTTGGGATTTGGCTGTCTCCTCTCCACCACGGGCTCTACAAATGCACACCAAACACGGGTGCTGATGCAAATACTTTACCAACTAACCTATCTCCCCAGTCCTAGAGGTTTTTGATAGTGTGATCAGTCATTGCTTCAAAACTTCGGTTATCCTTATGGGGATGTTTATTTAGAGTTCTCACTTCTTCGTATAGTTATTTTTATTCTTCTCTCACACAGCATACAACTGAAGTTTGCACCCCTCCTCAGCTCTTAGCCCGTCCTGCCCCTCCTCCACCTCTTCTCTCCATCCGATCCCCTCTGGCTCCTTATCCCTTTAGACAACAGTAGGCCTCTCCTGGGATAGCAACTGAATGTGGCATAACAAGCTACAATAAGAGGAGGCACAAACCCTCATATCAAGGTCGGATAAGGCAACCCAGTAGGAAGCAAAGGGCTCCAACAACAGGCTAAAGAGTCAGAGACACCTCCGACCCGCACGGTTAGTAGACTCTCACTAACTAATACACCCAGCTAAACTTTCCCGGAATTTAGTAAAAAACAAGTTTGAAACAGTTTGTCTTTTCTTTTTTTTTTTTCTTTTTTCTTTTTTTTTTTTTAAGTTTAAAACTGTAGACAAAAGTATTGAATTCAAAGAGATATTTCCATGAATAACCTCATTTTACATTTGGCCACGGTGATTCTTCTAACAGGAACAGGTCCTTCAGAGGTTTTCTGTGTAGGATTCTGGATGACTCGCCACGGTGCCATGTCATTTCACAGCACACACTCTTTCCTTAGGGGTAAACAGTAGTTATGGATTTAGAGAAAGCTGTAAATTAGTAGAGACGTGAGCTTTCGTTTTGCCATTTAGAGTCAAATAGAATTTTAAAAGTCTACATTTTAAGTCGTCTACAGTTGATTCTCACCACTTTTGTTTCCTTGTTCCCTAAACACTTTAAAGAATGTGACTCTCAGTAAGTTGCTTTTTTTTTTTGAGACAAAAATGTAGTTTCAAAACAAGTTTCATTGTTGGTGGAACTTTTCTAAAGGTGACTACATTTTTTTTAAGGAGCCTGATTTATTAACACATTTCCTCATTCTAGACATTGTGTTCTATCATAATACAACCTGCAAATAAAGAGTCAATTCTATGGAGCAGTGCTGATGTAATACTAAAAGTCTAAGCAGGGTGTTTGTTTGCCATGAGAATTTCCAAAGATTATTCATCTAAGTAAAAAAACACAGCATAGATGCATTTTCTATTATGCAGTTGAAACTTTGAATCTGAAATTACAGTGATAGGCATTTTTTTACACATGATTAAGCATTATAGCATTTGTAAGAATAAGAAAATCTAGTCATTTTTATTGTGTGTAATAATGACTTGGTTTCCTCAAACATGTGAAATAATATCATTCATCTAAATCAGTGGTTCTCAGCCTGTGGGTTATAACCTGTTTGGGGGTTCCCATATCAGTTATAGTGCACTTAAGGTATTTACATTACAATTCATAACACTAGCAAAATTACAATTACAATGAAATAGAATAAAATTGTTTTATAATTGTGGATCATCACAACATGAGGAACTTTGTTAAAGGGTTGCAGCATTAGGAAGGTTGAGAACCAGTGGTCTAGATACTTGTGTTCTGAATTTGGAGGGGAAAAAAACATCATTGACTCAACTTCATTTTCAAGCAAAAACACCTAGCTAAACTTTCCTGAAATTTAGCAAAAACTAAGTTTGAAACAGTTTATCTTTTCTTCTTTTTTTTTAAAGTTTAAAACTGTAGACAAAAAATATTGAATTCAAAGAGATATTTCCATGAATAACCTCATTTTACATTTGTAAAATGTATATGTACATTTGTAAAATTAATATGTACAGATGTACATATTAATATATGTTTATCTGTAAGACATAGCTAGCGTGATAAATTGTTTTTATTGTAAATTTTTTTTATTTTATGTCATATTTTTCATTCAAAAAATGAAGTGCATGATTGTGTGTCTGTGTGGAGGCATAAGGACTTGAGGTGGCTGTGGAGGTCAGCGGCACTAGAGCCTCCCAGACTGAGAGTTATGGCAGTTGTGAGTCATCCGGGATCTGTGCTGGGATCTGAACTCAGGACCTTTGCAAAGAACAGTATGTATATTCTTAACCTCAGAGCCAGCTGTTCAGTCCCTTAATTCCTATGTGTTTAGTAGGTGTGTGTGTGTTCACGTGTATATTTAAGTACCCTACTTAGTTTATTTGTTCACTTGATAAAAGCTAGAGTTTTCCAGAAAGGAGGGACACTCAGTTGAAAACATGCCCCCACTAGATTGCCTGTATGCAAGTCTGTGGAGCATTTTCTTTTCTTTTTTTAAAAAAAAAATCTATTTATTTATTTATTTATTTATTTATTATTACAATTTGTTCGCTTTGTATCCTGGCTGTAGCTTCCCCCTCATCTCCTCCCAGTCCCACACCCTTCCTTTTCTCTCCCTATACCCTCCCTCCTAGTCCACTGATAGGGGAGGTCCTCCTCCCCTTCTTTCTGACGCTAGTCCATCAGTTCTCATCAGGGCTGGCTGCATCATCTTCCTCTGTGGCTTGGCAAGACTGCACCCAGGAATAGGCCATCAAAAATCCTGCCAATGAGTTCATGTCAGAGATCACTCCTCTTCCCCTTACTAGGGAACCAATTGGAAACTGAGCAGCCGAAGGGGTCATCTGAGCAGGGGGTCTAGGTTATCTCAATGTGCTCTTCATGTATGGTCCTTGGTTGGAGTATTGGTCTCCGCAGGACCCCTTGGCTCTATTGGTCTTCTTTTGTGGAGCTCCTGTCCCCTCCAGGTCTTACTATCTCCCCCTTCTTCCATAAGGTTCCCTGCACTCTTGCCAAAGTTTGGCTATGAGTCTCAGCATCTCCTTTGATAACCCTGATGGGTAGAGTCTTTCAAAGGCCCTCTGTGGAAGAGTACTGTCCTGTTCCCTGTCTTCTCCTACTTCCTTTGTCTATCCTGTTTGCCCTTCAGAATGAGGATTAAGCATCTTCCCCAGGGTTCTCCTTATTGTTTAGCTTCTTTAGGACTATAGATTTTAGGATATTTATCCTATATTATACGACTAATATCTGCTTATAAGTGAGTATATAATATATGTGTCTTTCTGCTTCTGGGATACTTCACCCAAGATGGTCCTTTCTATCCATCCATTTATCATGCAAATGTCATGATTTCCTTGTTTTTAATTGCTGAGCAGTATTCCATTGCGTAAATGTATCACAATTTCTGTGTCCATTCTTTAATTGAGAGACATCTGGGTTGTTTCCAGATTCTGGCTATTATGAACAAAGCTGCTACGAACATAGTTGTGCAAATGTCCTTGTTGTATGGTTGAACATCTTTCGGGTATATACCCAGAAGTAGCATTTTCTCGATTAATGACTGATGGAGAGGGACTAGAGAGTGTTGTCTTCCCTGGGCAGGTGGTCCTGGAGGTATAAGAAATCAAACTGAACAAGCTACAGGCAGCAAAGCGCTAAGCAGGATTGTCACAAAGGCCTCTGTTTCATTTCCTGCCTTGAGGTTCATGCACTGAGTCCCTGATCTGACTTCCCTCAGTGATGGTGTGTGGCCTGAGAGCTCTGAGATGAAATAGACCCTTTCCTCTCCATGTTGCTTTGGGTCATGGTGTTTTATTGTAGGAACAGAAAGCGTAACTACAACAAAATGTATGTTTGCATGTACATGCATATGTTTGTAGAGACCAAAGTTGATGTTGGGTATCTTCTTCAACTGGCCTCTACCTTAATTTTTTCCTCCTCCCTCTCCTCTCTCTCTCTATCTCTCTCTCTCCCTAGAGCTACAGGACTAGAGAAGTAGTCCTTCCTGCTTTTCATTTTTTCACATGAGTTCTGAGGATTGCATTTACAGCTTCACGCTCATGCAGCAAGCATTTAACCAAGTTAACTATCTCACCAAGTTCTTATACCTGGGAGTTGTAAATCAAATTTCAGTTCAATCAATTTATGTTATTATCTAATTTGTATTTATGTATGCATAATACATACATAATACATATTATGCAAATTTCTGTGTTAAGTAATATAACCGTGACTCCTACTGAATAAATTCATAAATTATTTACCGTGGGATGATGGCACATTCCTTTAATACTAATATTTGGGGAGCAGAGGTTTGCAAATCTGCATGAGTTCAAGACCAGCCTGGTTTACATAGCTATGTCAGTAACAAGGGCCACGAAGTGAGATCCAGTCTCAGAGGGAGCGAGAGAAAAAAACGAAAAACAGAAACAAATTTATATACAATGTAAACTCATTAAAAAAATCAAAGATTAGGTGGTAAACAGAGGTTCAGAGAGCAAAGTAAAGTATTCTTTATTAATATGTTATTAAAGTGTTAAAATATGAATGAAACATCTTATAAAGCTTGTTTAAGAATGTTAAAAAGCTTTAGAAAGATTAGATAAAAATATTAACAGAGAGACATTAAGAAGGTATCAGTGTAAAACCATTGGACATAATTTTTTGCGTGTAATAGGTACTTCACAAAAAATATTGAATCTACAGAGAAAGAACACATTTGTAAGTAAGGAGAAATGTCCACAAGGACTTTCAGTGTAGAGCAGTGTGACTTAGCTTTAATAAAACTAAATTTTCAGAAAATTTGTTCATTTACTTCCTTTTGGTTTAATTGACTTTTTGGAGAATTCTTATAATAGCAACAATTCCCTGGTGTGCCAATTTCTCATCATGGTTTGTTTAATTTAAAACAAAAACAAGAAAAAACTCTGCTCGCTTACACAAATACATGCATCCTGAAAGAAACCACCTAAATGTTTTTAGTACTATGAAATCTAAACTCTTTATGTGTAATAGCTGATCCATTACAAGGCAGATTTAGCATAGCTCATACGATTATCACAGAGAGTTACAGTTATTAAGGCAAGACTGAGCATAGTAATTGACACTTAAACACACTTTAACTCACGGCAAGGACACAGAAGTGTTTCAAACCTAGGTGTGTCTTAAGGTGGAGTTATTGTTTGTCTGTCCAGGGGATCTACTTTATTTTCCTGGGTTTAGTAGGCTAAAAGCAATTTGAGAAGCGATGCTTGGGTTATTATGAATGATAAACAATTTATCAATGGTTTATTGCTTGCAAAATGCTTTCTTTCAAAATAATTAACATAGGGAGTTGGGGTGGGGCAGGGTGTATAACTTTCCCTGAAGGCACTGTAGCAGATCTGGCTCCTCTTTGCCTTTTATTTGTAAATTTTCAGGAATGTTGGAAGTCAAAGAGCTAAAAAAAAGTATTAGTTTTTTAAAACAAAATTATAAGAGCTTAAATTATACTGAAACAGTTAATGAATGCTAACCAATTCATAATTATTAAACTGTACTTCATTAGCAGCTATGCTTTTGAGGATTTTTTTTTACAATTACTGAATATTATGTTAGACATAATATGTGAAGTCATACAATATGATGTGAAATGCTCTACTATATACTACGATGATGTACATCTCTTCTTAACTGTGCGTGGTTAGCAAGAAGTAGCCATAGAGGAAGGACGTTAGCCTGGAAAACAGGAAATGCTATAAATGAGATAATAGCATCTACTGGTTTCACACAGATCACATCAATCCCTCAAAGAAAGAACCATGTTTATGTTGAGGTAGAAATTTATATTCAGCCAAATCGATTGAATTGTGATGTGCCCATCATCTCACCAGTGTTAGTACCAACACAATCTACTTGACTCTAAGCCAGTATCTTTTTTAGTAATGCTTTGGTAATGAGCAGACAGTAATAACATCACAGTTATCAGTTTCACAGAGTCCTTTCTTAAGGATCAGGTTCTTATGAGTGCTTTGTGGATTACATCTATATTATAACAGAACAGTTGTAACACTCAGCTCTACAAGGATGAGATATACCTATAACCATTGTAAGTTTAGCTTTCATTCTGGAGTTAAGATAGAGCAGCCTTACCATGCCACAGAGGAAGACAATGCAGCCACTCCTGATGAGACCTAACAGACTAGGATCAGAAGGAAAGAAAAGAAGACCTCCCCTACCAGTGGACTTGGGGAGGGGCATGCGTGGAGAAGGAGGAAGAAGGGAGGGATTGGGAGGGGAAGAGGGAGGGAACTACAGGGGGGATACAAAGTAAATAAAGTGTAATTAATAAAACAAATTTAAAAAAAGAAAAAAAAAAGATATGAGTTCAGGACTCTCTGACCCTGAAGCTAGAACTTGACTTAGTAATCATTATAATACCCTTCAAAACAAGAAAGTAGATGAAACAATAACACATGAAGAATTTTTAAAATGTCACTGTGATGAGATTGGGAATCCTTTTTTTTTAATTTTGACTTTAAGTCTTACCATTTTAAGATTTCAAGTAATATAAAATAGCAAATTCATCTATGCCCTTTGTTTTTATTTTCATTGATATATATATATTATCTATTTCATTGATATATATATTATCTATTTCTAAATAGATAAATAGATTAATAGATAGGTAGACAATAGATGGATAGATGACAGTTATTTGCTATCACACAATAATCTGAAAGAATATTGTTACTTAAAAATGTTTTCTGATGAAAAAGCAGCCAAAATATAATATAAATTTTGGCATTAAAAAAATAGAAAAGGAAAGCAGAAGTTTACTTAAATATGAAATGTTTTTTACTCATTAAAATTTTTACTCACTGAAAATAATTCCACTAAATATTGACCTTAACTAATGAGAAAGACTAAAACATAAAATATTATTTTAAAATGTAAATAAAATAGCATTCCAATAAGACATTGAACGAGATTGCAGAAAAAAGAAAAAAAAAGAGGGTGTCTCAGATAAATAAGGAGAACGGAGCAGTTACTATCATAAGTGACTCCATGAGAAGAACAGAAAGAGAAAGAGGGTTAGAATAAACAGTGGGCCAGCCTGATACCAGCAAAGAAATGGAGCTGATGTCCTCAGAGGATTCAAAACAGCTACTTCCAATGAAGACATGACTCCTCCAGATTATTTCTTGAAGGTATAAACTTGTATACAGGTGAGTCATAAACATTTTCTGAAAGTAGAAATGTGATTACTATATTAGTCAGGTGGGGTTTTTTGTTTGTTTGTTTATTGTGTAACATTCCTGGAACTTTTTGTACACCAAGCAGGTCTCAAATTCACAGCTATTGGCCTGCCTCTGCTTCCCCAGTGCTGGGATTAAAGGTGTTTACCATTACATGTGGCCTTGACTGTAGTCTTACGTTAAATGTACTACCAGAAAGTTTTCCAATTAAAGAGAAATGTTATAACTTATGACAGACATATTTTACTTACTTGGTATTATCTATATTGTCGACTACATGTGACTTTTAAAGTTAAAATTCAAATTACACTACCCTCATTGCTCTTCACTTTTTTCACTCTTAAAGAAATCATTTTTATTACAATCAAGATTTTTTTTTAAATTTGTATTTTCTCTAGAACTTAAGGAAAGCCTTAAACTGATAAATGACCATAAGTATTCTTTGTAATCAACTTTTATTAAAAATTCCATTTGAAATAATATATAAAACTCAGCCATTTATATGTATAGAGATTGTTGTTGAAAGAAAAATTATCTGTATTTTTATAAGACTTATTTTGATTTTGTAAGAACTAGAATGATCCTTGCAACGTGAGAGAACATAGCTAATAAATTTTTCTCTTTTCACTGGTTAAAAAAAATGATTAGTTCAGAAGCTCCAAATGCAATGTGAAAAGTACACAACACCATGGATGTTAGGCTGTGTTCTTTCCGGACGGAATAGACCTGAGCAGACCGGTAAAGGACGCACACAACTCAACTCAAAGTGACACAAGAGGGGGGCTTCCATTCAGCTCTCAAATTCTGATTGTCTTAACTATTCGTGACTAACCATAATTTTTGTTTTGCACAGTGAACTTTCTAGTTTGGGATGTCATTGACCTAACAGTTACAGAGCTAATACATTTAGAAAAATTTTCAAAAATGAACCAAAGCACAAACAAACACATCTTCTTTAAATGGAAATTGATTTATTGACATTTTCAAAGCCGTAATTTTGTTTTAAAACATTAGCCTAAATAACATTTTAAAATCATCAACATCGTGATTAAACCACTCTTAAAGCACATAATCTTCTCAAGAGATATTTTATGTTCCTTTTAATGTATAACTTCAAAATACTTGTTTTTTGTAAAATTGAAGACTTCATTTATCTTAAAAAGAGCAAGTCTGATGGCTATTTGGGAACATGTTTTAATTCAACTGTTATTTTTTTCTTTTACACTGTATCTTTTAAATATCTTCAATTCTATTTGGATATATTTATATATAGATGGAAATATATATATATATATATGAAAACATATATGTATATTACTTTCAAAGCACTGGATATTTTAAAATTGAAACCTTATTATGAATTTTCTAACTGCAGTTTAGATTGCAAAGAAGCCTCAAGAACAAAGTTCAGGAAAATTAAATCACTATCTAGAGGCATTCGAAAGACTTATCTCAGGAGAAACTCAGCAAAAAGAATAAATCCTGTAGTTTCCAGTTCCTCCTGCTTTTCTCATTAGAATCACACTGACTCTTAGACTAGAAAAACCTAGCCTAACAAGATATTCTCTTGAAAACAAAATACTCTCCACCTTGAAAATCCCAAGTGTGAGCACATGCACACGTTGTGTTATTTTCCATTCACTTACTGATCTATTTTGTTACCTTGTTTACAGTGACAATGGTGAATGACACTGTGACTCTTGGAGAACCTAGTTTTAAAAGTTAGTATACTTTTTGTACTTTTGTTACGATTTCCTTTTTTTTCCTTTCATACAGCTCTTTTTCTGAGAAACTGCAATCCACACATTTAAAGCTGGGAAGAAAGCCTGCATCTCAAATGCTTGAGAGCAGTACAACGCACCCCCTTCCCTCTTCAGCTGTTCTAAAGTCTGTGTTTTGAAAAGGAAAAATTATCTCTGAACAATGTGATAAAACTTCATCGTATATTGCAATTCCCCTGTGGTAACCATTCCTGATGCCAACACATGTTCTGCATAAGTAGGGAAACACAAATTGAACTCAAAATGCCCCAAGAGTATTGTCCTTCGTAACACCCTGGTGTCCTGTGTGTGACTGAATGAATAACAATTGAGTGAGCTATTAAGATGCTAAACAAAAGTCATCTAGGCCCATAATATGACTGTAACAGTATCTCAATACTGTATTTGTTTTTATTAGTTTGCGCAGAATAAGTCTTTTTACGTTAAAAAGAATCGCACTGGGTTGAAGATTATTTGCTCCAGGAGCCTTTTTGAATAGGAATCCAGATGTAGTTCCTCCTAATTCTTACACATGTTTGGTATCACAGGCATCCATAGCTATGGGTAGTGTAACTTGAAGAATTTTCCCTTCACAGGCTCCAGATATAGATGTTAGTCCTTAACTCTTGGCTTCGCTATTTAATAAAATCACACACAAAATAAGATTTGCACACTAGTCAACTGTTGTATAATCAAAAGTTTTCATTATGATTAAAATAATATTTTCAAATAATGCTTGAGAAAGCATGAATTAAGGGTATCCAACTATATGTGTCTGTGTGTATATATTTATATATATATATATACATACACATGCACATACAAAAATAAACAGACATTACCTACTTAAATACATTTTTATTGTATACCCTGTCCTTAAACCAGACTGATGCATTTCCATGCAATTCTATCTTTATTTCTAGCTCTCTATTTATTCTTTCTCCACAGAACCACAGTCATTAGGGAGTTTATCATTATCTTTCCAAATGTGAGCTGTGGTCTATGTGATGTATTTGTGTACATAATGTGTGTGGTTCATGGGTCAGATTCAGAGATGCATAGGAGAAAAGCGTATCATAGTACTCCTCTTCTGTTCATATTTCATAAATATTTTTATGATCGGGACCTAATATAAACATTTGCAGCACTTTCATCTAAGTTTTAACACAGTGATCTTTTCCAGCACAAATATTTTCTATAAAATGTGTTGGGGATGTGCTGATGTAACAAGACTCTAAAACCCCAAGAGAGCTGCATGAATTTACATAGCGCAGGCAGATGTGTTGCGAGCCCTCCATTATATTCTTGTCATTTTATATACTTCCCCATCACACTGTATGCTAGAAGAATTCTCGTAGTCCCAATATTATTCAGTTATTGCTTAGGCTCTGGGTTCATGTTTTTTGAAGACATTTTGTGAAGGGAAGATATTTTTCTCTAAAATTAACACACACTGAATAGAAAGACTGAGATCTATAAGGCCATGGGCTGCATTTTGCAGGGATAGGTTCTGGTTGAATGAGATCTGGGATGTGTGCCAAATTAATAGAAAAAATCCTGTTCTTCCTCTCCAATAGCCACAGTGTTCATTATTAAGAAAAGCATATGAACCACAGGATTTGATTTTAATAATACCAATGTCTTCATTAATCTGTATGTTCCATTTAGCCTCATTACTGAGCAAATGCTGAATTAATGAATGCACATTATTGTTGGACTGTACTTGCAAATCCTCTCTTCCCTCTTTTATCATTCATTCAGGGCCATCATGCGTATGTCACGTTTTAAAACAGGTCTGTGGCCCTCACTGATTTCTTTCCTCTGCTCTAGGGGGAAACTTTTGGTTGGGCCTCCGGAGCAGTGTGTTGGAATTGCTGGTTTTCATTCAGAACAGTAATATCTTTCGTTCATTGTAATGCTGTGTCAAAGAGGTCTCCCTGTCACCTGGAACTGAGATGGTATTTCCTTGATGATCTCTGGGCCGCCTTCTAAATCAAGAGTGGTGATAGGCAACACTGCTTTGTATCCATGGAACAAATAGTGGCCTTTGTCCCACACAAGTCCCTAAACAAACTTAATCTCTCTAACACTGTGACAGATGACATTTAGATGTCCTTGTTACCCTTAAAATGAGTTTTATTGACAATCAGAGAACAAAAAGAAGGCCCAGATAAAGCCCAATGTTTTATAGGCTTGCTAACAACATCTCAGTGGCGAGGGTGAGGAGAAAGCCCGAAGTTGCCCCCATTTTCCCCTGCTTTGCCATATCACCATGACAACAGATATAGAAATCACTTAGTGACTCCTAGAAAGAAAACACAGTGACACAGTACCCCTTGTATGGCGAATCAAACTAAAGCCTTCATTCAAATGGCTATTCAGCTTGGGCATTCATGGAGAGCATAGGGTGGATTTTACACAGGTAACTACAAGAGAAAGGCCAGCAAGCCCTCCAGCCAGAGCATATGGCAAACTCTCTGTCTAATTAATGCATCCTCAATAGAATTTATCCATTTTAAATTTGTTTTCTTTTCCTTGAAACATCATTAATGTAAAGGGCAACATTAATCAACACCATGGAACTTAAAAGGGCATTAAAGAGTGATCTTTTTTCCTATGCAACAAGAGCCTTTTCAAGTAGTTGTGTTAACGACAGTGAATTGAAGGCACAATCTGAGTTCTCAATCGGAAGTTAAGACTAGAGAGGCCTCTACTGGTGAGTTCCTCTCTGCGCAGCTGACCTAATGGAGCTGCCGGGGGAAAAGGAAGCAGGAGTATGGCTTTCAGCTTTTCTTGGGAAGTTTCACACAAGCCAGATCATCATTAAACATAATAGCAAATAACGGCATTCCCACATTTGTTGTGTCTAACTGTTTTGTCTCTGGTAATTAAAAAAAAAAAAGTCTAGAAAGCTCTGAAGTATGAGCTGCTTAGATGTCCTGAGATGTCTCAAAGTTACTCAACACTGAGATAACAGGCTATTGTAGTTACTGTTTCGTAGGTAAGTCTCCCTCGAAAAGGTAGATTTAAAACAATTTCAGTAGGAAATATTATTCCTTATACTGTAAGGGGGGGAGCTTATACTTGTTTCGTAACTGCCCACCTAGTCTTTACATTAACCATGGGCTAAAATAATTCTTCAGGTCAAATAAATCTCTTTGAAATTAATTCTTCGTAAATTTTAAATTTTTGTTACTGTGTTGTAATAATATATAATAACTGATTTAACATGTACAGGTCACTGGAGTACATTACATTTAAATTGGCTTCACAGATTTTAAAGTAACTCTTGGAGGCAGAAAGCCAGACTTTTAAACCAGACTTTTAAATTATTCAACATTTTCTAGGATGGGAATATTTATTCTGTTTTTACACAGGGAATATGGTCTTACCTTAGTTTTATTTTAAAAATATGACCTGACTCTACAAGTGTTGAGATGTGGATTATGAGGCAAAGGCTAATGTTTAACCTTGAAAAATTTTCAAAATGCAAAAGCTCTATATCTCCTTTTGATTTTTTACATTTACATTCTATCTTAAGTATTATTTGAAATAGGATCACACCAGGATATTACTTATTTACTCCCATAATAACTTTCAAACATTCTATGAGTTATTTTGTTGCTGTCGTTGAATGGACTGATATATGTCTTGAAAGGTAGTTTCCCATTTCAGACGGCTTCGTGTTTATTTGGATATATTCAAGGTTTGTTTTGGGTAGCCTTCTTCATAAACTATCTTCTGTGTTTCAAAGGCAAGGCAAGATCTTTCCAGAGAATTCTGTACTGGGATAATCACCTTCTAGTCCCAATAGTGACACCTACTGGTAGAGGGAGAATCAAAAATAGTTTTTGTTTGCATTTTGCTTTATTATTTTAGACACTGTTTCTTGCAATTCTGCTGGTATAAATAAAATTTCTTTACAATTATCTCTTAGGCTCAGTTTGTGGACAATAGTGTAAATATTTAGTTCAAAGAAAGAAAAATTTACATAGAAAAATTTCTAAATTCACATAGATACGTAATTGAAATCTTTTGAGCTCTTATACAGTACAGAAAACGAGAAGCAATCATTCATCAAAGTCTTCCTAAAAGTGCTGCATTTCACAGTTAGAAGAAGGTAAGAGGTCAAAACACTTAATAAAATACTTAACATTTCTGATTTCTATAAGTATTTGTTATGTATTACATATTGATGAAAAAGCAAGATTGAGAAAGGTACAAAAATAAGAATATATGTTTACATTTGTAGTAGCTTAAGTGTCAACAATCTTTGAAATTTCACGATGATTTACCTAGGAATGCACTTCCAACACAATGATATTTTCATAAACCAGAAAACCTGGAATCACATTGAAATGCAGTCATTTCTACACTGAGCACATGAATAGCAGAACACTGCATGTTAAGAACATACATGACATCATAGAAGATTCAACATTAAAAACATTATTTGAAAAAACAAACACAGCTAGTTAGTTAAAGCAAAAAAAAATTGACATAACTTATTTCTCCTTGAAACTTTAGTGACACTACTTTCTATATTTGCTTTAATTTATAAGTTTACTACACATATCAAAAATTCTAAGTTCCTCATAAAGCATACAAAGACTATTATAAACAGCTTCAGAAAACTGAAATCCTACATACAACTTGAATATATTTTTCATTGTTGAATAGTTCAGTTGTTAAACTATAAATTGTAATATTGGTAACTTGCAGATTTTAATCACACGAGGTAGAAATACACAATAGAAAGCAATGGAGACGTTGTTCATTAGAATGGACAATTTAGTGCAAAATATCCCTGATATTTCTTTTAGAAAACTTAAAAAAAAGCGCATTTTAATGGATAAAGAAAGTATAGTGCAGCTATTACTTCACCAAAGGATTTTTTTGACAAGGAGGGGTATGTTCAGCCATAGTAAGCCAGTGAATCACTCATTCTCTGATACACATTGCTGATGATATTTGTGATATCATTGTGAGGAAATGTGTGAAAACATCTTACAAATTATTGGGTGGACAGTTATATTGGTGTCTTTGAAACCCGCTTTGTTTCTGCTGTGTGCTTTTGTTTGTACAGTTTAGGCATATGCTCTAAAATGTCATTCAGATTACTAGCAGGCAAGAGGTGAAGAAGCGCTTCCGCTTGCATTTCGCAAGCACACAACTTTTATTTCATCAAGTTGCTTCTCGACCAATCGTTAAAACCACGAGTTTCCTTCCTGATAGCGTGTAGATCCTTATTTATAATCTAAGAAAAAATGTGAAAAAAATGTTCATAACAATGAGTATGGGGAAACAAAGAATGTTTTAACAATCATGCCGATTACAACAAATGGCAAAACGTGGAATTTATACAAAATTACTTGGCCAGCATCCTAGCAGCTGAGTGGATGCACTGTGTACAGGGAGAAACAAAGAAATAAAAAGAAGATAGCTCCAGGGATTAGAAGAGTTTTGGTTTGGTTTGGTTCTGTTTTGGTTTTCCTGAGTACCTGTACTGGCAAGTCAACTGATCATTAAACGCAACTGTGAAGAATAGCTTCATTTTTGCCCTTAGAGAGTTCATCCAGAGATTGCAGAAGGGATTTCTGTGAAATAAGGCTTCACAAAACCCAAGGCTGTCAAGGGAAATAGTATCCAGGAGGACAGGGCAGGCCGACCACCCCTTCAGCAGCAAAAGCACACAAGACAGCCAGAGGCAGGTCTGTGGCTGCCAACATAACTGCCTACCACGTCTGCCAAGGAGCCAGAAGCTGCTTGTGGGAGAATATCCCTTACCCTTAGCATCTGGGTCCTCTGATTGTTATCTAAAGAGACAGAGTGGTAAGAGATAGTGGGATAAACAGCACACCATTAAACACACACACACACACACACACACACACACACACACAAGACATCCTTTCTGTGTACACAGGGAAAAAAATATGCTGTATGTGGACTAAAGTTAGAGAGATTTTATATTTGAAACTCTTTTAAGTGAGATGTATTCTTTGTTATATTGTCATCCTTCACAATGAGCTTTAATAATTACTGTCACCAAAATCTTTAATCTATAAAGCCCAGGATTTTAATGGATTTTGTGGATATTTGTATATGTGCCATGATGAATCTGTATATTCTAGGAGTGTCTGATTCTAATCCACTAGTATTATTGTTTAAAAATTAATGGTTGATTATAGGCAAGCAAATTTAAATACATTTTAATATCGAACTGTTTTATTTTTTGGTATTTTATTCCTGTTTGCTTTTAAGAGATGACATTTCAAATATATATATTCATAACATAATTGGTGAGCTTTTATCCAATATGTGCTAATGATATATCCATATGTAATATAGTTATACATATATCAATGACATAATCATATATCTATTACATATATTTTCAAGTTATATATATATATTGACACAATCGCATATCTATTACATATATTTTCAAGTTTCAAAAAGTTCCTTCTGAAGCATAATTTTTACTTAGATACTAACGAATGTCTTGAAGGTCTCCAAATATGGCACTGTGTTACTATGAATTGAAATATAGGTATGAAAAACAAGGGAAGTCTAGAGAATTTAAAGATTAGGGACACCTTGTGGTTAAAGCAAAGTCCTTGACACAGTTTCATACAGAGAATTTGAAGGTCCTCATTATTTTTAAAGTAGTCAACATCCCCCAGTTTCTAGATATTCTATAAACAGTAAAGGCAATATTCTTTCCTTTTATACACTATTCTCCCATATAAAAAAGAATGCAGTTCAATATGTTGGGAAGACGGTGTCTCCAAAGATAATTCGTTCATGCTAAAATTCATAGTAAATCAATTACATAAAACATGTTAATGCAGACATTTTAGAAAAATAATTTGATATATTTACAAAGCGGATTTATTATTAAAAACTTACATGAATAACATTAAATTTCAGTTATCTTTTAGTAACCAAATAATACAAATGTCAAGGCCATGAGTCCAGTTGCTATCTTATACATGTTGTGACACCATACATGTGTGATTATAGGACATAACATAAAAGCATATACACTACATAATTTTATGACATGTGTAACATGACAACATGGATTTAATTGGTTTTGAACATATTTTACATGCATAATCTATGTTACATCAGATTTTCATTTTATTTATGTAAATTACAAAGCAACTTGGGAATGTACACCATTATGCTAGCGTGAACGAAGCATGCAAAGGAGAAAAAATTCTTTGGAAGTGCAAAACCACACAATAAACAATACAAGCATTTTGCTTTTTGTTGTTCACCATTATTTTACTCACAGAAAGGACATTTGGTTGTGAAGATACTTTAAGAGATTATTTTTCCAGAACTAAAATAACTCAAAATAATTAAATTTGAATCTCAAATCCAAGTTTTTTTATGCAAAAATGAAAATTATTATTTCCTAGTCTATATTTGTGTAATGGCAGAGAATCTGAGTTTAAAATGAAGCTTAATGACAGGAATCAAGAATAAAGTAGGATAAATTCTAACCATTTTATTTCATTAAAAGTTTTAAATGTCCAGCTGAGTTAGCAATAATTCCTTTAATTGCTGTCAGATGTAAAACCATTTCTGAATGAATGAAAATGATGAAGAAGAATTTATTAAAAGAACAACAACAACCCTCTTTGCTGTGTGTTCCTTTCCCATAAAGGTAGCCAAATCCCAGAGATAGGTAAGTACAATCAAACTTACTCAAAAATATTCATGTTATTCGAATCTAAAACTGGAGCCTGAAATAAATTAACTAACTTAAAAAGCAAACTGCATTTGTATATTTGCTTTTAATACATCTTTTCTTTGAAGATCTTTTTTTTTTATTTTCTGGTCCATCTTTCTATTTATTTGCTTAATTCTAAGGTTTGCATTCAATACTACTAATGCTTTTAACGACATTTATCTCATGTCCTTAATCTTTAACTGTTTTTCAGTTTTAAATTATGTATTCTCTATATGGTTAGGATGTTATTTTACATACAAAACATTTCATTTTGTGTATTAAATCTATTGAATTTCAACTTTTTAAAATAATTGCACACCAGAACAACTTAATTTCCTTCTCGTTTTAATACCTTAACTTTTGAAAAGACAGAGTGGTGGTCCTCATGTATTAAAGCCATCACAGTTTAGAGTTTTATCTAAATACATAGCCATGACTCACAGAATTTTTTCCCTGTAAGAATTCAGCTAAACTGGCAGAGGACAAGTTAGCCTTAAGTTCTGTGTCCTTTAAAACTGTCCAAATTGTATTAGAATTTGCTTATAATGATGTTATATGAAGTCCTTGTTGTAATACCTGCATTTGTGGAAATCTTAATATTGATTTACTATGTCTTTGGCCATCTTTGAACAGCCTGGATAGCAATTACAGCTGCTAGTGGTATCTATTTTGTCTTTTCATAATTGTCATTTCTTGTTCTCTACTTAAGATTAAAATATGAAAATTGTACCACGTGTACATCAATAGGACATTAGCCAAGTCATCAGCAATATCTGCAGCACGCTATCATTTTAGCCACACTTCTTTACCTTACCTCTTCATCTGTTTTATGAAATTGTATGCTACAATATAAACTTGAGCGAAAAGAAAAATACATTCGCAGGTGAGCCTCCCTGATTCGAAGTTCTCGTCAGGATCATTAACATCTTTCTGAGAAACCACTGGGGTCGTTTCTGTGTTTGCTTGCCTGTGCCAAATGCAGTCTGCTCCTCAGTCTGGGACTGCAGAGGCAGAAGCTGCATCGTTAAGTTTCTCCTAGTTTTAAAAAGCCCTTCAGCCTTCCGAGAGCCCTCGCCACTGCTACTGCTCTCATCTCAATCTGCGTTTTATAAAACAAATACTGTTTTGTACCAGGAAAATCATTTTTTTTTCTGTCGTGCGGCAGATTGAAATGGGTTCTTCCTGACCACAGATGGGTCTACCAGGTACAGATAGATCTCTTCAGAGCTTTGTAAAAAGCTGTAGTAAAATTCCAAACTGAACCTGTCTCATTTCAGAAGCAAATATGCTTATGCGGGGCAAAGAGGTGGGATGCGGGGGACACGGCCCAGACCACTCTCCTTAAGAAACTGACCAAACAGAAGCTCAAAAGCATGTATTTTTAAGTGGTGGGGAAAGAAAAGAATTCAACTAATTGAAGGGTTGTTCTTTTTTTTTTTCCTGGTCAATTTATATAAAAACCTACAGTTATGATATATTTTATGACTCTATCTTGACTGGACAGATTTTTAAACTGCTCGAGAAGGATTTTTCTCTTTGTTGCATGATGAAAAGAAATACCAGATTTTAAAATCAAATTGAATAAATACTTGAATACTCCACCCACACCCACACAAATACACACCTACTCGCCTATCGGCACACTATATCCAGCTTCTCCTGCAACACATTCATTTTAAGAATCCCTATTGTTTTATTTTACTGCATTTGTTTGGAGACTTTTAAAAACTGACTATGAACAAGGAAACAATAAATGCCTAGGCGGTTCGGAGCGCAGGCAGGCCTCCTTATGAGACCGTGTAGGGCATTTGTGGGTGTTGTTATTGTTGTTGTTGCAATCTACCTAATAAAGGCTTTCTCTTGCACAAGAGAATTTTGACAGGGTTGACTCCAGACAGCTCTCCAGCTGAGGTCTGGGACCTTGCTGAACCTTCAGAATTTTCCCATTTGAGATGCATCAAAGTGAAGGAAATTCAAGGATCACTAACGTCTCAGATGGTAGCACTTGCCCTAACAACGAAGGTTCAGGAATTCTTTGGAGCAGACTGAGGTCATTTTTCTCCCCTTTTCTCCTAATGCTTTTCTCTATTAATCAGAGCCCAGAGCTCAGATTGGTCTTCAACTTCCTCCCAATCCTTGCTAAGCCTGTCATTTCTGGCTATTATTTACTTTAATGGACTTTGGCTGATCCCTTATGAAGCTTTGGATCTGAGAATAATAAGGCTGGAGAGTAACGGGCATAGACATGGGTGTGGGTTTGCCTGCAGATTAACCGTGGCAGATGGGCTTTATTGCGGTTTCCTGTGTACTGAGTGTTGATTGAGGGGGTATAATGAGAGAGGTGGTGTCTACACAATAGTCACAGCCACTTCATTGCACTTTGCGTCTAAACAACCCCATTTTTCTAAATCTTTGGGTTGTGAAATTTTAGGAAGTCAGAGCACAGGAACAAGTACAAAAACAACTGTAAATAACCATGAATGTTAATCCAACACTAATTGGTCCTTTCTTTCAATACGAGTCCATTTTGCTCAGTTTTTAAAATTCTGGGTAAATTAATGGCAGAGACAGTGAAACAAAAAGTTCTTGCACTTGGCTGAAATAGTGAGCAACATGTATACATGTATTTCTCTCTCTCTCTCTCTCTCTCTCTCTCTCTCTCTGTATTTTTGCTTTGTTTTTTGTTTATCTGTTTTGTTGTGGCCTGGATGTTTTTGTTAATTGCTTGCTTTTGTTAAACATATGCTGTATTCAGTGTTAACAATGGACAGTAAATGTCCATGTTGTGATTATTTCCATATGCCTTTAGAGTAATCGTGTTAGGAATATTTTCAAAAATGTTATGAGCACAATTGTTTTATCCCAGGCAGGGTAAGCCAGTGAGTTTGTGCCATTTCTAGTCCATGTGTTTAATTCAAGTGTTTCCTTGATTGTAACTTGCCGTGCACTTAAAACATTTTTGTTACAGGTACTAGCCAAAGGTCTTTTACACATTCCTCGTTTTTAAGATTTTACTTAATTCCTCCCTTTCACCAGTGGATTAAATCACAACTACTGGTTCTTTTCTTCTTTCCCGGCTTTACCCATCTGTTTTAATGCTTTCATCCTACACCCCTTGGTCTCAGAGGGGTGTTTGCAAAATGAACCGCCAAAACCTGGAGAAGACTCTAGGTCAAGTTTTCGTCCGAGAGTTTAAATTTTTAGTGACAGTCCTCTCTCATGGCTGCCTGAAATTTTACACACAGTGCTGCCCAAGCGAGCACCACCAATTATTCGTTTCCTTTGAAAACCATTATCAAGTTTTTCAAAACTTCTTTCATTTCACTGTTGTCATTCAGTGAAAAGGAAACTAACCACCATGTCAAGACAACTCAGCTGCCTAGCAACGCAGGGCCACATTTTAATTCTGACTTGCTTCTGGTCTTGACTAATAGAAAGTGACTATGTTAAGCCAGTCACAAAAGTTGTTTGTCACTTCTGAAATGCAAACAAAACTATATTGTTTTCCAAAGTATTGGGTGTGATTGATGTAAAGATTTACAGTAGCATCATTCATTTTCCCTTGTGTTTTAGTAGGATTGATGTCATATCTTTTCACGCTTTATTAAATGCTTTAAAAGGGCTCAAAAAACATGACGCTTTTTGTCCATTAAGAAGTCTAAAAAGAAGGGTATTTTTTTCTTTCCAGTGCACTAGGCTTCAACAAGTTGTGAAGTTTAATGAATCTATTCAACTAGTGTCAGCCACATCAATAAATAATTTAATAAGAAACTATCATTCATAAAGAAGAATGAAATCCAAACAATTTCAGAGGAACAGACAAGACCAAGATCAACATTATGGGACAGAGGAAGAAGAGTTAAGATTTTAAAACATGAGTCCCTAGGTTCATTTATTAAAATTTCCCACAGTTCTATGTTCATGGTTTCGAAAAGCTGTAGGTTGTTATTCTTGTAATTTTAATTATAAATATCCTCAAGCATATATGTTGTGATGTCATAGCATATTAAAGTCCCCCATATTCATACAACATGGCTATTCAAACTGAAGAACTGAACTGCTTAAAAGTAACCTTACTTTAATAGAATAGAAGCCAGTTAATGTAGTAGAAAGGTATTGTATTGCTAACTTAAAGTCCTCTAAAATTGTTATCTTGTTATTCTCTGTAAACACATTTGAAACTCATTCTTAGATACATTAAAATGTAAGAACATGTACATGACAATACATAATTTAGAGACGAATAATGTTCTTAAAAGCAAAGTGAGATCTGAATAGAAAAAAACCTGCAAGCTTTAATTGTTAGCTTCCTTTTAATGTAATGTTCTAAGCAGTAAAATAAAATGTTCATAAAATGTTCTGTATCGTAAAGAAAAAATTGCACAAAAATTAACCTTGAAAGGAAGTAAAAAGTGGCTTTCCTCTCAATTCTGAAAAGAAATTCAGAATGAAATGACTGTCTTTCATAAAACCTTGTTTGCATTCTGAGATCTAGTTATTAAGTAGGAAAACAAATATATAATTAATTTAAGATGCCTTAAAAATAAAAGTATTGTGTTGAATAAATGTATCACATAAAGATGAATAAAAGCCAAAATTAAAGGTAAATAGTCTGAAAACTAAACAGAAAAGGAACTTAGTCTATTATGAAACTTAAGCGACTTCATTCGCAAGCAACATTTTATCCAATTGACCTGTATTAAGATTCAATATGAGCTCAAATAAAATGACTTTTAGCCAAAAAGGGAGGACAGCCTCACTTAAGGAAGATACATTTGAAATTGTTTTATTACAGTGGCACGGCCAGGTGCTCAAATACACCTGGTTTGAGGCTCTCAGGCTGGAAGCAACCCCCAGCGCTCCAGACCGAGGAGAAGCCACTTACATTCCTGGAGCAGCAGTTTCTCTCTCAGTTTTGAATGATAGCATACTCTTCATGGGCACTGGGGCAATGAGGCCAGCTGGCTCTGGGCAGGACTCAGTATTAAACATGAGTAATGACATTCACAAAACACTTTCCTTAAAAGGCCAGATTCTGAGATTACTGGTCCTGATTTAAGCCGGCCTGCTTATCTCTATTATAGTGAGCAAATGGCTTGCATTTCCTGACCAGTGTTATAGAAATACCTATATCTTAAGATTGTTATGAGCATCAAGTAAGACATTGCATATAAAACACTTAAATATTTCCCAGTATGTTAAATGCTTAATCAATACATTAATTGTTCATGCTAATATATTAGTATATTTAAAATATATGAGTATATTTATTTGCTCTCTTCGGGTTTTTATTGTGGTAAATTATAACTAATAATTCCATGAATTAAATATATCCTATAACAAGATAAATGAAAATAAACTTTTACATATTAACTGTTCTGTCCACTGTCCTGAAATAAATTAAGAAGAAGAAGAAAAAAAAAAAAACCACATTTCTTTCTCAGCATAATGGCAAATCTCACTCATGGTCCTTCAGATACACGTCTTAGATGCTCCACCAACCGTGTCTAATTATTTTAGATAGCCAGTGATCATGTGTCATCAGCATCATCAGGAGATAATACTCGGCATAAGCTGATAATTTGAAATCCAATCTTGTTTTTGTTTTAAAATCAGAACTCCTGGCAGAAATGACATTATTTTGAGCCAGAAGCAACCTATGGACTGTTTTCTTCATCTTATAATGGATAGTTTTCTTCTTACCATTAAATTCAATTGGCTAAAAAACATATAAACTCAAAGGTTTTTCCAAATTGTACATTTCTGTCTCATAAAAAAAAAAAAGAATAATTGCAAGAGTGAGGTTGTTATAATGGAACCCATAGTGGCTGGGTGGTGGTTACTCCTTCTGCTGAGATCTGATCTCTCAGGCTCCTCCATGTCCACACTGCCATTTCTTACAGTTCATTTATTCATTGTGCTTAATGAAGAGGCCTTGCTTCTTTGACCCAAGAACTCAGACACAGATACTTCATTTTGTGTCTAACCTATTACTTACAGTTTAATTTATAGAGAGTTTAGTTGACTTATACTGATGAAAAGAAATACACTATTGCCATTTACATTATTTTTTAAACTCTCCCATGTCTTTCCCTAAAATGCCTTGATTTATAGTCATCTGGAAATATTATTTGCTCCACATTTCAAAAGTAAAAATAAAATTAGGTTAGGGGAAAGTAACAGCATTCATATTTCAGTCATTCTTCAAGGGAGTGTCGCCACGGCCTGTTTGCAGCTAGGTCAGTTAAACTTATCCACTAATTACATGCTAAATAGATTATTATCCACAGATAAATGGATAGTTGCGAAGTAGGCATTTGTATCTGAACCTCTTAGTATGATCAGTACAAAAAAAATGTAATTTTCAAGCTGAGTGTGGTGGCTCATAGGTGCAATCCTAGTACTCGTGCAATGAAGCATGCCATGGTGACATCAGGGCCAGTCTGGAATACACACCCAGTGTATTCCAGGCCAAGATGAGCTATAAAGTGAAGCCCTGTCTCAAATCCCTCTCCAGCCAAACCCAAACGGTGGGTTTGTTCAGTAGAGTCAAGTAGAATTTGGAGTCCTACTAGTGGCTTCAGAGTAGATTTCCTGGCCTTCTGCCCAGGTTCATGACCTCTGCCTTATTTGCACAAGGCCTAATTGTGAAAGCGAATAATCAGACCCACATTGTTCAATGCACTAAGTAGACTGTTAGTTCTTTAAATACAGACATTTTGTTGCATTTGAATATCAATTATCAGAATTCAAAATCATTCACATAAATTGTGTTTTTCATGATCATTTGCTTAGTGTGCTTTATTTATATGTATTCTTATTTAAGTATATGGAATACTTTTAATTTACCAACAAGTTTAAAATGGGTTTGCTTAAGAAAAATTCAGTCTATGAAGCTACACTTCATTTAATGTTCAACTGCTAATTTCCTAGTGCTTTGTTCATTTACTACCTAAGAACTTGGTGTCGTGGAAATAAATGTTTACTATCATTTTTAAGTTACAAGTATCATTATTTTTATATTGATGTCTCTTGACTTTTTATCATGGTGTTGAATAACACTTTTCAGGACAGGTACTAACAGAGAAGAGAATATTGATAAGACAAAAGAAATTAAAAAACCATTTCAATATTCAGTCAATGCCTTGGCTAGTTAAGCCCTATCTAGCCCCAGGTATGTAAGTTTATATTATCCGTTCAAATGCCAAATACTGGTGTGTTGTTAATTTCTCAACTACACTTAAAAACAACAAAAACAATGATAAATTGTCTGTAAATGAGATGTGGGATGATGACTTTCAGTAAAGTCATTTTCTGCAGCCTCTAGATTCAAGTCATGTTTATGTAACTTCAAGAAGGGGAACAGCCCTCTGTATCACAGTGTACACACTGGTAGCTTTCTATTTCTTCCAGTAAATAAAAGAAAAGAAACTCTTTCCTTATCTCTCTCTTTCTCTCTCTCTCTCTTTCTCTTTTTATCACTTTATCCCCTTTCCTTCCCTCTCCCCTCCCTTTTTCTTCTCCCTTCTTTCCCCCTCCTTCCTCTCCTTACCCTCTCCCTCTCTCTTTCCTCTCTTCCTTCTGTCAGCCCTTCTTTCTTTTTTTTTATTTTTTTAAATATTAGTTACAGTTTGTTAACTCTGTATCCCTGCTGTATCCCGATCCCTCTTTCCCTCCCAGCCCCACCTTCCCACCCTCATCTCCTCCCTGCCCCTTTCCAAGTCCACTGATAGGGGAGAACCTCCTCCTCTTACATCTGATACTGGTTTATCAGGTGTCTTCAGGACTGGCTGCAAAGTCCTCCTCTGTGGCCTAGCAGGGCTGCTCCTCCCTGGGAGGGGGCCGGGGAGGAGGTCAAAGAACCTGCCATTGAGTTCATGTCAGAAACAGTCCCTGTTCCCCTTATTAGGGTACCCACTTGGATACTGAGCTACACGTTGTTTATTAGACAGTTCTGTATCCCAGTCTTATTCTTGGTTTGCATATTTCGTTTCCTGTCTCTCTTCAAACTAATATGTCACAAGGAAAATAGAACAAAGAGATTTGCAGGGCCATTGTATTGTCTTCTTATGACATAAAATTTAGAAGTTAGGACTGATAATTAATAAATGAAAAATATTCTCTTATGCCTAAAACTTATTTGTCATACTGTAATTTTTAATCTTCTGTTTGCTTCAGAAACCACCCCCTTGCAAGCCCAACAGTTTTATTTTACTGTTCTTTTTGTTGTTGTTATCTTGACAAGATGTTTCCAAGTCATTATGTATTTTAATGAACATTTCCAGAACTGCTCTTAGAAATGAAAGCTAAGTAAGAAACATTTCAGAATTTAAGAGCTGCTCTTAACTTATTAGGAAAGAACATATAAAAGATGTAAGTGAATGGGAATTCAGAGATCCACATGCTGAACTATAAACAAAGAAAACAGCAACCTATGCTCATATATGGAGTTAAAGGAGTGGTTCCCAGGTCAGCTAAGGCCTTAGCACCTGCGTTCAGCTCACTACTGCAGGACAGGCATGCCCACGTCCCTGCAAGCATAGAAAGGCAGAGGGACATATTGGAGGAACAGCAAGGCGTCTTCCTGGTGGGAAGCACAGAGCAGGATTGAAAATAGAGCAGAGAAGATTACATTCAGACTGCACAGGAAAGACAGTTTAGAACGCCACCGTCATTTTCTTTCGCAATATGGCACTTTCATTCTGATTCTTAGCGCATTTTTAAAACCAGCTGTTGAATTACTCAAAGGGCCTTGTATCACCAAGCAGTTTGCTCAAACAATTTTGTATTTATTTGTATAAAAGGGCAGTTCTGGAAGGTTAATTCATTAGTAATGTTTATGTTTCACACAGGTTTTACTTACATAGATGAGCTTTGTGAGTGTTAAAAGAAACTGACAATGTTTAAACGTGAACTTTTTTACAGATTTATTTCTTTTTAATTTTATGTGTGTGGGTAGCTATATGTCAGTGTGTGATGTGCATGCTTAGTGCCCATGATACTAGAAGAGGACATCAGGTGTACTGGAATTGGACTTAACAATGTTTGTGAGCTGCTGTGTGGGTGTTGGGAGCAAAACCCGGGTCCCCTGGAAGAGTGCTCTTAACTGCTGAGACATCTCTCCAGCCCCCCCATATTAATTTTAAATCAAGGGCTAATAAAATGAATTTTTGAACAATGAAATAATATGGATTCAGTAAAAAAGAGGCCAAATAACAATATTGTATTTTATGAAATTTATATTTATAACACAGATTTGTTAAAAAGAATAGAAAAGCCATTTTCAAATACTGGAAAAACTTAATGACTTACGCAAGTAATCTTAGCACTCAGACATCTGAGGCAGGAGGATAGCAAGTTAGAAGTCAGTTATCACTACAAAGAGAAATCCAAACTAGCCTTATTTACATAGGAAAATCTAGTTTCAAAACCACAAAAAACTTAAAACATTCCCCAATTAGACACACAATACCAAACAAAAGAAAACAAAACAAACAAACAAACAAACAAAACAGTACCAGGAGTTGGTTTCTTTAGAGTTGTTGGCCAATAGGGTCTCATAAGTTCCCACAAACATTAGAGAATATTAACAAAACTATTGGTTATGCACCAGAACTTGACAATAATATCATATTGCTGAAGACACCACAAACTTGTGCTATAGAATGTGGAGAAATCTAGCTGACACTCAACTGGAACCTTCATCTATATCAGCTATAGTTAATAGTGCCAGAAAGTGTAATACATCAGTCTCATCGAATTCTGAACCTTAAAAGCTACAATAACATCTGGCCGCCAGTACACACTCCAAAAAATGCTGCTGGAGTAACCAACGGCTTTCTGGTTAGATTTAAGGCTGCCTCTGCAGAATGAAACCTATATCTGACACTAACAAGAAAGGCAAGAACCTGAAGTAGATGGGTAAAAAGCCTTCCCAGAAAACATGTTCTTCTGTTACAGGATCATAATGATACAATGACTCCTAACAACATAATGCCATTCCCATACACTGCATTGCTCAGCCATAATCAGAGAAGCTTCTTGTTGCAGCAAGCGCCAGTTAACACCAGGATCTTTCTTACCATCATTTCCAGCACAATCTCCATATATACGTAAAGCAGTGACTATTGTGAAGTTTTTTTCACTGTTTCTGTGATGAGATGATATACTGGCTAGTTTTATGTCAACTTGATACAAACTAGAGTCATCTGAAAGGAGGAACCTCAACTGAGAAAGTGCCTCCATAAGATCCAGCTATTTTAAATTGTGATTGAAGATAAGGGTCCTGGATTCTATAAAAAAAAAAAAAATCATGAGCAAGCCATGATGGGCAAGCCAGTAAGCATCCTCCTCTATGGCCTCTGCATCAGCTCCTGCTCCATTTGAGTTCATGCCCTGACTTCCCTCAGTGATAGACTATTATCTGGAAGTGTATGTGAAATAACTCTTTCCTCTTCAAATTGCTTTTTGGTCATCATGTTTCATTACAGAAACCATAACCCTAACTAGGACATACAATTAACCATGTACAAAATGCTAAGGAAAAGTCTGTCCTAAAAGTCATTTTTCTTATTAAATTTGGGCTATTTAAAATGGTTAAAATTTCCTGTAAGTCTTCTACCACTTATTATGAAAGTATGTACACATACACACACACACACACGCACACACACATCTATATATATACATACCACTAACTGCATAGACATACAGAGTGTTAGCTATACTTAATTCAATAGTTCTCTTTTTATTATTTAGATAAATGATTATATTTATACAATAATTATTTTCACAATCTTGATTGCCTAGATTTTTTTCCATAATGCATATTTTCATTGAAAATCTCTCCTCAGATTTTTCTGTTATATTTTATCTTACCTAGTTTAGGTTCAAAGTTTCTGTTTCCACTTAACAAATAATTCAAACAAAAAATTAACATAATTTGTTCATTAAACAAAAACAACATTATGTTTTATAAAGACATTAAAAGATATTGTTTAAATGAACTTAAAGATAAAATGATTAGAAATAATTTTAGAAGGGATTTCCTACTCGTAATATTTTTCTCTCATAACAATATATGAAACTAAAAATAATACAGTTTTTTAGTTTTGAAAGCAGCATCAATAGTTAGTGTAGAATGGAGTATTAAAATGTTACCACATTTTTGAGTAAAGAATGATTTGGGAGCCATTTATTAAAATAGCAGCTATAAATCATCATTATATGATTTTTGTAAGCAAAAAAACATAAACAATACAGTTTACATGCTAGCACCTTCATCTTCCATTCACGTTGCGGCAGATTAATATCAGCTTAGCTGAAACATCCGAACTTACGCTGTTGGCAATACAGCCATCTGTTTTTAATGAATATCTGGGGTCCATTTTCCAGTTAAGCTTCTCTTATTGTGTGTATGTTGCTTTTTCAGAGCTATCTGCATAATTGCTTAAAGATTTTACTGCAAAATTAATATCCTTGCTGTGTACAAGGGAACAGGGCAAAACCAGGATGACAGAGCCTGAGATGAGGTGAAAAGCAAATCCAATTTCTCCTTGCAGCATAGAAAACTCCTCAGGACCGGCTTTATCTGGTAATCCACATTTAAACTTTAACCTGTAGGGGGCTCTTTGTGTTAGATAATGTAAGCATAAATGGAAGCTGAATCACTAATCAGATTAATTATATTCTGTAAGGCTCCAAAGCTTCTTTAAAAGGACATGGCATCCAGGCTACACATTATTGTTAGTGGAAATGATGATGGCAGAAGAGTTTGTCATGTTTTTTTTTAAAAAATGAAAGAATAATAAGAAAATGCCCAAATATTTGGAATTGTTAATGAACCCGTAAGAGAGCATAGCTGACGACTAATATGAAATTTACATTTTGTAAAATAATAGACTTATAGAATGAACGTGTGAATTATTTCAGTGTTTTCATATTTGGATGTCACGATGAATAAATAAATATAATTGCTACTGTAACTATCTCATACTTTAATCATTAATATTTTACTCTACACTGATTTTATGAATTATGTCATATATACATGACGTGTATAAAAACAACCAGCTGATGATGTATTATTTTGTAAATGATTATTGTTTTGTAAAGTTGGGAGAGTTTTAAAATAAAAAGTAGAGTAGTTGATGTAACCAGGGATTTTAAGTAGAAAATGAAAATGAAAGGAGAGCCTTGAACTCACTGGCACAGGAGACAACTTCCTGAACAGAACTCCACCTGCACAGGATCTAAGATCAACAATCAATAAATGGGACCTCATGAAATTGAAAAGCTTCTGTAAAGCAAAGGACACTGTCATCAGTGCCTACAGACTGGGAAAGGATCTTCATCAACCTTATATCTGACAGAAGGCTAATATCCAGAATATATAAAGAACTCAAGAAGTTAAACACCAACAAATCAAGTAATCCAATTAAAAATGGGGAGCCAAACAGAGAATTATCTGTAGAGTAATACAGAATGGCAGAGAAACATGTAAAGAAATGCTCAATGTCCTTAGTCATCAGAGAAATGCAAATCAAAACAACCCTGAGATTTCACCTTACACCCATCAAAATGGCTAAGATCAAAAACTCAAGTAACACTACATGCTGGATAGCATGTGGAGAAAGGGGAACCCTCCTCCATTGCTGGTGAGAATGTAAACTTGTACAGAATCACTTTGGAAATCAAACTGGAGCTTTCTCAAACAATAAGGAATAGCGCTTCGTCAAGATCCAGCTATAGCACTCGTAGGCATATATCCAAAATATGCTCAAGTACACAAAAGGGATACTTGCTCAACCATGTTCATGCCAGCTTTATTTGTAATAGTCAGAACTTAGAAACAACCCAGATGTCCCTCAACTGAGGAATGGATTCAAAAATTGTGGTACTTTTACACGATGGAATACTACTCAGCAATTAAAAACAAGGAAATCATGAAATTTGCATGCAAATAGTGGGATCTAGAAAAGATCATCCTGAGTGAGGTATACCAGAAGCAGAAAGACACACAAGAATATATACACATGGTATATATTCACTTATAAGTGGATATTAGAAATATAATATAGGATAAATATATTAAAATCTGTACACCTAAAGAAGCTAAGCAAGAAGGAGGACCCAGGGAAAGATGATCAATCCTCACTCAGAGAGACAAATGGGATGGACATTGGAAGAGGAAGAAAACAGGGAACAGGACAAAAGCCTACCACAGACGGCCTCTGAAAGACTCTACCCAGCGGGGTATCAAAGCAGATGCAGAGACAGAGTGCAGGGAATCTTATGAAAGAAGGGGGAACTAGAAAGACCTGGAGGAGGCAGGAACTCCACAAGGAGAGCAACAGAAACAAAAAAATCTGGATACAGGGGTCTTTTCTGAGATTGATACTACAACCAAGGACCATGCATGGAGATAACCTAGAACCCCTGCACAGATGTAGCCCATGGCAGTTCAGTCTCCAAGTGCGTTCCCTAGTAAGGGGAACAGGGACTGCCTCTGACATGAACTCAGTGGCTTGCTCTTTGATCACCTCCCCCTGATGGAGGAGCAGCCTTACCAGGCCACAGAGGAAGACAATGCAGCCAGTCCTGATGAGACCTGATAGGCTAGGGTCAGATAGAAGGGGAAGAGGATCTACCCTATCAGTGAAATTGGAGATAGGCATGGGAGGAGCTGAAAGAGGGAAGGTGGGATTGAAAGGGGTGAGAGTGAGGGCTACAGCTGGGATACAAAGTGAATAAACTGTAATTTATAAATAAATAAATAAAATTTAAAAAGAAAGGCACAGTTGTAAGAACTTTACCTATATTAAATGACTAATTTATACTGTCAAAAAATTATTAAAAATTTTTATAATGTTAGAAAATGTATACTGTCAAAAAATTAAAGTAAATAAATAAAATTTTTAAAAAAGGAGAAAACGAAAATGTTGGCTTCTGTAGGACCAATATTTTTATAAAAATTTGATGCAAAGAAACAAAGTCATGAACTTTTTTGGTTGGCAAAGAGGGGAACAGTTTGGAAATGTCAGTGAGCTAAATATTTGCAAGTGAGGCGAATCTCTCAGAATAAAAATACAGAACAAAGAAGTAGCTGAATTTCGTGGTAGAAGACTTAGAGCATGACTGGGTAATTACGGGAAAAACTCAACTGCACGTGAAATTTTGTGCGTGCCAAAATCTCCTCTTCTGCTTCAAATCCACAGATAGTTTTCGGTGTATAATAGGTAATGCTGAACCTTCCTAATAAAACTACCACAGTAGCAATATTGATGAAAGAGCCAGGGAATGGCTATAGAAATCACTTCACGGCACTACACTGGGAAGAGATTTTTAATTCTGGTGTTAAATTAGGAGTATAATACAACATTTGCTCATTATATTCTCACTACAAAAAGTCAACATAAAAGATCAATTTCTACAAGTTTGCAATTCTGCCTTTTAAAATCAGCTATATAATATTGCTAATAAAAACAATTAACCAAGTAAAAATAAAAATAAAATAATCTAAAGGGGCTGGAGAGATGGCTCAGAGGTTAAGAACACTCACTGTTCTTCCGATGGTCCTGAGTTCAATTCCCACTCAACCACATGGTGGCTCAGAACTATCTATAGTAAGATCTGGTATGCAGGCAAAATGTTGTATAAATAATAAATAAATCTTAAAAAAATAAATAAAAATAATTTCAGATCCAAGTGGAACAACAAAATGAAATGAGACAATAAATGATGCTGATAACAAAACATTAATCTATATTTTTCTTTTTTAAATTGACTTATTTCTTATTAATTACAGTTTATTCACGTTGTATCCCAGCTTAGCCCCCTCCCTTATCTCCTCTTAATCCTTTCCACACTCCCTCATCTCCTTCCATGCCCCTCCCCAAGTCCACCTTTCTGACCCTATGTTTTAAGTATTACAACTGGTAAACGCTAAACATACTGCTTGAAGTATAAATATATATGTTTATTTGATAAAAATTTCATGATATAAACCAAGGGTTTCTGATATTTTAGACATATGCATGCATTTTCATTAAAGTAGTAAATTTTTATCTTCATTGTATCCTTAAATTTTTAGTTACAGTATTTTTATTGATGTGTACCCATTGTACATAATGATGGATTTCATAAATCAGACATTTTTTATTCAAGTGTCTTATTCACTTTGATCACATTGATATTCAGGTCTCCCTCCATTCTCCCATACAGTCTTGTTCCATTTAAATATCATGTCTATAAATTATTTTATTTCACAATACAAAACCTAGAATCCAAAGATTAAAAAAATAGGGCATTTGTCTTTGTGAATTCCACTCTTTTGCTTACTATGTTGATATCCGGTTGTGACTGTTATCCTGCAAAGGACTTAATTTCATTCTTTATAATAAAGTAGAATTCCCTTGTGTACAATGTGCTACATTTTATTTATCCTATTAGCTGTTGGCTGACTCGTAGGTTGAGTCTATAACTTAGCTTATTGTGAAGAGCGCTGGTGCAGTAAATGGACATGCCAGTATTTCTGTGGTATGTCAATTTACAGTCCTTAAGGTATGTACCCGGGAGTGGGCTAGCTGGGTCACATGGTAGTTCTATTTATAGTGTTTTAGGGACTCTCCAGACTGATTTTCATAGTGGTTAATTTACATTCCCCCCACCAGTGTGTATAAGGGTTTCCTTTACCCCTGCCTCCTCCCCAGCATATGTTGTTATTTGTTTCATAGATAACTGCCATTTTAACTAAACTGAGATGGGACTCCCAATGTACTTTTAATTTGCATTTTCTGCTAGCTAAACATGTTAAATATTTTTATATGTTCATTAGGCATTTTTACTTTACCTTTTAAAAACTGTCTACACATTTAATTATTCCGTTTACTGACTGAGTTGTTTAGGCTTGGGAATTTATTTTGTTGATTTGCTTATATGGTTAAATGCTAATTCTGTGTCGGACATACAACTGTTCAGTAGATCCTCTTTATTATAAGCCTGTTTCTTCACCTAATTAACGGTTTTCTTTGACTTATGGAAGTTTTTAAATTTTAGACCTTCCCTCTTGTCACTTCTAGGTTTTATTTCTTGAGATCTTAGAGTCCTTGTTCAGAAAATGTATCTATGCACATACTTTGCATTAAGGATTCTGATTCATTTGGAATTGATTTTTGTGCAGGGCACGATATATAGGAATCTTGCTATATTCTTGTAACTATGGTTACCTACTTTTTACCAACATCATTTCTCAAAGAGGGTGTCTTCTCTCCAGTGTGCACTTTTGGTATTTATATGAAATATGAGGTGGTGGCTCTACTTGCCACCTTTTGGGTTATGACTGAGGCCTCTATTATATTCATTGATCTGTGTTTGTTTTTATGTCAGTATTATGTTTTTATCCCTATGAAACCAATAGTATAATTTTTTATTGCCCTCGGTTATTTTGGCTAGGTAGTGTCTTCTGGGCTCCTGTATGAATTTTATTATTTTTTTCTGATTCTATGAAAAATGTCATTGAAATTTGGATGAAGATTGAATTGAAATTGTAGATTTTAAAAATACATTCATTTTAATAATATTAAACTTGTCATTGGGCATGTTTCTACACTCTGGTGTTTTCTTTCATTCTTTATTAAGTGTTACACATTTCTCAGTTTGAAACATCTTTTATTTCTGTGCTTAGTTTTATTAGCTATTTTATGAAACTTTATAAATAAGATTATTGTTTTGGTCTCTTTTTTCAGTATATTCACTATTGGCATACAGCAGATAAGTTATTGTTTTTTACATATCAATTTTTGTGTCCTGCTATTTTGCTGAATATATTTGTTAGTTCTATAAATATTGTAGTAGAATCTTTGGGGTCTCCTACATACAGGATTATAGCGTATGAAAATATGGAAACCTTGACTTCTTCCTTTCACTTACAAAACTTTTCTTATCTTTTTCCTCTACTAGGACTTCAAGGATGCTGTAAGTAAGAGCAGAAAAAGTAGACATCCTTTTTAAATTTCTGATTTTAACAGAAATGTTTTGAAATGTTTCCTGTGTAGTGTTGATTATATGCTAGTCATGAGCACATTTATTATAGTATGTATTTATTATTATGTCTTTCTAGCACTAGTTTCTTAAGGGATATCATCACCAATGGATATCGGATTCTGAAAAAATTATCTGAGTTACTTGGCATGATGTGGTTATTTGTGTCCTTTATTCTATGTGGCATATTATGTATTGGCTTGCATTTGTTGACCTAACCTTTCAGCCCCAGAAAGAAGATGATATGTTCATGGCAAATGACATTTCTGCCGTGTCATTGAACTCATTTTACAATTATTTAAATGAGAAACTCTACATCTTTGTGCTTCACATGAGCTTATGATTCTCTCTCCTTTCTCTCTCTCTCTCTTTCTCTCTCTCTCTCTTTCTCTCTCTCTCTCTCTCTCTCTCTCTGTGTGTGTGGTGTGTGTGTGTGTGTGTGTGTGTGTGTGTGGTGTGTGTGTGTGTGTGTGTGTGTGGTGTGTGTGTGTGTGTGTGTGTTTCCTTATCTAATTTTGGTCTCTGTGCAATACAGACACTGAAATGATCTTGGTATAATTTCTTCCAATTCTGTTTTATGTAGGCTTTAAGGAGCATTCTTGTTTGTACTTTAAAAATATGGTAGAATTTGGCAGTGGATCCACTTGACCTGGGCTTTAAATTATTATTATTTTTAATTTGGAAGACCATTTATTTCTATTTCAATCTCATTATTTGTTATATATATGCTTACATTGTTTATAGATTAGTTTCAGTAGATAACTGTATCTCTCATACTTCAACAAAGCAGATTCCTTTTGCAACAGATGGAGACTATTACAGAGATCTACAAGTCATAAAAATCCAGAGAACATCTGCACAGGGGTTCTAGGTTATCTCCATGCATGGTACTTGGTTGGAGTATGAGTCTGAGGAAAGACCCCTGTGCTCAATTTTTTTAGTTCTGTTGCTCTCCTTGTGGACCTCCTGTCCTCTCCAGCTCTTACTATTATTTCCCACTTCTTTCATAAGATTCCCTGCGTTCTGCCCAAAGTTTGGCCATAAGTCTCAACATTTGCTTTGATAGTCTGCAGGGCAGAGCCTTTTAGAGGCCCTCTGTGGGAGGTTCCTAACTTGTTTCCTGTTTTCTTCTTCCTCTGGTGTCCATCTTCTTTGCCTTTCGGAGTGGGGATTGAGCATTTTTGCCAGAGTCCTCCCTCTTAATTAGTTTCTTTAGGTGTACAGATTTTAGTAGGTTTATCCTATATTATATGTCTTTATGAATGAGTATACACGGTGTGTGTCTTTCTGCTTCTGAGATAGTAATGGGAACAGGGACTGCTTCTGACATGAACTGATTGGCCTGCTCTTTGATCACCTCCCCCTCAGGGGGGAGCAGCCTTACCAGGCCACAGAAGAAGACAATGCAGTCACTCCTGATGAGACCTAACAGACTAGGATCAGAAGGAAGAAAAAGAAACCCTCCCCTACCAGTGGACTTGGGAAGGGGAGTGTGTAGAGAAGGGAGAGGAAAGGAGGAGTTGGGAGGGGAGGAGGGAGGGAACTATAGGGGGAATACAAAGTAAATAAAGTATAATTTAAAAAAAAATCCAGAGAACAAGTGATTGTGGGATTCCCATACAAAAGTGATATATCTACAGTGCAATCATTACACTTAAAGATCATTAAGTGATGACAGAAAGATTTTAAAAAGCAGAGGATGTGGACCCTGTTGCTAGATGGAACATGGAATGAGAGCTGCACTCATGAAATCATAAAACCATGGTTGTCTAAACAAGACATATATACTGCCAGTGCTAGTTGACATACTAACATAGATGACAGGCATTTCACAAGGCCCAACCTCTGTTTGAAGAACTACAGTAATCAATGGCTGTTAAGGTAAGAATTGGTGTTCTCTATTATGAGTTTCTTGATGGCTTTTCTCATTCAAATCGATCAGCCCCAAACCCATGTACATATAAACAACATGAGTGGGATTCAGTAGCTCTATCTCTCTTTCTCTGTCTCACATGCACATGCTCTCTCTCTCTCCATGTATAGAACAATAACAATTGTGCTTGCATATAATAAATGTTTGAGAAAGTTGTTTTCTGTTGCCCATAACCTATCCACCTGAGAAGCATGCAGAGTTCAGCACCATATATAAGTAGCCAACCCACCCCTAAAGCACATGCTAGCCCTACCACCTCCTTAGTACCACATGGAGACATGCATATCATACATGTAAAAAATTGGTTTTATTTTCTCAGATGAGGTGATGAAATGAGAGCCATTTCCAAGCCTTTCTAGCTCTTTCTGAACTCTTGCTGTCTGGGTCAACTCAGCTGTTCTGGCCTAAACTTCTCTCTAAGCCAACTGATTTACATTGGTTTCTCTTGGCTTCTGACTGAATTGCTCTGCCTGGTCTCAAACTAATTGTGGCAATATGTTTTAATATCCTGGCTCCTTCTTATTCTCTGGCTCATTCTGCCTTCACCAATGTATAGCTTGTTCTCTCTGCAACCCGTCTCTGTAAAACTGTCCCAGTAAAAATCTTTCCCCTCTCTCTTGTCCCTGAGGTGCTCTTAAGTAGCCCGTCTTTCCTGTCCTGTTCTCATGAGAATTGAGTATATCCTATCTCTGACTTATTTTGTCAAATATTTATCTTATTTATCACTTTATCTGCCCCTTACTTAGACATTGCTTTCAAAGATGGCTATTTTTTCTATAAACTAAACTTATCTTAATTGTTTGGGAGTAAAGGTGTGTACTAAGGCCATGTATAAATTACAGCCAGATCATACTGTAATCCAGACATGTCTGCTTTCCAGTTGGGTCACATAAACTTAGAAGGTCTTTGAATGTGATGTGATCCCTTTCCAGAGCAGCCAAGTTGCTGATTAAAATTTCACTACCTGTAGAGACCCAGATCTGACCACACAAAGACAATACAGTTTTATATTCCCCACAGGTAATTTAGTCTGCCTTGTAGACCCCATCTCTGTAGACTGAAGACAACACAAGGTCATATATCCTCCAAGGCCTCCTGACAAAACACCCAATTAACCAATATTTCTTACCTCCATTGTTAGGTTGTTAGGTTGGCTGGAACCTAATCAAAGTAGAGAAACTAGAGTTGGAGAGCCACACTAAAAACCACACTCAAGCCCTTTCCAAACTACTGTTCTCAGAAACATTGTATACACCTACACAGAAAGAAGAAAGGTGATTTGAACTACAGTAAAGAAAGATGTAATTAACAGACTACTTCTGATGCATAAATCTCAGTAGAAAAAAAAAAGTGACACAAAAAACTAAGACACTAATATCCTCCAACCACAATACTAACCTCATAGAGATGAGCACAAATAAGAAAACTGTGTACAATAATGCAGACAATTAAAAAGAATAATCAGGACCATAGTCAAAGAACACACAGAAAGAAGAAAACAACAAAGAGATGAGTAAAATAAGAATGCTCATCCAAAATATGAAACCTTAACCCAATGAACAGTTACTGAAAAAAAACCCAAATTTTAATTTAATACTAGAAATGAACAGTTCAGTAATCCAATTTAAAACCCAATAGAAAGGCCTGAACAATAGAATGTATTATATAGAAGACAGAGACTTAAGACTGCAAGAAAGAGGAGGAACTGGATCACTTCTGAAGGTATGTGGATATTTCTTAAAACTGAAGCAGAACTTGGGAGAGACATAGGAATCCACAAAAAGTTCTTCTCTTGGAATTATTATATAGAAGAAAAAATGAGAACCTATATAAGATTTTCTTTTTTTCCATATAAGATCTTCAATAGAATCATAGAAAAATTTCCAAAAGCCTGGAGATACCCATCTAGGTACAATAGACCTACAAAGTATACAGAGCAAGAAAAATAATTCCCACATCATATTTCAATTAAAACAGAGTAAAAACGGCTGCAAGGAAGAACTGGAATGTCCCTCATAAAAGCAGGTCCATCAGAAAAACACCTGATTTTTTTAGAAAAACTTAAAGCCACAAATATCTGAAAAGATGTAACAATGTTTTTACCCTGCTTTATCCTCTTTTTTTAAATCGTTCTTTTTCTCCTCCTCCATTCTCCAACTGGTTCCCTTTTACCACCCAAGTAATTAATTTTCTGAGAAAGAAATCAGGAAACAATTTTTGTTCCCAGTAAATTAAAGCAGACCTAACAATAAACATAAGAAAGTGAAAGACCTCTACAATGAATACCATACAGCACTAAACAAAAGCCATCAAAAAGACACTAAAGATGGACTTTACTCTCGTGCTCATAATCAGCAGAATTAATATTACAAAAGTCTTATATTTAAAAAGTCTTTTCAACAAATGGTCATGAAGAAACTGGATATCTGTTTGTAAAAGACAGAAACTAGGACAATGCCCTCTACTCTCAAAAAAGTCAACTCAAAATGGGTGAGATCTTTGGTTTCAGAGTTTTTAGTGCCTCTTCCTCCAACACCTCTTAGAATCCCCTTACTCCTATCCCAACTAAAGCCTCTCATTTTTGCCATATCCTTTTTCAAAGAGAGGGAGATAAAAAAAATACAAGTTTCAGATTTTAAATATAACCTTTGTCTATGGCTTTAAGTTGTAAAGATCATCACTGCTCTATCAATAACCCCAAGAAGTCTTTCAGTCATTGATTGTATAAGAACCTATTCTGTACAAATGCCATTACTATATGATACACTTAAAAGAATACCAACACTAGAAAACATAACGATATCCTAAAAGAAAAAAAAAAAAGACCACAAAATGTTGGCTGTGTTTAATTACAATAAGTAAAAGTGGATTTCTAAAAAAGTATATAACATCAAAGGTGATGTTAACATGTGGCCACTTTAAACTTATGATGGACAGTGAATGTGGTCTTGATGAACTACTCATCAGCATACTGTGCATACAGTTCTTCAAAGAAGCAGACAAACTCCATGGCTCCTGATAAATCATGACACAGAATTGCTGTTAGTTCATAATCTGTAAAAGATAACTTGTGCTAGTAGTTTTAATTTCAATGATACTAAATGTTGAAAATAAATGACATGTAAAGAAGAGGTGTTTCTTGTATAAATATAAACATTCATACTGTTCTATGGTTACACACAAAAAAGCAAAACTCATAAGGTCTCTATTCTGGGATGTATTATCATAATTACTATGCAAAGAATTTTGCAAGTTCAGCAGTCTAGTTGACGCAGATAATCACAAAAGCAATTTAAGTCATTTGTTCTTTGAAGGAACAAATGGAAGAGGACACAATTTGAATCATGGTCCTCAAGCTGTTCTCTATTGGGTACTTTTGGGGTTTTTTTTCCCCACTCTGAATGGATTGTGATTGTTTTTACCTTCCCTCAGCATATCAGTTGAGTCACTGAAATAGGAAACATGAGATTCAACTCTGCTGATCTACTTGTTGAGAATCCAGAATTCAAAAATATTTATCACAGGTTGAACAGTGGACAGAAACACAGATGGTTTATTTTTCTGATTTTTTAATGAAAATCTCAAGGTCATCAGACAGATAATAGTTACCTACACTTTTTGTTCAGTAGAAGGAAACCTGTAAAGTGCCTTAAATAAAACCAAAACCAAAACACAAAATTCTGCTTACATGACTGCTTCCACTGAAGAAAATCCCCCCTTGGAACAGCAAGCAGCTGTGGAGACATCTGTGGGCTAAAGTCAATCCTAAAAGAACAATTGCATGTACATCTGTTGAGATAAAATTAGTGGCAGATAAAATGTGCACAAAGAGCTTACATTTTGTGAACACCACTGAAAATGTAGAAGAATGAAATGAGGCTCATAAACATCTTTTTTACTTCATCATCAACTCTTCAGTGAGCTAAGATGTAGCCATAAAAGAATATGATAGGGTCAAGTTCAAGGAACGGGAAATTGCTCATTGTCTTCTTTTTTGCAGAATAAATACAGGGTTCATTTTCTTTCTCTCAGTGATCACCACATATTATTAACGACCGTCACTACAAAAAGTTTTAACAGCTTCCACTATTGCACGTGTCTTGTCCCACAATGCATTCATTCCCTAGTAGCCTAGCATGTACATCAAAGTTTTCACAATAGCAGAATTTTAAATGGTTTTCAAATACATTGCATTAGAATGAGGAGTAAGTTAAGGGCTCTACAGAATCACATATCTGACCACGTGATCTCTTTGCCATAATTTTTTACAGTGGGGAAGGGTCAGGAATTAGAACAGAGTGTAGTGGCAGAAAAGTGCAAAATGCATTCTCAAAAAAATAAAAATAAATAAATATATTGTTAAAATTTTAACACAAATATCCATGTCCAGATTAGCAAAAGAATTTGAATAGAAGCAGAACTTAAAAAAGAACCTAGGAGTCCTGGCCTTAACACAGAGAGTTTCACATTATACTTCTAATTACTTATCTTAGAAATGGCTTCAACTTTCATAAAGTTTCACTGTGACTTTTAATAACTTGAATACCAGTCTATAAATATTATGTGACCTGGGTATGGTCACGTCAAATAAGATATTCCAGTAATTTCCTGTGCTGTTTATGTCATTCTAGGTCAGGGAAAATACGTCAAAGTCTTCTTCCTAAAAATGTGAAAAAGATATGAAAAATACCCATAAAAAATATAAATGAGTCACTTGTAAGTATAAGAATACAGAGCCAAATCACTAAACCAAATTTGTCAATGTCCCGTATCTGAGGGTGTTCTTAACAGTTTAAGAGCAATCTGAAGCTTGATAGCTAATGTGGTCTTATAGATGATGTTTTCATTTAATATCACTTACAAAATATTATTAAAACTATAAAAGTAATCTCTTTTTCATTTTATTGTTATCAGTTCTTTGAGAGTTTTATACATATTTTAGTTTATTTTTTAAATTAATTACAGTTTATTCACTTTGTATCCCAGCTATAGCTCCCTCCCTCATCACCTCTCAACTCACTCTCCCTCCCTCATCTCCTCCTATACCCCTCTCCAAGTCCATGGATAGGGGAGGTCCTCCTCCCCTTCCATCTGACCCTAGGCTATCAAGTCTCATCAGAACTGGCTGCATTGTTTCCCCCCCCCCCCGTGGCCTGGTAAAGATGCTCCCCCATCAGGGGAAGGTGATCAAAGAGTCAGCCACTGAGTTCATGTCAGAGACAGTCCCTGTTCTCCTTACTAGGGAACCCACTTGGAGACTGAGCTTCCATGGGCTACATCTGTGCAGGGGTTCTAGGTTATCTCCATGCATGGTCCTTTGTTGGAGTATCAGTCTAAGAAAAGACCCCTGGGCCCAGATTTCTTGGTTCTGTTGTTCAACTTGTGGAGCTCCTGTCCCCTCCAGGTCTTTCTCTCTACCCCGTCTTTCATAAGATTGCCTATACTCTGCCCAAAGTTTGGCTATAAGCCTCAGCATCTGCTTTGATACCCTGCTTGGAAGAATCTTTCAGAGGCCCTCTGTGGTAGGCTCCTGTCCTGTTTCTTGTTTTCTCCCTCTTCTGATATCCATCCCATTTGCTTTACTGAGTGAGGATTGATTATCTTAGCCAGGGTTCTCTGTCTTGCTTAGCTTCTTTAGGTGTGCAGATTTTAGTATGTTTATCCTATATTATATGTCTAATATCCACTTATAAGTGAGCATATACCGTGTGTGTCTTTCTGCTTCTGGGATACCTCAAACAGGATGATCTTTTCTATTTCCATCCATTTGCCTGCAAATTTCATGATTTCCTTGTTTCTAATTGCTGAATAGTATTCCATTGTGTGAAAATACCACAGTTTCTGTACCCATTCCTCAGTTGAGGGAAATCTGGGTTGTTTCCAGATTCTGGCTATTATGAACACAGCTGCTATAAACATGGTTTAGCAAATGTCCTAGTTGCAAACTAGGTCTAGGAGAGGTATAGATCTTGAGGAAGCGCTATTCCTAATTGTCCGAGGAAGCACCAGATTGATTTCCAAAGTGGTTGTACAAGTTTTATCCCACTCCTCCAGCACAAATTCCTCTTAATGGAAAAAAAAAAAAAGCACTAATTTGGGAAGGTAGGGAATGGGCATTAGAGCTAGAATTGTGGTCTCTTTATATGTTTTAACCATTTTTTCATAACAATATAATTTTTAATGGTGACTTAAAATTACTTTGATTTTTTTCAACATATTTGAATAATCTACTTAATAGCTCTGATATTTATTCTGGGTAAAATTACTTAAAAGAAAGAGATGAATCAGCATGTACAGATCATATATTTTATATTGGGAAAGCCCAGTATAATCATTTAAATCAACTGAAATGTCATATAAATAAGTAGCCACCAAAGTAATTAATAGTTTTATGACAAATTTTATTTAAACTCTGCTATGAAGGAAAATTATATGCAAAGTGGCAAAGAAGAGTAAAAATCATTTACTCATTTAAAAATATTTACATGTAGACAGTATTTTAACCTGAAAGGAAAATAAATGAAATATTTATTAATATAGTAAATTGAGGCCTAAGTACATGCAAAAATATTGTGAAAATAATTAAAGACTATAGTATTCTAAACATATAATTTATCAAAGTCAGTCTACAAAAGTAATGTAATACCGTTCACCACACCAAAGGGGTTTACTTCAGGGTTTTCTGAAATGATTTATAAGTTAATTTAGAAGATACTAAATACACAGACACACACACAAGTTTGGCACAGCAATGACAGCTTTATTGTACTAAATGGTGTCATATTATTCTAAAGGTATATTCACATAAGCACTGATATTCAGGATATAAAATTCAGACATACTCGATAGTTTTAATGTCAGTTTTAACTGTCAAGACTGACTCACACAGTAAGCAAGCCTAAGAGAGAAATTGTGTGCCTCAGATTAGCGTGTGGGCATGTCTGTGAGGACAACACTGTAATTCAGTTAATTTATAAGGCAAGACTCGGTCCACTGTAGGTAGCAACATCCCCCAAGAAGAGGGTTCTGAACTGTGTAAGAATGGAGACATCAATCTGAACACAAACAATCAGATAAGTGAGTATGTATGCACTAGTTTCTCTGTTTCTTATTCTAGATACGATGTGACTATCTGCTTCAAGGCTGTGAGACTGTGGCCTCCCTGCCCCATGTAACCTGAAAGTGTGAACTGAAATAAACTTGTTGATCCACTGTGCTACTTTTTATCAGGGTACTTTGTCACAGAACCAGAAATGCAGTTAGGAAAAATACCTGAGGACATAGATTATGTAAATGGCAAAGAAAACTATTTCAAGGTAGTAAAAGAAATGAGATTTTTTAGTAAGTGGTATTAGCATAGCTTCTTAGAGTGTGTGACAATGTTAGTACCTGTTGAATTAAACTAGAGAGTTAAAACTCAGCTTAGGAAGGCATTATAAGATATAAGTTAAAACATGAGAAAGACATCCTAAGCATATTACCATATTAGAACTATAAAATTAAACTTCAGTAGATATCACCCATACTTTACACTGCACTGATGCCACCTGAGCTAAGATTTTTCTCTAGAACTTTCCTCAATATGAGTGATGATAATACATTCTAGGGAGAAAATTCAGGGGCAGGACACTAGATGCCTGATTCAAGAAAAAACAAAACAAAACAAAACAAAACAAGAAAGTAGACTAATTGTTCATAGAACAGGGCAAAAAGATTCTCACAGACCGAGTTCTTAATTTGTACCCGCAGAACATGATGGAGCATTTTATGGTAATCACTAAAATAATTACAATGAAAATTTAATTATTTTCAATAACTAGTGTGCTTTTAACCTGTCTTTCGCATGATGATTCTCTCATACCAGAATGTAAAATTTAGGTTGTTGGATCTTTCATTCACTATATTATAAGTGAAACTGAGTTTCTGAGATCACCTGCAAACCTAACCTCCCCTGCTGAATGTGCAAGTCTATGAGAAAAACACTTTTCTTTTAAGCTACTGACTTTGTTTTTGTTTTGTTTTGTTTTGTTTTAGACAGATGTTTAGCCATGTCTGCGCATTTTAATTTGAAACTTACCATGCAGCCCAAGCAAGCCTCAAACTTATAGTAGACCCTTTGTCTCAGCTACTGAAGTGCTGAGATCTATAAAATGTAATCCACCATTTCTAACTGCAGCAGACTTTTAAGCAGACTGTGGAAATATAAGCTATTTATTAAGCAAGATGTGCTTGTGCTTTATCTTATTTATCTATAATATATAGCATTACATTATATAGCAATGTATTATGGCATTTTTATTTTGTCTGAATCAGACAGTGAAATCCTCCCCTTCATTGTGCCCATTCCCGAGTCAGTATGTTTATATATCTTTGATATTCAATGCCTTCCATATCCTGTATTTGGGGCACATAATTAATTCTTTGTTATTGAAAAGTTTGAAAAAGAGAAAGTTCCTCAACATGGATTATAATAAATAACTCATTTATGCTAATTTGAATGGTTCGGACAATGAAATTTTTTTGTACGTTTGAGTTATGATATTTTGCTGGGGATTTTGGACTTTGTAAGATTCCAGATCTTTACGAACTTTGAAATAAGGTGACTGAAATTGAATACAGAATAGATATGAAACTTCGGAAGTAAGAAGATGGAATGTTCTAGGCAGAAAAAATAGCTCCCCGTGATGTCCCTGTTCTAGCCTCCTAGAACACGGAACTATATTAGAAAATTAAAACTGAGGTTGTAAATGGAATTAATGATTAAAATAATTACCTTACTCAATATGACCCTTTTCTAGTTCCGTCTGTAAATTTCACAACCGGTTAAGATACAGGCTTTTGGAGCCCAGTCCCAGTGTATACATCTCCAACAAAACTCCTGAACCTAAGGCTTAGGAATCATTGTCTAAAAAAGGGAAGAAAGATTGTAAGCACCACAGGAATAAAAAGTTTGCTATAAGATTGTGTCTCGACTTTGGAAACAGAAAGCTGTGGAGAAAAGCTTGTTTGGTGTGGTGGAAATCTCTACAGAAATTCAACATGCACCACTATGCACTGGATGCCAGGGAGGGAAAGACTGGTGGACTTTCTCAGAAAAAAACTTTACTCAGCAATGCAATGATGCCTGGGACTAAAGTTGCTGCCATTGAGAGTTGACAATATTGAGTTTCTGTTCATGATAAAAAAAGCAGCTGGTTTGGAATAGGATGGGGAGGGGCAAGATGGCGGCGCCGGGAGGACTCTCATTCTGAGCAGCAGCACAGCAGGATCAGCACAGCGAACAGCAATCAGAACTCTCAGCCATAAAACACAGTCATTGTGTTTCCCAGGTGAGAGGATACCCCATGGTGGGGGATTCAATCAGCTTTTAACTCACCCGGCTAAACCGCGGAAGAGATCCCGGTTCCGCCAGACACTTGGCTGCCGGCCGCCAGCCCCAGCCCCAGTGCAGAGCCACAAGCCAGTGTCTCTGGTCACGGTCCCAGACTGAACCGTGCGCACCACACTATCAGAGACTGGAATTTTCAGTCGAGAGATAACCCCAGGGTACAGGAAACGATTGGGACCGGCCTTAGGTCACCCAGACATCCCCTGGAAAAGACTCGGGCGGGTTCCACGGGCACCCCAGGAGCCAGCCCGGAGCCAGAGCCGGGGACCCAGGTTCCGGCACAGAGCCCTGCCTGCCTGCGCGCCTGATTCGCCGCCAGACATAGAAACGGCGGGTCTGATCTCAGAGCACTCAGCTCACCCCCAACCTGAAAAGGTCCCCGGAAAATTACCCAGCTTAGGGAGGCACTCAGGCTCCCAAAAGCCGCAAAGGCAGACACAGGCAGTTTCTGCGCACCAGACAGCTGGCAGAGACTGAGCCGCCATCACACAGCTGTGCTCCAGGCACAGGCAGTTACTGCGGCCAGCCAGCTGGCGGACACTGAGCAGTGTGCACCAGGGCAAAAAAAAGACACTGGGAGTCCGTGTCTCCAGAGAATCCACGGGGAAGGAAGGAAACTGTACTGATCTAAATCACCCAATCCTTCCCTAGAAAAAGTCTAGCAGCCTAGTGGGGCCGAGGCGCCAGCACTCAGCTGTGCTACAGACACAGGCACAAACAGTTGAGGCGCACCTGATGTCCAACTGGGTCACAGCAGCTGATCATTAAATTTACAAGAAACCCAGAAACAGGGCAGCTGCCCTCAGGACTTCCCCGGGTGAGAGGAGAACCCTCTCTACTAACAAAGACCACAGTTACCACTCAGGTCTATATCCCTGAGGTGAGCAACTCCTGAAAAAACACCAGCCATCCAGGGACTATACCCAAAAAGCTGAGAAGACATCCTTCAGGAAAATCCAGCTTTCTGCAAAGGGGATTCTCTCCACCACAGGATCCCCAGGAACCACCAGAAAATAACCCCAAACACCTAAGATAACACAATGGGTAGAGGCCAGCATAAAAGCTCAAGCAACAAAAGACAGAGCAATATGGCATCTCCAGAACCCAGTTACCCAGGGGCAAGTAGCCCTGGATACCCCACCATAACTGAAATCCAAGAAGATGACCTAACAAGTATGCTCATGAAGATGATAACAGAGGAAACAAATAAGATTCATAAAGACATAGAGGAAGATAAACTCAAACAGAATATTGCTATCCGTAAAGAAATAGAGGAAGCTGCAACCAAACAGTTTATGGCCTTTAGAAAGGAAATGTTTAAAACACTGAATGAAATGATAGAAACAGAGTTGAAGGAACTAAAAGAAAAACAGGAAAGTACAATCAGACAGGTGAAGGAAGTAAACAAAACAACTCAAGACCTGAAGATAGAATTGGAAAAATTAAAGAAAACACAAATGGAAGAAATAATGGAAAGGAAGAATCTAGGGAAGAAAATAGGAACTACAGAGGTAAGCATAACCAACAGACTACAAGAGATGGAAGAAAGAATCTCAGGTGTAGAAGATACAATGGAAGAAATCGATGTATCTGTCAAAGAAAATGTTAAATCCGAAAAATTCCTGACACAGACCGTCCAAGAAATGCAAGACAATATGAAAAGACAAAACCTAAGAATAATAGGTACAGAGGAAAAAGAAGACTCCCTTCTCCAAGGCCCAGAAAATATTTTCAACAAAATCATTGAAGAAAATTTCCCCAAGCTAAAGGAGAGGCCAATTAGAATACATGAGGCCTACAGAACACCCAACAAATTTGACCAGAAAAGAAAATCCTCCCGCCACATAATAATCAAAACAGTAAGTATACAGAACAAAGAAAAAATACTAAAAGCTGCAAGGGAAAAAGGCCAAGTAATATATAAGGGCAAACCCATTAGAATCACACCTGACTTTTCAACAGAGACTATGAAAGCCAGAAGGGCCTGGACGGATATCATGCAGACGCTAAGAGAACACAGATGTCAGCCAAGGCTACTATACCCCGCAAAACTCTCAGTCCTCATAGATGGAGAAAACAAGATATTCAATGACAAAAACAAATTTCAACAATACCTACAAACAAATCCAGCATTACAGAAGACACTGGAAGGGAAAATACAACCCAAGAAAGCTAGCTACATTCAAGAAAACACAGGAAATAAATAACCTCACTTCAGTAAAACAAAAAGCAACCAAGCACACAACAGTATGACCACAGCCAACATCAAAATCAAGAGATCTAACAGCCACTGGTCATTAATCTCTCTCAACATCAATGGACTCAACTCTCCAATAAAAAGACACAGATTAACAGAATGGATACGTAAACTAAACCCAGCAATCTGTTGCATACAAGAAACACACCTAAGACACAAAGATAGACATTACCTGAGGGTAAAGGGTTGGAAGACGACTTTCCAAGCAAACAAACCCAAGAAGCAAGCAGGAGTAGCCATTCTAATATCTGATAAAATAGACTTTCAACCAAAATTAATCAAAAGAGATGGGGAAGGACACTTCATACTCATCAAGGGAAAATTCCACCAGGAAGACATCACAATCCTGAACATGTATGCCCCAAATACAAGGGCACCCACATTTGTGAAAGAAACATTGATAAAATTTAAAGCACATATAGATCCCCACACATTAATAGTGGGAGACTTCAGCACCCCACTCTCAACAAAGGACAGGTCAACAAAACAGAAATTAAACAAAGAAACAATGTCTCTGACAGAGGTCATGAATCAAATGGACCTAACAGACATTTACAGAACTTTACACCCAAACAAAAGAATTTACCTTCTTCTCAGCACCTCATGGAACCTTCTCCAAAATAGACCATATAGTGGGTCACAAAGCAAGCCTCAACAGATACAAGAAGATTGAAATAATCCCATGTATCTTGTCTGATCACCATGGAATAAAGCTGGACCTCAACAATAACAGAAATAACAAAAAGCCTACACACACATGGAAACTGAACAACTTGTTACTAAATGACAGCTGGGTCAGGGGAGAAATAAAGAAAGAAATTAAAGTCTTTCTAGAAATCAATGAAAATGAAGATACAACATACCCTAACTTGTGGGACACAATGAAAGCAGTGCTAAGAGGAAAGTTCATAGCACTAAGTGCCTTCAAGAAGAAATTCGAGACAGCTCATTCAAGCACCCTAATGGCTCACTTAAAAACCCTAGAAAAAGAAGAAGCAGACACACCAAGAAGGAGTAGACGGCTGGAAATAATCAAACTCGGGGCTGAAATCAATCAATTGGAAACAAATAAAACAGTTCAAAGAATCAATGAAACCAAGAGCTGGTTCTTTGAGAAAATCAACAAGATCGACAAACCCTTAGCCAGGCTAACTAAAAGGCAGAGAGACACCACCCAAATCAACAAAATCAGAAATGAAAAGGGGGATATAACTACAGACACTGAGGAAATCCAAATAATCATTAGGACTTACTTCAAAAGTCTATATGCCACAAAATTTGAAAATCTAAATGAAATGGACAATTTTCTTGATCGATTTGACTTACCAAAGCTGAATCAGGACCAGGTAAATCAACTAAATAGTCCTATATCCCCCAAAGAAATAGAAGCGGTCATCAAAAGTCTCCCATCCAAAAAAAGCCCAGGACCAGATGGCTTCAGTGCAGAATTCTACCAGACCTTCAAAGAAGAGCTAACACCAATTCTCTTCAAACTATTCCACAAAATAGAAACAGAAGGAATATTACCAAATTCATTCTATGAAGCCACAGTCACCTTGGTACCTAAACCTCACAAAGACTCAACAAAGAAAGAGAATTTCCGGCCAAAGTCCCTTATGAACATTGATGCAAAAATACTTAATAAAATACTTGCAAACCGAATCCAAGAACACATCAAAGATATTATCCACTATGACCAAGTAGGCTTCATCCCAGGTATGCAGGGGTGGTTCAATATACGGAAATCCATCAATGTGATCCACCATATTAACAAACTGAAAGAAAAAAACCACATGATAATCTCCCTAGATGCTGAAAAAGCCTTTGACAAAATCAAACATCCATTCATGTTCAAAGTATTGGAGAGATCAGGGATACAAGGCACATATCTAAACTTAGTAAAGGCGATATACAGCAAGCCTATAGCCAACATCAAACTGAACGGAGAGACTTAAAGCAATCCCACTGAAATCAGGGACAAGACAAGGCTGCCCACTCTCTCCATATCTCTTCAACATAGTTCTGGAAGTCCTTGCTAGAGCAATAAGAGAGTTGAAGGAGATCAAGGGGATACAAATTGGAAAGGAAGAAGTCAAATTATCACAATTGGCAGATGATATGATAGTATACGTGAGTGACCCCAAAAACTCTACCAGGGAACTCCTACAGCTGATAAACACCTTCAGCAAAGTGGCCGGATACAAAATTAACTCAAAAAAATCAGTAGCCCTCCTGTATACAAAAGACAAAAGGGCTGAGAAAGAAATTAGGGAAACAACACCCTTCACAATAGCCACAAATGACATAAGGTACCTCGGAGTAACCCTAACCAAGGAAGTCAAAGACTTGTATGAAAAAAATTTCAAATCGCTGAAGAAAGAATTAGAAGAAGATATGAGAAGATGGAAAGATCTCCCATGCTCATGGCTTGGCAAGATTAACATAGTAAAAATGGCCATCTTACCAAAAGCAATCTACAGATTCAATGCAATGCCCATCAAATTACCAACACAATTCTTTACAGACCTGGAAAGAAAAATTCTCAACTTCATCTGGAATAACAAGAAACCCAGAATTGCTAAAACAATCCTCTACAATAAAAGATCTTCCGGAGGTATCTCCATCCCTGATCTTAAGTTGTACTATAGAGCAACAGTTTTAAAAACTGCATGGTACTGGCATAGAAACAGAATGGTGGATCAATGGAACCGAAGAGAGGACCCAGAAATAAACCCACACACTTATGGACACCTGATCTTTGACAAAGATGACAAAACCATACAATGGAAAAAAGATAGCATCTTCAACAAATGGTGCTGGTCTAACTGGATGTCTACATGTAGAAAAATGAAAATAGATCCATACTTGTCACCCTGCACAAAACTGAAGTCCAAGTGGATCAAAGACCTCAACATAAAACCAGACACATTAAATCGGCTTGAAAAAAAAGTGGGAAATACCCTAGAACTCATTGGTACAGGGGAAAACTTCCTGAACAGAACACCAACAGCACAGGCTCTAAGAGCAACAATCAATAAATGGGACCTCATGAAACTGAAAAGCTTCTGCAAAGCAAAGGACACCGTCATCAAAACAAAGCGACCACCTACAGATTGGGAAAGAATCTTCACCAACCCTTTATCTGACAGAGGACTCATATCCAGTATATATAAAGAACTAAAGAAGCTGAAAAGTAATCCACTTAAAAAATGGGGAACAGGGCTAAACAGAGAATTCTCTGTAGAGGAATACCGAATGGCAGAGAAGCACTTAAAGAAATGCTCAACCTCACTAGCCATTAGGGAAATGCAAATCAAAACAACCCTGAGATTTCACCTTACACCCATGAGAATGGCCAAGATCAAAAACTCAAGTGACAACACATGCTGGAGAGGTTGTGGAGAAAGGGGAACCCTTCTCCACTGCTGGTGGGAATGTAAACTTGTACAACCACTCTGGAAATCAATCTGGCGCTTTCTCAGACAACTAGGAATAGTGCTTCCTCAAGATCCAGCCATACCACTACTGGGCTTATATCCAAAAGAGGCTCAAGTACACAAAAAGGACATTTGCTCAACCATGTTTGTAGCAGCTTTATTTGTAATAGCCAGAAGCTGGAAACAACCCAGATGCCCCTCAACTGAAGAATGGATGCAGAAATTGTGGTACATCTACACAATGGAATATTACTCAGCAATGAAAAATAAGGAAATCATGAAATTTGCAGGTAAATGGTGGGATCTGGAAAGGATCATCCTGAGTGAGTTGTCCCAGAAGCAAAAAGACACACATGGTATATACTCACTCATATAGACATACAACATAGGACAAACCCACTGAAACCTGTGCATCTAAAGAAACTAAGCAAGAGAGAGGACCCTAACTAAAATGTCCAATCCCCATCCGGAAAGGCAAAGAGGATGGACATCAGAAGAAGAAGAAAACAGGAAACAACCTAGGAACCTACCACAGAGGGCCTCTGAAAGCCTCTGCCCTTCAGACTATCAAAGCAGATGCTGAGCCTGATGGGCAACTGTTGGGCAGAGTGAATGGAATTTTAGGTAAGAACTGGGAAATAGTAAGAGCTGGAGAGGACAGGGTCTTTTGCTTAGTATGTTTAGATGTACAGATTTTAGTGGGTTTATTCTATATTATATGTCTATATGAGTGAGTATATACCTTGTATGTCTTTCTGCTTCGGGGATACCTCACTCAGGATGATCTTTTCCAGTTCCCACCATTTGCCTGCAAATTTCATGATTTCCTTGTTTTTTTTTTTTTTTTATTGCTGAGTAATATTCCATTGTGTAGATGTACCACAATTTCTGTATCCACTCTTCAGTTGAAGGGCATCTGGGTAGTTTCCAGCTTCTGGCTATTACAAATAAAGCAACTACAAACAACCAAGAAACATGCATGGAGAAAACCTAGAACCTCTGCACAGATGTTGCACATGACAGTTCAGTGTCCAAGTGGGTTCCATAGTAATAGGAACAGGGACTGCCTCTGACATGAACTGATTGGCCTGCTCTTAGATCACCTCACCCTAATGGGGGAGTAGCCTTACCAGGCCACAGAGGAAGACAATACAGCCACTCCTGTCTAGCCACTCCTAGACCTAATAGATAGGATCTGAAGGAAGGAAAAGAAGCCCTCCCCTATCAGTGGACTTTGGGAGGGGTATGTGTGAAGAAGGGGGAGGAAGGGAGGGATGAGGGGGAAGAGGGAGGGAGCTACAGGGAGGGATACAAAGTGAATAAAGTGCAATTAATAAAAAAGAAAAAAGAAACAGGCCACTTCTTAATGAATTTACATAAATGATACATGGGAATCATTAATCTGCCCTGACTCAAAGTTAACAACTAAATTTATAGTTAGAAAAAAATCAATCTAACCACAGGTCCAAAAGGCCGTGTTATAAGTAAGGGGAGCAGTAAATATGTGGGTGAAGGTCTAATAGCCATGAAACAAGTTACTGGGTGTGTATGAAGGTGTGCACAAACACACACTAGCTTGTGTTTTAAGGTAAAATTTTGACACAAATTTTGGAATGAAACATGGGAAATGGCTTAGAGTCTACAATTTAACTGACAATCTTCAGTTTTTCTGACTGCCTATATGTCTTTTATTCTCATCTTGGGACATTCTTGGAGAGACACTTGCAGCCAGCCAAGCATACTGACACAAATTACAGCAGAAGGTGTAAAGACCATGGGCAGAGGGAGCCTGTACTGAAAACAAGGCCATGGCCAATCAAAGCAATGTATCAATCGAGTCATTAGGAAAAGAGTGACACATTTCAGGAACATATACTTGACTTAAAAAAAGGCAACAACTGCCAAGACCACAGTTCAATTTCTTAAAAAAAGCTGGTAACAGTAAACTAGAAATCTGCTATGATGCTGGGTTTTTAAGCTCACAGGGCAATATGACTGCAAAGAGCAGTGAAGAAAAGGTGAGCCTTTGGGGAGCAGAAGGGGTGCCTACTCAAGTGAACAGTAGAGAGGAATATTAATTGGTGGAAGTGAGCAGTGAGGAATATTCATGGCAGTACTCTTACCTTGATTATGAAGGTTGCAGCTGTGCAGGATAACAATCAACCATATGTCCATTTTAAAATGACCCTGATCAAAGTCCCCTCCTCCTCTCTCTTGGCCCTCCTTTTTCCTCCAGTGTTCCTCTCCTTTGCTTCCCTCTTTCTTCTCTGTTTTCTATCTTTACTTTCTATCTAATATATGATCCAGAGCACCTAGCAAAAATGTTTGAACTCCTTCATGCGAGGAGCTAAAATAAGAATTCAAAATTGCAAGCCAGTCTTAGAAACTTTATTCTGAAACAGAGCAAATAAAAATGGCCTGTCAACACACAGTGTTAGCGTAAAATGAAGAGGTCATTTCTATGATGCAGGAAAATAAAAATAAAAAATGAGAAAATCGAATGCCATAACAATGTATGTATATCACTGGCAAGAAACTGACACTCTAAAAGCATTTGCATAGATAATGAATTACAGAGCAACCTGTCTACTCAGCCAGATCCTACATACCTTTCTCCAGGGTCTAGCCCAGTAAGTTGACCTGATCTTCATGAACCCTCCCAACTTTTTAGACCTATTGCAGTTCTCACACTCAGTGCTGTCATCCACTTTTGGACACTCTACCTGAGCCACAACTAATCTCTAATTCTGCCAGGATATGCTCTTCCTGCCCTGACCCACACACATCTTCCTATCCCTCACCCAACCTCTCCACCCAACCAGAACCTGCATACTCTTATCCAGGGTATATCACAATGAGTATGCCTTATCTTTCCCTCCACACACTCACCCAAACACCTAGACCTACTCCCATACTCCAGGCTGGACCAGGATGCACATCCCACATACTGTTAGAGTCAACTGTATGCAGCTGGCTTCATTGCACCTAAGCCATTCCCAACCTCTAAGCCCAAACTGTTCTTACATCCTTACCTCTGACCTAACTTGCTCTGTCCATATCAGAAACACAACTAACAAAAGAAGTCCACACTCCCAGATCTCAATGAAAAATATAAACAGTATAAAAGATCAGACAGTTCAAAACCTACATTCAAAACCTACCAATTCCATAGAATTGTTTACCAATGTGTACCAATGACAATTACCTAGATGAACCCCAGGACACAGAATTTAATGGAACAATCTCAATTTTTGTCAAAATGAATTTTTGACAAAAAAAGCTTCTAATGACAAACACTAGAAGAAATATATCAATAAAATAAAGGAGAGAGAACTTAAGGAAAGTAATCACCTCAAATGATAAAAAATATAAACATAAGACTGGTGGAAATTACAAAGACAATATGAGATTTGAAAATTGAATTCAATAAAGAGATAGAAACATTGAAGATTACCAAATCTGAAATAAGAATTGGCTTGAAAAACTCATCAACCCAACTTGAAAATTCAAAGAAAAGTCTTACAAATAGAAGGAATTGAACACAAGACAAAATATCAGGATGCAAAGATAAAATATTTAGATCAAATAAGCAAAGACTATAAATTTTTTTAAAAAACCCACAGGTAAGGAACATCCATGTAAAGATCAAATTTTTGAATTATAGGCATAGAAATGGAAGAATCCTAAGTTAAGGATGAGATCACAGAAGAAAGTTTTCCCAAACTAAGAAAAGACACACCCATACAGGTAAAGAAAGCACATAAAATACCAAATAGAGAAGACTGGGAAATAAAATCTCCACAGCATAGCATCATTAAAGGCTAAGTGCACAGAATAAAGAAAATATATGGAAGCAGCAAGGGATAAAATACAAGTCACATAGAAAGCAAAACCCATTAGAATAGCAGCTATCTTCTCAATGGAAACTTTAAAAGCTGAAAGAGGGTGGAACAAAGCATTCTGAATCCCAAAAGGACCATGGTGGCCAGCCTACACTAACATACCCAGCAAAACAAATTTACCATATTTGAAGGAGAAGGAAAAACTTTCCAAGACATCAGCAGCCAAAAAACACTTATACCCAATAGGACAAACACAATAAAAAAAAATACAGGAAGGAATAAGCATAGCCACGATATATTTCTGATAAGAAATATGAAGCTGTAATTACTAAAAACCAAAGTACCACTGAGAACAGAAACAACACAAAAAACCAACAACACAATGACTGAAATTAACATACACATTTTAATAATTACTTTAAATATTAATGGTCTCAATTCTCCAATCCAAAACAGAGGCTGGCTGAATGGATCGAGAAACAAAATTTATGTATCTGTTACTTGCAAGATAGGTATTTTAGCCTTAAAGATGGGCATAAATTTAAAGTAAAAGATAAACAAAAACACTCTAGGAAAATGGGAATAAGAAGCAAGCAGTTGTCATTATCCTAATATTTGACAAAATAGAATTAAAACTAAAACAAATTAGAAGAGCTACAAAGTAGTATTTCATTCTAATCATGAAACAGTTAACAAAAAAATATTTACTGTTCTAAACACACATGCAACAAACTCTAGTGCAGCAAATTTTAAAAAATGATAAAAAATGTAGTGTTGGAATTAAGGACACAGATTAATAAACATAAACCCATTAATATTAGATAATTTCAATACTCCACTTCCTACGTTAAATATTTTGACCAAAAAGAAACAGAAATACCAGAATTTTTGACATCATATATCATATTACTTAACGGATATCTATAGAATATTCCACCCAAACATCAAAGAATATACATTCTACTCAGCACTACACAGAAGCTTTTCTAAAGTAGACCACATCCTAGACATAAAACAAATCTTTACAAAATTAGAAAAAAAAAAACAAAATAATTGCATGTATTCTAACTGACTACAATGCAAAAAACCCTTTGAATTGTCAGTAATCAAATCTCCAGTAAAAACACAATCATAGATAGTAAACAGTTCAAAGTGAATGATTAATGGATCAAAGAAGAAATCAAAAAAAGAAATTTAAAATATTCTAGAATTAAATCAAAATGAGAACACAACACACCAAACTTCTAAGGCACATTTAAAGCATGCTATGAGAGAAATTTATAGCTCTGAATGTCTACATTTAAAACTCAGAAAGAAAGTAAATAAATGAATAAATGATTATTTCAAGGTAAGTCCAGCAGAGACCACCACACAGATACACTCTTTTTTTTTTTTTTCAATGCAGTTTATTCAGGAACCTTGAACAATCATCGGACCCTGGGGAAAGCCAGCCCACAGCTTAAATAGCCTCTGGGTAGCCAACCCCAGCGTGCCACGTGGGCAATGCAGATAGGTCCACATACATGGAAGCAAGCCAGATCCTCAGCCTTAGCCAAATGTGGAGTTGTTCATGACAGAGAGCACTCACCATCGGGAAGGTGGATACACTCTTAAAGCTGAAAAAAAAGTCTTAATTGCCAGCCAGCAGTCACAAGAAGAACTTGACCAAATCATAAAGTTCTGAGCCTTTATAGCACTTTGTCTTTTATGCCCAAAAACTGTATCCTAGTCGGCACATTTCTGTTAGCAGGAAGCTAACTATAAAGGCCAAAAAGCAACGTTAGTATATTTAGAGATTTCTTACTAGTGGACTTTCCTGGACCTATGGTACTTGTTTTGGCAGGGGTTGGGGCCCATCTTCTGTGTTTTAAAGTCCAAATGGTGCCTGTGACATGAAAACAATCATGCTATGATCTGGGAGCCCATTACACTGCTGTAACTCAAAATTTTGAAAAGATTTGCTAAAAGGACACAGTAACAAAATAAATCCTCTTTTAAATATTTTTTTTATTCACTTTACATCCTGGTTGTAGCCCCTTCCAACCTTCCCTATCCCCACCCACCCACCTATTCCCCAGAAAAAGGAAGCTCCTTTTTCCTTCCAACCCAGCTCATCAATTTACATCAGGATTGAGCATGTCCTCTTCCTCTGTGGCCTGGCAAAGCAGTCATGCTAGGGGGAGGTGATCAAAAGTCTGGCAAGTTAGTCTGTATGTTAAGAGGATTCATTTATACATATATATTTTTAAATACAAAAATAAATCCTCTACATACTGATACACGTGTACATCAATGCACCTCTTAACCTTCCTCGGACAATTTTTTGCAGCATTAACCCAGAGACCCACCACTGGACAAGGTGCAGAGAGTGAGAGACTTTGGGGAGGACTCAGACCTAAACTGATGCTTTTCAAACTTGTTCTTTCAAGTCTCAGGGATCTGTATATAAGAAAGATTGTAAGAGCCAGTGGTGGCAGTGGTGGTAGGTGACTCCAAGGAAACAAGGTCTTCCAGACACAACAGGACTGGCACACATATGAACCCACAGGGACTGTGACAGCAGGCTTAAGACCTGCCTATGTTCAAACAAATCAAATATCCTATCCCAGCACTGAGGAGAAGTTGAGCTGGGCATGGTGGGGCACACTTCTTGAGGCAGGTGGATCATGGTGAGTTAGAGGCCAGCCTGGTCTAAAAAAATGAGTCCAGGACAGCCAAAGTTATACAGAGAAACCCTGTCAAGAAAGGAGAAGAAGGAGAAGAAAGAAAAGGAGAAGGAGACAGAGAAGGAGAAGGAAGAACAAGAAGTTGACACAAAGTCCCACGCTTTACCAAGAAATTATTTGCAATTGATACCTGCTGTGAAAGTGAAAGGGTAAATCAGTTGTCCCCAATGGGGAGACACTGGATATAGCAGTTACGTTCTGCAGCCTCCATGACACTAGGTAGCCAACACAAACCAGACTGCATGTATGTTCGGTTTTCAGCAAGCTCGGCCTAAGCTTGGACTCAGGTACAGTTTTCTTTGTTGTGTGGTTTTATTTGGGTATTTTTCTCTCACTGGGTTTTTGCTTGTTGGTTTTGATTTTTATATTTTATTCGAGAGGGAGACCAAGAACAAGAAGTTGGGGGGATAGGGTAGCAGAAGAGATCTGGGGGAGTTGGTGGAAAGAAAAATTATGATTAAAACACACTGCATAAAATAAAATTTTAAATTTAAGAAAGAATCACACAGAGATTTGGACTGCTCAAACGAAATAGAATTTATCCGGGCTTCAGGGTTTTATTCCAAGAGAGACAGCGCTGAAGCTCTGCTCACAATTGGTATACCACATCACAGTAGACTCCAGTCTGGCTGGGCCTTTTGTCAGCTCAGGTGTTGACCTCCCTCTAGGCAATGTAAGTGCTCACTCACAGATGACACTGGGTTCTGGGCAGTGAGAGAAAAGAATATGTTAACATGTGACGGTGAAAAGGCAGCAGGAGCCAGGGTACAAAGCAGGAGTCACTCAGTCTGGGTTCAACTCCTTTCTGGGTCTAATTAGCTGTGTGCCTGAGGCATGGTGTTGGCCTTTACTGAAACTGAATAAATCCTGCCCTCCAAAAAATGATCTCAGACTGCAGCATACAGTTTGGGGCTCTGGGACCACTCCTGTATCCTGGAAGCTGCAGGAGAGCCAGTAAATGACCACAGAGGTGACTCTGGTTCAAGGTTTCACACAGAGGGTCCTGGAGAAGAACAGGAAGTTTGCCAGATCTAAGCTGAATGTATGTTGGGTTTTCAGCAAGCTGGGCCTGCGCTTGGACTCAGGTACTGTGCTTGGTTGGATCACAGTCCCAGAGACCCTGAATAGTAGCCATTCTGTGTCAATACCTGCAGAAGCAACAGAAAGTCCAGGAGACAGAGAGTTTACCAGGTTTCACTCTTCACTTTGCACAGCCTCCTCTGCCACTTCTCCCCCAAATCCAAGTCCCGTCACTCATTCCGGCAGGAATTCACAAGGGCCAGCCAGTGCTTGCCTGGATCCAAATATTTTATTCAAATCACTAGTTCAAGCAGGAGCTTCTCTAAATGAGAAGTTTTTAAGACAGTGTAGCCACTTACTGTGCAAAACCCTCTGAGCCAGGACCAGCCATGTCCCTTGGCTGCAAGCCACTCTGGCATGAATGGAGACCATACTCCTGGCAAAGCCATTCTGCCTGTGAGCCAACAGTTCTTCCTGGACGGCCTGCCTGTACAGCATCCAAGAGAGGCAGTACTTTCTCCAACAAACCACGGACCCTCTCTGGGGATACTCCCCCTGGTACCTTGGAATGGAGAAACACCCCAACAGACTCCATGATGATCACTCACATTCAGGGATATTTTGGTCTTCCAGAACTATTGGGATACCTTGCCTGCCCATCATTGATCCAGGCTGTAATCTCACTCAAGAAGACCATTTCATTTTTCGTTGCCCAAAAGACAGAGAGACAAGGACAAAAGAATAGCTTTAAAAAAAATGGAGGGAAGAAGAGCAGGAAAAGAGGAAGGGAGAGAGAAAATGAGTGTTAGTGGTGTTGGAAGAAAATAGAAGACAAAAACAGCAAGAGACGCACTCTACTAGGCATGGGAAACACCTAGAACCCTGGTACTCAAAGTAAACCAGGTATATCCCTGAAAACTTTTTATTGAGCGTGTTTCTCTATAGCTCCAGGTCACATAGCCTTTCTGCAGGCTCTGACTCCTGGGCAGTTTGATGCAGATGTCCTGGTGTTAAAAACTCTGGTCCTCACAATCTAAGATTCAAGCCAGATCCAGCCACCCATACTCAAGAAGGTCACTAAAAGAACAAGATTAAAATTGAAAATGTATCCGAAGTGGCCACACAGTGAGGAAAGACGCAGATATCCAGTGAACACAGCAACTCTGTCTTCAGTATCCCAAGTTTAAAGACACGACCAATGTTAAGCCTATCTAAACAGTCTACACCAACGGGTGTCCCAACCTACCACTGACCCATCATTGTCTAGGTGTTGGTCTCATGCTGTAAGGCAGGCTGACAAGTTATGAGGATTCTGTGAAATTTCTTTCTGGAAGACAAGTTCCTCTTCTGACTGGTGCTTTTTTCTTTTTCTTTCTTTTTCCTTCTTTTTCTTTTTCTCTTTCTTTTTCCTCCCAGTGGGAGATTTCTGAAAATTTCCATTTCTTTTGAGTTCATTCTTTCAGAAATCTGACAGACTAAGGTTAGAATGTGTTTAGTAAGTGTCCCCTGTAGCCATGCTTAAGAACCATTTGTCATAATCTCATAATGAAGAACACACTCTGAGTTGCTTTTGGAAAGGCTGGCACAAATAACTCTACCTCATTGGCTTGAGACAGCATCTCATGATACTAAAACTTCAAATCCTCTCACCCCCCCCCATTTCAGTTTTTCTCGTGCTAGGATTACAGGCACAAGATACACTCATTTGTCACTTCATTTAAGTTCTGACAACTTCCCCCACTTGGCCACTGTTTCTGAACAATATTGAAGATTTTACAGATAATATTTTAGTTATAAGCCCTTACATAAACACAACTGGTGTTTTTTCTCCATCATCTCAAGATGCCAGGAAAAAACTCTTCCTGATTAGTCTGATTTGATCCTACATGGGAAAAGAAAGGTTGGATGGCTAATCCTGGTTGTCAATTCGAACTCCTCTGTTATTAACTGAAACCCAAGCAGCGGGGCACATGTGTGAGGAGGTTTTCTTGTTTGGATTATCTGAAGTGTAGAACCTACCCAAGTCCATTGAAGACCAGAAGACCCTCCCTAAATCTGAGCCACACCTTCTGGGGACATCCCACACAAAAGGACATAGAAGAAGGAAGAATTTAGTTTTTACCTGCTGGCCCTCACTTTGACTAGCAATTTCATCTCTCCTGTTCCTGAGACTCCCCTTGTCTGATGTTAGTACTGAATTCTTCATGATTCAAACTTAGAATGAAAACTGGAATGACTCTAAAACTTCTACTGGATTCCAGCAGCAGGCTGGGACTGCTGAGACATCTGTGTCTCACAGACTGGACCAGATCCTCAGATCCTCGGCATTTCCATCAGAAGACAGCTATAGCTGGACTACTTGGACCAAAGCCTGTAAGCTACTCTAATAGAGAACCACTCTAATATATGTCATATATATATATATATATATATATATATATATATATATGTATGTGTGTTTAACAAATGTCATGTACATTTTATTATATTTGTCAATATTTAAATGAATATATTGTATATATATGCATATAAATATAAAGTCAGCTCTGTTCCTTTGAAAACTCTGACTAATACAGACAATAAGTGTAAGATATCAAGAAGTTGGTGTCAATAAACCATTTAGGTCCAATCTAAGCAACTGAGGTAGCTGTTAGGTCAGGCATGTTTGAGGTCCATTCTCTTTGACCTTTATGTAATGTCAAAAATGTTCCTCAGGTTCCTTTGTCAGAAGCTGTACTTCTGTAGAATGTTAACCAATGGTTTGCTTATAAGCCTTTACAAAAACACAACTATCAAATAACATAAGGCACCACAGGCACACACACACAAGTGCACACGCACCAAAAAAAACAAAACAAAACAAACCAGCAAGAGTAATACTGTTTCAAAAATTAAGTAATCATGTACAGGTTTATAAACACCCAATACTTGTCAGTCTTTAGAAGGTTTTTGTAGTTTAAGAGGCAGCTATATAGCAGCAGCTACAGGACATACCATGGGACAGAATTATGTAGAAGCTACTTATAAAAGAAACTTTAGCATCTTTGGGTTGGATAAACAGGTACATGTATTTCTCATCACATATACAAAAGACATTAATTGCACTAGAAGAAATTTAAAGTAGTTGCTTACAAAGATATCGTTTAAAAGACAACAATACTAACTGGCCTGTAAATGACCTTTGATTTTGTTAAGACAATTTGTTAAAAAGCAGAAAACTTTAAACAATTTTTTAAAAATAAAATGTAAAGCCATGCTTATTTCCAAAACAGTTTTTAAAGAATGCTCTGTTGCTTTATACATAAAAACTAGGTCCGAGTTTTACATTGCTATATACCAGACATGAACAATTTTGGAATAGATATTGCAGAAGAAGGAGCAGAAAGAGCCACAGAATCAACTGTGTAATTGTATCTCTTAGTGATGTCAGAAGCTACGCCCACAAAGTCTCACCAATATAACCACCTAAACATGAGTTGGACAACAATAAGCATGTCAAGTAGGCAAGGCAAGTCCACAAGTCCTCATGTGTACACAAAGAACCACAGACAAGCAAGGAGTGCTGAGAATGGGAGAATGGTCTTCTCAAGAAAAGAGCACACAAATTGGTTATCCAAAACCAGCTGGTCACCCCTGAAAACATACATACAAGTAATATTATACAGATCATACCGGCTATACTTAAGAATATATATATATATGTGTGTGTGTATGTGTGTGCATGTAATACATGTAACAAAAATTAAAGTAAAAAGAGCCTATAAATTTGAAAGAAAGCAGAGAGAGGTAAATGGAAGATTCTGAAAAGAGGAAGTAAATGGGGGAAATAATATAATTATAATCTCAAGAATAAAAGAAAAATTTAAAGAGCTGTATTTTAAATATGATAACTAGATTAAGTTCATAATTGAGTGACAGTTTTACGCAATTTGGACAAATGAAATCTTGCTGGAGGACTGCTAGGTTAATAGATGAAAGAGGGTTTTATTTATTGGTCACAGAATGTTAATTTGCACACAGAGTTGGGCAGGAATGGCTTCAGAGAGTTAAAGCTAGTCCAAGAGAAGGTAATTGGCCTCTGGACCTGCAACATCCCAAACTCTCTGCCTTACTGATGTCTAATAAATCCATCTTCACAGACCGTTTTTTTCTGGGAACTCTAATTGACACATGATACTCCAACATTTTTGTACAGAATACTAGAAGACAAAGACAAATGACATTCACCCTAATTTTTTCAAACAACCCTAAGTTGTTCATAGGAGTCCAAAGACAAATAGGAAAGCAAAACCTTTGAGCTGCACCAAACATGAAGAGACTTACTAACATTCAGACTGTCCCGAGAATCCCCACAAAGTCCTACCTTGTTTATTCTTATGCTTCACCCAGCAGAGACAGAAAACAGTTGATGTCTGCTGAAGTGTAAATAGAGGAAGATGTTCTAAAGTAAAATGATTGAGAAACTATTGGGAATTTCTATCTTTCCTCTCTACTTGCAGTCAGCGCTCTGTTAGTGGTGAACACTCCACAAATGTGTTCATGGCTGCCATCTTGTTATTGAACTTGAGGTTCAGAGCCTGTACCCCAAGTCATGTCCAGCCACCCACCCTCAGTAAGTCCATTAAAGGAGCCAAATTCAAAGTGGGAAGCAGTAAGTGGAGATTTATCCAATCCTGTCATGTTGGAATGAGCAACAATAAGATAGGTAGACCCTTCAATTCTATCTTTGAGGTCATTAAGTGAACCTAAAATTTAATTAGAGGACCAAGGATATGCACATCTAAACAGTCCCCATCAAAGAGTGCCCAGCATCAGCACATCATTGTTTGGACTTCAATCTCTAATACTCTAAGTTACTAGGACTATGTGAAATCTCTTTCAGAAAAACAAGTTTCCCTTCTAGCTGCAGCACTTTCCTTTTCACAGCATGAAATTCCTGGGGGAGTTTCTCTTTGGGGTCAATTGTAGAATAGTCTGTAAATCAGACTGACAAACACAAGCATCTCTTTAGAATATCTTTCTTCCTGCCAGGCCTATTCCACTGGTACACCCTGACCTGCTCCACACTACAACAAATGTAGCCTGAGGAAAAGGAAAACCACTGGAACAAAACTATGCTGGGTTCTGAGGACAGCTTCTCAATACCACCATCCTATCTCTTCACTGAGCTTGAGAATAACATCACTTTTCCTAAGGATGACATCTCCCACATTCTACCTGGCTCTGCCCAAGTTCCTACCCAGTTTCACATGTAGTCAGTCGGGAGGCAGTTTCAGCTTGCAACCATATGGGCTTGACCCTGAGCTTACCCCTGAAATGCTGAATAGGCAGTAATATGTGGTGTTTAATACATATCTTACCTTCTTTCACATTCTGTGTCTTTAACATGTATTTGATTCCTCGACTGGTTCATACTACTTCATCACATACATACGTACATATACATGCTCTGTTCAGACCCTCAGATGATACAGTTAGAATCGTATATGGAGAAAAGTAGGTTATCTCTAAGTTTCACAAGGACTTGGCTCAGATCCTCAATGGCAGAGTGAGACTTCTAGATGTGAGGAAAATAGACATTCAGTATGAGTCCTCAGATGGCAAGATTAAAGAAGAGGAAAGAAGGGATAACTACAGGATGAGCATGTTGTCTCAGCATTGTCCTCACATGATGGGTTTAGCATCCAGGGGGCATGGGAAAAGCGGGGCTGCCTGTGGAATGAGAAAGTGACTAGGGATATTATCAGATGGTACAAATCCTCAGCTAGCAGGATTAAAACCCAGAGACTAGTTAAAGAAAGGGCTACCCGTGAGGTGAGCAGACATTTGGGATAGGTCCTTAGATTGTAGGGCTAGAGTGTCATAAAGAAGGAGAAATGAGTGGAGTTAACTGTGGGATAAGCACATAGTTTGATGCACATCTTCAGCTGCTGTGTTAAGGGGATAGGCAGGGACTGTTGAAGGATGAATTGGCACATGGCAGTGATCCAAAGACAGCGGGCTTTGAGTTTCAGAAGGAAGAGGAAGGATAAGATGCCTGTAGGATAAGAAAATCACTGGGCATGGGTCTTTAGATAGCCAAAGTTAGAGAAGAAGGAGAAAAGGATGAATGGCTGTGGATGTACAGATGACCCAGAGCAGGGTCTCGGGTGGCTGCATAGAAACTCAGAGGGAAGCAGACAGGGTGACTATCTGTGATCAGCAAGTTGGCTCAGTGTAGGTCCGCAGATGGTGGAAGCACAGTTGCAAACGCGAAGTGAAGGAAGTCGGGGATGACTTTGGGGTAAGCACGCACTTGGCCTGGGTTCTCAGAAAGGAAGGACAGGTGGAATGATGAAGTGTCTGGAGATGGGTCATCAGATTTCAAGGTTAAAATTCAAGAAGGAAGGAAAATGGAGAGTTCTCCGTGAGGCAAGTAGGCACTACGCCCAAGTCCTCAGAGTGCCGGGTTAGGGTCCCAGAAAGAGCAAAGATAGATCTAGCTGTGACATGAGCACATGGCTTGCCCCACAATCCAGACAGTAGACTTGAAGTCCCAAAATGAAGAAGGGAAAAAAAATCATTCAGAAACCTGTATGCAAAATAGTCACTTGGTCTTTAGAGGGCAGGGTTAGAATCCCAGAGGGAGGGGTAGCTATGGGATGAGCCAAAGGCTAGGCATGGTCCTCCAATAGCAGGGCTGGAGTCCCAGAATGAGTTACGTTTGGGGTGGTGTTTAACCTGCTTTTGTGTTCTGAAAATATTCATGGACTTATCTTCCATATTGTGGCTTAATTTTCTGAAATACCCAATTTCACACACTGTGCCAGTTTTGTTTTGTTTTTTTAACTTGACACAGGTGAGGGTCACCTGGAAAAGAGTAACTTCAATTCATAAAGCAAGCTGAGCAAGTCAAGAAGAGCAAGGCAGTTAGCAATCTTCTTCCACGGGCACTGTTTAGGTTTCAGCCTCCAGGTCCCGGACATCCCTCAGTGATGTGCTATAATCAGTAAGAGAAAACAAACCTTTTCTTCCACAAGTTGCTTTTGGTCATGGACATTATCAGAGGAATAATAAGCAAGTTAAGGCAGTTACACATTTCATGTTGTATTAACGTAAGGAAAGACACCTTTAACCCTTACCAAAGCCAGTTATTTTTATTTTTATATCAATTTATTATTGATTAATCAATCGATTAATCTCTTGATTATGCTAAAAGCTCTTTCATTTACCTTGTCAATGGATATTTTGATTGTTAAGGCATACTGAGCATGAGCATAGTTATTTCTTCCCCACTTTCCTCTCTCTCTCTCTCTCTCTCTCTCCTTCCTCTCTTTGTCTCTCTCTCTCTCCTCCCTACCTCTCTCTCGTGTGTGTACATGTTCATAGTAGGAGCATGTACATGTGTATGTGGAATGTGTGTTTATGTATGTGTGTGTATACATGTTATTGTAGGATGGTGCACATGTCTATGTGGAGTAAAAAGATCATTCAGTGTCTTCCTCAATCAGTTTTCCATCTAGAGCTCACTAAAAAATTTAGCTAGGTTGGCTGGCTAGCAAGCTCTTGAGATCTGCTTCTCTCTGACTAACTCCCCTATCAACCCCCCCCCCCAAATCCCTGGGTTTATGGATAAGCTCCACCACACTTATCTTTTATGTGATCAATAGATTCTCTTTAACACCCAACTGAATGTTTGGAGAATATCTTGATTTCCTACAAGAAGGTGTTTCCATTAATCTTAAAATTATCTGTTTCTCTCATCTCTCATCTCATAGAATATGTGTACTGTAATGATTGAACAAAGCTAGACAGCAAGAAGGAGACTTTGTTCCAGGTACATACAAAGAAAAGGAAGTCGCTATTTACCTGTTTTTTTCTCTTTGACAAAGCTGAAAATCTCTTCATATTGTATGAGTATATCATAATACATTATTCTTTGAACTTTAATATCTTCCTTACTAACTGGATAATATTCAGAAAGCTATTTCATCTTTTTATTATGACTCAGATATCTAGAAAATTTCTGAAAACAAAATTGTACTATGACAAAAATATCTATAATTTCTTTGATAAATTAATTATGGCCCCAAATTTGCATTTGATTCTATCAGCCTTTGAATAACTATATATGATCTAGGATCAAAAGACACGGTGCTATTTACACTATTCTATGGCTATATTTCAATTCTAGGTTGGATTTTTTTTTTTTGCTTTTGTTTTTGTTTTTTAAAAAAGGCTTCTCTGGGTAACCTTCACTGTCCTGGACTCACTTTGTAAACCAGACTGGACTTGAACACACAGAGATCCATCTGCCTCTACTTCTCTGGGTGCTGAGATTACAGGTGTACACCACCATTGCCATCTCAACTCTAGCTTTAAAAAATATTTCTAGGTTATTTCCAGATACTGTATGTTATGAATAAAGCTGCTATGAACATGATTGAGCAAATGTCCTTGTTGTGTGCTTGAGCATCTTTTGGATATATGCCTAGGAGTGGTATAGCTGGATCTTGAAGCACTATTTCTAATTGTCTGAGAAAGCACCAGGTTAATTTCCGAAGTGGTTGTATAAGTTTACATTCCCACCAGCAATGGGAGGAGGGTTCCCCTTTCTCCACAACCTCTCCAGCATGTGCCATCCCTTTTTTTGATCTTAGCCATTCTGATGGATGTAAGATGGAATCTCAGGGTCATTTTGATTTCCATTTCTCTGATGACTAAAGGATTTCTTTAAGTGTTTCTCTGCCATTAAATATTCCTATGTTGAGAATTCTCTGTTTAGCTCTGTACCCCATTTTTTTAATTGGATTACTTGGTTTGTTGGTATTTAACTTCATGAGTTTTTTATGTATCCTCTGTCAGATGTAGGGTTGGTAAAGATCTTTCCTCAGTCTGTAGGCTGTCTTTTTGTTCTGTTGACAGTGTCCTTTGTTTTATAGAAACTTGAGTTTCATGAGGTTCCATTTATTGATTGTTGATCTTAGAGCCTGTGCTGTCAGTGTTCTGTTAAGGAAGTTGTCTCTTGTGCCAATGAGGTCAAGACTCTTTTCCACTCTTCCCTCTGACAGATTTAGTGTGTCTGGTTTTATGTTAAGTCTTTGATCCTCTTGGACTTGAATTTTGTGAAGGGTGATGGATATGGATCTATTTACATTTTTCTACATGTAGACATCCAGTTAGACCAGCACCATTTGTTGAAGATGCTATCTTTTTTCCATTGTATGGTTCTAGCTTCTTTGTCAAAAATGAAGAATTTGTAGGTATGTGCGTTTATTTCTGAGTCTTCAGTTCAATTCCATTGATCCACCAATCTGTTTTGATGCCAGGACCATGCCTTTTTTTTATTACTATTGCTCTATAGTAAAGCTTGAGATCAGGGATGGAGATACCTGCAGAAGATCTTTTATTGTACAGGGTTATTTTAGCTATTCTGGGTTTTTTGTTTTTCCATGTGAATTAGAGAATTGTTTTCTCAAGGTCTGTAAAGAATTGTGTTTGGTACATTTACACACTGGAATATAACCCAGCAAGTAAAAACAAGGAAATCATATAATATAGGATAAACATACTAAAATCTATAATTCTAAAGATGATAAACAACAAGCAAGACCCTAGAGAAGATGCTTAATCCTCATTCAGAAAGGCAAACAGGATAGACATCCAAAGAGGTGTCGGGGGGCCTTCTGGCACTTTGCTGCCCCCTGAATTTTGGCATCTGGCTTGACCAGACTACTGCCCCGATACAATAGTGCATTCCTGGCTGACCTGGGGCTTTCGATAAGATCATCTTCCTGAAATACCTTAAATCCTCCTCTCCCTCAGGGCTTCCTAAGTAACTCTTCTGAGGAACTTTCCAAATTACCATTATTAGCACATCTTGGTGGGCCATCCTGTGATTTCTAGTCACTTAGTAACCCTGCCAAAGGCAACTACATTCCTTCCGCTTCTGCCTATATAGTTGTATGGAAAACTCGAATAAACGGAGACTTTGATCAGAGATACTGTCTTGGTCTTCATTTCTCGCGCACTTGTCCCCCTTTTCATTCCCACTCCCCCATTCAGGATCTCCATTGACAGACCTGCGGGACGGGTCAAAGAGGGAGAAGACAGGGAACAGGAGAGCAACCTACAACAGAGGACCTCTGAAAAACTCTACCCAGCAAGGTATTGAAGCAGATGCTGGACTCATAGCCAAACTTTGGGCAGAATGCAGGTAATCTTATGAAAGAAGGGGGAGATAGAACAACATGGAGGGGACAGGAGGGACATGGAGAAGGAAGAGGGAAGGATGGTGGGACTGGGAGGAGAAGAGGGAGGGGGTTATAGCTGGGATACAAAGTGGAGATATTGTAATTAATAATAATAATTTAAAAAGTTTTCTAACTCAAGCATGAGTTTTATGAAGCACCAAAGAAGCAGTTCAATGTAAAACATTTGCTTAGCAGTTACAAGAATGTTGTTCATTTTTCAGCACTGTGAAAAATAAAACTACATGTCAATTCAGCCAATAAATACTACATATTTAGAAATCTTCTTCAAAATTTTGTCACTGATTTGTTAAATTTAAGAAAAACAATATAGGAAGAAGTTTGTGTAAGAAGTTTTTTTAAAAATATAATTGGCATTATTAAGAAACTCTTGATGTATGTAAAAATTTCAAATGACAATAAATTAACTGTATTTGAATTTTTATACATCAACTGGTTTGACTTAGTCAAATATGGATTCAGTTGAGACAAGAAACAAATCATGATATCCGTCCCTAACTTCATTATAGCCTTGTTCTTAATGATAGTTGCTGTCAGCAATTACAGCCATGCAAAGAAAGCACATGTTATTTTATTTTAGCTGTGTACATGGTTTATAGAATGATTATGTAATCGATGTCAATTAACAGCACTGATGCTTGCACATCGTTAATGTCACACCCTTTTCTTTGTCATTGCCTTTAACTATAACACTGTGAGATGAACGCCCTTCTTCTCATCTTCTTATACTAATGCATGCTATTAAAAGTGGAAAGAAATGCTATATTTATCTTGATATATGTTAAAAATAATGAAGAAGATAATTATCAAGCTTGCACTGCAATTTCATGGCACTTCTGTCAGTTACAAAGTGCTCAATCTGCATTTTTTTTTTTTAGTTCATAATGCCTAAAAAAGAATTAGTGATGGAAAATACTGTCATTTAATTAATTTTTGACTATTATTACTTTCATTGTCATCCTCTTGGTAGAAGCGAAGTGTTGGTAAATTGAAAAAATGAAGAACTACAAAATGATTTCACTTATTTTTTTTGGGGGGGTTATCTGATTTTTAACTCCTAAGTGCTGAAAGTCAGAGGTTCAGAGATGTCACAAAATTAAAACTATGGAGTGTATACTTAGTTGTGTGCTACACTGGTCATTTTCTCAGTGCTGTGACAAATATCTGACAGAAGCCACTTAAGGAAGAAAAGTTTTAGTTTGTCTCACAGCTTCAGAGAGTTAGATCCATCCTAGTGGGAAGGCCCGGATGTTGCTGTGGTATAGTTCATGGGTGGATGACTTGTCCATCCCTCGATGAATCCGGAAGCAGAAAACAATGAGACAAGACTTCGAGCAAGGATTGTATTTAAAATCCGCATCCTGGTGATCTACCTCTGCCTGATTGCCTTCATCAGGGAATAGTGAACCAAAAATACCATCACATCCCTGGAGGGATTGCTCAGATTAACATCACCGTCAAGGATTCGAAAGATGAAGGGTGGCGGTTCCCACCAAGTCTACTTTTAATTCTCCTAGTTAGCCTGTTCAGACAAATAGATAATGTTAATGACAGTTGTCTGCGTAAATTTAACTAAATAGTAACTTCCGTTGCAGCTTCTGGAATAGCTGTGGTTTCCTTGTGTGAGCAGATTAACATATCTCTTGGTACCTAGGATGCAGCTGTTGATCTAACAAATGCTTTTGTCACAATACTTCTCCATAGGACCAACAGAGGCCATTTGTTTTCAGCTGGCAAAGGTATCAGAGTATGTTTACCATTCTACCTCAAAAGTTTAGTCATTCTCCAGCTCTATGTCATAACTTTTTTCAGTTACCTGTCTCTTCTACAAACTATCACACTGGTCCATTATAATGATGACATTATGCTGAGTGGAGAAAGACGGATCAACCACTCTGCACTCTGGACTTACATCAGGGTGTTAAAGATTTTTTGAACTGGGTCTCAAGAGAATGACTATATAACTGAAGCATCTGAGTAAGGCAAAAGTTTTAATTCTGCAGAGGAGTACTTAGTCATGCAAAATCAAGCACAAAATCAAGTATTCCCAGCAGGGGTTTCTCTGAGTTTTTATTCCTAATGAAAAGAGGTCCTGTGCCTCTGAGTGGTCAGAGCTTGGCTTTACATCCTTATGTTGTTGGATAATTCAAAACAGCTCTGCTGATAAGCAAAGTGCAACTTTGGAGAACAGGATACAGCCTTGAGCATATACTTTGATCTTTGAAAAACACTGACAGTGGGAGGGATTTTTTTTCCAGATGGTGTCTTCACAAATTTCTTCAAAGATAAAACTTCCTTTGTCTCATTTAACCCCTTGATGGAAAATAAAACATATTTCACTTGTGCTTCATACATACACTAAAAAATGTGAAATGAATCCAACCAAAATTCGAGGGCACTGGGCCTCTGAAATTTCTATGATCTGTGTTGTAAGGCATTCCAAAATATTTCTAAAAAGGTAAAAGTCTAGTCGTTATACCTGGCCCTTCAAACCACAAAGAAATAAGCACAGTGTCTAGTAGGCCTATCTGGATTTTGGAGGTGGCACATTCCTTATTTGTATCAAACGATAAGGAAATCTTCTAGCTTTGGGTAGGTCCTAGAATGGAAAAAGACTCATAAATAGGCCCATGCTTCTCTTTAGGCTGGTCTATACTTGGAGCATAGGATCTAGCAGATGTGAGGGGTCAATGGCAGATAGAGATATTATTTGGAGTGTCTGGAAGTTCCCTGTAGATGAATCACAGTGGATGCTTAGAATGTTGGAGCAAGGCTGTACCTGTACCGTCATCTTTAAACAACTACTCTCCCTTTGAGAGATAGATCTTGGTCTGCTACTAGGCATTAGTGGAAACTGAACATGTAACAATGGGCAACCAAGTTATCAGGTGAAATAAGATGTCCGTCATGGGCTGCGTGTTATCAAATCATAAAGTACTCTGTGAACAACAACATTCTATTATCAAATGAAATGGTTTTTCCATGATTGGGCCTGCAAAGGTCCTGAGGGCATAAGCAACTTCCAGGAAGAAGTTTCCCAAATGTTTATTGTTAATACTCTTGTTACAATGACTCCTGTTCCCCAAATTAATGCCTGTGCCTTTATGGGCTGCACCCAGTAGTCTGTTGGCAGAGGAAGAGTGCACTTTGATAATTCTGCATATTATGCAGGCACCATCAAGAAGTGAATAACTCCACATTACAGCGCTTTTCTGAAACAACGCTAAAGGACACTAGTGAAGGTCAATCTTCACAGTGAGCAGAATTTCATGCAATAGCTAGAAGGAGAAATGAGTAGTTATATGATGATACAACCATGGTAGTTGGGATGAGGATGCTTCCATAGGCTCTATATTTGAATGTTTGATTCTCAGTTGTTGGAACTGTTTAGAAAGAATTAGGAGGTGTGCGGGAGGTGTGTCACTGGAGTGGGTTTGGGGATTTCAAAAATCTCATGCTATTTTCTTTTTTTAAAAAATTATTTATTTTTATTAATTACAGTTTATTCACTTTGTATCCCCTCTCTTATCCCCTCCCAATCTCGCCCTTTCTACCTCATCTCTCCCCATGCCCTCCCCAAGTCCATTGATTAGGGGAGATCCTCCTCCCCTTCCCTCTGACCCTAGTCTATCAGGTCTCATCAGGACTGGCTGCAGTGTCTTCCTCTGTGGCCTGATAAGGCTCCTCCCCTCTCAGGGGAAGTTATCAAAGAGCCAGCCACTGAGTTCATGTCAGAGACAGTCCCTGTTCCTATTACTAGGGAACCCATTTGGAGACTGAAATGCCATGGGCTACATCTGTGCAGGGGTTCTAGGATATCTCCATGCATAGTCCTTGGTTGGAGTATCAGTCTTAGAAAAGACCCCTGGACCCAGATTTCTTGGTTCTCTTGCTCTCCTTGTGGAGCTCTTGACCTCTCCAGGTCTATCTCCCCCTTCTTTCATAACATTCCCTGCACTCTGACAAAAGTTTGGCTATAAGCCTCAGGATCTGCTTTGATACCCTGCTAGGTAGAATCTTTCAGAGGCCCTCTGTGGTAGGCTTTAGTCCTGTTTCCTGTTTTCTCCCTCTTCCGATGTCCATCCTGTTTGCCTTTCTGAGTGAGGACTAATCATCTTACCCAGGGTCCTCCTTCTTGCTTAGCTTCTTTAGAATACTATGTTTATCCTATATTATATGTCTAATATCCACTTATAAGTGAATATATACCGTGTGTCTTTCTGTTTCTGGGATAGCTCACTCAGGATGATCTTTTCTAGTTCTCACCATTTGCCTGCAAATTTCATGATTTCCTTGTTTTTAATAGCTAGCTGAGTAGTATTCCATTGCGTAAAAGTACCACAATTTCTGTATCCATTCCTCAGTTGAGGGACATCTGGGTTGTTTCCAGATTCTGGCTGTTAGGAATAAAGCTGCTAAGAACATGGTTGAGCAAATGTTCTTGTTGTGTACTTGAGAATATTTTGGATATATGCCTAGAAGTGATAAAACTTGATCTTGAGGTAGCATTATTCCTAATTGTTGGAGAAAGCACGAGATTGATTTCCAAAGTTGTTATACAAGTTTACATTCCCATCAGCAGTGGAGGAAGATTTCCCTTTTCTCAACATCCTCTCCAGCATGTGTTGTCACTTGAGTAAGGGCTGAGAAAGAAATTAGAGAAACTATGCACACTAAACAATAACCACTAATAACATGAAGTGCCTTGGTGTGACTCTACCCAAGCAAATGAAAGACCTGTTTGAAGAAAGAAATTGAATATCAGAAGATATCAGAAGATGGAAAGATCTCCCATGCTCATGGATGGGTAGGATTAACATAGTGAAAATGTTTCCTGCCGAAAGCAATCTACAGATTCAATGCAAAATATCAACACAATTCTTAACAGAATTTGAAAGAAAAATTCTCAACTTCATATGGAAAAACAAAAAACCCAAAATTATGAAAACATTCCTAAACAACAACAGATTGTCTGTAGATATCTCCATCCTTTATCTCCAGCTGTGCTACAGAGAAATAGTAATAAAAACTGCATGGTACTGGCATAGAAACAGAATAGTAGCTCAATGGAATCGAATTAAGACCCAGAAATAAACCAACACACCTATGGATACTTGATTTTTGACAAAGAAGCCAAAATAATTCAATGGAAAAAGATGGCATCTTCAAAAAATGGTGCTGGTCTAATTGGATGTCCACGTGTAGAAAATCAAATAGATCAATATTTATCACCCTGCACAAAACTACAGTCCAAGTGGATCAAAGGCCTCAATATAAAACCAGACACACTAAATCTGTTATAAGAAAAAGTGGGGAAGAGCCTAGAACTCATTGGCACAGGAGACAACTTCCTGAACAGAATATCAACAGCACAGGCTCTAAGAGCAACAAACAATAAATGGGACCTCATGAAATTGAAAAGCTTCTGTAAAGCAAAGGACACTGTTGTCAGAACAAAACAACGGTCTACAGACTGGGAAAGATCTTCACCAACCCTATATCTGACAGAGGGCTAATATCCAGAATGTATAAAGAACTCAAGAAGGTAAACACCAACAAAACAAGTAATCCAATTAAAAATGGGGTACAGTGCTAAGCAAATAATTCTCAATAGAGGACTATCAAATGGAAGAGAAACACTTAAAGACATGCTCAATGTCCTTAGTCATCAGGGAGAGGCAAATCAAAATAACCCTGAGATTTCACCTGACACCCATTAGAAAGGCCAAGATCCAAAGCCATGTTATATTCTTCTTCTCTTCTTTGAATAAAAAATGTAAAGCTCTTAGACACTGCTCCAGTGCCATGTCTGCTTGCCTGCCATACTCCTTACTGTGAAGGTTTGGACTATAACCATCTGGAGCCATGAGCTCCAGCTTCTGTTTTATTTTATAAGTTATCTTGTTCTAGGTGTCTTAGCACAGTGAAGTATCAGGAAGTGGACTGTTTCTGTAACATGCCTGACTATGTTGCTTTTTGGAAAAATGTATAAGACTTTGGGACTTTGGACAGGGAAAGTGGTTGAACCGTAAGGAGATCTTAATGGGTCAACCTATTAGAGAATCTGAAAACAATAAGCCTCACTCAAGAGATTTCAGAAGAGAACAATATCAAAGATACCAAAACAGAATACAATAAAGTTATAAAATCTATGAAGAAAAGCAGAAATGAAATAAAAACCTGAAATCAAAAATTCAGAAAATCAGACACAAAATTCAGATAAAACTTCTCTAATATACTCAATTAAGTGGAATAGAGATTACCAAGTCTTGAAGACAAGGTAGAGGAACAGGATCACTCACTTAATGAAAATGTCACACCTAAAGAAAAACTAAGAATGGAATATGCAGAAAATCTGGGATACTAAAAAAAGATCACCCTAAAGATAATTATAGGAGACAGAGAAAAGATGCAACTTAAAGTCACAGAAAATATTTTCAACAAAATCATAGGGAAGAGGGAAATTTCTGCTACAATGAAAGAGATGCCTGTTAAGGCCCAAAAGGCACACAGAACACCAAATAGGCAGGATCAGAATGAGACAGGGTCTCATTAAAGGGAAAAAAGGTATTTGACAAAATCCAACATCGATCCATAACAAAAGTCCTGCAGCAAATAGAGATGTAGGGGATATAACTCAACATAAATAAGGCAATATACAGAAAAGCCACAACCAATATCATCCGAAATGAAGAATATCTAAAACATTTCCACAAAAATCAGGAATAAAACGAAGATATCCACTCTCTTTATTCCTACTCAACACAGGGCATGAAGTCTCAAAGAGAGCAATAAGTCATATTAAGAAGATAGGATGAATACAGATGGTAAAAGAAGAATCCAAAGCATCTTTATTGACAGATAACATGAATCTGTACATAAAGACCTTAAAGACTGCATCAGAAAACTCCCACAATTAATACACTCCACAAAGCAGCATTACCCAAAATTAACACCCTCAAACCAGTAGCCTTCCTACATACAAATGACAAACACACTGTGATAGAAAAGAGTATGATTTACAATTTCCTCAAAAATACTGATCATCAAAAAAGAAAAACAAGCAACCCAATTTAAAAAGCTAAAATGATACGCTCAGGATGCGAGGCTAAGCACTGCACTCAGGGTCAGCCGCTTTGGACCCAGAGAAGAGCATGTCTGATTGCATGCGGGTTGATGCCCCAGGTCCCGCCTCTGAGAAAAAGGTATCGGACGGGTCTGATGCTCTTTGGGTGGATGACACCTAAATGAACATCGGTACAAAGTCCCAATTTATTTCTAATATCAGAGATCAGACCTCTACTCTTGCCTGATGCGTCTAAAACAAAAAGGGGGAACTGTAGAGAGCTGCGGAATGCTATGCCTTAAAGATGGAGCTGGTTTCCGCCTTCCACCTTCCCGATGGTGAGTGCTCTCTGTCACGAACAACTCCACATTTGGCTAAGGCCGAGTATCTGGCTTGCTTCCATGTATGTGGACCTATCTGCATTGCTCCCGTGGCACGCCTGGGTTGGCTACCCAGAGGCTATTTAAGCTGTGGGCTGGCTTTCCCCGGGGTCCGAGGATTGTTCAATGTTCCTGAATAAACTGCATTGAAAAAAAAAATTCTCTTAGTTAATCTCTAGAATATGTCAGTAAGACCCTAGTGCTACAGACACCATATGTATGGGTCTTAGAGCATGAGCAGCTTAAGCTGGCAGTGACCTGTAAGATTCAGTCCTATGGGCAGTCTTCTTTGTGTTGTAAGGAGCTATGCATGCTACTGGAAGAGAAAAATAGTCGTCAGTCTTACTCGGCTGTAAACTCTATGAGGTATAATAATGAATGGCCTGGCAATTCATGTCCACTGGTACGATAGTAGCATATAAGTTGTGACAGTAATCAACCATTTTATGATTTGATATAAGCTCTATGCCACAAGATGAAACATATACCTGGCACTGAATTTGATCAAGAGCTTGTGGCTAGACAAGTCAAAGGCCCTAGTGGAAATCCTACTACTGTCACTATGCTAAATAGAAATAACATCAACCTGACTCCTAATGACTTGTTGTTATATCCACATACCTATGCATTTTGTTTGTTTTTGTTGTTATTGTTTGTTCATTTCTTTTAAATTTTTTTATTATTTTATTATTGTTATTATTTTTTACCGTTTATTCACTTTGTATCCTGATTGTAGCCCCCTCCCTTATCTTCTGGTCCCACCTTCCCTCCCATCCTTTCCCCTTCATCCATCTCCCCTAATCCACTGAAAGAGGAGAGTCCTCCTCCCCTACTCTCTCAGCCTAGCCTATCAAGTCTCATCAAGACTGCCTGGATCCTCTTCCTTTGTGGCCTGGTAAGCCCACCCTGCCAGGGGAAGGTGATCAACGCATAGGCAACCAAATTCATGTCAGAGACTGACTCTGCTCCTCTTACTAGGGAACCCACTTGGAGGCTACATCTGAGCAGGGGATCTAGGTCCTCTCTATGCATGATCCTTGGTTGATGCATCAGTCTCTGCAGTTTCTCCTGGGCCCAGATATTTTTGGCTTTTTTGGTTTTCTTGTGAAGCTCCTGTCCCCTCTGGGACCTTCTATTCTTCCCTTCTTCCATAAGACTCCCAACCCTCTGCCCAAAATTTGACTGTAGGTCTCTTCATCTGCTTTGATCCCCTGCTGAATTTGCTCAAATATGTTCATAGCAGCTTTATTAGGAATAGCTAGAACCTAGAAATACCTTAGGATTTGCTCAACTGAAGAATGCATACAGAAATTACGGTTCATTTACACAATGCAATAATTGTTCGTAATTAAAAAAAAACAAGGAAATCATGAAATTTGCAAACAAATGGATGGAACGAGAAAAGATCATTCTGAGTGAGGTAACACAGAAGCAGAAAAACATGCATGGCAGGTATTCACTTACAAGTGGATATTAGCCACACAAGATAAATATACAAAAATCTACAGACCTAAAGAAGCTAAACAACAAGGAGGATGCTAGGCGGATACTTAATTCTCATTCACAAGGGCAAACAGGATAGACACCAGAAGCGGTGGAAGAGAGGAAACAGGATAGGAGCCTATCACTGCATTTTCAACCCTCATCAGAGAAGCTTGTTTTTTAGTAGATCATAATCAATATAGAGATCCACAACTAGGCAAGATACTGAAAATAAGAGTGTGGTGTGTTCCATTCTAAACAAACATGTATACCATACACCCTCCTCCCAAAGCACAGACATTTTTGAGGATGAAGGATTAGAAAGAATTTTAAAGGCAGAGGTGGTAAATGGTTACAAGGAAATGGTATCTCCTGATCGTAAAGCTGCCCATGTGAACTCAGCTCTGTGACAGATGTACAAGATCTGCCCATGAACAAGCCAAACCAACGGCTCAAGGAAGCATTCTCTCACTTTAAAATCAGGAGCAAATCCTGTCATTTGTGATAACAGAGGTTAACCTGGAAATCAGTACAGCAAATGAAATAGCACCAGTACAGCAAGCCAAATATTGTGTTACCTCACTTACAGGTGACCTATAAAGACATCTACCTAAATGAAGAGTTGTGATATATTTTCTGAAAATATTTATTCACTTGAAAGAGGCTGAACTTTTGTGGGGCCTTGAGGCTGAGTTAATGATATACCTGGAGATCCTTTAAGGATACATATTTAACCTGCTCCTGTATACTCAGCTTGTTTGAGTTTAAATTATCTTTAAGAAAGCAAAGTAGCCAACCTTACTTTGCCTTAAATTTTCCATGTAGTCAGCTTTTACAACCTCAGTAACATGCATATCCCTAATCTTAAATTATGTTCCTGAGCAAGAATAGGTGTGTGTGTGTGTGTGTGTGTGTGTGTGTGTGTGTGTGTGTGGTGTGACACTCATTTGTTCAAAACAGCCAACAGATTAGAGCAACCTTAAACAAATCAAATATTCACCATAATTTGGGAAACAATATGTAAATATACATTGGTAACACCTGTTTGCAGTTTTGAGTGCTCTTCTGGATTACTTGGGGGGTCAGTAAGATAGTGTCTTCCCTCGTAAAGCTCTGTTAAAGATGTCTGAAAAATTGCCCCATATTCCTCTCAGATACCATGTTCCCTATGAAGTTCAATAAATACAAAGCAAAGCTCTTTGTTGGGAACAGTTACAGACGCAAAACTGACATAGGCGCAAACAGAAAACACACACACACACACACATACACACACACTAGATAGACTACAGATGGGCCAGTAACCAAAGACAATAGACAGTTGTAAGACACAGGGAGGGGAGTGGAAAATTCATACTTGGGCTTGCTCTTGGTCAAAACACATTAAGAAGATGCTTGATAGTACCTCAACCATCTTCTCTGGGGATTCTACAGTTGATTTCAGTCCAAAGGCTTCTAAACCTTCTTGATACTACTAAGATCAAAAGACTTTTTTTTTCTCCTTCCATTAGATGTTCTACAGTAGGAATAGGACAAACATAGTCCATTGTATTTTACACTTGGAAGCAAATCTGTGCCTCTCAGATTAAAAGGAATTGATTACATTCTACCAGAAAAATGTTTGGGGAGTTGGATACCTAGCAGGAAGAAAACAGTCAAACTTCCATAACAATAAATCATCGTATAAAAACAAACATATATTGTCTAGTACCCTCATCAATAAGAATGCTAATAGACTTCTAGGCTTCATGCAAATATATATTATGTACATATATGTGTACATATATAATTGTCATTATCTATACATCCAATGTAAAAGATATTGCAGAGGATTAAAAAGAGTGTTCTGTGTTTAAAAGCACTAGCTGTTCTTCCAAAAGAGCTCAGTTCTGTTCCCATAACTGTGTGGCAGCTCACAACCATCTGTAACTATAGTTTCAAAGGACTTGATACTCTTTTGTGGCCTCCATGGGCACTAGGCCGGTATGTGGAATACAGATATACATGCAGGTGAAACAACCAAAAAATAAAATAAAAATTTATATATTTCAGAATTATATCAAAATGTTTTCATTAATCCAGAGTTATTAGTCAAATCAGATTTTATAATGTCAGGGGACTTTGAAGATAACTCTTACTTCAACATGTACAGAACCTGTATTATAAGGTTATAGGGTATTTTCGTAGCCGTAAGTACAGTGGTTCTCAACCTATAGGTTGAATGATCTTTTCACAGAGGTCACCCAAGAAAACACAGATATTTACATTACTACTTACAACCATCTCAAAATTAAAGTTATGAAGTAGTAATAGAAATAATTTTACGGTTGGGGTAATCACAACCTGAGAACTTTATCAAGGGGCCTCAGCATTAGGAAGGCTGAGGACAACTGCTCTAATATAAGATCAGTTGCTGTATGCAGCGAGTATTCACACTATGTTTTCCTATTCCGAGGAACACACCCACTAGAGAATCCCGTCCTTACGGCAAAATGTACACATAGCTGTGCAATGGAGACTTTTACAGAGACTGTATTTTCAAAGCCATTTTCTTTCATGTTTCATTTTTTACGATTTTTAATTGTGTCTGAATGTGGGAATGTGCAGGTGAATGCAGGTTCTCCGGAGGCCAGAGGTATCAGACCCCTAGAGCTGGAGGTAAGCCGGTTCAGTCACTTGGGTGAGGGAAAACAGGTCTCAGATGCTTTGGAAAAGCATCCGGTGCTCTCTTAACTGCTGAGCCAGGTCTCCCTCTCTGTTTCCTTTTTCATGAATTGGGGATGTCATGTTCTCGTGGGACAGTTAGCTCAGATTTCAACTACAAGCTACTTATTGTCCCTTCTCTTGATTTCAGGATCTAGGAGAAATTGTGGCTGGTTCCTAATTCTTTTACCTTTAGAGCAGAGCAAACCAGCATGGCTCACTGAGATGTGCTCATGGTAGTTTTGTCTTAATTAGTTAAAATATGAACAGGACTAATTGCTTGGTTCACAAGGAAAAATCATTAAATTAAGATCACATTTGACTGGTGTTAGCATATTAGGGCATATATTTTTATTTAAGTGCAGAGACTGTCTGAATCTTAACTAACCCGCAAAATAGGTTCACAGAGAAACTAATTAACACTACCGCCATGAGCACAATTCCCTGATGACTTGATTTCTCAATGAAACTAGAGATACTTTTTGACCTACCCTAATGTTACTTCTGCCAAGGTTAAGGGAATGACATCACCATAATTGGGGTACGAGTCAGTATTAGCCTGATTTAGGTGAGGGGGTCAAAGACTTGCACAAGGAAGGAATTCATAATAATTAGGGCGTAAAGTATGAAGGGGCTTAAACACGGCATAAATTAATTATTTATTGCTCTTCAATTCATTTAGGCTTATAAATTTCAAAAGGCCATAGGACAGAGCCTGTATTCGCTTTCATTTGAATAGTGTAAGACTCCTGAAAGCTAAGTTGTTACAGAGAACAAACAAGTGTGCTTCAGAGTCCATACATTATGCAGCGGCAAATGGTGGGTAAGTGAGCCAATGTGTGCTGGCAAAACACTCTTCGTTACACAATCCTAAGAACTGCTAATGCTTAAATTTTACATCGCATAAACCCGTTCGTTTCCCATCCTTATAATTAGTAACATAATACACTTATGCCACCTTGACTGACTTTATTGCATTGATCATGGAGTTAGTGTTTTCTTACTTTGCTTGGTGATACAGGTTCCAGGAAATTGATGATTTCCTGATTTATGTGTATAATTCTTAGTAGAGAAAACTCAAACATGAAAGAACAAAACAAGAAAGCATAATAATTTTGGAGACCAGTTAGTCCCCAAGATGTTTGTTTCCATCTTAATTCGTCGCTTTGTTTAACAAAAGAAACTTTGTGTGCTGCATTAAGGATCTTAAAATGGTAGAAGGTGTCACAAATATACAAGCGGGCCTAGTGTGATGTCAGGAACCCTTAGAAGATTTGATAGGTCAAAGCCAGAGACAAAAATCACAGAAGAAAGGGTGAAGTGGCAGTAGGGAAAGGAGCCAAAGAAAGTGAGCAGCTCCTCAGAGGTGGACGGCATGAGAGTGTTCATACCCTAACTCCTGCAAAAGAAAGACAACCCTGAGTGAAACAGGACTTAGGGCATCTCATCTCTAAAATTATACAGTAATACATTTGTGCTATTTTTGGATGCTTAGTGGGTAAGTGGAGATTTGTTATAGCAATAAGAAACTAATAGAAAGACAATAATAAGCTAAAATTATATCATTAATTTCAAAATATTAGACAATATTGTTCTATAATGAACAATACTAGCCCTGCCCAAATATGGAAACCAACACCATTGGTATAGATAATGGAATAAGAATATTTTATGTATTTCCAAGGACCCAAGTCTGAGTTACTAGAAAAATATACAACACAAAAAATTCATTTTTCCTATAATTAATATTAGTTTAATTAAAATTAACAAAACCATATAAAAGATCTTGAGCACTGTCTAGATAATTTAATCATCCTGGAAGATGAAACAAAATATATGTTCTCCTGCCTTTGGGACACCTTCAATTTTATAGAGGAAATAGATGCAAAACTATGAAGACTTAGGAAATAACATAGGATTTGTGTTTTAAAGATACAAGAATGGGAAATATACAACAGTGTTATAAAGAGTTAACAAAAAAAGCAGAATAGGTGAATTAAATTAAGAGAGCTATGGGAGTTCAGGTTAAAGGAGGGAATATGAAGAGGAAAAGTAAAGGCCTTTTAAAAAGCCATGTGGAAACGTGCCACTACAGAAGCATCCTAAAATATATACATATATGAGAGGGATTTAAATAGAATCAGCATATAAAGAGAGAGACAATGCCCCAACTAGGCATCTTATACTACCATGTAAAAGCCCCAGTGCCAGAAATGGATTACATTTTGTTGAGATCCAAGCGATCCATTACACAGCCTCCAACAAACATCACAGGCTACTATCAGCCAATATTATTGGTTACTCTCCACAGTCTGATGGTAAGACCTTATGGCTGGAAACACAGCTTCCTTATGTCATCAAACATCGGAAATTGTGCTGGTTCCCAACTGAGTCTTCACCTTCTACTGAATACTGTTCATGGTACTAGAGGGTATATTACATGCTACTGGAGGAGAAAGTAATCACGGATATCACCTATTGTTCTTAGATATTTTTCAATTATTTCAATTTCCTTTTTGCATTGAAAAGTTCTTACTAACTTATCTTCAAATTCATTACTATTTCCTTGGCCATGTTAAGTCTACTGAACCTCCAGTAGAAGGAAATGCTTCATTTTGTTTTGTTTTCTAGTTTGTTTCTAGTTTCATTTGATTCTATTCTTGTATAGACATCTTTGTGCTTACATTAATGTTTTTATTATTTTCTGAACCTTTTAAAATTTTTGACAGGTTAATAAACATTGCTTCATATGTGCTAATTCTACATCATGTCATTCTTGAGTCTTTTTCTGTTGGCTGATTCTCCAAACCCTTTAGTTGCTTTTTCAATATCTTAACTTGGTGCGTGCATGTGTGTGCACATGCCTGTGTGTGTGTCTATCTTTAAAAGCAAGGTAATATGTATTTGATCATAGGAATTGCCAAAATTGGGCCCTTGGTGTAAGGATTAGCTAAAAAGACTATTATTTACATTATTTATTTCTTATTAAAACAAATTCCATAAGTTTTAAATTCCTTTGGTGACTTCATTCTTACCTTCCACTTTACCCTGAGATTTTTCTCCCCTTAGTAAGACAAAAAACTAGACATAATAGAGTGATATAAATTTGCCTCCTATTTGAAGTAAGGCAAGCCTTTTCCCCATGGATAATAGACCTTTGTGTACATATTTCACAAGCAATGGTGTTTTTACTGTTTTCTGTTGTGTCGCTAAGGATATTTTCCTTAGACCCTCACATCATAGATTTATGAAGTTTCTAGAGTTAAAATTCAGAAAGTTTTATGTGTTCCTCCAAGAATATTACCATAAAACAATCTCATTCTCATATTAGCATCCAGCCTTCAATATTTCCCATACTTTGTATGGTTCATGATAGCTTCTTCTTCTTCCAGTAAGTGAACTTCAGCTAGTTTTCTGAATGAACATTGCTCCAAATTTTGAAATGATAGTTTCCCATTCAATATTGGTTCTCCTTTTTATTAAGTTCATTGATCTCTAATTCATTCAACTTTTTCTTATGATGAAGATTCCAGCATGATTCCTGTCCTAGTTACTTTTCTATTGCTGTAACAAAACACCATGGCCAAGGCAACTTCTAAAAGAAAACATTTAAGTGAGCTTACAGTTTCGGAGGGATAGAGTCCATGATGATAGACTAAATGCATGGCACTTAGATTATCTGAGAGTTCACATCTTGACCCACAAGGTGGTAAACTTAGCTAGCACACTGGGACAGTAAGAGTCTTTTGTAATCTCAAGTCCCATCTCCAGTGACATGCACCCTCTATCAAGGACATACCCCCTAATCCTTCCCCAAAAGTTTCACCTACTGATGACCAAGTATTCATATATACGTGTGTATGAGGGCCATTCTAATTCATACAACCACAGTTCCAATGTTTATTTATTTTTTTATTATGTTGGGACTGAAATGAGAAATATATACCACACTTTTCCATCTTTATAAATTTGATATTTTAAAGTAATGCTTTAGAACTAACACTAGAAAAAAAAATGTGATGTTTTGGTAAATACTTTAAAAATAATGAAGATAAGATCCAACTGCTAATCTGGTGAGGAACATCCAGAAAAGAAGCAATAAAATATACAAAGACCATGAATATCAGAGGCCAGTAGAAAGAGCAGAGAGAGCAAGAGAATCGCTAGACAGTGAAAACAACGGGAAGAGGAATACTGATTCTTTAGACGCATATGCTCTCTTGGGAAAATATAGAATGTCAACACCAAGCGTCATATCCATGAAATATACCTTTTCATTCTCAAGACCCTTGACAAGTAATAAGGACAATAAAAAAGGTCAAAACCACATTTGGATAGAAGCTCTCTGGAAAAGCACTGACTTCTTCCATGCATACAGGGTGCTTGAAAAGCTAGTGTAATCTAAAAGAGAACCTTCTACCCGAATGTATGAAAGTCAGCTATTCCTGAGAATGTCGGTGACACAGCACGGAAGGCTAAGCTAATGATGCCACTGATTATCTTATTTAATCTTTTGAAACACTTTGCTACATAACCAAATTGGCAAAGAAGAAGAAAAAAAGAGTCTATTGGTCTAGCTGGCTATAATGGGACCTTCACAGTGGAGTTGAGCATTCCTAAACAACATTTTGTGAGGTTTCCCGTTCAACCTTACAGAGCCATCTACTTCCTCCAGCCACCACTAGTCATTCAATTCCATCAGATTATCTGCCCTTTGGCTTTCCTGGTGACAAGTTTCACCAAAACATTTTTGCCTCCCTGGCCATCTACATGTGTATTCTTTGGTCTTTTGGCAGCCTACATGGGCTTAGATATTTTAAGAAGTAAAGGAAAGGATTTAAGGAATTTGGCTTTTGATCTATATGGGATAAAATAGTCTGTTTTGAGCCATGTTACACCCTGATTTATGTTTATTAAAAGCATAATTCTGGTTCCTGCAGAAATTTGCAGTAATTTTTAGGCTGGATTATGGCAACTTAGTACAGTGTAGAAGTTAAGAACGCAGAACTGGCCAGACTGCAAGCAGGTAAGGCTAAAACAGTTTGCTCAGCTGTGATTAGGATGTGACAGAAAACATGGAGGAAGAGAGGACTTCATATTAGTTACTTCATCTCAGCAATTAAAAACATTAGGTTTTTGTTTAGCTTCTTTAGGAGTATAGATTTTAGTATGTTTATCCTATGTTGTATGTGTAATAACCACTTATGGGTGAGTATATACCATGTGTGTCTTTCTGCTTCTGGGTTACCTCACTCAAAATGATCTTTTCTAGTTCCCACCATTTATCTGAACATTTTATGATTTCTTTGTTTTCAATAGCTGAGTTGTATTCCATTGTGTAAATGTAGCACAATTTCTGTATCCATTCCTCTGTTGAGGGACATCTAGGCTGTTTCCAGATTCTGGCTATTACGTCCTGATGAGACCTGATAGGCTAGGGTCAGGTAGAAGGGGAGGAGGACCTCCCCTATCAGTGGACTAGGGGATGGCCTAGGGTGAGAAGAGGGATGGAGAGTGAGACTGGGAGGAGAGGAGGGAGAGGACCGCAACTGGGATACAAAGTGAATAAATTGTAATAAATAATAACAATTAATAAAAATGAAAAAACTTTTCTCAAATGGCATAGTTTGTTTGTTTTTTTATAAACTATGAATCTGGTTAAATTTCACCTAAGATTTCCATCACTTACTTTCTTACCACTGAGTGCATTTTAGTTTCTTTACTCTGGCATCCAAGCACACATCTATCCATCATGATTTCACATTGGCATTTGTCTACCTCTCTAAACGAAGTCTAGCATATCCTTAAAATTTTTCTGAGATTCATGCTGAAATCTTTGATTACCTCAAGTCTTAACATACAGAGATGGCTATTTGTTTTTTTTTTCTTGTTTTTGTTTTGTTTTTAGACTTTCTCTGTTTCTCTAGAAGTCTAATTCTTGCCAATACTTAAAAGTTAATAAGTTGATAATTCTTCTTTGGAAAAAAAAAACAGCCTATTCCTTTGTGCCCATTCAACCCCACTCTGGAAGGCTCAGCCAAAGCATTTAAAAAAAAAAAAAAAAAGTTAAGGACATACAGTTTAAAGAGAAAATACAATTGCCCCTGCTGATAGACAGCATGAAGTTCTGAGAAAATCTCAGAACTTTCTCCAAACAGTCCTTAGCGGTCATGAGAGAGCTTAGAAGGGTAGGAGAACACTAGGCAAAATCACAAAATGCAGTCCTGTAGACAAATATGCCCTCTAGCCAGGCTGGAGTGATGATGGCTCAGCAGTTGAGAATTCATGCTGCTCCTGAAGCAAGAGGATCTCTGTGAGTTCACAGCAGCTGTCATCATGGAATTTATCCTCAAAGATTAATTATAGCCTCCTTCTGACCTGCCCTATGTTGTGGGTTTTTTTTTTTTCTTGGAGAAATGTTTTACTTTATTGATTTCTCCTTAATGGACATTATGTTGTAAGACCATCAGTAGAAAAATCTTTCTCCAAGGCGTGAAAACATTCTAATTTTTAGTGAGTTTATGGAAGAATTTTTGATATTTTTGTATAGTTCTTCACTGTTTCATAGAAGTATATGGTTCCAAGAAAAACATTAAAGTATTCCATTATAAAAGAAAATCTCTGATTATATATGGCACCCACATCATGGCTCAAAATCATCTGCAATTCCAGTTTCAAAAGGTATGATGACCTCTTCAGGCCTCAAGAGTATCACACATGAGATGTGCTACATACACACATGAATACTCATATACAGAAAATAAAAATAAATGCATATTTTATGAAAGAAGTCATATATGATTCCCAGTTAACATGCAGACTGAATTTATTGTGAGTTTAGCAGTTCAGCAAGCATCAAAACTCATTTTCTGTAATTGGCACTATGGAATTAGCTTCCGTTACTTAGTGTATTATAGCATTATTATTTATTATGTCAATTATGTCTACAGTCTGTGTGTCTCTCTGTCTTGAGGCTGTGGATGGGGTGTACCTTGTAACCTACAAACTTAGCTCATTTTCCTTTACACTCATCGGCTTTTAAAAACCCCGTCTTATTTTCTACCTTTTACAAACACTTCTTCTATGTGCTTATTTTTAAATAAACAAAGTAATTGGTTTCATTATGGAAATTTCAAATGTACGTTTTTGACAATCACTCCCAACCCCTGTGTCCTGCATACTCACTGTTTACACCATTATCAGCCCAGTATTCCCTATTCTACTTTTATGTCACATATATTTTATCACACACACCCAAAGACATGTGCAAGGATGCACACTCATGAGTGCGCACATGTAGGCATTTCTAAAAATGTCATTTCCCCCATGTTCTCACTTTTAGTTTTATGACCTATAACCACATCCATATCTATACACATGAATAAAAATTAAATGTGAGAATCTATATATGATAGAGAACACCCAGTGTTTGCTTTTCTGAGTTTGGGTTGTTTTATTTCATGTAATAATTTCCAGATCTATCTGTTTTCCTGAAATTTTCGTGCTTTTATTTTTCTTTTATATGAGCACAGCTGAATAAAATTTTATTATGCATATGATCCCCTTTCCGTTGCCCAGTCATCTGTTAATCAACATCTAGCCTTATTCTACCTTCTTGCTATTGTGAATACTGCAGCAATAAACACGGCTATGAATGCATCACTGTTTGATGATTAACAGTCCTGTGGGCACATGCACAAGTCATGGCCTCAGCAGTAAACTTGACAAAACTTAGAGTTTCCTGAGAAATGAGAACTGTGGAAGGTTCTGTCCCTAGGCAAGTGAGTGTGGGCTGTATAAGAAGGGTAACTGAGCACGCCAGAGGGGAAGCCAGCCAGCTCACAGCCTGGCATCTGCTTCAGTTCCTACATGCAGGATCCTGCCCTGAGCTTACGTTTTGATTTCACTCAACAATGGATTGTAATCTGCAAGCCACAAGAACCCTTTCTTTCCCAAATTGCTTTTGGTCAAGTATTCCATCCCAGCCATAGAATAAAAAGGTCAGGAATTGTCTAGATGGGTTGAATGATAATTCCAATTTTAGATTTTTAAGAAACCAGCATATGATTTTCAGAGTGAAAACACAAGCTGGTCACTCTTTCCTCCTTTTCAGCTAGCTTTTTTTTTTTTTTGCCATTAACTGCTTTTATCGTCTTATAGTCTTAATTTTGACTAAAATTTAAAGTATTATGTCTCCTAAAAGTATTACCACAGTAATACTAAATGAAAGAAATCTCAAATGATAAAATTGTTGAAGTCAGTTAACAAGAAAGAAGATGATATAGTTATTAACACAGGTGACCACTCAGAAGTTAAGATGATGGGCATTGTATACACTCTTCTACACTATTGAACATTTTGGCCTTGACCCCTTCGTTGCCACAAGCCTAGATGACTTATTGTACAAGAAATACTGTTCTACACTTCTTAAATGAGGATGGTATCATCTCAGCCACCTAACTTCCTGAAGCCCTTGCAAAGACTTAAAGCATGTATGCACAAATAATGATACAAATGAGGCATGTGTATGACAACTAATGGAGCTACTTTCCAAAGCTATCCTTTGTTGGTAGTTTTGTGTAAGATTGATACACCAGAATTGATCATGAAATGCAGGAAGAAACATTCCTAAACAGTAATCATGTCAGAATGTAAGCATGCTCGCGTAAATAAGTGGAATAAATGATACTTCCAACTTACGTAAACTTTTCCTTTACAATAATTATTGGGTGCTTTTGGCATCGCATTAAAACAGAACAAAAGCTTGCCACAAAAACCAACAGATAAATTGAAAGGATCGTGATCCTGAAGAATCCAGCAGAGAAAATGAAAGGCCCATAAAGCATGCGGCATATTCCTTGTCAAATTTTCTCATATAAGGACACTGCTATGAGATGTAAATATCTTCAAAGGATTAACCCTTCAACATCATGAAAATATGCACATTTTCAAAGAGGTGAAGTGTTTTCTAATCTGAACATCTTTAAAGGGTGGAAATCAATAAATGGCATGAAAACTTCAAAGCAGGACCCGCTGTCAATGACAGAAGTTCCCCAGCAATGTGGAAGCTTTGAAGGAGGACTCCTAGTGCTGGGATACCTTTGAAGTGACTGGAAACAGACATTTATAATTATGGAAAGGTGCAGTGTCCAGCAGGGACAGTACAAAGACATGTCTGAGGTAGGTACAGGCAGAGATTGGGAGGTGGCAGGGACACTGACCTCCCAGCCTCCCAATGTAAAAGCCTTTCGGGTTAACTCAATAACCACATATAAAGTGGTAAGTGTAGAGTGAGAACAGTGGCGAGAGGCTAGAAACCAAATTATTTCAGAGCTCATGTTTCAAAAGGGAAAAATCTCTCAGCACCCCTAAAGCGTTTCTTAATACATACCGCCTGTGCGTGGGTTTGGGTAGCTGCATGATAGATGAAGTTGTTATCAACAGTCAGCTTTCTGAAAACAAGTGTTCTGCTCTGTGAGCATGAGGAAAATCTCAGAGTCAGCCTCTCTCTGTCCCTTGATTTCCAAATTCATATATTAAAATATTTCTAGTGTTCTTACTATGTAAGTCATATGGTATTCTAAGGCATGAAAATAATCTTAATACGTAAATAACTGTTAATTTCATTAAAATTATTTTTAATCAAGAATTTTTTTATGTAACTCAACTGAAGACCTTCTGAGCCTCTTTACCACAAAATTGAGTAAAGACATTAAAATGAAGACAAAGAGATTAATTATTGTTTATTCCCTAAACTAGATTTTTTTTTTTACACAAATGCCACTGAGCTTCAAAGGTAATGGCATCTTTTGGCTCTTGGTAATGTTCATTGCAGAATATGCTTTCTCCAAATTCTTCTTTCATTCATCAAACATTTATAAAGCATAAAAATTCCTTAATCTCAATTCCAGGCACTCTGGATGATGCTGTTCCTAGATTCCACCTGTGCTTCTGGAGATTATAGTTTAGTGTCTGACCACCAGTCAAATAGAAATTTAAATTATATTGTGAAAGAAACTTTTTAGAAAGGAATATGAAAAAAAATGCCATGTACCCTGAAGACCTGTGTAAGTTTCCCCCATTAACTTTCAGTTAGGCTGAGATCAGAAAATGGGTAACTATCAATCACTTGGAGTTTGATGGTTACAAGACAGATGGTTAGAAAGAAAAACAAATATACCAGGTAGAAAGAAAAGATGGTAAAAACTCTGTCATGGACAGGTGAAATGAATGCCACTTCAATGGAGAACAGCAAGTTACAGAGAGACTTAATGCTGACTTAAGGACTTTGATCTCAAATGCAAATGGTGGGAACTAGAAAAGATCATACTAAGTGAGGTATCCCAGAAGCAGAAAGACACACATGTTATATACTCACACACATAATATAGAATAAACATACTAAAATCTATACTCCTAAAGAAGTTGAACAAAAAAGAAGACCCTAGGGGCAATGCTCAATCCTCACTCAGAAGAACAAGGGTGATAGACATCAGAAGCAGGAGAAGACAGGGAACAGGACAGGAACCTACCACAGATGGCCTCTGAAAGATTCTACTGATCGAGGTATCGAAGCAGAGGCTGAGACTCATAGCCAAACTTTGGGCAGAATGCATGGAATCTTATGAAAGAAGTGGGAGATAGAAAGTCCTGGAGGGGACAGGAGCTCCAAAAGGAGAGAAGCAGGGCCAAAAAAAAAAAAAAACCCTGGGCCCTCGGGGCCATGAAGAGATTGATACTTCAACCAAGGGTCATGCATGCAGAGGACCTAAAACCCTTGTTCAGGTGTGGCCCATAGACTCAGTCTCCAAGCGGAGTTCCTAGTAAGTGGAGCAGGGTCTTTCTCTGGCATGAACTCAGTGTCAGGCTCTTTGATCACCTCCCCCTGGGGGGTGCAGCCTTGCCAGTCCAGAGAGGAAGACAATGCAGCCAGTCCTGATGAAACCTGATAGGCAAGGGTCAGATAGAAGGGGAGGAGGAGCTCCCCTATCAGTGGACTTGAGGAAGGGCATAGGAGGAGAAGAGGGAGGGAGGTGGGATTGGGAAGAGAAAAGGGAGGGGGCCACAGCTGGAATACAAATTTAATAAATTGTGATAAATCATAATAATAAGAAGAAAAGAAAAAAATGAAATCAGTGGTATGTTTTTACAATGGAATGCTATTCATCAATTAAAAACAAGGAAATCAGGATATTTCTAGGCAAATGGATAGAACTAGAAAAGATCACCCTGTGTGAGGTAACCCAGAAGCAGAAAGACACACATGGTATATACTCATTCATAAGTACATATTAGCCATACAATATAGGATAAACATACTAAAATCTATAGTCCTAAAGAAGTTAAACAAGAAGGAGGACCCTAGGGAAGATGCTTAATCCTCATTCAGAAGGGCAAACAGGATAAACATCTAAAGCAGGAGAAAACAGGGAACAAGACAGGAGTCTACCACAGAAGGCCTCTGAAAGCCTTTACCCAGTAGGGTATCAAAGCAGATGCTGAGATTCATAGCCAAACTTTGAGCAAAGTGCAGGGAATCTTATGAAAGAAGGGGGAGATAGAAAGACCCAGAGGGGACAGGAGCTCCACAAGGAGACCAGCAGAGCCAGAAAATCTGGGCCCTTGGTGGGGAGTGATCCTGCAGAGACTGACAAATCAACCAAGGACCACGCATAGAGAGGACCTAGACACCCTGCTCAGATGTAACCCATAGGCAACTCAGTCTCCATAGGTGTCTCCTAGTAAGGGGAGCAGAGGCAGTCTCTGGAATGAACTCAGTTGCGTGCTCTTTGATCACCTCTCCCTGGCAGGGTGGCCTTACAAACTCACAGATAAAGAGGATCCAGACAGTCATGATGAGACTTGATAGGTTAGGGTCAGATAGTAGGGGAGGAGGACGTCTTCTATCAGTGGACTAGGGTAGGGGCATAGGAGGGGAATGGGATGGTGGAACCAGGAGTAGAGGGCACTACAGCCGGTATACAAAGTGAATAAATTCTAATAAATAATGACAATAAAATTTTTAAATGAATAGAGTGTCCCATAAATGATAAAACGTACTATTTGAATCTATGTTTAAGACTTTTTGATTTAAAAGGTAGAAATACAGTATTATTCTATAGATGTTCGTAAATGTATTTTGTTTCTTGTGGAATTTTAAGTATGTGATTAATTTTTCCAGTGAGCTTAAAGTAGAGAACTTAAAATGCTTGTATCAGCTCTTAATTATTAATGCAATAAAACTTAATGAGGGACAATGATGTGGTAGGCATTTTTCTATAAATTTAGGATTTTTTTTTCAGTAAAAATAAATTTGTTTATTTGAAAAATATCTTCCAGCTACAGCGACATAGAAAATATGCAAATAGCTAAAATCTGGAATTATTGATCTGATCACCTTGAAGGTCAAGCTGTGCAGTTTCAGCGGGGACAAGATCTACCCTGGACATGGCTGGTGCTATGCCAGGACCGACAGGAAGGTTTTCCAGTTTCTTAATGCAAAATGCAAGTCTGCATTTATTTTTATGTTTTTTTGTTTGTTTTTAATTTTATTTTACTTTATTAATTACACTTTATTCACTTTGTATCCCCCCATGAGACCCTCCCACCTCCCCTCCCAGTCTCACCCTCTCCTCCCCCTTCTCCACACATGCCCCTCCCCAAGTCCACTGGTAAGGGAGGTCCTCTTCTCCTTCCTTCTGATCCTAGTCTATCAGATCTCATCAGGAGTGTCTGCATTGTCATCTTCTGTGGCCTGGTAAGGCTGCTCCCTACTCAGGGGGAAGTGATCAAAAAGCAGGCCAATCAGATTGTGTCAGAGGCAGTCCCTCTTCACATTACTATGTAACCCACTTGGACACTGAACTGTAATGTGCTTATGTGTGTTTATAATTTGGGAATTATTTCAATTTTTTTTAATTTTTCATCAATTACACTTTATTCATTCTGTATCCCCCCATAAGCCCCTCCCTCCTCCCCTCTTAATCCCACCCTCCCTCCTCCCTGTGCATGCATTCCACTCCCCAAGTCCACTGATAGGGGATGTTCTCCTCTCCTTTCTGACCTTAGTCTATCAGTTCACATCAAAAGTGGCTGCATTGTCCTCTACTATGGCCTGGTAAGGTTGCTCCCCCCAGGGGGAGGTGATCAAAGAGCAGGCCAATCAGATTATGTCAGAGGCAGTCCCTCTTCCCATTACTATGTAACCCACTTGGACACTGAACTGTCATGTGCTACATCTGTGCATGGGTTCTAGGTTATCTCCATGAATAGACCTTGGTTGGACTATGAGTCTCTGGGAAGTTCCCTGTGTTCAAATTTTCTGTTTCTGTTGCTCTCCTTGTGTGATTCCCATCCTCTCCAGCTCATACTATTTCCCACTTCTTACATAAGATTCCATGCACTCTGCCCAACTGTTGGCCATAAGTCTCAGCGTCTACTTTGATAGTCTGTAGGGCAGAGCCTTTCAGAGGCCCTCTGTGGCAGCTTCCTAGGTTGTTTCCTGTTTTCTTCTTCTTCTGATGACCAACCTCTTTGACTTTCAGGATAGGGACCGAGCGTTTTAGTCAGGGTCCTCTCTCTTGATTAGTTTCTTTAGATGTGCAGTTTTTAGTAGGTTTATCCTATGTTATATGTCTATATGAGTGAGTATATACTGTGTGTGTCTTTCTGCTTCTGGGACAGCTCACTCAGGATAATCCTTTCTAGGTCCCACCATTGACCTGCAAATTTGATGATTTCCTTATTTTTCATTGCTGAGTAATACTCCATTGTGTAGATGTACCACAATTTCTGCATCCATTCTTCAGTTGAGGGGCATCTGGGTTGTTTCCAGCTTCTGGCTATTACAAATAAAGTTACTACAAACATGGTTGAGCAAATTTCCTTATTGTGTACTTGAGCCTCTTTTGGATATATGCCTAGGAGTGTTATGGCTGGATCTTGGGGAAGCACTTTTCCTAGTTGTCTGAGAAAGTGCCAGATTGCTTTCCAGAGTGGTTGTACAAGTTTACACTCCCACCAGCAGTGGAGGAGGGTTCCCCTTTCTCCACAACCTCTCCAGCATGTGTTGTCACTTGAGTTTTTCATCTTGGCCATTCTAATGGGTGTAAGGTGAAATCTCAGGGTTGTTTTGATTTGCATTTCCCTAATGGCTAATGAGGTTGAGCATTTCTTTAAGTGTTTCTCTGCCATTTGATATTCCTCTACAGAGAGTTCTCTGTTTAGCTCTGTTCCCCATTTTTTAATTGGATTACTTGGTTTGCTGCTTTTCACCTTCTTTAGTTCTTTATGTATACTGGATATGAGTCCTCTGTCAGATAAAGGGTTGGTGAAGATTCTTTCCCAATCTGTAGGCAGTTGTTTTGTTTTGATGACAGTGTCTTTTCCTTTACAGAAGCCTACAGTTTCATGAGGTCCCATTTATTGATTGTTGCTCTTAGAGCCTGTGCTGTTGGCGTTCTGTTCAGGAAGTTGTCTCCTGTACCTATGAGTTCTAGGGTTTCCCCCACTTTTTCTTCTAACCAATTTAATGTGTCTGGTCGTATGTTGAGGTCTTTGATCCACTTGGACTTTAGTTTTGTGCAGGGTGATAAGTATGGATCTATTTGCATTTTTCTACATGTAGATATCCAGTTAGACCAGCACCATTTGTTGAAGATGCTATCTTTTTTCCATTGTATGGTTTTGGCATCTTTGTCCAAGTTCAGGTGTCCATAAGTGTGTGGGTTTATTTCTGGATCTCCTGTTCAGTTCCATTGATCCACCACTCTGTTTCTATGCCAGTAACATGCAGTTTTTATAACTTGCTCTATAGTAGAGCTTAAGATCAGGGATGGAGATACCTCCAGAAGATCTTTTATTGTAGAGGACTGTGTTAGCAATTCTGGCTTTCTTGTTATTCCATATGAAGTTGAAAATTTTCTTTCCAGGTCTGTAAAGAATTGTGTTGGTAATTTGATGGGCATTGCATTGAATCTGTAGATTGCTTTTGGTAAGATGGCCATTATTACTATGTTAATCCTGCCATGCCATGAGCATGGGAGATCTTTCCAACTTCTGATATCTTCTTCTAATTCCTTCTTCAGAGACTTGAAATTTTTTTTCATACAAGTCTTTGACTTCCTTGGTTAGGGTTACACCAGGTACCTTATGTCATTTATGTCTATTGTGAAGGGTGTTGTTTCCCTAATTTCTTTCTCAGCCCTTTTGTCTTTTGTATACAGGAGGGCTACTGATTTTTTTGAGTTAATTTTGTATCCAGCCACTTTGCTGAAGGTGTTTATCAGCTGTAGGAGTTCCCTAGTAGAGTTTTTGGGGTCACTCATGTATACTATCACATCATCTGCAAATAGTGATAATTTGAGTTCTTCCTTTCCAATTTGTATCCCCTTGATCTCCTTCAACTGTTATTGCTCTAGCAAGGACTTCCAGAACTATGTTGAAGAGATATGGAGAGAGTGGGCAGCCTTGTCTTGTCCCTGATTTCAGTGGGATTGCTTTAAGTTTCTCTCCGTTCACTCTGATGTTGGCTATAGGCTTGCTGTATATCGCCTTTACTATGATTAGATATGTGCCTTGTATCCCTGATCTCTCCAAGACTTTAAACATGAATGGATGTTGGATTTTGTCAAATGCTTTTTCAGCATCTAGGGAGATTATCATTTTTTTTCTTTCAGTTTGTTAATATGTTGGATCACATTGATGGATTTCCGTATATTGAACCACCCCTGTATACCTGTGATTAAGCCTACTTGGTCATGGTGGATGATGTCTTTGATGTGTTCTTGTATTCGGTTTGCAAGTATTTTGTTGAGTATTTTTGCATCAATGTTCATAAGGGAGATTGGCCTGAAATTCACTTTCTTTGTTGGGTCTTTGTGAGGTTTAGGTACCAAGGTGACTGGCTTCATAGAATGAGTTTGGTAATGCCCCTTCTGTTTCTATTTTGTGGAATAGTTTGAAGAGAACTGAAGTTAGCTCTTCTTTGAATGTCTGGTAGAATTCTGTGCTGAAACCATCTGGTCCTGGGCTTTTTTTGGATGGGAGACTTTCGATGACCGCTTCTATTTCTTTGGGGGATATAGGACTATTTAATTGATTTACCTGGTCCTGATTCAGCTTTGGTAAGTCGAATCAATAAAGAACATTGTCCATTTCATTTAGATTTTCAAATTTTGTGGCATATAGACTTTTGAAGTAAGTCCTAATGATTGTTTGGATTTCCTCAGTGTCTGTAGTTGTGTGCCCCTTTTCATTTCTGATTTTGTTGATTTTGTCTCTCTGCCTTTTAATTTGGCAAAGGGTTTGTCTATCTTGTTGATTTTCTCAAAGAACCAGCTCTTGGTTTCATTGATTCTTTGAATTGTTTTGTTTCTAATTTATTGATTTTAGCCCTGAATTTGATTATTTCCTGCCATCTACTCCTTTTTTGGTGTGTCTGCTTCTTCTTTTTCTAGGGTTTTTAAGTGAGCCATTAAGTTGCTTGAATGAGCTGTCTTGAATTTCTTCTTGAAGGCACTTAGGGCTATGAAGGCACTTAGCACTGCTTTCATTGTGTCTCACAAGTTTGGGTATGTTGTGTCTTCATTTTCATTGAGTTCTAGGAAGACTTTAATTTCTTTCTTTACTTCTTCCCTGACCCAGCTGTCATTTAGTAGCAAGTTGTTCAGTTTCCGTGTATGTGTAGGCTTTTTGCTATTTCTGTTGTTATTGAGGTCCAGACTTATTCCATGGTGATCAGACAGGATACAAGGGATTATTTCAATCTTCTTGTATCTGTTTAGGCTCGCTTTGTGACCAACCATATGGTCTGTTTTGGAGAAGATTCCATGAGGTTCTGAGAAGAAGGTAAATTCTTTTGTGTTTGGGTGTAAGGTTCTGTAAATGTCTGTGAGGTCCATTTGATTCATGACCTTTGTTAGAGACATTGTTTCTTTGCTTAATTTCTGTTTTGTTGACCTGTCTTTTGTTGAGAGTGGGGTGTTGAAGTCTCCCACTATTAATGTGTGGGGATCTATGTGTGGTTTAAGTTTTATCAATGTTTCTTTCACAAATGTGGGTGCCCTTGTATTTGGGGCATAAATGTTCAGGATTGTGATGTCTTCTTGGTGGAATTTTCCCTTGTTGAGTATGAATTGTCCTTCTCCATCTGTTTTGATTAATTTTGGTTGAAAGACTATTTTATCAGATATTAGAATGGCTACTCCTGCTTGCTTCTTGGGGCCATTTGCTTGGAAAGCCGTCTTCCAACCCTTTACCCTCAGGTAATGTCTATCTTTGTGACTTAGGTATGTTTCTTGTATGCAACAGATTGCTGGGTTTTGTTTACACATCCATTCTGTTAGTCTGTGTCTTTTTATTGAAGAACTGAGTCCATTGATGTTGAGAGAGATTAATGACCAGTAGCTGTTAGATCCTTTGATTTTGATGTTGGCTGTGGTCATAAGGTTGTGTGCTTGGTTGCTTTTTGTTTTACTGTAGTGAGGTTAATTATTTCCTGTGTTTTCTTGAAAGTAGCTAGTTTTCTTGGGTTGTATTTTCCCTTCTAGTGTCTTCTGTAATGCTGGATTTGTATGTAGGTATTGTTAAAATTTGCTTTTGTCATTGACTATCTTGTTTTCTCCATCTATGAGGACTGAGAGTTTTGCTGGGTATAGCAGCCTAGGCTGACATCTGTGTTCTCTTAGGGTCTGCATATCTGTCCAGGCCCTTCTGGCTTTCAGCATCTCTGTTGAAAAGTCAGGTGTGATTCTAATGGGTTTGCCATAGTATGTTGCTTGGCCTTTTTCCCTTGCAGCTGTTAGTATTTTTTCTTTGTTCTGTATACTTACTGTTTTGATTATTATGTGGCGGGAGGATTTTCTTTTCTGGTCTAATTTATTGGGTTTTCTGTAGACCTCTTGTATTCTTATTGGCCTCTCCTTTAAGTTGAAGAAATTTTCTTCAATGATTTTGTTGAAAATATTTTCTGGGAAGTTCCCTCCGTTCAAATTTCCTGGTTCTGTTGTTCTCCTTGTGTGGTTCCCGTCCTCTCCAGTTCTTACTATTTGCCACTTCTTACATAAGATTCCATGCATGTCCAAGTGGGTTACATAGTAATGGGAAGAGGGACTGCCTCTGACGTAATCTGATTGGCCTGCTCTTTGATCACCTCCCCCTGAGGGGGGAGCAGCCTTACCAGGCCACAAAAGATGACAATGCAGCCACTCCTGATGTGATCTGATAGACTAAGATTAGAAGGAAAGAGAGGAAGACCTCCCTGATCAGTGGACTTGGGAGGGGCATGCATGAAGAAGGGGCAGGGAGGGTGAGACTGGGAGGGGAGGAGGGAGAGGCTTATGGGGGGATACAAAGTGAATAAAGTGTAAGTGATAAAAAAAAATATTTTCTGGCCCTTGGAGGAGGGAATCTTCTTTTTTCTTTATTCCTATTATTCTTAGGTTTTGTCTTTTTATGTTGTCTTGGATTTCTTGGACGGTCTGTGTCAGGAATTTTTTAGATTTAACATTTTCTTTGACAGATACATTGATTTCTTCCATTGTATCTTCCACACCTGAGATTCTTTCTTCCATCTCTTGTAGTCTATTGGTTATGCTTACCTCTGGAGTTCCTGTTTTCTTCCCTAAGTTCTTTCTCTCCACAATTTTCTCCATTTGTGTTTTCTTTAATTTTTCCAATTCTATCTTCAGATCTTGAGCCATTTTGTTGATTTCCTTCACCCGTCTGACTGTATTTTTCTGTTTTTCCTTCAATTCCTTCAGCTGTTTGTTTGAACAATCCTGTTTCTTTTATTTCTTTCAGTGATTTAAGCATTTCCTCTCTAAAGTCCACAAATGGTTTGGCTGCAACTTCCTGTATTTCTTTACAGATGGCCATAATCTGTTTGTTTTTATCTTCCTCAATTTTTTTAAGGATGTCCATGATCTGTTTGAGTTTATCTTACTCTAGGTTTTTATGCATTTTATTTGTTTCCTCTGTTATCCTCTTCAAGAGCATAGATGTTAGGTCATCTTCTTGAATTTCAATTATGCTGGGGTGTCCAGGGCTACTTACCCCTGGATAACTGGGTTCTGGAGATACCATATTGCTCTGTCTTTTGTTGTTTGAGCTTTAATGCTGGCCTCTACCCATTGGGCTATCTAAGGTGTTTGAAGTTAGTTTCTGGTGGTTCCTGGAATCTTGTGGTGGCGAAAATCCCCTTGGCAGGAAGATGGTTTTTCCTGAAGGAAGCCTTCTCAGCTTTTTGGAAATAGTCACTGGATGGCCGGTGTTTTTCAGGAGTTGCCACAGCTCACCTTAGGTATAGAAGCCTGATTGGTAACTGTGGTCCTTGTTAGTTGAGAGGGTTCTCCTCTCACATGGAGAAGTCCTGAAGACAGCTGCCCTGCTTCTGGATTTCTTTCTGTAAATTTAGTGATCTGCTGCTGTAACCTGTGTGTCCCATGGTTTGGTCAATTTTGTTAGGGATAACTGGTTGCCCCTTGAAGCACTATCTGAGGGTTGATCTTGGGGATTCTGGGCTTCTGTATCTCTGAGGTTGGGGCTCTGTGCCCCAGTACCCAAGTGGTAATCTGTGGCGGGTGGGTACTGCTCTCCTGGTAACAGCAGGCTATCTGATGCACAGCAGGTCCCTGTGTTGGGCCGGTCTGTGGGCCCTTTGCCAGGGATATACTGGGTGGCCTAGGTCATTCTCCTTTGCTTCTGTTCCCTGTGAGGATTTCTCCTGACAGTGACTCCCAATCTCTGGTGCCCTGGGGCACACAGCTCAGTCTGTGCCAGAGAGCTGGATGCGCAGCAACTGTTTGTGCTTGCAGCTGGAGCCCAGTTCAGTGATGAGGGCGGGTACCTCCTGGTCTTTGAGACTTTTTCCAGGGAAAGACTGGGTGACCCAAGTCAGTACCGTTTCCTTCCTTCCCTGTAGGGTTTTCTTGCAACTGGGACTCCCAGTCTCTGGTGTTTTTTGTGCCCACCGATCAGTCTGGGAAGTTGATCAGGAAACGCAGGCGTGTGGCCCTGGTCTGGCGACCTAGTGTCTGCGGGACCCGGGATCTCTTCCGAGTTCTGGCTAGGTGGCCTGAGAGTGGACCCGACTGATTCCCACGCCGTGGGGGTTTCCTCTCACCTGGGAAACAGGATCGCTGTTTTTTTAGGGCCCAGAGTTCAGTCTCTTGGTCGCTGTATGGAAAATGTTGTCCTGCTCCTCAGACTCAGTGTTCTCCTGGCACCGCCATCTTGTCCCCCCCTCTTTTTATCTTTTTAAAATTTTTTATTGTTATCATTTATTACAATTTATTGAATTTGTATCCTGGCTGTGTCCCCCTCAACTGTCCGAAATTTAGGATTTATTAATGAACAAATCAAAGAACATGAAATATTCTAGTGCTTTAATTGGGGTGATAAGGGAGCCAGAAACATTTTTTAAAAGACAGGAGCTCCACAAGGAGAGCAACAGAACTAAAAAATCCGAGCACAAGGGTCTTTTCTGAGACTGATGCCCCAACCAAGGACCATTCATAGAGGTAACCTAGAACCCCTGCACAGATGTAGCCCATGGCAGTTCGGTGTCCAAATGGGTTCCATAGTAATGGAAACAGGGACTATTTCTGACATGAACTGATTGACCTGCTGTTTGATCACCTCCCCCTCAGGGGAGTGCAGCCTTACCAGGCCACAGAGGAAGACAATGCAGCCACTCCTGATGAGACCTGATAGACTGGTAGCAGAAAAAAAGGGGAGGAAGAGCTCTCCTATCAGTGGACTCGGGGAGGCATATGGGGAGGGCAGAGGGAAGGAATGTGGGTTTGGGAGGGGAAAAGGGAGGGAGGTACAGGTGGAACACAAAGTGAATAAACTGTAATTAATTTTAAAAGAAAGAAAAGAAAAAAGAGAAAAAAATAAAAATACTTTAGAATTGTAGTGAACTCTTACTATGGACCAGCTCATCAGATAGCAGTGAATAACCAGCACAATGACCCCAAATGTCTTTCTTCATCAAAGTTACTAGTCAGTACGGAAAACCAGACACTGAACAAACAGTAAGTAATTATGTCATGTTTTATTTTTTTTTAATGGGAGGAGCATGATGCATAATTCAAGCATGGTAAGCAATGGTTTGTGAGCTGGAATTTTATATATAATGATGACTGAGGTGACATTTCAACAAAGACTTGAAGGACAGAAAAGTGTCAGGGCATCTGGGGGATAGCACCCAGGTTGTGCCAGGCTCCCATGGAGGAATACTCTTGACGTGTTCAAGGAACAGAGAAATCACCTGATGTGAGCAGAATTGAGTGATAAAAGGGTAGAATAGTGAGATATAAGGTCAGAGAGGGCAGGCCAGGGTCATGTAGATGTTTGTGGATCACTGTAAACACTTCAGATCTTTCCTGTGAGCAAAGGGGAGAACTGTAGTGTTTTGATCAAAAAACGACCTGACTCGTTTTAAAAGGACAAATTCCTGTTGCCGTGTTGAAAATAGACTATGAGGAGAGATGCATGCATTACAGGGGGCAAAGGCCTAGGCAGAAGTGGGGAAAAGACTGGTTAAGAAGGTTCCTATGGCACCTGGGGAAGAGACTGAGAGAGCGCAGGTGAATTTATTTTAAAGGCAGATGTGGAGAATTGGAAGTGATGTACCATAGAAGGAGAGGAAGCAACTATGACTTCAAGGTTTATAGAATACATACAAAATGGAAAGTGCTATAGGGAAGAGAGTTAAGGAAGAAGGACCTCATGTTCATGTTTAAATGTACCGAATCTAAAACAGTAATTAAAAATGCCCATGGAGCTATTAATCATATGGTTGTGTATATGTCTGAAACTAATGTTTGACATGAGAGATATACATTTGAACACTAATGGAAAGGTGAACCTGTGCGAGCATATAAAGTTAACAAAGAGGAACTTAGAGTCCTGGGTGTCATTAGAGTGGGAAAAGAAAAGGAAAAAAAAAAAAACAAACTAGTAAGACCAAAGAAGATGAATCAAAAATGAAGAAGTAAACCGGCAGGGCTCATTAAGCTGAAAGCAGCCAAGAAACTCAAATAACAAAAGCAGGCGTGATAAGCATACCAAGTGCCCGGCCCCAACAGCTCCTGTCTCAACTCAAACTCTGCATCTCATGACGCAGCCTCTCTCCCACAGACCGATGTTTATGGCAGGACTTTCGTGGGTGATGATGCAGTGCCTGCAGGCGCACTTTTCTTTCTCACCTTTCCTGGATATCACACAACAAGACTTTACCTTCAAATTCATCCGCTCCTGTCTATAGCTCCTTCTTTTGGCTTAAACTACATTACCACTTCTGTGTAGGACAGCGGTTCTCAAACAGTGGGTCGCAGCTCCTTTGGAAGTCGCGTTTCAAATAGCCCGCGTATCAGATATTTACACAACGATTTGTAACAGACTGAATTTAAAATGGAAAAGAAAAATTGAGCTAAAGTGTAAGCATTCATCTCCCTCTGATTCCAAGTGGGATACAATGTGACTAGAGCCCCCAAGCCCTGGCTGCCATGACCTCCTTAGTATGGTGGACTCTACCCTGTAACTGTTGGGTAAAATAACCCCCCCTACTTCCTTACGTTGCTTCTGGAAGGTATAGAGTCATAGACAAGTAGCTGATGCAGTCCATAAACAAAAAAGCACGTTGTGTGTGTGTGTTACCATTGTATCTGATTACATTTTTTCACTGTTCATGTCCCTGTATCAAGTACCCAGAGGACAACAGAATGTTAATATACTGCTCAGATCCACTCTGTGTACTCTCATCACATATTTCCCTACAGCGTCTATACCCACAGACTGATTTTCCGGCTTTGAACTTAGGTGAATGGAATCACCTGTTACTCTTTTTAAAATTCCACATTTGTTTCTGTAATTACTCCTTGCCTTTCCTGTGTAATTATATTCATTCTTATTGAAATGTATTTACAATGAATAGCTCGACTGTTTTATTTTTAGCTGTTTTACTGATAATGATTCATTTGTACTTTGGCGGTATTATAAATCTTGATGATGTGAAAATTCTGAATTCTATAGGTTAATTATCATGGATGATTTTTTGAGAATATGTCCAGGAGTAGAATTGATAGCATTTTAAGAATTCTTACTCTTCTGCATCCCAACAAACTAGTTTCTTGTTGTTTTGTGTTTGTTTTGGTTTTGATGTTTTCATTTTGTTTTGTTTTGTTTTAAGACAGGGTCTCACTATGTAGGTCTGGCTGGCCTGGAACTTGCTATGTATACCAGGCTGGCCTCAGACTCACAGAGATTTGTCTGTCTCTGCCTCACAATTGCTAAGATTAAAGATGCACACCACCAAACCTGGTACCCGCAAACACTTGATATTTTGTAGCTTTAATTTTCACTGTGCTCCAACGGTGGTATCGCATACTGGTTTTAATTTATATTCCACTGCTATGTAAAACCTTGAAGTGCCTTTTCTCTTAGAGATTGATACAAGTGAACCCAAGCTTCTATAAACTGCCTTTAGTGGTTGTTGATCCTTCTCTCTAGGTTGTTGTTTAGCCATTGAATACAGCTGAATACAAGATCTATCTATCTATTTCTTTGCTTGTTTATTGACATGGTATTTTTTAAACTACAGAATAGCCTCAAACTTGTCACCCATCTGCCTCAACTTCCTGGATGCTGGACTACAGGTGTACATCAGCAAAAGTGACTGCATACACGTCTTTTGTCTGATGCGTATGCTGCAAATTTCTTCCATTATCCTGTAATTTGTCTTCTTTTTCTTTCCTGGGATATTTTCGTTAATAAAAAAGGTCTTAGTTTTAACATAGTCATATAGTTTTCTCATATTATCATCATTTTCCTGCCTTATTGAAAAGCTTCACCCACACCATATTCATGAAGGCATTTTACTGTTTTCATCACAGATCATGTTGTTTCAGCTGATAACTTTAACTTACTACATTTGGAATTGAGTCATATTCTGAAGATTCATTTTTGTCCAGCAAAACTTTTTGAAAAGAACCTAGTTTGGCTGCCATACTTTTGACAACTAGACTTGAAAATCACCTGTGGTGGCTGTTTCTACATTTTACCAGGGTCTGCTGGTCTACCATAACGCCTTTAACAGGTTAAATGGCTACGGTTTTAATGACTCCTCTTTTCTGGTATTGTAATTTATCCAGTTTTGTTTTCTTGTGTGTTTTTCTGCTTTCTCTTAGAATTCATTGACTGCATTAATTTTAAAATCAAATTCTCAGTATATAATAGAACTTATTCTTGGATTTTGACTGGAATTACATAACCTATGAATTTTAAGCAAGAAGGCAGTCCCTGAGTAAGATGACCAATCCTCACTCAGAAAGACAAACAGATTGACATTGGAAGAAGGAGAAAACAGGAAACAGGACAAAAGCCTACCATAGAAGGCCTCTGAAAGACCCTACCCAGCAGGGTATCAAAGCAGATGATGAGACTCTTAACCAAACTTTGGACAGAGTGCAGAGAATCCTATGAAAGAAGGGAACGATAGTAAGACCTGGAGAGGACAGGAGCTCCATAAGGAAAGCAAAAGAACCAAAATATCTGGGCCCAGGGCTCTTTTCTGAGACTGATATTCCAAAAAAGGACCATTCATGAATATAACCTAGAACCCCTGCTCAGATGTAGCCCATAGCAGCTCAGTCTCCAAGTGGGTACCCTAGTAAGGAGAACAGGGGCTGTCTCTGACATAAACTCAGTGGCAAGCTCTTTGACCACTCCTCCCGCCCCCGAGGTTGAATCAGCCTTGCCAGGCCACAAAGAAGGAAAATGAAGCCAGTCCTGATGAAACCTGATAAGCTAGGGTCAGATAGAAGGGGAGGAAAACCTCCCCTATCAGTGGACTTGGAGAGGGGAATGGGAGGAGATGAGTGAGAGAGCGTGGGGTTGGGAGGGAATGAGGCAGTAGACTACAGCTGGGATACAAAGTGAATAAACTGTAATTAATATAAAAAAATAAAAATTTAAAACTTCAAGTCTCTTAAGAAGGAAATTGAGGAAGATATCAGAAGATGGAAAGATCTCCCATGCTTATGGATCAGTAGGATTAACATAGTGAAAATGACCATCCCAACAAAAGCAATCTACAGATTCAATGTAACTACCATCAAAATACCAACACAATTCTTACCAGAATTTGAAAGAAAAATTCTCAACTTCATATGGAAAAACAAAAAACCCAGAACTTTCAAAACGTTCCTGTACAACAACAGATCATCTGGAGGTATCTCCATCCCTGATCTCAAGCTGTACTACAGAGCAGTAGTAATAAAAACTGCATGGTATTGGCATAGAAACAGAATAGTGGATCAATGGAACTGAATAGAAGACCCAGAAATAAACCCACACACCTACAGATACTTGATTTTTGACAAAGAAACCAAAACCATTCAATGGAAAAAAGACAGCATCTTCAACAAGTGGTGCTGGTCCAACTGGATGTCTACAGGCAGAGAAAAATGCAAATAGATCTATATACTTATCACCCTGCACAAAACTAAAGTCCAAGTGGATCAAAGACCTCAATATAAAACCAGATACACTAAATAAGTTAAAAGAAATACTGGGTAAGACATTGGAACTCATTGGCACAGGAGACTACTTCCTGAACAGAACACCAACAGCACAGGCTCTAAGAGCAACAATCAATAAATGGGACCTCATGAAACTGTAGGCTTCTGTAAAGCAAAGGACACTGTTGTCAGAACAAAACGACAGCTTACAGACTGGGAAAGGATCTTCACCAACCCTGTATCTGACAGAGGGCTAATATCCAGAATGTATAAAGAACTAAAGAAGTTAAAAAGCAACAAATAAATTAATCCAAATAAAAAATGGGGTACAGAGCTAAACAGAGAATTCTCTGTAGAGGAATGTAGAATGGCAGAGAAACACTTAACTGCTCAATGTCCATAGCCATCATGGAGAAGCAAATCAAAATGACCCTGAGAGTTCACCTTACACCCATCAGAATGGCTAAGAAAACTGACAAAACATGCTGGAGAGGTTGTGAGAAAAGGGAACCCTCCTCCATTGCTGATGGGAATGTAAACTGGTACAACCACTTTGGAAATCAATCTGGCGCTTTCTCAGACAATTAGGAATAGCGCTTCCTCAAGATCCAGCTATACTACTCCTAGGCATATGACCAAAAGAGGCTCACGTACACAACAAGGACATTTATTCAACCATGTTCATAGCAGCTTTATTCGTAATAGCCAGAACCTGTAAACAACCCAGATGTCCATCAACGAAGGAATGGATACAAGAAATTGTCGTACATTTATACAATGGAACACTACTACTCAGCAATTAAAAACAAGGAAATCATGAAATTTGCAGGCAAATGGTGGGATCTAGAAAAGGTCATCCTGAGTGAGGTATCCCAGGAGCAGAAACACATACATGGTATATACTCACTTAAAAGTGGGTACTAGACCTATAAGATAGGATAAACATACTAAAATCTGTACACCTAAAGAAGTTAAACAAGAAGAGTTTCTGGGGTAAGATGATCAATCCTCACTTAGAAAGACATATGGGATGGACATTGGAAGTAGGAGAAAACAAGAAACAGGACAGGAGCCTACCATAAAAGGCCTCTGAAAGACTCTACCTAGCAGTGTATCAAAGCAGATGCTGAGACTCATAACCAAACCTTCTGCAGAGTGCAGGGAATCATATAAGAGAAGTGGGAGTTAGTAAGACCTGGAGAGGACAGGGTTAACACCACAAGGACTAAATATATCTGGGCACAGGGGTATTTTCTGAGACTGATTCTCCAACCAAGGACCATGCATGGATATAACCTAGAACCCCTGCTCAGACATAGCCCATGGCAGCTCAGCATCCAAGTGGGTTGCCCTAGTAAGGGAAATAGGGATTATCTCTGACATAAACTCGGTGGTAGGTTCTTTGACACCCCCACCCCGCTGGAGGGATGAGCAGCCTTGCTAAGCCACAGAGGAGGACATTGCAGCCAGTCCTGATGAGACCTTATAAACTAGTTTCAGATGGAAGGGGAGAAGGACCTCCCCTATCAGTGGACTTAGAGAGGGGCAGGGAGGAGATGAGGGAGGGAGGGTGGAATTGGGAGGGAATGAGGGAGCGGGCTACAGCTGGCATACAAAGCAAATAACCCGAAATTAATATAAAAAATAAAAATTATACAATCAAAAAATAAAAATAAAATAATAATTTCTTTTAAAAAGGAAAGAAAAAACTAAGTCTTTCCAGCTCCAAAATTAAACTTCAGCTAATATTAGAGTCAGTTGTAGATGTATCGATCAGGAATGGGCCCTCCATGATCAGTTGTCCTCAGCATTCTGACCCATTGTGCTTTCTGCAATGATCTCTGTTTGCTGCAAAGACAAGCTTCTTTGGTATGGATGGAAGCTACCATTTACCAGGAGGGAAGATGATAATCATCAATAATGCATCCCGGAATTATGATGTTTTAGGAAGTAAGTGGGAGTAGTAGGTCCTACTCTGAGATCCATGATCTCAGTAGTCCTAGGGACTATATTTCCATTACCAGGGATGATTTTCCTCCAATTAAGTTTTACCTAAGCCCAATTTAACAAAAGTTTACAGCCAGAATATGAGTGCCACTGTTGTACTTTTAGGGATGCCTTTCTATTCAGATCATTGTTGTGGCACATAGGCATTACAGCTGATGGGACTATTAGTTGTTTTCCTCCCTCGACAACTTCTGATGTTATGAAAGCTAGCCCTTAGGTAGGAGGCTTGCAGGCCATATCTAGCTCCAATACTTCAAACATCTAAAGTACATGTTACCTTCAACATTAGAGAAATTTTCTTTCAAGTAGGTCAGAAGAGTCCAAGTGACTACAAAAATTGTACAGGATGTGTCTTAGTTGACCCCAAAGATGATTTAAAAAATCTCAGAAAAGTATCATTGCAACTGCTTATTTTTTTAATTCAACTTCAATCTGATTCTTAAGACCCATGTAGAAGGTACCGTAGGTTTCTATAAAAACAAGGAAGATATCTCATGTAAATCTTATGTACACTAAAATATATGGATATTTGATTACTTAATAATTCTCAGTTAAAAAGCAAGTATTTCATGACAATTAATTAGTAGTGTCATAGATTAGGACATGAGACAAAAGACTAAAAAAAAGTTTCCATATTCTAGTTGTTCTAATTACAGTACTTTTTAAAAGGTATTATTCTGTGTAAAGGTTATATATGTTTATAAAAACTTTCATTAATTCATATCCAAATATACATTTTCTGGAAAATATTTGAGAGTAAGCAATATAACTGTAAATATACAGTTATAGTTTTCTATTACTTGTTTCAGAATATAAATATATACTTGATAAGTCTGCTTCATCAGTCCTAAAAAGGGCGAAATGGGGATATTTGAAAAAAGAACAGTAAAGAGGTCATTGCATAAGGAAGAGCATCAATAAAATATTTCAGCTATAGATTACCAGTCAAGAAGAACAGTTCTCCATAATGCAGAAATTTCTTAACTTGTCTGTATCTACTCTCTGATTTTTGTGCCTCCTATCTTCCAAGGGAACCACAGTTAACTGCAAGTATACAAAGGCATTCAGTGGCTATAAAACGGTTATTTTCAAGTATGCATACTCTCATTCACAGAATTATACTACAGCAGGGCAGCTAATGGAGTGATGAATCCTGAACTGATTTTTTTTATTAGTTTTTAACTTTTATTTTTAAATCTATAATGACTGATCAATTTGTTAATTTGTTTGGTTGGCTATTCTTAGCCACCAGTAGCGTTGCTTACTTTTCTTCTCATTTTCTCTTTCTCACTCTTTATTTATAGATCAGAAACTACATCACATTTTGTTCCTGAATAAAATTACTATCTGATCTTCTTTGCGTGATAGCGACTAATTTATAAAAAGCCTTTTGTCTGTCTAGCAGCTCAGTTTTATCTTTATTCCATTAAGGTTCTGTAAGACTTTGATGTTGTTATTGTTCACTGAATAATAGAAAAATAACATAAATTGAAGGAAATAAAATAATGGCTCACTTTAAAATGATCAGAAGCCTTCCTAATGTGGGAGAAAGGTATATAATACATGGAAGAATCTAAATATAAAAGGGATATTTAAAATAGATAGTGATCTGCGGAAAATTCACTGACAACTTAAATTAATTGCACTTAATAATATGAACTTAGAGGTTCTCAGCTGTAAAACATTAATATAGATATTTTTCCAGATTCTAATGCATCTTTTATTAATAATAACTATACAGTCTTTCTTTTCTAGTATCTTTGGTATCAGTTTTTGGTATTTTTTCACATAGACTAATACTGGATGATCTCTTTAAAGCTAGTATTTAAAAATTAAAAAAAAAACAGTTTAAAAGTCTTTGAAGCATAATTTTATGATGATAGGTTCTGAATTTAAGTCCTAAACATTTCATTTTATATCTATGCAACTTTAGGCAATGCATTGCCTCTTGCTGCTTTATTTTCCTCATCTAAAAATGGGATTTTAGTTATAACAGTTTATGGCAATAAATAATTGAATACAGAGGACAATGTCTGGCATGTGCGCTGTGCACAATGAATCTTAGTAAACTAGGGTGGTTCAACTGAGAATGGCTCCCGTAGGCTCACATGTTTGAATGCTTCCCTGTTGGTAGAACTGTTTGGGAAGAAGTAGGAGGTATGGGATTGTCACTTGATGTTTCAGTAGCTCTGCCCCCTCTCTGTCTCTGTCTGTCTGTCTGTCTCTATCTCTCTCTCTGCCTCTCTTTCTGACTCCTGCTTGCAAATCAGATGTAAACTCTAAGCAACTCCTTCAGCACCCTGCCTGCTTACCTGATACAATGCTCCCCACCATGGTGATCATGGACTAACTATCTGAGACTCTAAGCAAGCTCCCAATTAAATTCTTTCTAAGTTGTCTTGGTCATGGTATCTCTTCACAGCAATAGGAAAGTAACTAAGACATAAACATATCAGCCCAGAAAAGTGTGATGAATCACTAACTGTACTTGCTCAGAGATTATCTTCCTACACTTATGCGAGAAAAAGCTTGGAGCAAAGTATTAATGATACTGGAAAGGAAAATACTATTTATGTCTAATAATCTAAGAAATTGATGCAAATCATAGAACCATACTTTGTAAAAATACATTTCTTAATATTTAAAAAAAAACTGTGTCTTGACAGACATCTGCAGACTTTTTATTTCCCATTAAAAGTACAATTTAGGAAATCGTTTCAGATATTTTAAACTGGTACTAATTTTCAGTAAAAGTGTAGCTTTTATCTCTTATTCAAGAAGTAATTCTTCAAAAAAAAAGAAATAATTCTTTTATGTATTCTGTGTCACTATAGATATACTGATAGCTAGAGAAAATGTTTTAGCAACCTTTTTATTTACATTCTAAATTATCAATTAAAATCTAATGACATTACTTTCCTCCTTTCTCGGTTTTCCCTCCAACACCTCCCACATTCTCCCTCAACCCCCTTTCAAATCGATGGCCTCTTTTTCTTTGATTACCATTATTAAATATATTAGTGAATATAGAAATATGACTGACTAGTCCACTTGGTGTCTGTTGCTTGTGTGTATACAATTTCAGTGCTGATCACTTTGTATTGAGTGCTGATCCTTGGGAGAGACTAATTCTCCCACTCCTAGTACTCCATTCCCGAAGTTCTTTGTCTTCGAGAAGAACCCCAAGAGAGTTCTGCTTTATGCATTAGCATGTCTGTTGGTATTGTCATTGCTCGGGTCTTGTTTAGGCAGCCATACTGTTGAGACATTATGGGAATAGCTTCCCAGTCATTGACACGGTACACAATTTTCCAGAAGACTCCGTGGTCTTCTGGCTCTTGTAATCTCTCTAACCCCTTCCCATGATTTTCTTGAGCCTTGAGTGCAGGAGTTCTGTTACAGATATTTATCTGTTGGGCCTACACTGCCCATGATCAGTTTTTCTCTGCAACCTACAGTTGTAGGTTTCTGTAAAGGTCTCCATGTGCTGCAAAGAAAAGCTTCTGCTATGAGGTATGAAAACTAAACTTATCTGTAGTAAAAGGCTAAATCTTAGAATAAAGTTAGGAATTGTGCTTGTTTAGAAAAATTGGCAGTGGTTGGTTTTTCTCTAACATCTATGTTCTCACTAGCCCTAGCTAGTTGACTGGGTTCCTAGTACCAGGCACAATTTCTCTCTTGTTGAGTGAGCCTTAAGACCAATTAGGTAGGTGTTGGTTACTTCCCAGATATGAGTGCCACTATTACACCTTTAGAGATATTTGCAATCTTAGTAATTGCGTTTCATAGGCAACACGTGTGGATAGGACTATGGCTTTCCTCTCTTGGAGGCTTGCAGGAAACCTTCTGTTACTATAAAACAAAGCTAGACTGCAGCAAAGTGGCTTTCAAGTGAAAGCCAAATACAATCTTTCTAGTCCTGTCTGAAGAGCATTGCATTTTCAGTAATAGGGACTTATCCTCAACCCAGGAGAATCAATCAAGAACAACAGCAACAACCTACATAGTTTTGAGAGTTAATTGGACTTCCCTGACCAACAACTGGAATAGAGGTTTCTCATGCCAGGTACTTGAGTTTTTTTTATCTAGTCTCTGGCTATCAGGAGGAGTGTCAACAGCCCAAATAATGCCTCCCTCCCCTCTCATCTTTCCTCTTTCAGGAATCATGGCTAATTCATGTAGACGTAGATGATGATATATATACATCTCTCTCTCTCTCTCTCTCTCTCTCTCTATATATATATATATATATATATATATATATATATATATATATATATCATCTACGTCTACATGAATTAGCCATGATGATTCCTTGTGACACCAAACATGCTTAATGTTACTTCTCCCCATTTTCTCCTTCTGTATTAACTTCCTACCCACTTCTACAATTAAATCCCCCCCCTTTTTTTCCTTTTACATCAACTGTGTTTTGCATCCCGTCTCTAGTGTCCCCATTCTCTCATGGTCCCTTTTTACTTGCCTGGTTACTCCAAGTTATACAATAACATAAGAACATTTGGATATAGTAGTGTTCAATGAGAGAGAACATGAGGTATTTGTCTTTCTATGTCTGGTTTGCCTGACTCAATATAATATTTTCTTTTTTTTTTCCTGCTTTTGTTGAAACGTTTTTCTGTGTACTTAGTTTATTTACTTTTTAATCGAAAATAGATTGTAATCTCAAATAATACATCCTAACCACAGTTTACATTCTCTCCACTTCACCCAACTCCTCCCCTCCCACTCCCCTTTCCCCCCAGATCCACTCCCTCTCCATTTCCTCTTCAGAAAACAGCAGGCAAGGTAGCACTACAAGGGGGAAGTGTTACAAAAGCAGGCAATAGGGTCCATGTTACCTTGCCTGGCATATGGTGGGAACTAGAAAAGATCCTGAGTGAGGTATCCCAGAAGCAAAAAAGATACACACTGTAGATACTCACTTATAAGTGGATATTAGACATATAATATAGGATAAACATACTAAAATCTGTACACCTAAAGAAGCTAAGCAAGAAGGAGGACCCTGAGTAAGATGCTCAATCCACATTCAGAAAGGCAAAGAGGATGGACATCGGAAGAGGGAGAAAACAGGAAACAGGACAGGAGCCTGCCACAGAGGAACTCTGAAAGACTCTACCTTGAAGGGAATCAAAGCAACTGCTTAGACTCATAACCAAACTTTGGACAGAGTACAGGGAATCCTATGAAAGAAAGGGGAGAATGAAAGACCTGGAGGGGACAGGAGCTCCACAAGGGGAGCAAAAGAACTAAAAAAAAAAATATCTCAACACAGGGGTCTTTTCTGAGACTGACACTCCAACAAAGGACCATGTATGGAAATAACCAATGCACAGATGTAGCCCATGGAAACTCAGTGTACAAGTGGGTTCCTAGTAATGGGAACAGGGACTATCTCTGACATGAACTCAGTGGCTGGCTCTTTGATCACCTCCCCCTGAGGCGTGGGGAGCAGTCTTACCAGGCCACAGAGGAAGACAATGCAGGCAATTCTGATGAGAACTGATAGGTTAGGGTCAGATGGAAGGGGACAGGACCTTCCCTATCAGTGGACTTGGAGAGGGGCATGGGAGGAAATGAGGGAGGGAGGGTGGAATTGGGAGGGGGCTACAGGTGGGAAACAAAGTGAAGAAACTGTAGTTAATATAAAAAATTAAAATTAAAAAAGAAAGTCCCTTCCTACACCTACCTCTTTTATGATGTTGCCTGCATTTTCTTCTGGCATTTTTAACATTTCAGGTTTTAAGTTGAGGTATTGGATCCACTTGGAGTGAAACTTTCTGCAGGGTGAAAGATACAGATCCTGTTCCATTCTTCTGTATGTGAATATCCAGTTTTCCCAGCACTGTTTGTTCATTTGTTAAATGTACTATTAATGTATAATGTTAGAAAAAAGTTTGAAAATATGAATACATTTAAAATAGTTGAGATTTTTCTTCTTAAATTTTTATCCAAATGCCAAAAAAACTTGTACATATGTGTCCAGAGTCATGCGTGGGTGTGTGCGTTTGTGTGTGTGTGCGTGCGTGCGTGCATGCAAGGGCACTTCAGAACTTTAAAATCAAAGATTTGCCACATAAACCCATTGTAAGTCTGTTACTTGCCTCTAGTATTTTAGAGCATTATACCAGTAATGCTTAACATTTCATTCTACTGGAGCCTCCTTATCTAAAAAATGTTTACAGTATTTAATTGACAAGCCCCCCCCCCCACCAAAAGACTATGATTCTACACATAAATGATTTGTTGTATTAATTTTTAATGACTTTAAATTTCCTAAACAGTGACCATTCAGTCATTTTTTTTTTAAAGATCAAATCCCACCTGCAAAAGTAAAAGACATAGGAGTGTTAGGAAATGCTGCATTAAAGTTGGGAAGCTACACGGTGGACATCCTCTAATACACGATGTCCTTTAATGTCAGAAATCCTCCCAGCCGAGCCACTATCTTCCTTTAGACACACAGGAAATTCTCTGAGGATGGATAAATGTCTCTCAGAAAACAGCCTCAAGAAAAAAAAAAAAATGAAGGTGGGCAGAAGTCAGATAAAGAGTGTGGCCATGGAGCAGTAATAAAGTAACTCTAAGTTAGGAGAGATGGAAAAGAAAATTTCAAGACACCGTGAGTGGTTATGGGTGTGTGTGGGTGTCGGTTTAGGAAAACAAAACAAGAGAGGTTTAGTAAATGTGTGTTACTGTTTAAGCAACGCTAAATGCCAAATGTTAACTAAAATCAATGTATTTTTACAAATGACATATTTAACTGGAAACAAAATCGGGAATAAATTGTGTTTAATGAACTGTACTCATAACCATTTTCTATTCTTAATTATATTTCAAAACATGAAAAAGAATTTGTTTAAAACAAGTATATCAAAAGAATTTTTTTATATTTTAATATAAAATATAAAAAAACAATGAGTTTTTTTATAAAACATATGTTCAATAAAGTTCCAAAGAGTAACAAATGACTGTTTATCTTCTATCAAATAGTACCATATATTTTTTTTAGTTTTGGAGTGACCTTTCTACCCCTTATTCTTCTTAAGGAGACAATGAGGAGCAATAGCTTGGAAGATCAACAAAAACAGTGACTTCAGATGATAAGCAAAAGTAAGTTATTTATCCACTAAAGAGAAACTGAAGGAAAAAAAAAAATTACCAGCTAGCTTGGGAAAAGAGCAGATTCTAAAACCCCAAGATTGCCAGTGTCGATGGCCTCCATATGTGGACCACTTGTGCTAGTTAGAATGAGAATGGCCCACTAGACTCCCATGTTTGAATTCTTGGTCCCCAGTTGTTAAACTGTCTGGGAAGGATTAGGAGGTGTGGCTTTCAGGTATCAAAAGCCCATTCCAAACCCATTCTCTATCTATCTATCTATCTATCTATCTATCTATCTATCTATCTATCTATCTGTATCTCTCTCTGCCTACTGTCTATGAATTAAGATATAAAACTCTCAGCTTCTGCTCCAGCACTGTGCCTCTTTGCTTTCCACCACAATGATCATGGACTACTCCTCTAAAACTATGAGCAATCCCCCCAAAGAGTACTTTCCTTTATAAGATTTTCCTCATGTTTGCTGTCTCCTCACAGCAACAGCACAGCAACTAAGACACCATTCATGCTGTGGATGTTTTCAAGGAAGACAGATACCAAGAAAAAGGAACTGGGGAAGGGATCTAGGAACATCACTTTCATTCTGTCAGCCAGTAGGAAAACAGACCCCTCGGTCCTGTAATCATAAAGAATTAGATGTTGCTAGTAAACTGAAGCTTGGAAGAGGAACCTGAGTTTCAGTTGTGTTTGACACTAAGCAAAGAACTGTCATATGAGTCTCCTGATCTGATAAAATAGTGATTTGTGTGTGTCTGTTTTTTTTAAGTTGCTGAGGTTATGACAATCTATTACACTTCAATAGAAAACTGATGGTTGTAGTTACCTTTTTATCTAGTTTTGATCTGTGATGAAAGGTGAGAAAACTCTCAGAAAAGGATGTGGGAAAAGAACAACGATGATATAATGCACTGACTCTGACCATGAGGCAGTCACTGAGGAAGTAAGGCACAGAGTGGGTTTTGACATTTTCTTGTGGTCACAGATAGTTCTACCATGCTATCTATTTTTCTTTGGGGGTATTTATTTATCTACTTATTTAATGGCGAAAGGAGTGAGTATTATTGTATTTTTATATTACATGTGGATACAGTGTGCCTGGATCTACATAATTATGTGTAGATATAACGTCCTTTTTATCTGTTAACACATGTCATCTAACTCATTGAGTACAAAGGGAAAGTGATTGGAAGCTAAGCATGTTTCTGCCTAAGATTGGGGGATGGTGAAAAAGAGGATTTTTCAAATCAGTTTTACAAATATAGAGTCATGTAATTTCTGCTTTAAAGGAATGCCATAAACAGGTCTACTCTCTCCATTCTAAAAAGGAAAGATTAGGAAATGGAGGATTGAGTTCTTAGATCTGGACTGCATAATGAAAGCCTGTGTTGATTGTTTATTTCAGGAACCCGTGATATATGTGGAAAGCCACTTTATTAGTGTATTCAATATCTCACCCTTTCCTAAAAACTTGAAGCACTAGTAGAAAAAAAAAAAAAAAAAAAAAAAAACAAAATTAGCTTTGGGAACTAAACATGTGTTACCTCTGTATTTTGTTCACCTTCACTTGTGCTTTTTATAATATAGAATATGATTAGAGAGAGAGAGATTATGTCTCTTCTGAACATATGGTAAAACTTGTTCACAAAAACATCTGACCATGGTACCTACTTTGATGGTTATTGACATCTATTCCTGTCTTTCTATTCCTGTTTCAATTTTAGAGACATCAACGGAAACATTTAGAAACAGCACATTTCATCTAAATTCCCAATATAGACATCACGTTATTTGTCATAATTTCATGAGTTAGATTTGTGTTATATATCCAAACATGAGTTGTTAGATCCTTAAAACTTTATAATTGTATCATCTTGAAAACTGCTTTCTTTCTGAATATGAAATGGTCTTCCTTGTTCCTACTAATGACTTTTCCCTTAAATCCCATTTTGTCTTATAGGATTGTTATGTCACTTTTATTTTCATTATAACTGTACATCATTTGCCATGTTTTTCCTGTGTGACCCTGTATTTTTCCCCTTAGATGTGTCTCTTGCAAACATACACCTGAGGTTTTAAAATTAGAATCTATGAATCGTTTAAATAATAAGTGAATCCAGTTCTTATTTTCTTTATATATTTTCTTTGCATCAAATTAAATTAATTAAAGATTTTTTTTGTTTTGCTTCTGGCAGGGGGTGAGGAGGACTTAGTTTTCTTTAAGGGACTGGCTTAAAGGGGGGAAAGATGAACCCAGGAAGAATGGAAAGTGAGTTTGATTGGCATGCATTATGTGAAAGTCCAAATAAATTAATGAAAATATTATGTTGGAGAAATATGTTTCCTTTGTCTCTGCTTATACTACTTAATATTGGCTGATAGTAATTATTTTTATCACCTAACTACAACTAACATAAATTGACTTTTTAAATAAGCCAATTCATTTATTTAAAAATATCTTTTTTAGTTTCTGTTGTATGTAATCATTCTCCTAGAAATGTGGAATAAATTATTGAATAAATAAAAAAATAAATCCCAGGAAGACTCCAAGATGGCTGCATCCAGCGTGCATGGTGTCAGTAGCAGGAGCTCAGTGACTCCAAAACAAGTGAGTAGCCACATTGCTGTCAGATAATTACCAGCATCCATGTCTCCCTGCCAAATACAGGGACCATCTACTATCCTGACAAGGGCTCCCAGGCTCCACAGACATACTGTTCCAAGGAGGGTTCCAGGGCTCTAGGGACACACTTCCTGAGGATACCTGCCAAGACCCCAGGGGCACACATTTTCAGCTCCAACCTGTGGACTACCAGCCTTCCTGTGGAAACCAGTGAGACCTCAAGATAATACAGATTAGACTCTTTACCTCAGTCCCTTGCAACTGGGTCCAACTGGGTCGCAGCCAGCAGAGAAGAGCTGAGGGCTATTTCCGGAGATCCAGCCTCTGGCCCACAACCCTACCAACTACCCCAAGGAGGGATACCAGACCACAGGAACATTCAGCTCCTGCTTCTAGCCCAGGGCTCTTCCTGCTTTACTAAAACATCCAGCAGGCAACAGAAACAACCAGACAACACCATGGACAACCAGAGAGTTAAAGGCCACAGTCAACAAGTGCCAGGGAAATATGGCACCACCAGAAGCCAGCTGTCTTAATACAGAAAGCCTTTAATACCCCAACACAGCTGAAACACAAGAAAATGACCTTAAATCTAGTCTTATGAAAATGATAGAGGCCTTTGAAGAGGAAACAAATAAATCCCATAAGGAAATACAGGAAAATACAATTAGATAGAGACCTTTAAAGAGGAAATGAATAAAGCCCTTAAAGAAGTACAGGAAAATACAATCAAACAGGTGAAAGAAATGAATAAAATGGTTCAAGACCTGAAAATGGAAATAGAAACAATAAAGAAAACACAAACTGAGAGAATTCTGGAGATGGAAAACTTAGGGAGGAGAACAGGAACTACATAGGTAAGCATCACCAACAGAATACAAGAGATGGGGGGGGGAATCTCAGGATTAGAAAATACAATTGAATAAATTGATATTTTTGTCAAAGAAAATGTTGTCTAAAAAAAATCCTGACACAAAACATCCAAAAAATCACAGATACTGTGAAAAGACAAAACCTATGAATAGGAAGAGAAGAAAGAGAAGATTCCCAGCTCCAAGGATCAGAAAATATTTTCAACAAAATCATAAAATACTCCTCCAACCTAAAGAAAGAGATGCCTATAAACATACAAGAGGCTTACAGAAAACTAAATAAATTAGACCAGAAAGGAAAATCCTCCTTCCACATAATACTCAAAACACTAAATTAATAGAAGAAAGAATATTAAAACCTGCAAGGGAAAAAGGTCAAATAACATATAAAGGCAGACTTACCAGAATCATACCTGACTTCTCAACAGAGCCTCTAAAAGCCTGAAAGGCCTGGGCATGAGTTTTGTAGATTCTAAGAGACCACAGATGTCAGCCCAGACTACTATACCCAGCAAAACTTTCAATCACCATAGATGGAGAAAACAAGATATTCCATGAAAAAAAGAAATTTCAACAGTATCTGTGCACGAATCCAGCTCTACAAAAGATATTAGAAAGAAAACTCCAACCCAAGAAGTATAACCACACCCAAGTAAACACAGGAAATAACTCCACTGCAGAAAAACAAAAGCAGAAAAGCCCCCATACACACACACACACACACACTACCACCACCAATATCAAAATAACAGGAATCAATAACCATTGATCATTAATATCTATCTGTTATGGGTTCAGGCCACTCACTGACCACTCAGACACCAGTCTGAGCTCAACAGGTGTTTATTGAACACAAACAGAAACTGACCAGTTAGGGCCATAATCTGGACTCGGAAGCCAGACTATGACATTGAACTGCTACTAAGACAGGTTTTTTTTTTAATACAAAAAAAAAAAAAAAAAAGAACTGTAACCAGGTAACAACTAAGTAACAAAACTGTAACCAGGTACAGGAAACAAACCACAACCAGGTAACAACCAGATAACAAAAAACACAACCAGCTGTCCAGGTATAGGAAGCAACATTACATCATTTTGGCTAACTAGACAATGCATTTCTAACTGACCTTTAACTTTATTGGTTCTACAGTTGCGGGACTTCATTGAGTGTCCAGGTAAGAAAGTATACAAAGTTTGAGAAATGAAACCATAGGAACATACTTTGAGTCAAAATGGGATCTAATAAGCTAAAGGTTACAGCAGGTGGTAACAGAGGAGCCATAGTTATGCTAAGAATCAAAGTAGGGATCAACAGAGGGCTATAGAATTTAAGCAGTTTACAACATATCAGTATCAGTGGACTCAATTATCCAATGAATGGACAAAGGCTAAGAGCATGGGTGCATAAAGAGGACCCACCATTCTGCTGTAGACAAGAAACACAACCCAGCAACAACGATAGGGATTATCTCAGAGTAAAGGGCCAGGAAAGAAGGTTTTCAAGCATACAGACCCAACAAGTGAGGAGGAGGAGCGTCTCTAATATCTAATAAAATAGGCTTTCAACCAAAATTAACCAAAAGACATGGAGGACTCATCATAGTTGTCAAGGGAAAAATCCACCAAGATGACATCTCAATTCTGAATATTATGCCCCCAATACAAGGGCATCCACATTTATAAAGTAAGCACTACTAAAGTTTAAATCACACATTGACCCTTATACATTAATAGTGGAAACCTTCAACACCTGTTTTCACCAAAGGACAGGTCATGGAGACAGAAACTAAACAGAAATGATGTCACTAACAGATGTCACGAATCAAATGGACTGAACAGACAGAATTTATACCTAAAAACAAAAGATTATGCCTTCTCAGCACCTCATGGAACCCTCTCCAAAACAGACAACATAGTTAGTCACAAAGCAAGCCTCAGCAGATACAGAAAGATTGAAATAATCCTTTCTGTGCTATCAGATTATCATGGACACTAAAGCTAGATGTCAACAATGGAAATAGCAAAAAGCCTACACACACATGGAAACTGAACAACTCTCTACTCAGTTACAACTGGGTTAGGGAAGAAATAAAGAAACAAATTAAAGACTTCCTAAAATTCAATACAAATGAAGTCACAACATACCCAAACTTCTGAGACACAATGAAAGCAGTACTAAGAGAAAAGTTTATAGCACTAAGTGTATTCATAAAGAAATTGGAGAGATCTCATACTAGTAACTTAATAGCATGCCAGAAAGCTCAAAAGAAGAAAACACACCCAAGAGGAGGAGACAGCAGGAAATAATCAAACTCAGGACTAAAATCAATAAAATAGAAACAAAGAGAACAACAATACAGAGAATCAGCAAAAATAAGAGCTGGTTCTTTGAGAAAATAAACAGATAGACAAACCCTTAGCCAAACTAACTAAAGATAGTGAGACAATATCCCAATCAACAAACTCAGAAAAAAAAGCTGAACATTACAAAAGACAGTGAAGAAATCCAGAGTCATTAGGTCTTACTTCAAAAGCCTGTAGTCCACAAAATTCAGAAATCTAAATGAAATGAACAATTTTTTTGATAGATTCCACATAGAAAGTTAAGTAAATGTCCTTTGTAGCAGCTTTATTCATAAGAGCCAGAATCTAGAAACAACCCTAGATGGCCCTCAACTGAAGAATGGATACAGAAATTGTGGTACATTTACAAAATGGACTACTACTCAGCTATTAAAAACAAGGAAATCATGAAATTTGCAGGCAAATAGGTGGAACTAGAAAAGATAATCCTGAATGAGGCATGCCAGAAGCAGAGAGACAATCATGATATACACTCACTAATAATAGGATTTTAGCTATATCATATGGGATAAATATACTAAAGTCTACAGGCCTAAAGAAGCTAAAAAACAAGGAGGACTCTAGAGAAGATGCTTAATTCTCATTCAGAAAGGAAAACAGCACAGACACTGGAAGTAGTAGAAGAGAGGGAAGAGGTTGGGAGTCTACCACAAAGGTCCTCTAAAAGACTTCACCCAACAGGGGATAGAATCAGATGAAGAGACACACAACCAAACTTTGGACAGAATTCAGGGAGTTTTATGGAGGAAGGTAGATATAAAAAGACCCAGAGGGGACAGGAACCACACAATGTGACCAACAAAGAATGAAAAAAGGAAACAAAACAAAAAAACAGAGCCCAGGGAAAACTGCAGAGACTGATGCATTAACCATAGACCATGCATAGAGAGGACCTAGACCCCCTGCTCAGATATAGCCATAGACAGCTCAGTCTCCACATAGGTTTCATAAGAGGAGAAGAGACAGTCTCTGTGATGAACTAGGTTTCCTGCTCCTTGACCACTTCTCCCTGGTGGCTCCCTAGTCAGCCAACAGAAAAATAGGATCCAGGCAATCCTGATTGGACCTGATAGGCTAGGGTCAGACAGTAGGAGAGGAAGACCTCTACTATCAGTGGGCTAGGGAAGAGGGTTAGGGGAGAAAGAGGAAGTGAGGGTGGGACTGGGAAGATATGAGAGAGGGGGCTACAACTGGGATACAAAGTGAATAAACTGTAAATGATGATGATGATGATGATGATGATGATGATGATGATGAAAAAGAATGTTGAGACCCACAACCAAACATTAGACGGAGATCTGAAAATCTTGTGAAAGAGTTGAAGGAAGGATAGATGGAGCCTAAGAGGACAAGAACTCCACGAAAGACCTCAGAGTAAAATAGCCCAGGCCCATGGAGCCTCACAGAGACTGAACCATCAACAAAAGAGCATGCAAGGGCTAAATCTAGGCACCTTACACATGTCAAGCAGATGGACAGTTCATTCTTCATGTGGGTCTCTTAACAACTGGAATAGAGGCTGTCACTGACATGGGCATGGTAGCCTGCTCTTGGATCCTTTTCTCCTAGTTGGGCAGCCTTGTCTGGCCTCAGTGGAAGAGGATATACTTAATCCTAATGCCAGATGAGGCGGCAGTGTGGGATGGCACCATGGGGGGGGGTCCTTTCTCTGAAAAGGAGGGGTATGAGGGTAGGACTGGGAAGAGAAGAACAAGGGGGCTGTGATCAGTATGTAAAGTGGTTAAATATAAGAGAAATAAATTAAAAGAAAAAAGGGTATCTGGAATTAATAAACAGAAAAAATAATGTTAAGATCAACGTAAACAAGTTAAATAGTCCTGTAACCTCTAAGGAAACAGAAGCAGTAATTAAAAATCTCCCAACCAAAAACATCCCAGGGCCAGAATTTTTTTTTCAGCACAGAATTCTGTCAGACTTTCAAAGAAGAGCTAAAACCAATATGCCTTAAACTAGTCCACAAAACAGAAACTGAAGGAACATTGCCAAACTCATTCTATGAGGGCACAGTCACCCTGATACCTAAACATCAAAAAAGACCCAAGAAAGAAAGAGAATATCAGATGACTTTCTCTTATGAACATTAATGAAAAATAATAATAAAATAAAATACTTGCAGACTGAATCCAAGAACACATTAAAAATATGATACTTGCTTTTTTGCCCAATGCTGGAATGCTAGTAAATTTGGGTATGCCCTGGTTACTCGCATGCCTCGCTGGGTGCCTGTGCCCGTTGATGCCCCTCACGCTATGACTCTCCTCAGACAGAAAAGGGATCTTGGAACTACAGCCACCATTGTTACTACCATCTCATTGGCGGCTGTTGGAGCTACCACCACGGCATTAGCCAGGAGTCATACTGTGCAGACTGCTCAGACCCTGAATAATCTTTTAGCCAATGTAGCTCATGCCTTAGATGTACAAAAAGAAATTAATGCTCAACTAAAAGGAGGCTTGATGGTGTTCAATCAGAGGATTGACCTCGTGCAGGAGCAAATTGATACCCTATGGCAAATCGCTCAACTTGGCTGTCAATGAAAGTATGCTGGACTTTGAGTCACTAGCATACAACATGAGAATTTTCCCTGTGCTGCAAATCTGTCTAAACAATTATCTAGCTATATTTTAGGTAATTGGACTGGAGAATTCGATACTACGATGGAGCAGCTGAGAGTGGCCATTGTCACGGCAAATTCTACCAGAGTGGACACAGGACTAGCCACAGGATTATCATCATGGATTGTTACAGCCATGAATCATCTGAAGGAATGGGTGGGCATGGGAGCATTAGCAGGTGTTGGTGTTGGTCTCCTTGGTTTGCCTGTGGTATATATGCAAGATTAGAGTCTCACAACAGCGTAATGCAGCCATGACCATTCAGGCCTTTACAGCCATTGAAGCAGGACAGTCTCCCCAAGCATGGTTGGCTAGCATAAAAAGCTTAAATGTTACGCTCAGGATGCGAGGCTAAACACTGCACTCAGGGTCAGCCGCTTTGGACCCAGAGAAGAGCATGTCTGATTGCATGTGGGTTGATGCCCCAGGTCCCGCCTCTGAGAAAAAGGTATCAGATGGGTCTGATGCTCTTTGGGTGGATGACACCTAAACGAACATCGGTACAAAGTCCCAATTTATTTCTAATATCAGAGATCAGACCTCTACTCTTGCCTGAGGCATCTAAAACAAAAAGGGGGAACTGTAGAGAGCTGCGGAATGCCACGCCTTAAAGATGGAGCTGGTTTCTGCCTTCCACCTTCCCGATGGTGAGTGCTCTCTGTCACGAACAACTCCACATTTGGCTAAGGCCAAGATCTGGCTTGCTTCCATGTATGTGGACCTATCTGCATTGCCCACATGGCACGCTGGGGTTGGCTACCCAGAGGCTATTTAAGCTGTGGGCTGGCTTTCCCCAGGGTCAGAAGATTGTTCAAGGTTCCTGAATAAACTGCATTGAGAAGAAAAAAAAAATCAGTAGCCCTCCTGTATATAAATCATAAACAGGCTGAGACAATAATAGGGAAACAACATGCTTCACAATAGGCCACAAATAATATAAAATATCTTGGTGTAACTCTAATGACAAGACCTACAATTCTCTGAAGAAAGAAAATGAAGACGCTATCAGAAGATGGAAAGATCTCCCATGCTCATGGATCCATAGGATAACATAGTGAAAACAGCCATCCTACCAAAAGCAATCTACAGATTCAATGCAATTCTCATCAAAATACCAATAGTTATTACAGACCTTGAAAAAAAAATTCTCAACTTCATATGAAAAAACAAAAATCCTGTAATAGCTATTATGTACAATGAAATAATTTCTGGAGGTATCACCATTCCTGATTCCAAGCTATGTTACAGAGCAATAGTAATAAAAACTGCATGGTATTGGCATAAAAACATATTGGTTAATCAATAGAATTGAATTTAAGACACAGAAATAAATCCACATACCTACAGCCACTTGATTTTTGACAAAGAAGCCAAAACAGTACAATGGGGAAAACATTTTCAATAAATGGTCCTGGTCTAACTGGATGTCTACATGTAGAAAATGCAAATAGATCCATATTTATTACCCTGCACTAAATTCAAGTCCAGTGGATCAAAGACCTCAACAAAAAACCAGATGCACTAAATCTATTAGAAGAGAAAGCGGGGAACAGACTTGAATGCATTGGCATATAAGACAACTTCCTGAACAAAACACCAACAACTCAGGCTCTCAGACAATAATGGAACCTCCTGAAACTGAAAAGCTTCTGTAAGCAAAAGACACTGTCAATAGAACAAAATGGCAGCCTGCAGATTGGGAAAAGACCTTCACCGACCCTATATTCAACAGAGGGCTCATATCCAAAATATGCAAAGAACTCAAGAAATTAAACACCAACAAACCAAATAATCTGATCAGGTGTAGAGATAAACAGAATTCTCAACAGGAATTTCTAATAACCAAGACACACTTATAGATAGCAATGCTCATAATCCTTAGTTAGCAGGGAAATGAAAATCAAAGTGACTCTGAGATTCCATCTTACACCTGTTAGAATGATTTAAGATCAAAAACTCAAGTGACAACACATGCTGGAAAGGATGTGGAGAAAGGGGAACCCTCCTCCACTGCTGGTGAAAGTGCACACTTATACAACCACTACAGAAATCAATTTTGAGGTTTCTCAGAAAATTGGAAAAGGTACTACCAAAAGAAGCAGCTACACCACTCCTGTGCATATACCTGAAGGAGACAACAACTCCACAAGACCAACTAACCTAGGCTCATGGGGGCTTACAGAGACTCAAGCACCAACCAAACAGCATGCATGATCTGAACTTAGGCCCCCAATGCATCTGTAACTGATGAACAGTTTGGTGTACATGTGAGTCCTCTAGTGAGGGGTGAGGGGGCTGTCTCTTACATGGACTCCGTTCCCTGCTTTTGGATCACTTCCTCCTAGCAAGGCTGCTTTACCTAGCCTCAGTAAAAGAGGAGTCTCTCAGTCCCTATGGGACTTGGTGCATTGGAGTGGGTTGATGTTGGTGGGCTCCTCTTTCTGAGAAGAACAGGGAAGGAGGGAAGAAGATGGAAGGTGGAACCTGGAGGAGAGGAGGGAAGGGGCTGCATTTGGGATGTAAAGTGAATAAATAAATTAACTTATAAAAACACCAATAAATCCCTACTCCTCTGAAACTTCCATTCTGATTAATAATAATTGCTATACACTAAGCAATAATAAGTAATTTGTATATACCACATATCCACTGTAACAACCCTGTAACAGGTTTACAGAAAACAGCAACACGGACAAGTAAACTTATTAAATTAAGAAAGTTTCTAACAGCCAGGGCTTTTGATTTATGACAATCTTCATTTAATCTTTGTGTTCCATAACACCCAAGGTTAAATAGGTCTACAAACATTAAAAAAAAATAGAGCCTTTATTAAAAGCATGGATGGAACTTAAGAGTTACTAATATACTACAGCACATTTTAATTTTATGCACATACTTTATAAGAAAGGCAAATTGATGTTTTATTGATAATTTAATGGGTTCAATGAATTTGGAGAAAAAGGAACAGTAATCCTTGGTTACATGCAGGTATTGAAAGATATGAACAAGTTTTGTCAGGGCTCTGTGCAATAGCTTCCTTGTGGCCATTAACAAAGAACATACTCCCTTTGAATACAGACATAGTTGTAACAGTTGGAGTAGGAGACGTTGACCAGAGAACCCAGACTTACAATGTATAGCTTCCGATCTTATATTCTCCCGTGTTTATTGCAGATTATAGACTCATTTGGGAACATCTATTTTATTCCAATAATTTCCATGTCCTCATTTGAAGAATCTTGTTTACTATTCCATATCTTTCTCACCATGGAGCCAAAAGATGCTGGCAACACATGAAAGTTTAAAGCAGTGGGTCTCAACCTTTCTAAAGCTGTGACCCTTTAATACAGCTCCTCATGCTGGGGTGACCCTCAACCATAAATTGGTTTTATTTTTTTTTTTGCTACTTCATAACTGTAATTTTGCTACTGTTATGAGTGATAATATAAGTGTCTGGTATGAGACCACCAAAGGGGTTGCAACACATAGGCTGAGAACCTCTGCCCATCTCTACTTCATGAGATGTTTTGTGGTCACAAACTACCCAACAATCCTCAACACTAAGCTATAGAAAAGGAAAGCCTATGAAAAGACTCAAGTTAACTTAAGAGAATGAAATAGAATAATATTTTTGTTCTTGTCCTCAGGTAATCACTGCTTTAGTAAGTGCCTACTGTACTCCTGTGGAATTATTAACCACAGAATGGCCACAAATGATAAATATCATAAACATTAAGATCAATAAATTAGCTACATATGTTAGAGTAAGTCTATTTTTGACAACATAATACATCAAATTGACAACAAAAATCAGTACTTTGAAAGGAAATCTTATTTATGCTAATGAAGCCAGCCCTGATAGGCTAGGGTCAAATAGAGGGGAGAAGATCCTCTCCTATCAGTGGACTAGGGAAGGGGCATGGAGGGATAAAAGGGAGGGTAGGTGGGAAGAGGGAGGGGCTATAGCTGGGGGGGCAGATTTAAATGAGCAATGTCCCACTGCTGTCCATTAGTGAGTGTGTGACATGCTTCTGAAATGAAACCTGAAAAAAAAATTTAATTTCTGGAATATTTTCTCGAAATCTTTGTATTATGGTTAGTTTTGATCATCAACTTGATTGGTTTAGGAAGCCCTATGCTATTAGTGAGAAACACCTTGACTGTTTACAGAGAGTTTAATGGAGGGGTCAGAAACCTATGATATATCTGGGAGGGACCATTCCATGGTCTTGGATTCTACACTTATAAAAAGAAAGGGAGAAAAAGAAACCTGAACTTCAGAATTCCTCACTCTCTGAGCCTGTGGACAGAAGATGACCAGCTGCCTCATTTCTCACAGTTTCCCTATATGGGGTGTCCTCAAAGAATAAGTCAGAGCAAACAATTTCTCCCTTAAATAACCTTCACCAGACAGTGTCTTACAGCAGAGAAAAAGCAGCTAATGCCAGGTGGCAAGCAAAAATAACAACAGCAAAAATCATCAAACTATAAAGCAATTCTAGCAGCTGTTTAGCAAAAGAAAATAAGATCAAATTCATAATGTCTGTTAGGTTTTGGTAATTGTTGTTGTCTTATCGTCTATTTATTGTTTATAATAGTAATTGACAAGGAGAATATCACCTAATAGTACCTAATGATTTCACTAGGATTTCATTCTACTGACCCCACCCGTCCCAATCACAATGGATCCTGAGCCTTTCGCTTTCCATTACAAGAAATACATTACAAGAAATAAAAGCACCATGGCTCATTTTTCAATTCTTTTTTAAAGCCTTCAGTCAATTTCAGTTCAGAAAAGAATTACAGATAGTGAGTAATTTAGGCCCTGCCCACTCATCTCTCCCCAATGAATGGCTGATGTCACCTGATCAGAAGGGACTTCCAGGATGGCTGACCTATATAAACTCAAGCATCTGCAAAAATGGGAAGCAAATGGAGCTAACCAAAGAAAAGAAACTACCATAGTAGGGAATAAAGAAAGCCCAGGGAGAGAACTGGAATAGAGAACCAAAACTTGCACCAGCACAAGTACCAGCTATTGAAGAACAAGGGGTAGACACATGTTCAGAGCTATTAAAATGTTCTTGGTATGTGAACAATACGTCTGTTATTTTGTTGAGCTGGTCTGGCTTCTGCAGAAAGGAAAACAAAGCCTTGAGTTTGTTATTACAGAGTGGGAATCTTGCTATCCCCAAGTCTCAAGAAAAAGTAGTTTTGTTTTGTTTGTTGTTATTTTTTAGGGTACTGCTTGTTATCAAGTCCTTTGGTAAGCCTGCTTGGATTGACTCTTTTTTAATTTTTTTAATTTTCATTTATTACAATTTATTCAATTTCTATCTCAGCCATGTCCCCCTCCCTTGTCTCCTCCCAATCCCACCCTCCCTCCCTTATCTCCCCCTATGGCCCTCCCCTATTCCACTGATAGGTGAGGTCTTCCTCCCTTTCTATTTGACCCTAGCCTATCAGGTCTCATCAGGACTGGTAGCCTTGTCTTCCTCTGTGGTCTGGCAAGGCTGTACCCCCCAGGAGAAGGTGATCAGAGAGCCTGTCACTGAGTTCATGCCAGAGAAAGCTTCTGTTCCCCTTATTAGGGAACCCACTTGGAGACTGAGTCTATGGGATACACCTGAGCCTGGGTTTTAGGTCCTCCCTGTGCATTCTCTTGGTTGGGGTATCAGTTTCTGCAGGGCCCCCAGGGCTCAGGTGTTTTGTTTTTGTTTTTGTTTGGCTCTGTTGGTCTCCTTGTGGAACTCCTGTCCTCTCCAGGTCTTTCTATCTCCCCCTTCTTTCATAAGATTCCCTGCACTCTGCCCAAAGTTTGGCTATGAATCTCAGCCTCTGCTTCAACACTTCAATCAGTAGGTTCTTTCAGAGGCTGTCTGTGGTAGGCTCCTGTCCTGTTCCCTGTCTTCTCCTGCTTCCAATGTCTATCACATTTGTCCTCCTGAATGAGGACTGAACATCTTCCCTAGGGTCTTCCTTATTGTTTAGCTTCTTTAGGAGTATAGATTTTAGTATGTTTATCCTACATCATATGGCTAATATCCACTTATGAGTGAGTATATACCCATGTGTAAGTCTTTCTGCTTCTGGGTTACCTCACTCAAGATGATCTTTTCTAGTTCCCACCATTTGCCAGAAAATTTCATGATTTCCTTGTTTTTAATTGCTGATTAGTATTCCATTATGTAAATGTAATACAATTTCTGCATCCATTACTCAGTTGAGGGGCATCTAGGTTGTTTCCACCTTCTGGCTATTACGAATAAAGCTGCTATGAACATGGTTGAGCAAATGTCCTTGTTGTATACTTGAGCGTATTTTGGATAAATGCCTAGGAGTGGTATAGCTGGATCTTGAAGTAGCTTTATTCCCAATTTTCTGAGAAAGCACCAGATTGATTTCCAAAGTGGTTGTACTAGTTTACATTCCCACCAGCAATGGAAGAGGGTTTCCCTTTCTCCACATCGTCTCCAGCATGCATCATCCCTTGAGTTTTTGTTCTTAGCCATTCTTATGGGTGTGAGGTGAAAACTCAGGGTTGTTTTGATTTGCATTTCCCTGATGGCTAATGACATTGAGCATATCTTTAAGTGTTTCTCTGCCACTCTATATTCTTCTACAGAGAATTGTCTGTTTAGCTCTGTACCTTATTTTTTAATTGGATTACTTGTTTTGTTGGTGTTTAACTTCTTAAGTTTCTTACATATTCTGGATATTAACCTTCTGTCAGATACAGGGTTGGTGAAAACCGTTACCAATCCGTAATGACATTTTGTTCTGATGACTGTGTCATTTGCTTTACAGAAGCTTTTTAGTTTCATGAGGTCCCATTTATTGATTGTTGATCTTAGAGCCTGTGCTGGTGGTGTTCTGTTCAGGAAGTTGTCTCCTGTGCCAATTAGTTCAAGGCTCTTTGCCACTTTTTATTTACCAGGTTTAGTGTGTCTGGTTTTATGTTGAGGTTTTTTACCCACTTAAACTTTAGTTTTGTGCAGGGTGATAAATATGGAGCATGCCTTTTTCTACATGTAGTTGGACTGACTCTTATAAGAAGGGAAAATGATATGATGTATTCTTATTCTTTATCAGAAAGCTTCCAACTGGTCAGTAGTCTTATAATGCTTCGGGGTCCTGGAACCAGATTTAGACAGTTATCCATTAAAGACCTTGGAGGCAGTTCACATTGTCATATCTCCTTCAAAACAAGAGATCTGACTTGAGTCTCACTTTTTTTCGCAGTAGAGTCCAACATATGCAGCCATTGTTTTTACATGCTGTCGATTACAAAGGAGAGGTCCAATCTCCAATATCTTCTACAATTCTCTTATTTAACTACCTTATACCACACCAAACTGAGAAAGAAGAGAATTATCACGTTGCAGAATGTATGCATGTGTAACAGGAATTTTATGGTACACGCTGCAGAGATTTCAAAACAGTAAATTCAACAGACTTGGTCACGTACAAGGTGAAATTAAAATGATGTGATTCAACAGAGAGAATCCAAAACTCTTACAGTAGGGGAGGACTAAAACAGGACACCCTCTGGGAAAACACTCACATGTGGGGACATGCCACCTGGGTAGAGCAGGGCAAAACTTGATACTTTTATTTTTGACCTTTGACCCTGGACATCTGGAAATCCAGTTTGAATCAAACAGCAGGAAGTTTTCTTTTCCATTTCAAAAACTTTGCGACAGGAGAAAGCCTTTAAGTACCTAAATTCATTATGCTACCAAAAGCTCAAATATTTATCACTTGTATGCAACACTAAGGGCAGAACATTTGGGCAGGAAATAGATCCCTCAAACATCGGAAGTTCTGGCGTGTTGTTTGTGATTATGAATCCAGACAGTAGCTCAAGTAAGTAAGATCAATCCATTACTTTGATGCTAGCCTATGTTCCAATGTGGTACACAAACTCCAATTCCTAAATCTAAAGATCATCAAAGCAGTCAATGAAACCATACACTTGTGCAATGCAGTGCACATTTTAAAGTTGTTTTCATTTGCAACAAAAATAATCTTTACCTTACATATTAAAATATCGTAAAATGATGTCTTTTCTTAGCATCTCATTTTTATTTAGACTATATTAAATATTATCTATATTATTTATTTAGATTATATTAAGAGTAAGAGGTTGTGCTGCAAAATAAGCTGGTCCTAGTGATTCAGATATGGTAGCTGTGGGAATTTAGAAAAGCAAGTTAACTTCCCAAGGCCAGTTTCCTCATCTCTATTCTGTGTACTACAGTGAATACATACCAGATTTATTATGAGAAGGGACAATAATTTCAAAGGAAAATAAAATAACAACTGTCAGTATAATTAGCCTTATTTACTTTATTATTAAAATGTTGGGAAATCCCAGAATTATAAATTGCCTATGCAAATCCAAGTAGTAATTGTGATCTTAGTAACTGTTGCAGCCCTGGGGGTCAGAGTGGCAATGTTAAACTGATCCCCTTTTCTTTATGCACACAAACCACACACAGTGATAACTGGAGGCTGGTCAACATTTTTTACTAGAAAAATTTAAAGTATTTGATTGAATTATCTTGCAGAAATCACATCTAGTTTTACTATGTGCATGAACTATCACGTATATGTTAATATTAGAAAATCTGGTGTGCATGACTTACATTGAAACCATTCTTTTCATTACTCTAGATAAAGTTTACCATGTAGCTTGCCAAAATGAATTGACTTAGAATAAAACATATTCTATTTGTAGTCTATTGCCTTTCTGGAACTGACTCAGTATTTATTTGCCAGAATTTTTTGCAAGTGTTTCACACATGCTAGAAATTCATACTTAGTTATGTGATAGGAATTCAAAATATTTACATTACCAACATCTTATGCACTTCAAAAAGGAGTATGTCTTTAAGTTCTTGTGTTAACTACTTTAGCAGGGACTAAATAATCTCTATGGCAATTATTACCTAATACTGTAATCTTAAATATAGTCTAATCGTATATAGGACTGCTATTTTTATTTAAAGTATATTATGTTATGTAAGTAATTACATTGTATATTCAATGTAAAAGAGATACCTATAGAGTAACATTAATTCTATAATTTATGATAATAATACTTTTATAATATTAAAAATAAATAACTAAAAAGATGAAAAATAGAGCCAACACCTCTATGCAGTATACCTACTGTTCCGTAAAATGAATAGCTGAAGTACCAGGTCTCAAATATGCTGTTAAATCTGTGTGTGGGAGGGCACATAACTACATTTAAGTTTCTTTTAAAAGTACATGCTTTCATTTTAGCATCCACAGTTATAATTATCACCATAGGAGTATAGTCACAAAATGGTTTGGGGGTTCTATCTTATCTTGCTTCCCATTTCTTTCTTGAAAGAAAATAAAAGTCTTTTAAAAGTCTCATGCCTGTGTTTTCTTTTTCTGTGCACTCCACACAGCATAATGCTTTCTAAAACTGCACATGCGGTTCCCACTAATGGAACATGCATGCATCGAAGGGAGACTAAAACCCGCTGAATGCCATTCTTCTTTGAGGTACCATGAGCACTCTCTCCCCGACACGCACCTTCTGACAATCCCCTTTATAAACTCTTTGACACTTTACTGTCAGCCTAATTAACTCATCATTATCTTGAATATAAAGAAGTAGAACCTTTCCAGACAGACACCTCTTAGTGTACATGACCCAAACACAGAACTTTTTTTTTCTTACCTACACAAAATATTTTCATGGTGCTTTTCCACCATAGCATTGTTGATTGTGTTTTGTGGAAGAATATAGACAGATAAGAGGAAATTGATGTACAATATTTATGGATATCATAAGGAGTCTTATTAAAATATCTTATGGCATGTAGTTCTTCTGTACTTAGTAAACATTGGCAAAACTAGGAGCAATCAATTTTTCAGACACAAAAGAGGATAGACCATATCGTCTAAATTTAGAGCTATTTCCTAGTCCCAGGCATCAAATATTTGATATCATATTCTCTGTATTTAGCACAGGAGTAACAAGGCACAGGAATACAACTGTGTTCTGTGGTATAGAGTATGTGTAAAACCCAACATTTATGTAATCTTACAAATTCAGTGCAATTCAAATCAAAATCATCATACTATTCTTCACTGAAATAGAAAAAAACAAAAAACAAACAAACAAAAAAACCAACCTCTTAAAATTGATATGGAAGCATGGAAAATCCTAGTAGCCAAAGCAGTTCAGAGCAAGAAAAGTACTTTTAAAGGTAGTCCTACAAGTACTATTCTAGTTTTATTTCTGTTGCTGTGATAAAGTATACTAACAAAAGTAACTTGTGGGGTAAAGAGATTTATTTCAACTGATAGTTCCAGGTGATAGTCCATCACAACACAGAAGTCACAGTGGCAAGAGCTTAAGGTATACACAGCCAAAGGCAAGACCAGAGTCAAATGGATGCAGATGTGCTTATCTGTTTGACTGTGTGTACTCAGCTCCACTGATAGCTTTTATACAGTTCAGGATGTTCCTTCCTTCCCTAAGTAGTGGTGCTGTCCATAGCGGGCAGAGTCTTCTCATGTCAATGAACTTAGGACAATCCCCCATAGACATGTCCAACCCAATGTAGACAAACTTTCATTGACACTCTTTACCCAGATTATTGAAAGCTGTGTCAAGATAGCGATTACAGAGTTCATGCCAGAGACAGTCCCTGTTCCCCTTACTAGGGTATCCACTTGGATACTGAGCTGCCATGGACTACATCTGAGCAGGGGTTCTTGGTTATATCCATGCATGCTCCTCGGTTGGACAATCAGTCTCAGACAAGGCCCTCTGCCCAGATATATTTGGTCCTTGTGGAGCTCCTGTCCTCTCCAGGTCTTACTAACTCCCTCTTCTTTCATATGATTCCCTGTACTCTGCCCAAAGTTTGGGCATGAGTCTCAGCATCTGTTTTGATACACCGCTAGGTAGACTCCTTCAGAGCCACAGAGGAGGACATTGCAGGCAGTCCTGTTGAGACCTAATAAGCTAGGGTCAGATGGAAGGGGAGGAGGACCTCCCATATAGGTGGACTTAGAGAGGGGTGGGGAGGAGATAAGGGAAGGAATTGGGAAGGAATGAGGGAGGGAGCTACATCTGGGATACCAAGTAAATAAACTGTAATTAATATAAAAAATAAAAATTTAATTTAAAAAGATAGTGATTAAAATTGTCACAAACACTATATCTGATTTCAATTTATTCCATTAAGCAATGATGATTTTTTAAAGAGACATGGTACTATCAAAAACAGGTGTGTAGATAAATGGAATAAAATAGAGGGTCTAAATACTAATTCACACCCAAGTACAACCATCTGACATTTTACAAAGATGCCAAAATTAAATAAGTAGCCCTGGAAAAAACTGGCCATCTACATGCAGAAGAATAAGAATAGATCCTTTATTTCTTATCTGTATAAAACTCAACTCCAAATGAATCAACCGCTTCTATAAAAACTAAAACTCTGAAGCTGTAAGAAGGAAAACATAGTGAGTATGCTACAAAATACAGGCACAAAGGACTTCTTTCATTAAGACTCTACTCTCTCAGGAAATAAGGTCAATGATTGGCTATGAAACTATGAAGCTGTACAGAAAAAGAAGCTGCCAACTGCGAAATGAAGCATCTGACAGAACAGAAGAAAAGTCTTGGACAGCTATAAGTCTGATAGAACATCAACATCAAGAATGCATGGAATTATGAAATGTGCAGATCAATTTGAGATAGCTGCACTGAGGTAACCCACATCCAGGAAGATGCAAATGGGCTACTCTTTCTCATATATGAAAGAGTGCCTATCTTTAGAGATTTAACTCTAAGTACCCGTAAAAGCCAGAAAACTGGTGAGGGGACAAGGTGGTGAGATTAGAATAACCTAACTGATATGAAAGTAGAAAGAGGAAATATTGAGGTTGGAGGTGTCTAACAGGGGTGGGGTGGAGGGAAGAGGGAGATGGTGGAGGTAAACAAAACAAGGGGTGTAGGAAAAAAGCCATATTGGAGATTATTATGAAAAACAGTTAAAATATAAGTTAAAAAATAATAAAGATGAGAAAAGAAGTATTATTTTTGGCTGTGTAGAGTTACTCCTGGAAGCCATAGGTTGTTAAAACAAAGATGCTAGTGTCAACTGTGGGATACCTCCTTACAAGCTCTTTGTCAGGGAGACTCTAGAGGTTACTAAAACAATACAAGCCCTTAGCATTTCTTCTGGTTGCCTGATGGAAATGAGTGATAAGACCCTGTTGCCGAAGACACCATAGACCTCGGTTGTAAAATATATTGAAACCATGCTGGAACAGTGCTTCAAGCTTCCTCCCTCTTCTCCAGCTTTTATGATACCAGAAAATGCTACTCAGGCAGCTAGAGAAGAAAGCACATCAGAGGTCTTAACCAGCTGTGAACCTAACAAACTATAACACCAAACCACAAGACAAAATGTTTTCACTGGTTCAATAGTGACACCATAGTTAAAGAGGCAATGAACACTCTTTGCTTAGATTTCAAGAATACCCAGTATTTGAGCCTGGAACTGTAAACCTGGTTTAAAAAAAAAAAAAACTGATGTCTGGACATATAATAGGACCTACAGAGGGACTTATTAGTGTCATTTAGCAAAATGATTGGGTATCATGCCACATTCTAAGCATCTATGTTTCTGCCTAGAGAAAATTTCTGTTCTTAGCCTTAATCAGAGAAGCCTGTCTTTAGAGTGTTTACCACACACTCTTGGCTTCTCAAATTGCTCAGAAAAACAAAGATTAGTCTAGAGCTCATTTATAAATAGGATATTTATTCCATACTTTGTAAGGTTCAAGAAATATAATAGAAGAGGAAGAAGAAGAAGAAGAAGAAGAAGAAGAAGAAGAAGAAGAAGAAGAAGAAGAAGAAGAAGAAGAAGAAGAAGAAGAAGAAAGAGAATTCAATAGCCATAATATATGGAGAAGGGCAGTGAAATGTTATCTTCCGGGTATGGCAGAGCCCTTGCAATCATGAGTTTGCAACAGCTGTGGTTGTCTGTACTGGGGCTTTACAAGGCTCAACCTATCAATAGTCATGGATATTGGAGGGGCTCATAAGGACCTATTTCTCCCTTCTGAACTATTGGCTACTGGAACATTATGAGGGAGGGAGAGCCAGTATGTCAGATATGTGCTCACTGATGAGCTCACAAGCTTTATTGGATATCTGTAAAATCATGGTCATAAAGAATGACCTAGTTAAACTTAGTGGCCCAATGAACACAACAAAAAGACCTGAACATAGGGAAAGGACTTGTAGTGAGGAGGGTACACAGACGTGAGGAGGTAAAAGAGGATGCTATATGGGAGTAGTGAGAATATGATCATGGTGCCAAACACAATAAATAACACAATGTTAGTGATCATTTGACCATTACTGCGTACATTAATTTATATTTGTGAAGGTTAAACGCAGAGACATTTCTGTCAGTTTTTCTACAGCTATTGAATAATGTCCGTTCAATTAAATTTGAATTGCATGTATGCTTCATTGAAGTATACTTTTAATTGTATTATATAGTCTCTGTCTTTAGGGATTTAAAAATTGTTCAGGAAATTCAGAGAACAAACTCAAAAGCACATCCCAGAGGGAAACAATGTTGTGATTGCAAACTTGGAGTCTAATAAAGAATGAAGTGAAGGCCTAATGATTCTGCTTTTCAGCATCGAGAAAGGAAATCTAAGAGACAGAGAAGCTGGCTGTTAGGTGAGTGGAAAGTGCGAAGCATTAGAGCAGACTTTAGTTGTACAGATGAGCTCAATTACCCAAATCCACATTCTCTCCTTTTCTGTTAGAAGCCGTGTGTTAACATGGAACGCACTTCTTCTGCATATGGGAATCCTGTCTTTGTATTTGTGTGCCCAACTGTGACACGATAAAAACAAGAAAGGTGTTGTAAGTGTCTAAGAGTTGGCATGGTGTTAATGATTCTGTCATTTGTAACTCCATCTGTAGAACACTGACGATGATATAGACCAATTAAAAAAAACACAAAGAAAATGATTATGCAGACATAATATATATACTTTATTTCTTAGTGCAGCCAGAAATAGGCACAGCTACGTATGAACTTGACACTTACAAGCCTTGGCTGCCTCAGCATTACAACTAAGAGCAGCTTTCTAGCTTGTGCTTTGTACTCAACACAGGTATTTGTTCTGCAAAAACAAACAAACAAGCTTCAAGGAAACCTTATGCTAGGAATCATGTTTTTTCCAAAGAACTGAGATAAGCGGGTTCAAATTTTATATTGATGTAGACAGTTATTTTCATTTTTAAAAAGTTGTTTGAGATGTTCTAAGAAAATAAAACACTGCAGAGGGTTTGAAGCATGGCATTCAACTTCCACAATAACCACGCATAGGTCATGCCACCCAAGAACCATTTTATTGAACACCATTTGTAAATTATTTCCTATCTAAATTGTGTGTATGATATATATGCTTATTATTGTGTGCTAACCGCTTATAATAAACCTAGTGTCAGTTTATAAAGCTACCAGCTTTTATGTAAGACAAGTTTGTGTTCTCTCGTATAAGGCAGATAGTCATTAGAATTCATGAATCTGACTCTTTGGAGTCATTATTATTAACTTTAAAATATAGCATTTCATTAATCGTTTGAGAATGTCGTGCGTGCATAGAATGTAGTTCTATGATTTCACCTCCATTCTGCTCCATAATTTTCCCCGGATCTATGCATTACTTCCCTACCCCCCAACTTCATGTCCTTTTTTAAAAAAATAACCCCCTGAGTTCTATTTGTGTTTCCCATGTACTCCTGGGTGTGGGTTCATCCACTGGAGTATGGTGGATCTGTGAGAAGCAGCCACATTCTAACGGAAGACCAACTCTCTTCTAGCATTAACTATTGATAGCTTCTCAGCTCTGAATGATGGTCCATGAGTCCCTCCCGCCACCATACTGGAATATGAACTGGCTTGATCTTGTGTAGGAAACTAGAGCTGCTGCATGTTTCTGAGTGAAATGATCCTATCATGCCATGTTTTGCTCCTGTTCACCTTTATCTTTGACTCCTAAAATATTTCTGCTCCCTGTTATACAAAATTCCCTGAGTTATGGGACAAAGACCTGTTTTCTAACTTGCTTTCTGTTGTCATAATAAATACCATGACCAAAAAGAAATTGTGTTAGTCTGTTCTGTTGCTGTGCAAAGACACCATGACCACAGCAACTATGGTCATGTTTTGCTTCACATTTCAGGGGCTTACTCCATCATCATAATGGCAGGGAGTATGACGTAGGAAGATGTGGTTCTGAAGAAGTAGCTGAGCGCTCCAGATCCACCAATAGCAGATCCACAGGCAGCAGGAAGAGCAGAGACTTTGGGCTTGGAATGAGCTTTAGAAACCTTAAAGCCCAGTTGAGCGATTTGCCATAGGGTATCAATTTGCTCCTGCATGAGGTCAATCCTCTGATTGAACACCATCAAGCTTCCTTTTAGTTGAGCATTAATTCCTTTATGTACAACTAAGGCATGAGCTACATTGGCTAAATAATTATTCAGGGTCTGAGCAGTCTGCCCAGTATGACTCATGGCTAATGCCCCGGTGGTAGCTCCAACAGCCGCCAATGAGATGGTAGTAACAATGGTGGCTATAGTTCCAAGATCCCTTTTCTGTCTGAAGAGAGTCATAGCGTGAGGGGCATCAACAGGCACAGGCACCCAGTGAGGCATGCGAGTAACCAGGGCATACCTAAATTGAGTCACTAGCATATAACATGAGAATTTTTCCTGTGCTGCAAATCTGTCTAAACAATTATCGAGCTATATTTTAAGTAATTGGACTGGAGAATTCGATACTACGATGGAGCAGCTGAGAGTGGCCATTGTCACAGTAAATTCTACCAGAGTGGACACAGGACTAGCCACAGGATTATCAACATGGATTGCTGCAGCCATGAGTCATCTGAAGGAATGGGCGGGCATGGGAGCGTTAGCAGGCCTTCTGGTGTTGGTCTCCTTGGTTTGCCTGTGGTATATATGCAAGATTAGAGTCTCACAACAGGGTGATGCAGCCATGATCATTCAGGCCTTTACAGCCATTGAAGCAGGACATTCTCCCCAAGCATGGTTGAATACCATAAAAAGCTAAAATGTTAACGCTCAGGATGCGAGGCTAAGCACTGCACTCAGGGTCAGCCGCTTTGGACCCAGAGAAGAGCATGTCTGATTGCATGCGGGTTGATACCCCAGGTCCCGCCTCTGAGAAAAAGGTATCGGACGGGTCTGATGCTCTTTGGGTGGATGACACCTAAATGAACATCGGTACAAAGTCCCAATTTATTTCTAATATCAGAGATCAGACCTCTACTCTTGCCTGATGCGTCTAAAACAAAAAGGGGGAACTGTAGAGAGCTGCGGAATGCTATGCCTTAAAGATGGAGCTGGTTTCCGCCTTCCACTTTCCCGATGGTGAGTGCTCTCTGTCACGAACAATTCCACATTTGGCTAAGGCTGAGGATCTGGCTTGCTTCCATGTATGTGGACCTATCTGCATTGCCCACGTGGCACGCTGGGGTTGGCTACCCAGAGGCTATTTAAGCTGTGGGCTGGCTTTCCCCAGGGTCCAAGGATTGTTCAAGGTTCCTGAATAAACTGCATTGAAAAAAAAAAAAGAAAAGAAAAGAAAGAAACCTTAAAGCCCATCCCCAGGACACACTTCCCCAAAATAGAACCATAATCCTAAACCTTTCAAATAGTGTCACTCCCTGATGACCAAAAATTCAAGTCTATGAGCCTTCGGGAGCCATTCTCATCCAAACTGCCACATCAACTTAGAAAGGAAAGTTTTATTTCAGTTTACACTTCCAGGTCACAATCTATCATTGAGGAAAGGCAAGGGAGGAACTAAACATGGAAGAATGTTGCTTCCTGGTTTGTTCACTGGCTCATGCTTAGCTAGCCTTATTATACAGCCCAAACCCAACTGCACAGAGAAATGCTGGCCCAGTATATTGGGCCAACCAATATCAATCATCAAACAAGACAATCTCTCAGACAAATACAGGCAAATCTAATCGGAGGATTTCTTTGCTTGAGGTTCCCTCTTCCAAACTGACTCTAAATTATATCAAGTGGACAATAAAAATTAACAGTCAGAATTTTGTCTTTAAGACTCATTTGTTGAACTGAACTACTAGAAATTTTACTGTAGCAGAAGCTCCCTGAATTTTGATTGGATTTGTTTCTCATCCTGTAATGTGCAGGTACGCTTCATCAACAATTTTCGAGTGTCTATTCCCTTAGCCAAATCAGCACAATGTCATCAATGTAATTGAACTGTGTAATACCTTGGAGAAAAGACAGAGATCCAAGATCTTGGACAGAGGGCTAGAAAATTAATATACTCTCAAGGTAGAACAGTAAAGGCATACTAATGACTTACTGGAAGCTAATTGAAAATTGCTTGTGATATTCCTTATGGTCATGCATAGAGAGAAAGAAAGGAATCCTGAAGTTAAAAACCATGTACCAGAAATCAGGGGAGTTGATATCTGTTTAAAGAAGGAAACTGTATTTGTACAACATCTGTGACTGCAATCAAGACTTAACTTTTTGTAAATTAGCTGTCATGCTCCATGCCCAAGAGGAAAGCTAGAGAGAGATGGGGTGGCATCACGGCCATGTAACTTTAAGATCTTGATGCTGGCATTAAGCCTTTTAATCCACCCAAAAATGTGTTTTATCACAATCAAAAATTAATTAATACACCCCATATATCTTTATATGTATGCTACTATCCACTCAAGTGAATGATCCTCTATCCTCAGTTAACCCTTTCTGGAAATGCCCTTACACCCCACCCAGAGGTGATTTTCTTTGTTTATTCTAGATCTAATCAAGTCAGTAATCAAGATTAATAATCACAGACACCATCAGTTCAATTGGGAGAAATAGAAAAGTCAAATGAATCCTTGCAGCACAAGTCTTTGAAAACGTTCTGTGCAATAATTTATTGTATACACTTTATTTTGAGCTTACGTACAACATAAAATTGATCAATTATTTTCAAATATACGTGCAATTTTAATAATTTTGAGCACGTTAGATCTGTCTTCTCTATAGAATGAAGTTTTTTCTAAACTATACATTCTGAAAAAAATACATCCATTCAAGAAAGACTATATAAATTGGTAGTTTTGTCTATTGACTACAAATTATATTTTTAAAAAACATTAAGTATGACATCATTAGTTGTAATGCTAAATCAAAGGTGAAAATATATTTATTAAATGTATCTGTAATAATCTGTTACTCATTCATGTGTTTACTTTGTTATTAATTTAAAAATCAAAGAATAAGCAATAAACTATTCTAAATTAGAATCAGGCATGTACATTTTATTAAACCTCAGTCATAAGAAATCACAGCTTTATACATTTTTGTCACTAGGAACTTAAAGGAAACAAAATATCATTGTTTTAATGACTTATTAGTGTTACTCACAAATTCAGAAGCTTGCCACATGCAGTAATAAGTTTTAATTCACATTTTGCTTTGGCCTTGTAGGTTCCTCTGGTCTTTTAAAAAACTGCACCCACTGGTTCACTAGTATCATGGGAGTATCCAAACACTGCCACCATTATCAGGCCAAGAACCTGTGGCTAACTCAGGCCATAGACCTTAGGGGAGAGGACAGGACCAAATATAATCTACTACTAAGCTGACCCCTAGTGACTTATTGTTATAGCCATGGATTAATATGTCTCTCAACCTTTCATTGGAGAAATTTCTGTGTACAGTGACCAACCAACACAGAAGCCTAAGGTGTAGAGGATAGCGACTGAGGAAAGAACAGTCCTGAATGGAATAACTGTATCACAGATCTTCCTCCCAAGGCTCAGGGTCATTTTAAAATCAGAGACAGAAAGACTGTAAGAGGAAGAGGTGGTAGAAAAAGAGGTTTGTTTTGTTTTGTTTTTTGTACACAGAATAGCAGTTGCCCATGTGAAGAGTGGTTATGACCACCTCAGTCATCTGTGGACCTAATGACAATTCTTAGATGTGAGAGGGAAAGTCAATTTTAAGAGTGTAGCCCTGAAATTCAACAACGGTTGGAAGGCCAGACATCTAAGAATACATGAGCATCAAACTGGACTTAATGGGATTCTTTTTTAATGGGCATACAAAATTAGGTATGTTGGAATGTGGTGGATCTGAGAGGACTTGGGGGACCAGAATAAATCATAAAAAATATTATATGAAATTCTCAAAGAGCTAATAAAGAAAAAAGTAAATTTGCATAGGCCCTTGCTTCCTCTAATGTGAATCCTGGATCTTGTGTTCTTTCCCAAGAGTACACCTCTATCTATTGGAGACTTCTTATTCCATCAATTGCAAGGGGTACTTCTCCTTCATGTTTTTACTTTTTAATTTTTTTTTATATTTTTTAAGTTTTATGTCAAATAATTCTCTGTTAAGGTGCAAAAGCAAAACAACATATTGCTGCAGGATATGTGGCAGCATTTCTAGACTCTATCCATTAGATACCAGAAAAGAACTGCAGTTTCAAAAATAAAAATTGTCTACAGACGTTCTCTAATACTATTCGAGAGGCAGATAACATGAGCCAGTTCAGCTTCATCATGACCATCACATGACAAAACATAAACTGACCTGAAAACAACAGCAATGTGAAGAATTTAACTACCATTTTTAGGTAATCAAAATCTGGACCAGAAACGCCGTTAACTCGCAATTAATAATTATGTTCACAAACATCCTGTTTCCAGCATATCCCTGAAGACCGAGAAAATGAACTTCAATTTGTTTATCTTCAAATACAGTAGAGTTTGATTTTATGATAAATCAGACAGCCCTGAAATGAATAGCTATCAGGTGCAGGATATTATTACAGTAATTTATAACACATAACACAAACAACTCTTCTAGAATGATGAATTATCTTTCTAATGATGGTTCTATCATAATAGATCAATTACTAGACATGTGAAAGATGAATACAATTAGGCTATTTGATTTTTAGTATAGAAAATTGTATCAAAATGGTTTCATACTTTTTTTTTACTTTCTATTGTTATATCTTAATGCACATAAACCACTCTTATATATTTTATTATCTAATTCTGTTTTCAACAAAAATGCAAATGTATAAAAGTACAATTCTTTGCAAGTATGAAATACTAAGATATTGTATCTCTTAACATTACTTTGAATGTAATAGGGTCACAGTGGCCCCTATTTCTGGTGTTTATCCTTTTTATAATATATTCTTTTGTGTAACATCTGAAGAAATTTAACTACTATTTCTAGGCTAATCACGGGCTGCAGCCCAGAAAATATAGCTTTGTGAGATTATCTGAAGTAGGAGAAAAAAAAAATCACCCTAAATTTACCATCTAGGGATAGACCAGACGATCAGATTAAAAAAAAAAAAAAAAAAAAACAGAAAAAGAAAAAGAAAACCTTTCTTGCATGTTTATCGTCATTCTTGCTGGCAAGTTCATCTATCCTGTTTCTGCTATATTCCTTTTTGGTTTTGCTTGTTTGTTTGTTTGTTTGTTTTTGTTTTTGCTTTTTGGTATTAGAACCAGCTTTCTCAGTCTTTCACCATAGGATGAAGACCAACAACTCTCCAAGAATCGTCTAGGCCATTAGCGTTAGATTGCAACTACTTAGACATCAAGGCTCTAAGTAGACTAAGCAGCTACTGTGGTCTTGGCCTTTCCAGTGTGAGGCAACTATTATTGGACTACCTGGACCATGTTGTGTAATCCAATCTAAAAAATCCCTTTTTAATATATGCATATTCATTCTATCAGTTCTTTCCTTTAGGGAATTCTGTCTAATCCAGCGAGTTCATCCAAAATCTATCATCTAGAGCTAAAATTTATTTTAGATATGAATTCACCATTATAGCTTATTTAGATTTTTTTTAATTCAGTGATGTATATACTTAATATATTAATAGGGAAAAAATTACCAACAAAGTGAGGATATTTTAGTACCAGGTAGAAAAATTGTATTTCCAGTTTTCAAAGCGATTATAATATAGTGAAGAAAAGAAACACAGAAGCAGATTGTTTCAACAAGTATATGTTTCTATTTTAGACTTGTAGAAAACAGATCTGGGAAAGGTGGTATAGCTATGTATACTTTTCTTCACAAAATGGTTGTGAAGTGGGACTCACCAGTCTGAAAGAATAAAGAAACATGTGGTAGGAAATTTACTGATAGTAGCAACAACAAATAGTCATTTTATAATAGGAAGCAGGGCTTTTTCTTCACTTATTATTTTTTCTTAAGGCCTTCAACAATCCAACAATACAGACATTAACTTCACTTTATAAATGAAAATATTGGGCGTTTAGGTAACAGTTTTTTTAGTGATATAGAATTCCTCTAATGTCTCTCAGTGTTTTTACAATAATATACCCCCAGTTGAGAGATATTCTACTGACTCTTTTTCTGACATTTTCTACTTACATAATCTTCACCTTTCCTCTTCTTCCCACCAGATGATGTTTTTTCCAGTAACATTTTTTTTGAAGTATCAAACGTACGCTTAGATTTTTCAAACACCTACTTTATTTAAAGTTCTTAAGCTCCTTTACCAGCCTTCCAATACCCTGATCCTAGGTAGGAGATTAGTGGGGAAAAGAGGCGATAGACTGTTAAAGGGAAGGAAAGACCCAACCATTCTAAATTGCCAATAAAAACTCAGGAGCCAAATGCTGGAGTGAAAACCAGCTAGCTCAGAGAGGGAGAGAAAGTAACCAGCTAACCTTCCTTCTCAGCTCAGGTCTTAATGGAAAAAAAAAAAAAACAAAAGGCTCACTAGCTCAGCTGACAGCCCAGGAGCAAAGGGCCTAAAAAAAAAAAAAAAAAAAAAAAAAAAAAAGGCCAAGGGTGCTGCTAGGCTAGCTTAAAGCCCAAAAAAAATCCTGAGCTAAAGGCAGACCTTGAGCTACTAATAGCCCTTTTTCTCCAGGCTGCCTAAAACACCCATCGGCTCAAAGTCCCTCCTGCTCTTTAATCTCTGTCAGCTAGTTTCCGGCTCCGCCTCTCGATCTAGGGTTACCTTTGTTGGATCCAGTACACAGAGAGCTCTTGGATTAAAGGTGTGTTCTAGGAATGGGTGAAACATACCGTAATCACCTGTTTACAATAAACGGAATGTTCTTGGATTAACAGTCTGCGATAGGGCTCAACGACACCAAACAAAGAGGGTTTACACAATTTTGGGGTTCACAGTGGGATCAAATATCTTGCGACAGTAGACCTCTTTCACCTACTTCCTGATGATAGGGGTCTGTGGGTTCTTTGGGAATTACCAAACTCAGTCGTCAGGATACCAGCAGTCTAGCAAAGCAGCTGTAGCAACACACAGCAGCAGAAGTGGCTAGACTCTACCCAAATAGCGTGAGTCCACCGACCCAGCATGAGCAGTTCTCTGAAGCCTTTCCCTCTATGAGGACCAGTGAAGGATGTGAACCGAAGCATTACAAAAGAGATGCAGAAAGCATTCTCTCACTGTCTGTGGACTTCTCAAAGTCCACACTAGGATGTTTTACAGCTCATAAAAACCACTCCCATCCCAAGAGGTAGCTTTTAGCTGACCAACATCTTGAGCCCTCTTGTGGGAGCTGTTTTCTGCAGGGGGCAGGAGGGGCATCCTGTTTTCTACAGGGTAAAAACATTCCCATATCCAAAGCTTGAGACCAAAACAAAAAACATATTCACATGAAACATTTGAGTTTCCAAAGGAACCAGGAAATTCCACTTCAACCAAGTGTTCTGTATATAACTTCTGGGCTACATACACATATGTACACACACACACACACTCATGCACAAAACAAATGTTAAGTGATTACTTAGATAATGTCCTTTGAACCATCTTTGGCAATTTACACAGAAATACACCCAGAAGTGAAAGTGCTCACTAAATGGTGAAGGAGTGTTTAGGGTCATTGTAGGAGAAACACCGCAAAAAGATGATTCATATGTCTTCTTAGAAAGAACTCTGTATTTCTGTGGATGACAGCTTTAACACTGGGGATGGAAATCGGGGCTTTACACATGCTGGCCAAGTCTGATGTCACCAAGCTTCCATCTCAGCGCTTAATTTATTCTAACTCATGATCATTTTAGAAAAATAACAAAAAATAAATAAATGATGAAGATAGAAATATAGAAAACAGAGAGAGGATAGATTATAGATAGATGATAGAGATTTATAGATAAATAATTATTGTACTTATAAAAGTTGAGAAGATGTTTTAGGAAAGCAATCAGCTAATCGCTACCAGCAATTATTGCTTACTTCGGCAATATGTTTTTCTTGATGAAATGGTTTACTATGGTAAGTTGTAGAGCCTTTTCTCAAAAACTTAGCTCTGTATATGTGTGTGTACATGTGTGTGTGCATGCATGCCTAGGTTCATGTACCTGCCTGTGTAAATGTGAATGCCAGTGCACATATGCCGTTGCACTTATGTAGAGGTCAGAGTGTTGAGATGGCATAGGGTGTTAGTTCTAGCTTTCTGCCTTGGTTGAGAAATGTCTCCTTTTACTTAGGTCTAAGCCTTGTCTTTCTGGTTTTTATTTCCACAAACTCTTTTGAGCTGGTTACATTCTAATTAAGACTGTTTTGAGACATTTTATGGATTAGTTTTGTGGAGCAATAAAGATTCAAAAACAATTAGCTTTCAGAGGCCATCTGTGGTAGGCTCCTGTCCTGTTCCTTGTCTTCTCCTAGTTCAGATGTTTACCCTGTTTGCCTTTCTGAATTAAGCATCTTCCCTAGGGTCTTCCTTGTTGTTTAACTTCTTTAGCACTATAGATTTTAGTATGTTTATCCTATATTATATGTGTATTATCCACTTATAAGTGAGTATATACCATGTGTGTCTTTCTGCTTCTGGGTTACCTTACTCAGGATGATCTTTTCTAGTTCCATCCATTTGCCTGAACATTTCATGATTTCCTTGTTTTTAATTGCTGAGTAGTATTCCACTGTGTAAATGTACAAAAATTTCTGTATCCATTCTTCGGTTGAAGGACATCTAGGTTGTTTCCAGATTGAAGCAGATGCTAAGACTCACAGCCAAACTTTGGGCAGAGTGCAGGGAATCTTATGGAAGAAGGGAGAGATAAAAAGAGCTGGAGGGGACAAAAGCTCCACAAGGAGACTAACAGAGCCGAAAGATTTGGGCTCGTGGGGTCCTGCAAAGACTAATGAATCAACCAAAGACCATTCATGGAGAGGACCTAGACCCCCTACCCAGATGTAGCCCATGGGCAGCTCAGTCTCCATGTGGGTTCCCTAGTAAGGGGAGCAGGGTCAGTCTCTAACATGAACTTGGTTGCCTGCTCTTTGATCACCTCCCCAAGGCTGGGTGGCCTTACTAAGTCACAGAGAAAGAGGATACAGACAGTCCTGATGAGAACTGATAGGGTAGGGTCAGATAGTAAGGGATGAGAACCTTCCCTATCAGTGAACTAAGAGAGGGAGATATCAAGGGAAGAGGGAGAGAGGGTGGGACCTGGAGGAAATGGGGGAGGGGGCTACAGCCAGGATAGAAAGTGAATAAATTGTAAATAACAATAAATTTAAATTTATAAATTAGCTTTCACTTGTAGTGAATTATAAAATGACCTTCTGAAATATTTTCATAACTTAATCCCTAGAAATTGAATATGACCTTTTTTGAAATTTAAAAAATAATCTCTTTGCAGATGCTGTAAGTCTAGGATCAAAATGTGAGGTCTTCTTGGACTAGGTAGGTGAACCATAAATCTAATGACAAGTGTACTTATAAAAGGAAAAAGGGAAGAACACAAAATCATAGAATAAAAAGTCATCTGAGGACAGAGCAGAGATAAGATGGTTTCTAGACCAGTAAGAGAATGTGTTTCTGAAGCTTACACCGGAACTTTGTTAAGTTCTATGACAACCACTGGAAATGAATGTATTGGTCATTCTAAATTTTCATAAAGAATTCTAATACAACATTAATCTTCCTCAGATATATAAACCTGAACTTAATTTTGTTGCCAAAGCTTGTAAAACAATCAAAAAATATAAAGAAAAGAAGAGATACCTTTTCGGAGAAAAGTTCAAAGAATCCATAAACATCCAATGCTTGAAGAAATATCTAAACTAGATCAGTCACTGATATTCAAACAGAAAATGGAATGGCCAGAAAACAAATACCATTAGAAATATCTTTTGTTATTGGCCTTTGAATATTGCATTTTTCAGAAATGCTCAGTTGCTTTATTCCACAGTGTTACTTCCACAGTTGCTTCTTTTTCTTGGTAACCTAACACCTGCCAAGAAGCAAGTTAAACATAGAGGGTTTTATTTTGTCATTAATTCCTAAAAGTACATTTCATCATGGCAAGGAAACCATGTATGACAGCAGAAACCATTGGTCTCACAGCATCACAGGTCCGGAAACAGAGAGCACATGAGTTGATCCAACTATAAAACCTGAAGGCTCTCCCCCAGTGATGCACCTCCTTCAGCAAAGGTTATGCAAACTTTCTAAAATAGTGCCACCATAATATCGTGGTCATTTCCATTAAAACTGTGGCATACAAACAAAATGGAAAATAATCCTATCCTTAGGCAAAATGTCTTTCCCACAGAGATGAGAAAGTTGATGTGATTTTATTTTTATAAATCAATAGTACTTTGTTGACAGATTTAAATATTTTGTAGTTTATATTAAAGATCAGGAGGATAGTGCCATGCTGAACATCAGAAACTCAGGGTAACACTAAGAGAATCAAGAAAGTGATGGACAAAATGGAAGAGGAAGAGAAACAGAAGGATGTCAGTACAATGAAGAGAGAGAGAACTGGAGACTTGAGGGTAGTGAGGAACAGCCTCATATGAGTACCTGCTGATAGCATCTAGGACCATGGCAGGGTCCTGGCCTATGCTGCCACCTGGGGGCCACATCTGGCTTTATGACCCTGCAGAATCAGAAGTCTGATAAGACCAAAGGCCAGGCAGGCAGACATCCCAGGTCTGGGCTACTGCCCAGGAAGATGTTGACATCTGAGGGCTATACAGAGCTGGCCTCACCCCTTGTCTGGGCATCTTGGGAGAGCTGGCTCTGAAGAAGTGAAAGTAGGAAAGCTGACCATACCACCAGCCAGCTGCAGGACTCAGGAGAGCAGGCTCTGCTCCTAGCCTGGGCAGCACAGTAGACTTGACTCTGGTGACAGGGACACAGGCAAGCCAGCCCTGAGGGCGTAAGCGTGGGAGAGCTAGCCCTCCACTTGTCTACCATGGATGATGTGAATGAAGGAGTGATGTCCTCCCCTACCCTTGCTTCTTGCCACCTATGACAGATGGAAGCACTAGCCCTGTCCCTTACTGGCTGCAACACTCGGGAGAGTGGTCCCTGTACCTTGCCCGGACAGCACTATAGAACTGACCGTGGACATGTAAATTTCTGGTGAGCCAGGCCGAAGGATGTGAGCACAGCATGGGAGAGCTCTTGTCTGCTGTGCAGTGGCGTAGATGAGGAAAAGATGCCCTATACTCCCTAATCCCTCACCACCTATGGCAGGGTGGAGAGCTGGCCCAGGCTCATGGAAGTGGGAGAACTGGGCCAGCCCCTCTTGTGCTGCAGTTCTTGGGAGAAGAGGCCCTCTGCCTCACCTAGGCTTCACAGTACAGTTGACCCTGATGACGTCAGCAAGGATGAGCCAGCACTGAGGTCAGGGGAGCTAGCTCTTCCCTTGCTGGCAGTGGCATTGGATGAGCCACCCAGGGCAGGGCAGGAGAGCTCGCCATTACTGTGGGTTCAGGAACGCTGGCAGGCTGACCAGCTCAGATACCTCCCAGGCCCACCCAACATCTACCCAGTCAATGAACTACTAGAGTACATGAAGTTGACAGTCCTACAGATGCACAACTACAGGATCTCCAGGACACAGGGAATCAACAGGATACCTTAGAGGAGTCCTAGTGAGGCTCCAGTGTTGATAGTGTAGCATAAGCCAGAGGCCTTGTACTAGGATCAGACCAATGAGTCATTGAAATGAACATTTGCAAGCAAAGAAGTGTGGACAAAAGGGATATACTGTGGGACACACTGTGACACATAGAACTTTCACAATGAGGTTTTTTTCCTCTGTTCTTGGGTTGGGGGAAGGTTGCAAGGGTGGAAAGCAGGTACAGTGAGGGGGAGAAGAATGGAATTGTGGTGCACAGTGTGAAATTCACAAAGAGCTAATGAAAAGGGGTTTTTTTAAGTGTAAAAGGAGAAAAATACCCATTAACACTGGCACAGTTCCTAAAGTACAAGTATTTTCTATTTTTTAAGAAATCAAATTAGCTTACTGAAGAACAGAAAGGTTTTTTCCTTCTCCTATTGACCGTGTCCTTTGCCTTACAGAAGTTTTTCAGTTTCATGAAGTTGCATTTATTAATTGTTGATCTTAGAGCCTGAGCTGTTGGTGTTCTGTTCAGGAAGTTGTCTCCTGTGCCAATATGTTCAAGGCTGTTTCCCTTCTTGTGTTTTCTATACGATTTAGTGTATCTAGTTTTATGTTGAGGTCTTTGATCCACTTGGACTTGAGTTTTGTGCAGAGTGATAAATATGGATATAGTTACACTCTTCTATATTCATATATCCAGTTAAACCAGCAACATTTGTTGTGTATACTATCTTTTATCCATTGTATGGTTTGGTTTCTTTGTGAAAACTCAAGTGAAATGGTGTGTGAGCTTATTTCTGGGTCTTTAATTTGATTCCACTGATCAACCTGTCTGTTATTATGCCAATACCTTGTGGTTTTTATTACTGTTACTCTGTAGTAGAGCTTGAAATCAGGGGTGGTGATACAGCTAGAAATTCTTTTATTGAAAAGGATGGTTTTATCTATAAATCTCCACCAATCCTACATCTAACAGAAAGATTATGTACAAAATATCTAAAGAAATTAAACACCAACAAACCAAATATCCAATTAAAGTGGGGTACATCCCATTTGCCTTGCTGAGTGAGGATTGATCAACTTAGCCAGGGTCCTCCTTCTTGCTTAGCTTCTTTAGGTGTACAGACTTTAGTATGTTTATTCTATATTATATGTCTAATATCCACTTATAAGTAAGTATATGCCATGTGTGTCTTTCTGCTTCTGGGATACCTCACTCAGGATGATCTTTTCTAGATCCCACCATTTGCCTGCAAATTTCACGATTTCCTTGTTTTTAATTGCTGAGTAGTATTCCATTGTGTAGATGTACCACAGTTTCTGTATCCATTCCTCAGTTGAGGGACATCTGGGTTGTTTCCAGGTTCTGGCTATTATGAGTAAAGCTGCTACAAACATGGTTGAGCAAATGTCCTTGTTGTGTACTTGAAAGGGAGAAAACAAGGAACAGGACAGGAGCCTACCACAGAGGGCATCTGAAAGACTCTGCCCAGCAGGTTATCAAAGCAGATGCTGAGGCTCATAGTCAAACTTTGAGCAGAGTGCAGGGAATCTTATGAAAGAAGGGTGAGATAGAAAAACCTGGAGGGACAGGAGCTCCACAAGGAGAACAACAGAACCAAGAAATCTGGGCACAGGAGCCTTTTCTGATACTAATAATCCAACCAAGGACCATGCATGGAGATAATCTAGAACCCCTACACAGATGTAGTCCATGGCTGCTCAGTCTTCAAGTGAGTTCCCTAGTAAGAGAAACAGGAACTTTCTCTGACATGAACTCAGTGGCTGGCTCTTTGATCACCTCCCCCTGAGGGGGGAGCAGCCTTACCAGGCCACAGGGGAAGACAATGCAGCCAGTTCTGATGAGACCTGATACGCTAGGGTCAGATGGAAGGGGAGGAGGATCTCCCCTATCAGTGGACTTAGAGAGGGGCTTGGGAGGAAATGAAGTAGGGAGGGTGAGATTGGGAAGGAATGAGGGAAGGGGTTATAGCTGGAATACAAAGTGAATAAACTTTAATTAATATAAAAATAAAAATAATTAAAAACAAACAAAAAAGTGGGATACAGAGCTAAAAAGAGATTTCTCAACAGAAGAATCTCTAATGGCTGACAAGCACTTAAAGAAATGTTCAACATCCTTAGTCATCAGGGAAATGTTAATCAAAACAACTGAGATTCCATCTTACACCAGAATAGCCAAGATCAAAATCTGAAGTGACAGCACATGCTGGTAAGAGTGGGGAGCAAGTGGAACATTCCTCCATTGCTGGTAGGAGTGCAAACTTGTACAACCACTCTGGAAATCAATTTAGTGGTTTCTCAGAAAATTGGGAATAGTTTTACCTCAAGACCAGTTATACCATTCCTGAGCATATACCCAAAAGATGTTCTAACATACCACAAGGACACTTGCTCAGCTATGTTTGCAGCAGTTTTATTCATATAGCCAACAACCTAGATGTCCCTCAACCAGAGAACAGATAAAGAAAATGTGGTACATTTATACAACGGAATACTACTCAGCTATTAAAAATAAAGACATCATGCAATTTACAGTCAAATGGATGGAACTAGAAAATACAATCCTGAGTGAGGTAACAGACCCAGAAAGACCCACAGGGCATGTACTCACTTATAAGTAGATATTAACCATAAAGTACAGGATAACCATACTACAATACACTGACCCAAAGAAGCTAAGTAACAAGGAGGTGGGGAATAGACAGCAGAAGCAGATGAAGGGAGAGAAGCTGGGAAGAGGAACTGGACGATCAAATACAGGGAGGAATGAGGTAGAGAAAACTGGGAAAGAGAACTGAAATCAGTGGTCAGCTCTGGGAAGAGCCAGAAATCTAAGACAAGGGAAACTCCCAGGAATCCATGAGGGTCACCCTAGCTAAGACTCCTCACAGAAGGGTATATAGAACCTGAAACAGCCGCCTTTTATAACCAGGCAAGACTTTCAGTGGTGGATGAGGATAACAATCCACCAACAAAACCTTCGACCCCATATTTGTTCTGCCGATAAGAGGCACAGAGAGAATAACCAACCAATTACTGGTCCAACCTGAGACCGATCTTTGAGGGAGAGCCAGCCCCTGACACTATTAATGGTATTCTGCAGACAGGAGGCTAGCATAACTGTCCTATGAGAGGCTTCACCCAGCAGCTGATGGAAACAGATGCAGAGACACACAACCAAACCTAAGGTGGAGCTCAGAGAATCTTGTGGAAGAAGGATTGAAGGAACCAAAGAGGGCAAGGACACTACAAGAAAACCTACAGAATCAACAAACCTGGACCCAGAGGTGCTCACAGACATGGAACCACCAACCAATGAGCAATCATGGGACAGACCTAGGCCCCTACACATTTATAATAGATGTGCAGCTTGGTTTCTCATGTGGCTCTCCTAATAACTGGAGCAAGGTCTCTGACTTCATTGCCTGCCTTTGGATCCCTTTCCTCTAACAGGCTGCCTTATCTCCAAAGAAAATGTCCCAAGTCCTACTTCAACTTGATATGCCAAGGTAGGCTGATAACCATGGGAGAAAGGGAGGGGAGAATGAGGGAAGAGGAGGGGAAGTGAAAGGTAGAGAAAAGGAGAAAAGAAGGTAGGGTGAAGCCAAATTGGGATGTAATTAATTAGTTAATTAATTAATTAATTAATTAATTAAAAGAGTGATTCTTATTTCCCTATTAGTTATGATTTCCCAATAGCTCCTCACTAAGCATTGGGACTTGGAGAGCACTTCCCCCACAGAGGCCAGAATTTTGGCTGAATGTAGCTTGTGCAGGTTTTCTGGAGGTGAAGACATCATGTGTGAGTTCATGAATATAATAACCTATCGTGGCTGAAAGATGGTATTTGGTATTTTACAACATGCTCTCTGTTCTCTGATTCTTGCATTCTTTCAGTCTTCTCTTGCATCATATTCCTTGAGCCTTGTGGGTCAGAGAGGTTGATTTAGGACCAAGCACTCACAGTCACTCGTTCTCCGGTCTTTGATTAGTTGTTCTCTGCATTGACTGCTCTCCTCTACAAAACAGAATTGTTACTGACTAACTGGGTATATAGATATAAACACAAATATTTAGAGAACAATTTGATAGCATGGCCATTTACCAAAAAAGTGAATGAAAGTTCTACCCCAAAGCCAATGACCTCACCACTCATGGGATTTTTCACCAGACATAAAATTCTCTCCTGTGGAGCAGGCCTCAGAACCAGTCAGAGAGCAGTTAGTTACACCATAATAAGCATACCAGTATTTCATCAGTGGGCAAGTCTTGCTGGCAGGCCAGTATAGTAGCAAACAGGGCTCAATGGTAGGTAAGATCATTGATATATTAATGTCCTTATGGTTTGGGTTTTTTGTTTGTTTGTTTCGTTTTGCCAGATTCTTGTATACACCTTATAATAGTGTGTAAACTACAAATATGAAGGCAAATTTTAGAAAGATCCAAATTTGAAAGAAACATTTCCCAAATGGCATTTCTCCTTAATGTCTTTTAAAATCTATAGTACCGTTTTGCTTCTTGTTAAGCATTTGGAATATAAATAAAAGCTATCCCTCAACCAACGTATCCGCTGCTTCACCTTGATCCACGCTACCAGTGTCATGCATTATTCATTGTAGTGTACCTTATCAGAAACAGGAATTTTAAACTATTTCATGCTGATCTTTGCCAAACGAATTTCCAGAAGAGAGCATACAGTGGCTTAATTAGATATGTCTGGTTAATACATAATAAGAAAATGAGACTTTTCTTAGGAATGACACATTTAGGAAAGAAGGTTTGGACATTATCTCCCTGTTGATATTTAAACTGACTAGCCGTTCACCTTGTGAACATACAGGATATTATGACAAACATGGAACCCTTAGCCACACATGGCTATTTCAATTTAAATAAAGTTTTTAAATATATTGTTAAAAATTCAGCCTCCAGTTTGCTTGAGCCACAGTGATTGTCCAGTAGGAGTTTGAGGACAATGGCTTCCAAACTGGAGCACACAGACACAAGTGCTACAGGAAGTTCCATGGGACAAAGGCGCTGTGAAGAGCAAAGGCACTCTCTTTTATTGTCTCTCATTGTTTATGTCAGAAAATGAGAAACAGCCGCATTTTCTATCCTAAGATTAAATGATATCAACTTCTCCTTGGTGCTTAAAGCAGTTCATACTCTTTCAAATGTAGTTTTCAAATTGCACTTTGCTGAAATGACCCCTGAAATTATAGCTAAAATAGTCTGGCAGAACCTATAATTGTTTTCTGGCAGTAGTGTATAAAATAATATTAAACTATTTACAATGATTAAAATTCCCTCAACAAATTTATACAGAAACAATTCTCAGAGGTAACTGCTGTGAGTTGCCATTGCTGTTCTGTTCATATGGCCCTGCTTTTGGCCAATTTGAAATGAAAGAGCCAAGAAGCTCATTTTCTTTGACGAGAAATTCACAAAATAAAACCTCCTTTATCTTTTGCTCATTGTCACCAAAAATAAATAAATGATACAAATGATTCTTTCACTGGTTGTAAAAGTAGAACCAGAAATTATGTGAAGTTGGGGGTTATTGAATTATTCATGAGTTCTGATTGAATGGGATGATTATCTCTGGACTTACAAGATAATAAATACTGTCTAGATAGTGTTTTAGTGAAATAGTGTCAGGGAAAAAAATGAAAAGCAGCTGACTCCTTCACAAACTTGAGCCTAATTAAGGAGAGAAACACATGTTCGCATATGTGCACATGTGTGTTTGTGAGGGGGTGCATACAGACATGTGTCTCTGAGTCCATCTGCAGGTGTGAAGAGTCTTCAGTGAGTCTCATCATCAGCCCTCTCTGAAGCCTTTAAGTTACTCATGCAACCTAGTAGAATGCTATGGAGGAGCTCAGTTGCCCGAAAACCTGCAGCTAGTTTTTCACTCCTTTCTCTGCTGTCGTCCGTCACACGGCGTGTGAATGATTTTCAGAAAATTCTGATCAAAATCACTAAATGGTTGTACTGTGTAATCGTTTGCCACTGAACAGTCAAATAATCTTAAATTATAGACCAGTGGGTTTTCCCAAGATTGATTTCAAAGAATGAACTTTCCTGAATTTATTATCACCATAAACCACAAAGAGTATTGAAAAGTGAAGATTAAGGTTGTGCTCCTGAAGGCAATCACAGAAAGATGGGCTTTTGTAGAAGGTCTGAATGCATGGACATAAATAAATTCGACAATTGGTTTCCGAGAAAGGGGTGGAGTATGTTACAAAATATATTTATAGGTTAATAGTTATAGAAATAGAGAAGAATCTGTTAGCATTAAGGAAAACCGTTATTGATTGCTGGTTTGTTTAACAAAAGACAATTGCCTTTTCTTTTTATAGAACAATATTTTTCTTAGAAGTAATATAGTCTATCAGTAGTATAAAAACATCAAACAAAAAGCCAATTAGCAACACAATACTTCGTAAAATTTGCACGGACCAACAATCTATTAGACAGCTTACTCACACCTTTTTCAAACATTTCTCATCCTCTAGCATAACTAATCACGCAACTTAACTAAGCGCTGCTTTGAAAAAGGAAAAGAAGCTGGAATTAACATGTGCAAACTGTCTAGTGGAGTGGGTGTGAATACTATTTTAATACTATTTTAACAGTGCCATTTTCACCCAGCTGTTGCTTTTTTCTTTATGATGGGAATAGGTAGAGGGCAAGTGAGGGGTCTGTTGTTCTTGTTTGGGTTTGGTTCAATTGACAAACTTGCTTTTTCAGCTGATATAGCTAATCTATGCATGAATTTTGCTATATTTTTGTACAGATTTCCAAAGAGTTTTATTCTCAGATTGAAGAAGCCTGTCAGTGGTGGGTATTCTATTTGCGAGTGCTGATGTTTCTCCCACTTTCTTTTAGAAACAGGCGGTTCCCACTTCAAAAACTAGGAATGAGATACTTTGTCCCTCTGCTTCCTGGAAATATGAACTATATATTTCCCTGGTGCTTTCCATTTGTTAGCATGTTTGGTGCCTACCTGACAGTCCAGCCATGTTCTAATTCCTCAGGGTCACTACGGTTAGCAGAATATCCACAATCAGCCTGTCCCCGATACAGCTCTTTGCACTTGGCTTCCCTGTTCCTGCGTTCTGTGATAGGCAGCACACAAGACAGATTTGTAGATCAAAGGCAGTGCCTGTGGATACAACCAGTGGCAGAATATAAGTTTCTTTGCCAGCATTCGAAATAATTTGCTGTTAGTGCTGTTGAGTGAGAAAAAAAAAATAACATTTTAGAAAGAAAATATATGTAACATTTATCTTTGATATGAGATTCAAAAGGAGTCACGTGGAGCTCCAGAAGAACACAGACTAAAGAAAACAACAGCATGAGTTGGAAAACTTCCAGATAGCCCTCACACAGACATTTTTTTTTCTCAACTCTAAAAGTATCATGGATGAAAAACAAAACAGTTTCAAAAAAAGGTAAAAAAGAATGTGGCTCTGCCAGACTCAACGTTTTGCTTCACAGTCACATCATCCTTTGTTCTTTTACAGTGAGGAACTTGGGTTATTTATAATTACAGTTCCAACCTTATGTTTAGTGCTCTGTTTGGGGACCTTGCTTTGGCCATGCTCTTAGAGATTCATATTCTATTAGCTTTGTCCCTCTGCTCCTTTCCCTGCTATGAACGCATGTCTTTGCCAGAGTGCTCCCCGCTGCTTTCTTTACAAATAATTGTGGGAAGCATTTCACATGCATATATAAGGGGAGTCCATTTGCATCCCAATATTGAATGCACAGAGCATCTCTAAACCATGGACTCAATGGAGTCCAATCCCATTTCTGCTCAGAACTGGACACTTGTGCCTTTTTTACCAAAAGCTTTCTTAGCGGTTTTAACTATGCTCTGATCTCTGACCTTGGCAATGTACTGCGTTTGACACCATTTTAAGATGTCCAAGTTTATGACATGATGTTCCTTCAGCTTTATATTCCACTTCCTGTCTTATCAGGACCCAAGTCAACACATCTCCCATTTCAGTAAACCTTCCATTAACCATCAGATGCCTTTTGCTGTAACATAGTGAGCTATAGCTGAAGATCAAGAGAGTTGATAAGACTTTTGACACCAGTGTCAATGTTTTCTATCACTTTTGTTTGCCTCCTGCTACTGGTAACCAAGTGCCTAAATTTTCTCTTTGACCCACTCTTTGATCTGAAGAGGAATTAACTAAGCAAATCTTGGAATAAGCACAATAGTATATGTAATCTAGTAGAACTAATAATAAATTTTGATAATGAATTATAACTTAAGTGAGCAAGCCAGTGTATAAAATGTACACAATTGAAACACAGCCTCTAATTATAGTGCAGATGTATCTGTTTCTAAAACAATGCAACAGAGGTGAATGGCATGGTCTCTCCTGAGCCCCATTGCCTATCTTCCTTAGGAGGCCTGCAGGACGCCATGAAAATCCAGGTTAAACACCCCCATCCCTCCCCACCTATCTGCTGCCTGCCAGGTCCTCCTAGAGTACAGGTAGCAGAGGTGAGCTGCACCCTGTCCCCAGAGCCCGATCTCCCACCTTCCTAAGGAGGCCTGCAAGACCCTAGAATCATCCAGTCCCCTGCCAGCCATGTCTGACTGAGGTCAAACTGAGCCAGCAGAGATGAGCTGGCTTTGCCCCCTGAGCTCCATTGTCAGGCACCACGGTTATGCCTCCTTTCCCAAGGAGGTCTGCAGTATCCTAGGAACATTTAGGTTCACCTGGGGCACAGCCAGCAGAGATGAACAGCAGGCTATTCCCTGAACCCCGTTATCAGGGCAAGTCTCTGCTTGCCTCCTGAGGAGACCTGCTGGTATCAGGAACATCCAGCCAACACCAGGGACAAGATGTCTGAAGGGCAGTGTAAGAACACGACCAACAGAGCCATGGAAATGTGGCAGCACCAGAGGCCATCTATCCTACTACAGCAAGTCCTGGATATTTTAACAGAGCTGAAGCACAAGAAGATGGCCTTAAATCCAACTTCATAAAGATGACAGAGGTCTTTAAAAAGGAAACAAATGAATGCCTCAGGAAAATACAAACAGGTGAAGAAAATGAATAAAATAGTTCAAGACCTGAAAATGGAAGTAGAGGCAAAAACAAACAAACACAGAGAGAGAGAGTCCTAGAGATGGAAAATGTAACAAAGAAAACAGGAATCACAGAGGTATGCATCACCATACTACAAGAGATGTAAGAGAAAATCTCTGGCATAGAAGATAGATACATCAGTCAAAGAAAATGTTAAATCTAAAAATTCCTGACTCAAAACATCCAGGAAATCTGGAATACTATGAATGATAGGAATACAAGAAGATTCCTAATTCCAAAGCCCAGAAAATATTTTCAACAAAATCATGGTAGAAAACTTCCCCAACCTGAAGAGATGTCTATAGACATACAAGAAACTGGCAGAACACAAAATAAATTGGAGAAAATAAAATTATCCTACCACATAATAATCAAACACTAAACGTACAAAACAAAGAAAGACTATTAAAAGCATAAAGGGAAAAAGGCTAAGTAACATATAAAAGCAGATTTATCAACAGAGACTCTAAAAGCCAGAAGGGTCTGGGCAGATAAATTGCAGACTCCAAAAGATCACTGCTGTCAGCCCAGACCTCTATACCCAGAAAAGCTTTTACTCACCATAGATGGGAAAAACAAGATATTCTACAGCAAAACCAAATATAAACAATATGTATCCACAAATCGAGCCCTACAGAAGATGTTAGAAGAAAAATTCCAACCAAAGGAGGTTAAGTACACACAATAAAGCAGGGGAAAAAATAACCACCCACCACCAAAACCAAAAGAAGGGAAACACACACAAACTACCAACCCTAACACCAACATCAGTATAACAGGAACTAACAATCACTGGGCATTAATATATCTCAACAGAAATGGACTCGATTCACCGCCCACCATAAAAGGCACAGACAACAGAATGAATGTGAAAACAGGATCCATCATTCTGCTGCTTATAAGAAACACCCCTCAGCAACAAAGACAAACGTTACCTCAGAGTAAGGGCTGGAAAAAGGCTTTCTAAACAAATGGACCCAAGAAGCAAGCTGGAGTAGGCATTCCAATATCTCATAAAATAGACATTCAACCAAAATTAATGAAAAGAGATGGGGAAGGATATTTACTTCATACTAATCAAAGGAAAAATTCACCAAGATGACATCTCAATTCTGAAAGTCTATGCACCATGCACCAAATACAAGCATACCCACATTCATAAAAGAAACATTACTAAAGGTTAAATCACACAGTACTAGAGGAAGATTTTGACACCCTTATCTCACCAATGGACAGGTCCTTCTGGCTTTCATAGTCTCTGTTGAGAAGTCAGGTGTGATTCTGATGGGCTTGCCGTTCTGTAGACTTACTATTTTGATTATTATGTGGTGGGAGGATTTTCTTTTCTGATCTAATTTATTAGGTGTTCTATAGGCCTCTCGTAAGATTATAGGCCTCTCCTTTAAATTGGGGAAATTTTCTTCTATGATTTTCTTGAAAATATTTTCTGGGCCTTGGCGACGGGAATCTCCTTTTTCCTCTATTCCTATTATTCTTAGGTTTTGTCTCTTAATGTTGTCTTGGATTTCTTGGATGATTTTTGTCAGGAATTTTTTAGATTTAACATTTTCTTTGACAGATACATCTATTTCTTCCATTTATATGTTCTACACCTGAGATTCTTTCTTCCGTGCCTTGTAGTCTGTTGGTAATGCTCACCACTGTAGTTCCAGTTTTCTTCCTCTCCATGATTTCATCCATTTGTGTTTTCTTTAATTTTTCCAATTCTGTCTTCAGATCTTGAACCATTTTGTTGATTTCCTTCATCTGTCTCACTGTATTTTCCTGTTTTTCTTTCAATTCCTTCACCTGTTTGTTTGAATATTCCTGTTTCTTTTATTTCTTTCAGTAACTTAATCATTTCCTTGAAGGCCACAAACTTTTTGGCTGTATCTTCCTGTATTTCTTTATGGATGGCCATACTCTGTATGACTTTATCTTCCTCTATTTTCTTATGCATTTTTATTTGTTTCTTCCATTATCCTCTTCATAAATATAGATGTAAGGTCATCTTCTTGAATTTCACTTATGTTAGGGTATCCTGGGCTATTTGCCCCTGGATAACTGGGTTCTAGAGATGCCATAATGCTTAGCCTTTTGTTGGTTGTGGTTTTATGATGGCCTTTACCCATTTGGCTGTCTCAGGTGTGGCTGTTCATTTCTGGTGGCTGCTGGAATCCTGTGTTGGGGAAAATCCCCTTGGCAGGAAGATGGTTGTTCCTGAAGGAGTCCTCCATAGATTTTTGGGTATGGTCAATTGAATGTTGGTGTTTCTCAGCAATTGCCACATCTCACCTCAGGTGTGTAAACCCGTGTGGTAACTGTGGCTGTCTGGTAGTCAGGAGAGCTATCTGCTCACCAGGAGAAGACCTGGAGACAGCTGCCCAGAAAGAACTGTGGGCCCCAGGGCAGTTTCCCTGTAGAGAGGAAACAACATAGTAAGGGAAACATCAGGTCCCCAATTTAAAGGAGAGGCCTATACTCTTACAAGAGGCCTATAAAACACTTAACAAACATCAATGGACTCAGCTCTCCAATAAAAAGACATAGATTAACAGAATGGATGTGACTCAAAAATCTGTTGAGAACACATTTAAGTCACAAAGATAGACATTACCTAAGAGTAAAGGGCTGGAAGACAGTTTTCCAAGCAATTGGACCCAAGAAGCAAGTAGGAGTAGCCATTCTAATATGTATTAAAATGGACTTCAAACAAAAATTAATCAAAAAGGCCTATACACACATGGAAACTGAACAACTCATTACTCAATGACAGCTGGGAATCTTATGAAAGAAGTGGGAAATAGTAAGACCTGGAGAGGTCAGGAGCTCCATAAGGAGAGCATCAGAACTAAAAAATCTGGCACAAGGGTCTTTTCTGAGACTGATACTCCAACCAAGGACCATTCATGGAGATAACCTAGAACCCCTGCACAGATGTAGCCCATGGCAGTTCAGTATCTAAGTGGGTTCCATAGTAATGGGAACAGGGACTGTCTCTGACATGAACTCAGTGGCCTGCTCTTTGATCACCTCCCCCTGAAGGGGAAGCAGCCTTACCAGGCCACAGAGGAAGACAATGCAACCACTCCTGATGAGACTTGATAGACTAGGATCAGAAGGAAGGGGAGGATGACCTCCCCTATCAGTGGACTGGGGGAGGAGCATGGGTAAAGAGGAAGGGAGGATGAGATTGGGAAAGGAGGGGGCACAAAGTAAATAAACTGTAATTAATAAAAATGTAAATAAAAAAATTTAAAAAGAATCATTAGGTCTTACTTTTAAAACATGTATTATATAAAACTGAAAAATCTAAGTAAAATGGATAATGTTCATGATAGATACCATTTACCAATGTTAAATCAAGACCAGGTAAACAATTTAAATAAACCTATCACCCGTAAGGAAATAGAAGCAGTCATAAAAATAAAAAATTAATAAAATAAAGCTCTGGCCCAGATAGTTTAAGCACAGAATTCTACCTTACTTTCAATGAAAAGCTAATACCAGTACTCCTCAAACTATCCACAAAGTAGAAACAGAAGGAACATTGCCAAACTCATTCTGTGAGGCCACATTCACCCGGATACCTAAAGCACAGACCAATTTCCCTTATGAACTTCAATGTAAAAATACTCAATAAAATGTTCACAAACTGAATCCAAGTACACATCAAAAACATCTTCCACCATGATCAAGTAGGCTTCATTCCAGGGATGCAAAGATGGTTTGATATATGAAAATCCATGGGTGAGGTTTCAAGACAGTGATGGCTGGATGGTTGACTGAGAGGCAGAGGGGAAGGACCCTATTGCTTTTGCTTGGGAACCCATATGGAGACTGAGCTGCCTATCCGCTACATCTGAGCAGGGCCTATAGGTCCTCTCCATGCATGGTCCTTGGTTGGTGCATCAATCTCTGAAGGCCCCCTTAGGCCAAGATTTTTTGGTTTTGTTGGCCATCCTGTGGAGCTCCTGTCCCCTCCGGATCCTTCTACCCTTCCCTTCTTCCATAATACTCCCTGCCTGTGACTCTCAGCATCTGCATTAGAAGTCCCTTCCTGTTCCCTTTCTTCTACTGCTTCTGGTAGCTATCCTGTTTGCCATTCTGGATGAGATTTAAGCATCCTCCCTAGGATACTCCTTGTTGTTTAGCATCTTTAGAGATTTTAATATGGTTGTCCTGTATTATATGGCTAATATCTGCTTATATTATATATGTTATATATAATATATTATATAATACATTAAATTATGAATATATATAATATGATATATAATATAATATGAAAATAGTATATATTATTATATTGCATTTTATACTATATTTATTATATTCATGCCTCTCATGCCATGAGCATGGGAGATCTTTCCATCTTCTGTTATCTTCTTTGGTTTCTTTCTTGAGAGACTTGAAGTTTTATTCATACAAGCCTTTCACTTGCTTGGTTAGAGATACACCAAAATACTTTAAGGTTTTTGTGGTTATTGTGAAGGATGTTGTTGCCCTAATTTTTTTTCTCATCCCCTTTGTCTTTTGTATACAGGAGGACTACTGATTTTTTTTGAGTTAATTTTGTATCCGGCAGCTTTGCTGAAGGTGTTCCATCATAGAATTAGGGTCACTCATGTTTACTATCATATCATCTTTGAATAGTGATACTATGACTTCTTCTTTTCTGATTTTTATTTCCTTGATTGCCTTTAGTTGTCTTATTGCTCTAGCTAGAACTTCAATTATTGTATTATAATAATATTATTATATCATTATGTTGAAGACCTATGGAGAGAGTGGGCAGCCTTGCCTTATCCCTGATTTCGGTAGGAATGATTTCTCTCTGTTTACTTGGATGTTGGCTATAGGCTTGCTGTATATTGTCCTTACTATGTTTAGGTATGTGCCTTTTATCCTTCATCTCTCCAAGACTTTAAACATGACTGGGTGTTTAAAAGCTTTTTCCACTTCTAAGGAGATGATCGTGTCACTTTTTTTTTTCAGTTTGTTTATATGGTGGATTACTTTGATATATATTGAACCAGCCCTGCATGCCTTGGATAAAGTCTACTTGGTCATAGTGGATGATATCTTTGATGTGTTCTTGGATTTGGTTTTCAATAATTTTATTGTGTATTTTTGCTTCAATATTCATAGGGGAGATTGATCTGAAATTCTCCTTTGTTGGGACTTTGTAAGGTTTAGGTATCAAGGTGACTGTGATCTCATAGAATGAGTTTGGTGATGTTCCTTTCATTTTTATTTTGTGGGATAGTTTGAAGAGTATTGGCATTAGCTCTTCTTTGAAGGTCTGGTAGAATTGCACACTGAAACTGTCTGGCCCTGGCCTTTTTTTGAATGGGAGACTTTTCATGACTGCTTCTATTTCCTTAAGGGGGATATTGGGCTATTTAAATTGTTTGCCTGGTCTTGATTCAGCTTTGGTAAGTGGAATCTATCAAGAAAATATATCCATTTCATTTAGAGTTTTAATTTTTTTTAATTTTTAAATTTTTAATTTTGTAGTGTTGTTCTGTCCCCCTTTTCATTTCTGATTTTGCTGAACAGTGTTTTTCTGCCTTTTAGCTAGTTTGATTAAGGGTTTTTCTATCTTGTTGATTTTTTTCAAAGAACCAGCTCTTGGTTTCATTGATTCTTTGAATTGTTTTATTGTTTCTAGCTTGTTGATTTCTGCCCTGACTTTGATTATTTTCAGCTGTCTACTCACTTCAGGTGTTTCTGCTTCTTTTTTCCCCCCTATGGCTTTCAGGTGAGCTGTTAAGTTCCTTATATAAGATGTTTCAAATTTCTTTATTAGGGCACTTAGTGCTATAAATTTTCCTCTTAGCACTGCTTTCATTGTGTCCCATAAGTTTGGGTGTGTTGTGCCTTCAATTACATTGAATTCTAGGAAATCTTTAATTTCTTTCTTTATTTCTTCCCTGACCCAGCTGTTGTTGAGTAGTGAGTTGCTCAGTTTCCACATGTGTATAGGATTTTTTGCTATTTTTGTTGTTGTTGAGGTCCAGCCTTAGTCCATGGTGTTCTGATAGGATACAAGAGGTTATTTCAATCTTCTTGTATCTATTCAGGCTTGCTTTGTGACTGACGCTATGGTCTATTTTGGAGAAGGTTCCAAAGGTGCTATGAAGAAGGTATATTTATTTCTAATATCAGAGATCAGACCTCTACTCTTGCCTGATGCGTCTAAAACAAAAAGGGGGAACTGTAGAGAGCTGCGGAATGCCACGCCTTAAAGATGGAGCTGGTTTCCGCCTTCCACCTTCCCGATGGTGAGTGCTCTCTGTCACGAACAATTCCACATTTGGCTAAGGCTGAGGATCTGGCTTGCTTCCATGTATGTGGACCTATCTGCATTGCCCACGTGGCACACCTGGGTTGGCTACCCAGAGGCTATTTAAGCTGTGGGCTGGCTTTCCCCAGGGTCAGATGATTGTTCAAGGTTCCTGAATAAACTGCATTGAAAAATAAAAAATAATAAAAAAAAAAAAGAAGGTATATTCCTTTCTGTTTGGGTGAAAAGTTCTATAGATGTCTGTTAGGTCCATTTGATTGATGATCTCTGTTAGAGTCATTGTTTCTTTGTTTAGTTTCTGTTTCACTGACCTGTCCTTTGGTGAGAGTGGGGTGTTAAAGTCTCCCACTATTAATTTGTGGGAATCTATATGTGGTTTGTTTTATTAATGTGTCTTTTACAAATGTTGATGTTCTTGTATTTGGGGCATAGATGTTCGGAATTAAGATATCTTCTTCATAGAATTTTCCATTGATAAGTATGAAGTGACCTTCTCATCTCTTTTGATTGATTTCGGTTGAAAGTCTATTTTATTAAATATTAGAATGGCTACTCCTGCTTGCTTCTTGGGTCCGTTTTCTTGGTAAACCATCTTCCATCCCGTTACTCTCAGGTAATGTCTATCTTTTTGGTTGAGGTTGGGTCTTATTTAGGCATCCATTCTGTTAGTCTGTGTCTTTTTATTGGAGAGTTGATTCTATTGATGCTGAGAAAGATTAATGACCAGTGACTGTTAGTTCCTTTTATTTTGATGTTGGTTGTGGTGGTATATTTGTATGTTTGTCTATTTTTACTTTGGCTGTAGTGAAGTTATTGTTTCCTCTGTTTTCCTGGGTATAGTTAGCCTTCTTGGGTTTATTTTACCTAGTATCTTCTGTAGAGCAGGATTTGTATGTAGGTTTTATTTAAATTTGTTTTTGTTGTTGAATATTTTGTGTTCTCCATCTTTGATGACTGAGAATTTTCCCGGATATAGTAGTCTGGGATGACATCTGTGTTCTCTTAGGATTTGTATGATATATGTCCGAGCCTCTCTGGCTTTCATAGTCTCTGAGAAGTCAGGTGTGATTCTGATGGGCTTGCTATTATATGTTACTTGGCCTTTTCCCCTTGCAGTGTTAGTATTTTTTTTTCTTTCTTCTGTGTATTTACTGTTTCGATTATTATGTCCTGGGATTATTTTCTTTTCTGGTCTAATCTATAAGGTGTTCTGTAGACCTCTTCTATGCTTATAGGGATGTCTTTCTTTAAATTGTGGAAATTTTCTTCTATGATTTTGTTGAAAATATTTTCTGGGCCTTGGAGACGGAACTGTTCTTTTTCCTTTATTCCAATTATTCTTGGGTTTTGTCTTTCCGTGTTGTCCTTGATTTTTTGTATGGTTTGTGTCAGGAATTTTTTAGATTTGTCATTTTCTTTAACGGATGCATCAATTTCTTCTGTTGTATCTTCTACACCTGACATTCTTTCTTCCATCCCTTGTATTCTGTTGGTTATGCTTACCTCCGTAGTTCCTGTTTTCTTCCCTAAGTTCTCCCTCTCCATGATTTCTTCAGTTTGTGTTTTCTTTAATGCTTCCATTCCATCCTCAGATTGAACCATTTTGTTGATCTCCATCATCTGTTTGTATTTTCCTGCCTTTCATTCAATTCCTTCATCTCTTTGTTTGAACTTTCTTCTGTTTCTTTCATTTCTTTCAGTGATTTAATTATTTACTCTGTTTGACTGTATATCTTCCTGTGTTTCATCATGTACTTTATTTGTTTCCTCTGTTATATCTTCATAATCATTGATTTTAGGTCATTTTCTTGAGTTTCACTTGTGTTAGGGTATACAGGCCTGCTTACCCATGGATAACTGGGTTCTGAAAATGCCATATTGCTTTGGCTTTTGTTGATAAGTTTTAATGCTAACCTTTACCAATCTGGCTATCTCAGGTATTGGCTGGTAGTTTCTGGTGCCTGTTGGCATCCTGGGGGCATGGTGGTGTGGAAAATATCCTGGGAAGGAGTTGGTTGTTTCCCAAGGAGCCCTCTTCAGCTTGTTGGGTGTGTGGTTTCCAAATGGCCGGTGCTTCTCAGGGATTTTGGCAGCTCTCCTCGGGTGTATAGTCCTCAGGTGTATAGCTAACTGGGCTTCTTGGGAGACCAGGGGCTCTCCTCTTACCAGGGAAACTCCTGGAGACAGCTGCCTTGCCACTGGCTTTCTTCCTCTGAATTTAATGAACTGCAGCTGCTCAGACAGTGTGATTTCAAAGTGCAGCCCTCTTGAAGAACCAGGGAGCCCAGGGGTTTGCTTGATCTCACTAGGGAGACAGGTTGAGCTTTGGAGCAGCATCTGGGGCTGATCTGGTGGCTCCCAGGCATCCGCATGTCTGAGGTTGGAGCTCCATGCCCCAGAACCCAAAAGGTAATTAGTGGCCAGTAAACATAGCACACAGGCATGTGGCTAGAAGTTAGAGACCATGAACCTTCTAGAACCCAGGAACTTTTCTGGAGATTAGCTGGGTGCCCTCAGGTTGTACAGATTGTTTCCCTAATGTGGGATTTCCTTTCACCCAGGGAACACAATCGCTGCTGTTTTAGGGCCCACAGTTTAGTCTGCTGATCACTGTGCAGTCACTGCTGAGACACAGTATGCTATCAGCACCACCATCTTGAATCTTCACTTGATTTTTGACAGAGAATCCAAAACCATACAATGGGGAAAAAATCATCTTAATAAGTTCTGCTGGTCTAAATGGTTGTCTGCATGTAAATGAATGCAAATAGATACATATTTATTACCCTGCACAAAACTCAAGTCTAAGTGGATCAAACACCTCAACATACAACTGGATACATTAAATCTAATAGAAGATAAAGTGGGGGATAGCCTTGAACACTTTGGTAGAGGAGATCACTTCCTGAACAACTCAGTCAGTAAGATAAAAATTTAATAAATGGAACCTCAGGAAACTGAAAAGCTTCTGCTATCAAAGGAGACCATAAATAGGACAAAATGGCAGCTTACAGAATTCGAAAAGATTTTTACCAACCCTACATCCAACAGAGGGATAATATCCAGAACATATAAAGAACTCAAGAAAATAATCAACAAACCAAATAAACCAATTAAAAATGGGGTACAGAGATAAAAACGGAGACTTCTCAACAGAAGAATCTAGAATAACCCAGAAACAATTAAAGAAAGGTTCAGTGTCCTTAGTCATTAGGGAAATGCAAATCAAAATGACTCTGTACTTGTCAGAAGGTCTAAGATCAAAAACTCAAGTGATAACACATGCTGGAAAGGATGTGGAACAAGAGGGAAACTCCTTCATTGCTGATGGGAGTACAAACTTATACAAGCACTATGGAAATCAATCTGGCCATTTCACAGATGATTTGGAATACTTCTACCTCAAGATCCAGCTATACCACTCCTGGACCCAAAAGATGTTCTATCATACCACAAAGACACTTGCTCAAAAATGTTAAGAGAAGTTTCATGCATAATAGCCAGAAACTGGAAATAACATGGATGTCTATGTCCATATGTCTATGTCTATGTCCCTTGACCAAAGAATGGAGGAGAGGGTACATTTATACCATACAATTTTATTCATCTATAACAAACAAGTATATCGTGCAATTTGCAGGTAAATGGATGGAACTAGAAAATATCATCCTGAGTGGGGTAACCCAGATCCATAAAGACACACATGGTATGCACTCACTTATAAGTGGATAGTAACCATAAAATACAGGATAACCATGCTACAATCCACATACCCAAAGAAGCAAAGTAACAGGAAGGGCCCAAGTGAGGATACTTGAATATCACTCAGAAAGGGCAAATAAAATGTACATCTAAAGAAGATGGAGGGAAGAAACTGGGTGGGAGAGGAGGTGGGGAAGGGAACAGGAATAGGGACAGATTCAGTGGAGATACTGAGAGAGGGAACAGAAATTGCTGGGGGCTCTCTGGAATGGGGAAGAATATGGGGATGACCGTAACTAAGACTCCCAGCTGTGGGGAATATGGAGCCTGAAGTTGCCACCTTCTGTAGCCAGAAGTTCTCTGGAACATTTCTTTCTGCGAAGTGAAGTGTGGAAGAACAAATACCAGTACAGTGATGTCAATCCAAAAAGCGTTGTCTCACTGTCCGTGGGCTTCTATAGATCTCATCTCCTCAAAGTCTACCCACGGATGTCTTCAGCTGGCCAAAGTCATGCCCCTAACACAAGACAGCTCTCAGCAAAACATCATGTGCCCCCTCACAAAAACATCACATGGCACAACGAAGTCTTCAAAGAAACCAGAAACTTCCTACTTTGTCAGAGGAATTAGAATCCATTATGGTGACAACACATGGCAACACAGAGCAGACATGGAAGCTGGAGCTGAAGCTTCTTAAACAACAAGCAGAAAGTGGGAGGGGGCAGGGATTCAAAGCATGAGGCCTTAAACTCTCAAAGCCCACTCTCAGGGATGTACCTCCTGTGGCAAATAAATGGGGGAAGGCAAGACTACCCAGAATTACTTCCTGTTTTGTCATTTCAATAAAGAAATAGTTTACATAAATTTTGTTTAAAATTAAAACTAGGAGTGCTGCCTAATGAGTATGCCAACCAGCTACTGCCTCATAAACCACAGGAAGCACAGTAAAATACAATTTGATATTCATATCACTTTGTCGTCAATTAGCAATAATTCAAATGCCTTACACTTTTTATCGGGAGAGTGCTAGCTCAATGAATACATTTTATGTAGAATTAAGTTTTATTTATTCTTGAGGCAGAGTTAGGTGTCCCATACCAAATATTTAAGTCTCAAAGAAGTATTGACCTTTTACTGTAAAGTATTTCCCTTTCCCTGGGATATAGGGAATTTGATGGCAGAGGCTGTGTTGTACTCATTGGTAAGTCTTTTGTGTCAACTACACCGTGTTGCATATGTTAGGTGATCCATAAATATCTGCTGAATAAGCTAAGGCATGGACATTCTATACCCAGTGAATCTCTCTCTTCGGATCTTTTCCTACAAGCACCACTCTGAGAAATGGAAAATAACGAATTTGTTTTATATGTTTATGAGTTAATGTATACTTAGTTCTATCCCCGGATTCTACTATTCATAAATCTTAGAATCATGTTAATTTGATATTTCCCAGATTCATACTAAAAATTTTCATTCAGTTTGTGAAATTGATGTGGAGTTCTGAAAAAGTAGGCATGGTTTTCTTTCTTTCTTTTGAATGTACATATGAGATCTCTATTTGCATTTTATTTGAGCCACTCTTTTGCACTTTATTTTTTGTATTGATAGTGTGTGATTGAAAAGGAGTAAAACATAATTATTAATTTTTTTTAGCTACAACTATAGCATGTATGTCAAGCCAAATTAGATCATGTGTTGCTTATAATCTGAGAACATATGCAAATATGTCTTGAAAGAAGTCGAAATTCTCACAATTATGCCATGTTCTTGGCTGCTTCTGAGAAACGTCCTAAAAAATAAGAAAAAAAGCTCTTTAATGTAGACGGTTTTGCAATGAAGGAAATTGTTTAAAAGACCGAAACAGTGGAAAACTTTAAAATTATGTTGGCTGCAAACCAACTAGGAACCTGGATTTCATTCTGTGAACAGAATGATACTACTGAAGATACTGGTCTATGGAAGCACATGATAAAAATAAGGTTTTGTTAAGATTTTTTTTCTGGCACAAAAATTCAGAACTAATGGGGGTAGATCTGTCACAAGCTATCCATCCATGCAGCTAGCGTAATACTAAGGTAAGATTTTTATCAATTTCAACAGCATCTCAAAGTAGGGTGAATGCGTGGCCTATTAGGAAGCATCTGCTGCTGGTTTGGGGAGAGTCGTGGAATGCTTTGAACTAGGGACAAAGTAGGATGGATGTTTTCCTATTTGTGGTGTTTTAAATTTTGTTGAAGCTTTTTTTTCTGTAAGTGTGCATGTGTATTCACTTCTACCAAGAATGAACTTTAGGTGCCAACTATCTTCTTGTGGATTTTTAAGTGTGTATGTGAGTTATTATGTGCATTGATGCTCAAGTGTCTGTGAAGCTGTTACTGAGGCTCATCCTGAAAGCTCAAGACACTGGTTGTGATTAAAACTTGCTATCCAGAGGGAACAGGAGCTCCACAACAAAGCCAACAGAGCCAACTAACCTGGACGCAGATGGGCTTTTAGAAACTGAAATACCAACCAAGGACCATGTATGGCCTGGACCTAGGCCCCCTACACATATGTACCCAATGGACAGTTTGGTCTTCATGTGGGTTTCCCTAGTAAGGGGAACAAGGGTTGTCTCTGACAAGGACTCTCTCACATGATTTCTATCACCTCCCGCAGGCAGAGCTGCCTTGCCAGGCCAGCATGGTAGAGGATACACTCAGTACTGGTGTGACTTGATGTGCTGGGTGGGGGGCAGGATTGGATCCCCTTATCTGAGGGGATAAAGATAGATACAGGGAAGAGGGAAGGAGGGTGGGACCAGGAGGAGAGGGGGAAGGGGGCTACAATTGGGCTATAGAGTGACATTGGGGTATAGAGTGACTAAATAAAGAAAAAAGAAAAATATAAACTCTCATGCATAAAAAATAAAAACTCATCTAATTATTAAAAAATTTTCTAACCATATGATTAAAAACAAATCAATTATTCAATGCACTCTAAGTGTCTACTTCCTTATTAGCCAAACAATAATAATGTCATGACAGGAATGTTTAAAAAAAAAATGTATCTTTCAGGTTACTCTGTTACTTGTGTGGAGACTCACTTTATAAATACATCATGATCAAAGGAAAGTTAATAAGCGGTAATGGAAAAAGAAAGCATTGATTGACAGCAATGATGGCCCAGATTGAAATACATAATTTGTCTGAACTGAGACAATTTTTTCTCAGACTGATACCTAACAAACACAATTTCATTATCCACAGTATGACATATTCCTTACCACTTGTCCTGACATTTTGGTTTTGAAAGTTGTGTTGGTTGTTTTTCTGCTGCTGTGATACAACACCTTTAACGAGACAATTTATAGAAGGAAGGATTTGTTTGGCTTACAGTTATAAAAAGATAAACATGTCATGGCAGAGACCTATGGCAGAAAGCAGCAGACATGGGGTCTGGAGCAGGAGCTGGAGGACTCACATCTTGAACCACAAGCAGAGAGCAGAGAGAGCTAGCTGGAAATGGCCTGAGGCTTTGAGATGTCAAAGCCCACCCCCAGTGACACATTTCGTTTAGACACACCTCCTAATCCTTCCCAAACAGTACCACTGACTGCCTACCAACCAAGTATTTAAATGTCTGAGACTATGGGAGACATCCTATTCAGAATCACACAAGTTGTATGCTATCTATAATGACTCACCATGACAACAATAAATCTTTCTGGTCCTAGAACTCCAGACTAGAACCATTCACATAACAACATGGTATTGTTACTATTGAGGAATGTGTCTTCCTGTTCATTCACATAACAACATGGTATTGTTACTATTGAGGAGTGTGTCTTCCTGTTCATTTTAACAGCTTTAAGAAAAGGGATGGTGGAACCAGAAGGAGATGAGAGAGGGATACAAAGTAAATGGGATGGGATACAAAGTAAATAAAATGTAATACATAATAATAATAATATTTTTTAATCTAAAAAAAAAGTAATAGAATCAAAGGTTTTATCAGTGGGTTGTTGTTCCCCTCCTTCCACTAGTCCTGCCTGGCTAGGAGATGGTCACTTCAGTCTTCATGCCACCTGCCCCTGTTAGGAGTCTCAGCTACAGTCACACCCATATCCTCCCGAGAGCCTACCTTGTTGTGCTGTTGTCTCCCTGTACCTTTTCTCTTTCCCTTTTCACAGGAATGCTTGATTTTCAAGGGACATCTACTTACAGACATGTCCCCTCCTCCTGACTAACAATCAACTCCTGTTTCTCCAGCAGGAGGCCATTAGTATTATATCATGGGTTCTGCTAAGTCAGCTCACAGCTTTGTGCAGTCGTCTTTCATATGAAACTCTTGAGGTATATGCCACACTGAGAAAATAGCAGTCACAAGCCACAGCACTTCCAGACTTATATTTTTATCCTTAATTCCAACTACACAGCACTTAAGTACATCAAAGTGATTTACCAATTGCTTAGAATACAACTGCCTACTAAGATTAAAAAAAAAAAGAAAAACTTATTTGACATAATACAGATTGCCAAAAATCTTCTCATTTGATCCTTCTCCAGGGTCTCAGGACCGAGTGCCCCAACCTAGCCTGGCACACCAACACATGCCACATTAAATCTCTAGGCTTTTGCCAGAGCATGACCTTCCTGTCCCCACATCCCACAGCTCCAGCTCATGCTAAATCAAACCTCTACACACAGCTCTAACCCCGCACTCCTGTTTTGGACCAGGATACAGAGCCTACACACCAGAGTGTTCCCTTCCGACTACCTGATTCCATTCCACCTAAGCCATTTCCAGATTTTAGGACCCAATTATCTGCTCATCCTCTCTTTTCCCCTAAGATGCTATGTCCCAAATCAGGCAAGGAACTAACAAAAGAAGTCAGCCAGCCCAGATCTTATAAACAATATGGACTATCAAGCCAGCATTTTCTCTCCAAAACCTTCTTGTCCTGCAAAAAGAATTGTCAATAAGAATTACTTAAGTGAACCCTAGGATGCAGAACTTAAAAGAACAATCATAAATTTCATCAAATTATTCAGAGTTTAAAGAAGACACAAATAAGCAGTGCAATGAAATTAAAGAGAAAGAACTTAAAGATATAATTACTTGAGAGATGCCAAGAAAAAATAAACAAGACTGGTAAAGGTGATGAAGACAAGGCAAGCTTGAGAACAGAACACAGTAAGTAAAAGAAAAATGGAAAAAGACATGTTGAAATGAAGATGGAACTGATAAACCCAAGCATAAAACTCAAAGGGAAGCCTTGCAAGCAGAATAAGTTAAGAAGAAGATAAAACATTAGAGCTCAAAGATAAAGTAGAAGATCTAGATGAAATAAAAGAAAAGAAAAAAAAAGAAAAGAAAAGAAAAGAAAAAGAAAAGAAAAAGGAAAAAAAAACTTAAATGCAGGAAAGGAACAAACAGGCAATGTGGAACACGATGAAAAGTTCAAAACTTTGCGAAACCTGCCTGCCGACACACAGTCCAGCCAGGCCATAGACACACAGAGGCCCATCTGCCACCAAGCCAAACAATTCAACAAAGTGCAGGGGGAGGAACACATCCAGAGTCCCAGCCACCGCCACTCGTGGTGCTGGCAGGGAAAGAGACCTGCCCACCGCCACGCCATCCTGGCAGACTGGAGACACGGAGAAGCCTGCTTGTTGCTACGTCACACAGCAGGGGCAGAGAAGGTCACTCAGAGGCCTGCCAGCTCTCTGGCCCACTCACAGTCACAGCAGGAATTCTACGATGGGCAAGTGTGTGATGAACAGAGAGAATAAGAAGCAGAAGAGTTCAAGCACTCTAAAAAGATGAAACTGGAGACAAGAGGGAACGAGGAAGAGCCTACTGTGAGTAGCCCCACCACCCGAGGCCATGCTGAAGTCCCAACAATCTCAAAGACTCAAAAGAAGAAAAAAAAAAAAACTTCCAACTAAAATAAGTCCACGCTCAGATGCATTTACAGCAGAATTCTATCATTCTTTTAAAGATCAATAGCCAACCCTTAAACAGTTCTAAAACATAGAAACAGAAGGAGCATTTCCAAACACCTTCTATGAAGCCAGTATCTTTCTAATACCCAAAACCAGGTAAAGACACAACAACAGAAGAAAACCACAGTCCAATATCCCCAGTGAACATAAACTCGGAGGGCTTATAAAATAGTTGCAAACAGAATACAACCATAGATCTAAAAAAATTATCCTCCATGGTCAAGCTGACATTATCCTTAAAATGTAGGAATGGTTCTGAATACCCATAAATAAAAAATATAACCATGTAAATGTCTTTAAGGTTAAAAAAATCAGGTGATTATCTTTTTTTTATATACTAAAAAATGTTTATTTGTCTTTTTTTTGTCATATTCTGGGATACAAGTAGTACCAGGGTCATAGAAATACATCAGCAGACAGAAAAACTTACACATGCAACTTCCTCTACTTCCTGAACTTTTTTCATCAAACAATATGTGTTTATTTTTTTAGCTACATTTTTTTTATTTTTTGCATTAATCACAGGTTGTTTACTTTGTATCCCAGCCTTGGCCCCCTCCTTCATTCCCTCCCAACCCCACCCTCCCTCCCTCGTTTTCTCCGTGCCCCTTTCCAAGTCCACTAACAGAGGAGGACCTCCTCCCCCTCCACCTGACCCTAGCTTATCCAGTCTCCTCAGGACTGGCTGCAATGTCCTCTTCTGAGGCCTAGCCAGGCTGCTCTTCCCTCGTGAGGTGAGTGGAAGAGCTCGCTGTTGAGTTCAGGTCAGAAATAGTCCCTGTTCCCCTTATTAGGGAACCCATTTGGACCCTCAGCTACCATGGGCTATATCCGAGCAGGGGTTCTAGGTTATAGCCATACATGGTCCTTAGTTGGAGAAACAGTCTCATGAAAGACCCCTGTGCCCTGATATACTTAGTCCTTGTGGTGCTCCTGTACTCTCCAGGTCTTACTAACACCCCCTTCTTTCATATGATTCCCTGCATTCTGCCGATTGTTCGGTTATAAGTCTTAATATCTGCTTTGATACACTGCTAGGTAGAGTCTGTGGTAGGCTCCTGTCCTGTTACTTGTTTTCTCCTATATCCAATGTCCATCCCATTTGTCTTTCTAAGTGAGAATTGGTCATCTTACCCTGAGGCCTCTTTCTTGTTTATCTTCTTTAGGTGTATAGATTTCAGTATATTTATATCTTATAGGTCTATGTAAGTGAGTATATACCATGTGTGTCTTTCTGTTTTGGGGATACCTCACTCAAGATGATTGTTTCTAGGTCCCACCATTTGCCTGCAAATTTCATGATTTCCTCGTTTTTAATTGCTGAGTGGTATCCCTTTATCTGACAGATAGATAGATAGATAGATAGATAGATAGATAGATAGATAGATAGATATAGATATAGATATAGACAGATATATATAAAGAACTCAAGAAGTTAAAAAGCAACAAATCAAGTAATCCAATTAAAAAATGGGGCACAGAGTTAAAAGGAGAACTCTCTGTAGAGGACTGTAGAATGGCAGAAAAACACTTAAAGAAATGCTCAACGTCCTTAGCCATCAGGGAGATGCAAATCAAAACGACCCTGAGATTTCACCTTACACCCATGAGAATGGCTAAGATCAAAAACTCAAGTGACAACACATGCTGGAGAGAATGTGGAGAAAGAGGAACCCTCCTCCATTGCTGGTGGGAATGCAAACTTGTACAACCACTTTGGAAAGCAATCTGGCGCTTTCTCAGACAAGTAGGAATAGTGATTCCTCAAGATCCAGCTATACCACTCCTACACATATATCCAAAAGATGCTCAAGTACACAACAAGGACATTTGCTCAACCATGTTTATAGCAACCTTATTCGTAATAGCCAGAACCTGGAAACAACCTAGATGCCCCTTAGTTGAGGAATGGATACATAAATTGTGGTACTTTTACACAATGGAATACTACTCAGCAATTAAAAACGAGAAAATCATCTTAATAGATGCTAGAAAACCTTTTGACAAAATCCAGTATGACTTCATGATAAAAGTCCCAGATGTTGTAGGGTTAAAGAGAACACGCTTCATCATAATAAAAGCTGTACGTGAGACACCTATAGGAAGTAGACAGTGCTATCCACCCATTCCTTTCCAATATTGTGCTCAGAGCATTGGCTTAACAACAGGGCAAGAGAAGGAGCAATCCATATTTGTAGATGTCATGATACTATACGTTAAAGATCCCAAAAACTTGATGAAAAATGTTTAGAGAAAACTAAGTAATGTGGCAGAATAAAAATGTGCACAAATCAATAGCTACTCAATAAAGCAACTAACATACAGGGAAGATTATGAACACACTTTCACTCATAATGAATAAAATATCTAGGAATAAATTTAACCAAAGAAATTAAGGACCTCTACAATGAAATCTTTAAGCCACGGAAGAGAAAAAAAAAAAAGAAAGAAACACTAGAAAAAGGAAAGACCTCCCATGCTTGTGGGTTGGCAGAATTAATATTATGAAAATGGTCATTTTATCAAAAGCAATTTACAGAATCAATGCAATCTCAATGAAAATATTCATCTCATTCTCTACGGAAATTTAAAAAAAAGAAAAAAACTACTTTAAAATCTACATGGAACAAGAGACACCAGATAACCAAAACAATCATGAGCAAAAAGAGCAATGCTCAAGAGATTATCAGAGTCCTCTCTGAGGACTAGCTTTCACGACACTAGAAGGCACCACACAATCCTCCAAAAGGAGAAAGAAACCCAAAATCCTACCCAGCTATGATGCTTAAGAGCCACAATAAAGATCAGTATGGTACAACAAACCTATCAGAGCAAAGGTATGCGTAACTTGACAGTAACCAACAGCTTTCTAATTGAACTTAAGGTCCACACAACAAGAAAGAAATCATGCCTGGTACTGGAAACTTAGCCTACCTCCCAGGGCTAGTTGATGTCATGGATCTTGGAGGAGAACCTCTCAACCACCACTTTACTAACCCAGCAAAATCCCTAACTACGTTCTAAATATTTGTCCTCACCCTCACAGGTAAGTGTAGTCCTCACTCTGCATCAAGGAAGCTTCTCTTTGCAACAGATGGAGACCATTCCAGGAAACCACAGTTAATCACCATGAGGGGCTGTGAGCCCAGTCCCTGAAGATAAATCCACAATCATGTGGAGGTGGGGGGGAGGGTGTATTGCAAAAGCCAAAGGAACAGAGAGTTGGTGGTGAGGTTGTGTCAAGTAGGAATGTCAGAAGCTACACACACTCTCACCAACAGACACAACTGCCTAGTTAGGAGCTGGGAAAGGACAACAGGCATGCTCTATGGAAGGGTAGTGAGGCCTCACCTCTACAGAGAAAACTACAAGCAGCTAAGGAATTCTGATAATGGGAGAAAAAGTCCTCCCCAAGGAAAAGCACACCAATTGGTTATCCAATACCAAATATTCATCCCTGAAAACGCACATACAATTAACATACAGACTGAACAGGTTGCATTTATGTAATTAGAAATGCATACGTGTGTGTGTGTGTGTGTGTGTGTGTGTGTGTGTAACAACTAATAAAAAAAGAGGTGATGATTTTGAAAAAGAACAAAGATGAGAAAGAATATGGTAGGGCTTGGAGGAAGGAAAAAGAAGGGGAAATTATGTAATAATAATCTTCAAAAATAAAAGAAAAAAATTAAAAATCCACCCATCCCTTGCTATTGCTGCCTAATATCTCATCACTTTTTAAATGCATGCTTTAGAAATCAGCTCTATAGACTATCCTTAAAAATCATGAAGTTTTCTTTAGAAAACCATTTTCTTTGCCCCCAATTATCTTTTAAATTTTTTTAGTATTATATAAACTCTATTCATCTTCCAAGCTGTGGCATATTCACGACTTTCTCTGAAAATCACTCAGCAAAAAGTAAACATCTCGTCGCTACCTAGCATGTATTTAGACCATGAAGAATGTCTTCGGCTTGTAGCTACTTCTCTGCTCTGAGAAGTCCCCCACTCTAAGCCATGACTTGCTCAGTTTTATATTTCTCGTGCTCAGTACAGCTTGAGTAGGTGGGCTGTTGAATAAATAACTGGACAACTGTGGCTGTTTCACATCCACAGGTAACATGTTATTCCTAGACAAAGGGCTTCCAGATACCAGGCCCTAAACAGAGACAGCTACATCCAAGACAAGAATACGCCCAACCTTCCTTGCTGGGTAAGCAGCTTAACCAGCATCTCAGCTTACAGGCCACATACTAACTATACCCATACATCACATGTTAAATATTAACAAGGCCCACTGTTTTGGAAAAGTCTCTATCTGACTGCTTTGTATGACAATTTTTTACAATTTATTCAATTTATGTCCTGATTATAGCCTCCTCCCTCAACTCCTTCCAGCCCCACACTACTTCCCTCCTTCACCCCTATCCCTTTGCCCTAGTCCACTGAAAGGGGGAGTCCTCCTGCCCTCCCCTGCCATCGGACCCTAGCTTATCAGGTCTCATTAGGAGTGCCTGGACCCTCTTCCTCTGTGGCCTGGCAAGGCTGAGTCACTAGGAGGGGATCAAGGAACAGGCAACCAAGTTCAGGTCAGAGGCAGACCCTGCTCCCCTTAGTCAGGAACCCACATGGAGACTGAGCTGCCAATCGGCTACATCTGAGCAGGGATTGTAGGTCCTTTCCAATGGATGGTCCTTGGTTGGTGCATCAGTCTCTGCAGGTCCCCACAGGCCCTAATTTTTTTTTTTTTTACTTTGTTCGTCTCCTTGTGGAGCTCCTGTCCCCTCCTAGGACAATTTTGTTTTTCTAAAATAAAACACTCCTTCCAAGAAGGAGGCTTGTGAAATTCAGGAACTAAAGAACTCAAAAGTCTAGGGAAATTTCTGGAACTGACGGGATTCCACACACACCACACAAAGGCAAAAAAAACTTCCCCATGGTTATAGAAGTAACAAAGGACTGATGCGTGAATAAAATCTCTCAATGTTCAGCCACCTGGCTACCTTGCAGAAAGCTCCAATACTGCATCTTCCATGAGTCTGCCCCAAGTCAAGAACATGCTCTTCAGTGACCCAGCAGCTGCAATCTCTTACCCATCTTCCTGAAAGTAACCCCAATAAACTCACTGATTTGCCAGTTTGGACTTTGGTCCATCATTTCTTTAGACTGCCAGGGGTTCTCTATTTAGGAGGAACAGTGTTTGTTTGTCTTCCCAGGAGATGTAATACAGCATCATTTATCTAAGAATGGGCTCTGCAGTCTCCAAGCACCGGCCTCCAGACGCAAAAGTGAACTCAACCATGGAAGGATGTGAAGAGAACATGCCATGTAGGACTGAGCGTTCAAGGGTCTCTCACTCTCTTCACATAGTCCAGTGCATGTCTCTGTGTTCCTACCCATCCACTACAGAGGACGCTTCTTGGATGATGGCCAAGGGTGATCTATGAGTATAGCACAATATTGTTAAGGATCATTTTAATATTACATTCTTTTAGCAGAACAGTAGCATTTAGTTTTTCCTTTGGTCCCTAGCCTATCTAGTCTTAGATTCTTGGCCATCTGAGCAATGTCAAGTATGGGTTCCATATCATTTAAGGAACCTTAAATCCAATTGGATAATGGTTGGTGACTCCCACAGGTTTGTGCCACTATACCTCTAGCACATCTTACAGTTAGGTCATCATTTTAGACCAAAGGGTTTATAGCTGGGTTGACATTTAGCTTTCTCCTTTAGTAGTGTACAAAATACCTGATCCAGTACCCTGAATACTAGTTAGTAGGGATAAAAACTCTAAGTAGGCATCAGTCAACTTCTCTCTGTTCAGTGAGTTATGTAAGTATTGTTTTCAGCAATGAGGCCTTATCATCGGTTTGAGAAGCACAACCAAATGGCCTTTGGAAATCAAACAAGCACAAACAAATTGCCTGGGTTATTTGGGAGTTCTGGATGGCCAATAGCTCAACTAGATGTAGCCCATCCCCAGAGTTGATGACTTCATTTGGTGATGAGATATGTCCAGTTGAGGTTCATATACACATACATATGTATATAAATATGAACTAAATAGTTAATAATATATATATATAAACTAAATTTGGTACTGTCAAGAGACCTTTACCTACTCCCTGGTGGGTTAATACTCCCCTGAACTCCTTCTAGGGACCTTAAAAGAAGACACCATGCTTTGCCTACCTGAAAGAAGCTTTGATTTAGTGCCCACTGCTTTGTTGTACGTAAGCATTTTGCCTAAACAACAAAATGATGCCACACTTCTCTCTTGATCCAGCTCTTTCCCTAAAAGCTAACAATTATACTAAGCAATGGCATGAACAAAGGCTAGGAAATGAAGTGTTTAATATACAATAGACTATAATTTGTTTACTGTTTTAGAAAAACAAATATTAGTACAAAGCAAAATAACTATTAACCATTAAAATGGATCCTGTAAACTCTACAGTTCATCTTTAGAGAAAAGAAATAGTTCCAGCATTGTGTTTTTGGCAGAATTTTACCCCAAAAGAAATACACATTTTACAACTCATCTGTCCAGTGAGCTGCGCCAGATTTTGAAGTTGCATTTGTCTCCACCTCACCCTCGTCGCTGACCAAAAGGGGTTGTTTGTTTTCTGGGAGGCTTTCTTCAATTCACAGTATCCAGGGAAATGAAATAAGACAAGATGTGCCAATAATAAATTGATAGTATATTGACACTCCGCTTGTGGATTAATCAGGTGCACTTATTTTCTTTCAAGACAATTTCAAGTTTCTGGAGGTTTACAAAATATGGGACAAACCATTCACCTACCTAACAGGGGCATCAGGCCGCACAGCTAACCTCAGCAGGGAAACTCAGAAAGGGCCTTGAAGGCATACAGACTATAACAGTGCATCCAGCCTCTGGTTAAACACCAACTCCTTCATTCCTCTCCGGGTCAAGTAGCACACTTTCAAATCGTTTAACCTTGGGCTGCTTCTTTTCTAATGGAGATACTAACTCACCTTTTCTTTTATACTTAGGAGAAATATCTAATTAAAGTAAGCATATCCCCTCCCATTTGGGATATAAATACCTAATTCTTTCCTCTGACCATTTTATCACGTCTTGCTTCCTCATTATATAGTGAGTAAATATCAACTTCATAGCATATAATAAACCATTACAGCTCTGATTAAAGTGACCCTAACAATCTGGTGTTGATTGCCTCCTCCAGGGAGAATTCATTGATAACTAATAATATAGGACATAAAAGATGCTGTTTTAAGTTGCTCTTCTGAAAAACATTGTAAAAAAGTAAGAAAATGTTGAAAAAAAGTGATGAAAAAGCTTGTTCCTATTTTTATTCATCCACTTGACACTATAAGAAAATAAAATATTCATTCTGTTACAGCTCTTACTTTACATGTGAAAAACTGTGTAACTAGAAGAAACAAAAAGATAATCACACTGCCTCAAAATTAGTTGATTTTAGAACATTAATTTAGTTCAAACCCTATACTCATGAACTCTATGTGTTTTGACATCACTGACTGGTAACACATGATCCATGCATGATTCTATCTGGACAAACATTATTCTCACTTCTTAGTAACATATTCCTTGGCCTAATGGTGTGGATTGCACAAACCATAATGACAGCCTTTTAGTCCTGGCCTCTCCTCTATTACATACTACCAATGACCGTCCTCATTAAATATTTACAAGTGTGCAGGACATCTTCCACATAGCTCTAGGTTAATATCTTCAACTATCTTCACCCTGTTCTTTGCCTGAGGAAGTTGACCAAAAGGGGTTGTTTGTTTTCTGGGAGGCTTTCTCCAATTCACAGTATCCAGGGAAATAAAAGTAAGAAGATAGGAGTAAGGTGAAGCCATGTTATCATTTCTTAAGTTCCCCTCCTGTAGGGTCAACTCCTTTCCCTGAAGGTCACAGCACCTACTACAAGCCTCATCACTAGGTAGCAAACATCTGGCATTACTGGCTACAGTATCATTTGTAATTTGCCTTCTACCATGTTCATCACTTTAAAGATAGCACCTGTGCAATACACAACTCACTTATTTCTTGTGTAGGCCACAGTAATGCATTCGAAAAATAATATATGTAGAGCTTCAGAAAAAAAAAATGTTTGGTTGGTTATCACTATCTCATTCCTACTTTTTTTTTAAACTCCTACATACAGATTACTATGAGTTAGTAAATATAAAATGCAGCTTGCAGTGCCTCAAACTCTGTATGCCTAATCCCAGGCCTTTAGTAGTATTTTGAAGGCTGTGGAGGCTTTAGGAGGTAGAACTTGGCTGGAGGACATAAGTAACTAGCAACAAGCCTTTGAAGATTATAATGACACATAGTTCCAACTTGCTCTCAGCCTCCTGTCTGCTACCCCGTGAACAACTGCCACCACATGCTTCCACTGCTACCATGGCTACTGCCACACTCTCCCTACCACAGGAACTAGAATCCCTCTAAAAACATGAGCAAAAATCCCCCTCCTAACTCAAGCTGTTTGTGTCAGGTATAATTTCATAGTAATAAGAAAAGCAGTCAGTACAAGGACAATGCAAGCTTTGAGCAAAGAAACTTTGTTTTCTGCGCTGTACACTGTTTTCTTTATTGAAGTGTTGGTTTACAAAGATATACTATGTAACCTGAGCAAGCTCATGTGTATCATGCCACATCTTAATCTGCCTTTTGGGAGATACAATTTTATCTTTTAAATTTAAAATATAGAAGAAACTTTTGATACAGTACTTCATAAGTGAGAACATATTTAATAAGAATGTTGATATTCTTACTACATGTGTACCAAAAAACTATGGTCATTTTTTAAAATTTAATAATAGAATTGACTCCATCCACTTTGGAAAGACTTTATCTCCATCCCAACTTTTAATGCTTTACTTAGAAAGCTATGTAGTATCATAAAAATGAAAGAGATTAAAGTATCACTTTCAAAAATTAAAAAGTGATTCACATATGTATAATAAACAATGCTACCCAGAGCATGGTAATTAATTAACAGGAAACACAGGTGATGTAAATTATGATTGAAAGTAGATGCTGAGAAAGAATGGTTTATAATCAATCTGAAAAAGTGCTCAAATGGATTTACTGACGCTCAATGGCTGTAGTCCAAACTCCACTAGTAACATATAGGAAGCTAAAACTTCACATCTGAGCTTGTCTTTTCTACCTGTCACAAACACGCATGTTTACATGTAAATAAAAAACACTAGGTGTAATTGAACAGTAAATTGTTAAGTGGATACATGACCATTCATCTATAAAAGTAAGTAATTTTTGAATGAGTCTATACCATTAAAATAATTGTTGGGTATGCTGATGTACAAATATAATCCCAACACTTGGGGAAGCAGAAGCAGGCCGATCTCTGTAAGTCTGAAGCCAGCCTGGTCTACAAAGCGAGTCCTGAACAGCCAAGGCTACACAGAGACACCCTCACACACACACACACACACACACACACACACACAAATATTAGAGAGCCACCCAGTTGTCCCCCACTTCATTTGTAAATTTTAGATATTTTTCCTTAATAAATTTCTGTTTTATGAAACATGTGTTTGGGTTGGGTAAAGTTATTCAAAGACCTACATTTCCCCCAAATGTTCACCTGCTGAAATCAAAATAATAGGGGGATCCAGGTTTCCATAATGGTAGTAACATCTCTTCTGGTTCTTTATTAAAAATATAGAAATGACTTTGTGGCTTATGATTCCTCATACTCCCCTATTTTTCCCCACATCCAAAGTTAGAATGTGCAGACCAGAAGTTCGTGCATTTTTTTTGATCAAATTTAACAAGTTTTTTAGACATACACCCATAAAGAGTAAAATTATCAAACCTTTTTTTCATTTATTATGACTCTGAAACTTTTCTCACACAGTGTATTAGTTCCTATCCTACTGCTGTGAAGAGACATCATGACTGAAAAGAAAGCATTTAATTGAAAGCTTGCTTACGGTTTTGGGGGGTTAGTCCACGGTCATAACAGTGGGAAGCATGCAGTAGGTATGCAGGCATGCATGGCACTGAAGCAGTAGTTGGAAACTGAGATCTGATCCTCAAGCTGCAGAGAGAGAAAGAGAGAAAGAGAGAAAAAGACAGAGACAGAGAAAGGGGGGCTGGGGCCTAGTGTGCGCTTTTGAAACCTCAGAGCCTACCCCCAATGACTCACTTCTTCCAACAAGGTTATACCACCTTATCCTTCCCAAAAAAATTTGTGAAACAAAGACCAAGCATTCAAGTATACAAGCCTGGGCATGGCAGGGGGGCATTCTCATTCAAACTACATTCTATTCCCGGCTCCCCTGGGCTTGTAGTAATACCAAAAAAAAAAAAAAAAAATGTATTTAATCCAACTTTAAAAGTCCCCACAAACGTTCATAGTCTCAATATCATGCATGAAGAAGCTACTTTTGAACCTCTTGTTTGGGAATCTGAGTCTTAAAAAAATGTAATGAAAGGGAATAGTAGAACACGTGTGATATAAACTAAGAGAAATCTGAAGGTTGAAGTGAAGATGGGGATGTGCGGGGCAGGGAAAAGGAGAAATGAGGGGTTGGTAACCCAAATTACAGATGTGTGAAGAAGCTATATGAAACCCCACTGCTTTAAAAGCTAATTTGAAAATAAGTTTTAAAAGAGTTGAAACAGAGGCATTCCATTTTAGTGAATAATGTTGTTCCCAGAAAATGTGGATCAGTAAATAGAAATCTCAGTGCAGGGCCCGGGTTCCCTCTCTACAAGTTATTGCTCCCAGAGCTACCCAAAAGAACACAGGCTATTACTGTTGCTCTTGGTTGCTCACTGAACTAGATAAGACCCTGTCTGGTTAACTTTGTCTACTGAATCCAAGCCTGTATCATTAGGAAAGAGGAAACTTGAGTTTAGAAATTATCTTCATCGGATTAGCCTGCAGGCAAGATAAATGTGGGAAGGCCACAATAAAGGAAGACCAAGCTCACTCTGGACTGTGCCACCACTGGGCCAGTAGTCCTGGGTTATAGAAGAAATTAAGCTGAGCAAGCCATAAACAAGCAAGCTGGTAAGCTGTGTTTCATCATGGTCTCTGCAGTAGTACCTCTTCTAAGTTCCTGATTCAATACCCTGACTTACCCCAAAGATGGAAAGTTATAAGGTGAAAAAAGCCCTCTCCTCCAAACTTGCCTTCAGTCTTGTTTATCATGGCCACAAGAGAGTGAACAAGCATATACCCTTTGTATTAAACACGACACACTCTGGATGAAGGACATAAAGAAACCACTGTCGATGACTGAAGTTTCCCTGCTGGTCAGCTTTCATGGTGATAGAAGGGGCAAAGCAGGCTCCTGAAAGAAAAGGCACTAATCATGGTGTATAGCACTGAACCTGCTAGCTACATTACTGACCTGCCAGGACAGATGTGTCCACTTGTGCAAAAGCAGCAAGACTGTCTACGGAGAGAGCCAACCAGTCTCTTGATTGGAATTGAAACTATATGTTATATTCTGCTAATTATAGCTGTAACAAATCAGTAGTATTAAAATCAACCAACAGGTTTATAAATACCGAATGTTCCTGTATGTAATACTGTTGTCACTACTACTCTAAATAGTAAATGATTGGTACAATAACCTGCTAATTCAGAGAACTATGTTTTTGTGAATATACTAGGATGTAGTTCATTATTGTCATCATCAAAAAGTCGTAGAAATTATCCATTACTTCCTTTTCACAAATATTTCATTTAAAATATTATTTAAGCAGAATTACAAACCTAAAACACTCAGCTTACATAAAAAAGAAAGCTCCCAATTTCTTCTCAAACTTTTTATGTCAAAATCCAAAATGTTTTGCTTTCATGCAAAAGCATGCCTTTCTCAGTTTTCACCTGCTGTGAGAATGATTCCTACATTATAATTAGTTCAGATAAATGAATGGCAAGATTGCTCTTCAGATTTTACTTTTTGAAGCTCATTTACATGATGGTCTATGATGACATGGTTATTAACAGATTTTAAGCAATTAATTAAGATAACTGGTACAGTTGTTAGCACAAAGCAAAACTAAGAAAATATTTAAGTACATCCTTCTGCTCATGGAATCAAATGAAGGCATCAATCCACTCTCCCTGAATGAATGACAAGTGTCAGTGTTATTTCTCGTGGTATTTTGTTTGATAGACATTCAGTTACTTGCTAGTCTTTCAAAACTTTGAAGTGGGCAGTTGTGTTGTCATTATTTTTAAAACCATTTCTGTATTCTTGTCCCTTTCATTTTCAAGCTGAAAAGCATTGAGTTTGCCCTTGGGTTGAATTTCAGAAAGCCCTTTCTTTGTGTCACTGTATGTGACATTCTTCACAAACAAGGCACAGCAAGATATTCTGTCATAGCTAATAAAATTTTAATTAAGCTATTTATTTATTTATTTATTTATTTATTTATTTATTTTATGGGTGTTTTCATAGATGTGTATGTGTACCGTATGCATGACTGATGCCCAGGGAGATCAGAAGAGGGTATCAGATGGCCTCAGTCTAGAGCTACAGATGGTGATGAGCCACCATGTGGATGCTGGGAATTGAACCTGGGTCCTCTGCAAGAACAAGTTCTTTTAGGCACTGAGCCTCCTCTCCACTCCCTAAAAATGCTTTTAATGTGTCTCGCTCAGGCTCACACCCTTCCATTTTCTTAAATATGTCCTGTCTGTTTTTTCTACAAGACTTTCTGAACATCAGCTCTGATTTCCTTCCCAGGGTGTAAGCCATTGCTGCAGAGAAAGCATGCACTTTGCACTTGGGTTTCTATGCACTGAGATGTGCATGTAAGTGCCATGCACTTCAATTCTGAACCAATTAAAGCCCTGATCTGTGTGCGTGTGTGTGTGTGTGTGTGTGTGTGTGTGTCTCACTCTGTCTCTCTGTTTCTGTCTGTCTCTGTCTCTCTCTCTCTCCCTCCTTCTGCCCCCCTCTCTGCACTCCTGGAAGAAAATAAGTTAGCTGCAAGTCCACACGGCTACCCTAAGTAGGAACATTGTCTCAAACTATCCCCCAGATCCCCCAGAGGGCTTTGCCTTCGTGAGAAATAAATCTTGCTCTGTTAAGATCCTACGATTACCTCCTATGCAGCACACTTTAACTTGTCACACCAATGAACCTTGAAATAAACTTGAAGAAGCCATGACACACAGGCCCTCTTGCTTTACTCAGGAAAATTTTCCAGATGAAGTCTATTGACATTAAAATATGGGATCTACTTTTAAAATGTAGTGTCTGTTCAGTTTCTACTGCTCATGCCAATTTGTTGGAAGCAAACAGCCCTTGACTGTGCATTTGTATCTCTCAGTCTTTATTTTCTAAGAACTGTACAAATGAGGACGGTGCTACATCTGATAGAAATAACAAGCTGAGAGGCACTGTAGACTTCAGGCACTCGCAGCCTCTTCACCTTCCAATCTCATATCTCCAGAGGTTTATGAATGAATGAATAAATTTTAATTAATTAATTACTTAATCAGTAAGCCTCCCAACAATCAATTCTGACTAATTTCGCTCCCACCAAACTAAAAGAAAAAAAGATCCTGTCAATCGAGAGGAGTTGTGCATTAAGAAAGATCCAGGAATGGGAAAAGGGTTTAAAACAGACCTCCATTATTCAGGAAAAATGGAAACAACTTCTTCCTTCTCCATACAGACACACAGCCAATGAGTAAGCTTTGGGAAATGACAAACTGCATCAGTAATATTCAAATTCCCTCTTCTGTCACAGGCATAGTCATCTTTACTTCATATATCTCTTTAATTCTCTTCTGAAAGTTTTACTAAGCCTTTTGTCATGGGAAACACAGAAGGTAAGAGGAAAAAAAAACATTAAAATGACCCCAAATGTGGTTAGAAATATTTGTCTCCTAATATGGTGGATGTACCTTACTTGCCATTCGGTATAGATGAGCCAGCTATGTTTCACCCAAAATCTTCCTAACATCTCACGGTCACTCCCAGGAGAGTCAGGACTTAGACAGTACAGTTAAATTACCACACACTCCTTGCTCAGGAGATAGCCCACAGTTCTCTAAGGCAATATCACAACAGTTTGCTTATATAGGTAAAATGTTTCCCATGTATCATTAATTCACATCTGTCTTAAGGAATTCTATAAACTCAAGTGTACTTTAAAAACATTAATATTTATTTTCAGCTATATAATCTTCAAACAGTAACACTATGTAAAGAAAATTATTCTTTATAAAACAAGCATCTGTTCAATGGAAATCCTTCCTTTTAAAATTATGGTTTTATTTATATGCATAGAAAAATATATTATTTGTAACAAAAGATACCACCTTCTTGCCTAGTCAGTTAAAAACAAAAACAAAAAGGAATAAAGAAAAAAAAAAAACCTTTTTACAGGTCCTTCTAGTTAAATATATATTGTAACTTTCTTGTGATTTATTTTACATGAAAATCATTTTAAATCATGAATTAGTGAGATAATATAGGTGCATTTTATATTATATGAAGTATATTTTCACTTGAGAAAAATATTTATAGTTATATGATACAAAAATTGATTTCTTTTTCAATTCCCAGTCATGTTTTCCTCTTTTAAATTTCATCACTTTAATATTTGGCACTTCTGTGGCCTAAAAAGTCTAGGATCGTTTAAGATTTAATGAAGAGCTATTTACCTCCTAAATCTTCTTCCCTGGAGTAATGAAATAATTACCCTCCCATAATCATGGAAATGTGAAACTTGAATCTCAAATTGAGCTGTTGTGAGAAGGGTTAATGATGCTGCATAGGTGATCACCATGGCAACACTTAGAAAAAGCACTAGTGTCAAGCCAAGAGCATGGTATTTGTATTCCCACAAGAGCCCAGCTAGGGACTGGAGATGAACTCTTGCCTGGTCTCAGGAAAATGACTGAAAGCTAACACTTACTGGGCCTCCCCATAGGATATGCGCATGAACATTTTATATCATGCTCAGAGGAAGATAATTTTAGAAGCAACAACAGCCACATATTCTCAATAACCTTAATTAAAAAAATTTTTTGTGACACATCCCAGTGATGTGGGTGTGGGGCTGTGTATATAAGAGCTATCTATACATTCAAATGAGTCTTGTCCCCAAGGAGGACCATGAGGCTACTAGGAAGGAAATTCACTATGGTTCTGTTCACATGATGGGGAAAAGCAAATAATTAGATATTCATTACAATATCAGAACAAGTTAATTTATTTTTAACAGCATGGATTAAAAAGATGATTTCATAAATTCTAAAGAGAATATAGTTTACTAGAATTGAAGAGAAATAATTAGTGTTACTCAGTCTCAGGTGTGTGTGCGTGTGTGTGTGTGTATGTGTGTAATGTATCCTATTATACCTCATGGTACACAGGAAACACAAATATGGATTGAATGTGAAGAAGACAAAACAGAGGCTAGAGAGATGACTCAGTGGTTAAGAGCACTGATTGTTCAATCACAGGACCCGGGTTCAATTCCCAGCAACCGCATGGCAGATCACAGCTGTCTGTAACTCCAGTTCTAGGCGATCCTACACTCCCATAGAGACATACATTCAGGCAAAACACCAACTGATGTGAAGTAAAAAATAAATATTTTAAAAAAGACAAAACAACATACTAAAAACCAATATAAAACGCATATGTATATCTTAGCATTTTCCAGTGAATATACTAATTTAAACTAGGATTACTTAAATGCTTCCATAAGAAAGAATTCGTACAATAAGCATATAATTCCTAATTGTAATTAGCATACTAAGTGTTTATATACAGTCGAGCACCTAAAAAGTGCTTGAAATAGTGCTTGCACGAGTGAGCATTGTCCTTATAATCATATTTTTATAATAACTATTATCTCAATAAAAATTAATAAACATTTTTTACTCTTAAAAATATTTATTGAGTGAAGGAACAAAATTATGCAAGAAGTGACAGCTTGAATTGCAAGACAGAAGGAAAAAAATGCAGAGAACAGAGTCTGTGCCTCAGGAAGAAGCATGATCCTTCCTTTATAAAGAAAAAAAAATTTAATGTTATAGTTCCATTTACAATACAATAGTATATGACTATTTGTAATAAATTTAAAAACAAATAATGGGGGAGTAGAGAGAAGAAGGAGAGAGGGTAGGACGGGGAGGAAAGAAGTCCAATGATCCAGATTTAAAGGGAATAAATAAAATAAAATTATATATATATATATAAACAAATAATTTCCAAAAGAGGTTGGAATGAACTTTAGCCCATTTCACTAATTCATTTACTCACTTAGCCTGTCAATCAGCAGATAACTATTATGTGCCTCCTGCCTTGTGTTAGGCCATAACTAGAAAAAGAACAAATATAGGTAAAATCCTCTTGGAGCTTAAGCCAATAACCAAATACTCAACAAGTAAATTTGAAAAACACAACTGTAACAAGGTTTCATAAGATAAAAGCACATGTTGGTATAAAAAGCAGCATGAAAAGGGAATAAACCCTACAGGGAAAAAAGAACAAGGCACCATAAAAAAGTGGTATTCTCTCTGCCATACTAGTGGGCTACAAATAGCATGAAAATGGGGTCTATGGGATTTTGTAATCTCTTCACTGTGCTTTGAATCTCTGGCCCTTATAGTAACCTTAATCTATACATCTTTTTCACTACGGAGATTGAATATCTTTATGGTTTTCTTAAATAAGTTGAACTCTGAACATTATTTTTCTGACAATGTCATTTTTCCACTTACTTGTGTAAAATTCCATCTTGTAGACTGTCTTCTTTTTTATTATTGCACAAGTACTTGTTAAGAACCTACTAGCTTGGCTGAATTGCATGCTTTCTGGAAAGATACACTGCAGTCCTGACCTCTGTCACCTCAGAATGTGACTTTATTTGGAAACAAGCCCCTAGATGGATACTAATTAATATGACTGGGTTTGACAAGAAAAGACAGCTAGCAATGTGAAGCCAAAGAGATTCACCGGCTGGGGCTGTTCAGCTGGAAGCCAGGTAATGTCAAAGAAAGTGAAAAATAAGTGGAAGTTGGATAAAAGCAAGGTTGGAATTTCCCACCATGCCTCAGAGGGAACACCGGCCCTAACATCTTAATTTTGGACTTTGAATCTCCATAACTGTGGGACACTGATATTTTAAGTCCACCCAGTTTGTGACAACTACAGTAGCCTTAGAGACATGATGTGCCTTGTTTCCTTCATGGGCTATTCTAGGCACTTATTTGATTGGTGTAGCATAAGACAAAATGCAATAACATAAAAATGTGGCCCTTGCTCTGAAGATCTTCCAATGTATATGGAGGACAATACATTGTATTGATTTTGTGACTATAGGGTATAAATTGCAAATAGTTATGTAATGTAACCAATTAAGAAAACCTTTTTAGTACTTGCATTTAAGCATGCTGCAGTAATCTCACAGGCATCTGTCTTAAAAAATCTATCACTATAAGAAAACCTTCAAAAGAAGTCCCAAAAGTCCTAACCATAACTCAGTCTTTGTCATGAAGAATGAGTAGAATTAAAGCAGAATTTCTGTCCACGGCAATTACAACAGACTCTCATGCACAATTAAAAGACTGAATATATCATAGTATGTAGATGGAGGGGTAGTCAATTAGAAATCCCTCTGCTGCTGGAGATTGAGGTCAAACACTTCAGGTTTTATGAATAATGCTGTCATAATTTATTTGCTAATTCAGTTGTAACATATTATATTAAAATAATAGACATGATGGGAATGATGTTGGAGTAGACAGACTATAGTGTGGTAATTTATACTGTAAATAAAGGCAATGAGCGGCATGCACAGTGGACCAGATCAGCTCTTAGATGAACACACAAGGGTCCCAGTCCCATTAACTTGAGAATGAGTTGTGTTCACTCATGTGAATTAGATGATTGTATAAAACTGTCTCCTCTTTTTGCCCCAGTGAACTATCTGACAGAGATTTGTGTATGTTCACTTGAATCATGTAATTCATAGTTCACTAAAATGGAAAGTGTATGTGTGTGTGTGTGTGTGTGTGTGTGTGTGTGTGTGTGTGTATGTTTTTATGGCTCACAAGTTTTTCCTACTGATTCCTGGATTTGTTAATTGGTTCAAGGCCTCTGTGTCTGAGTTTGGCTTTATAATTCAGTCTGGTCAATGAAAGTTATGAGACAACTGAGTGATGTTCGCTTACTGGAGATTCTTTGTTGCTCTTAGGCAACCTCGTCTCCTATTATCTTCCATGGAAACCAGGGTAGCCTACTGGAGAAGAAAAAAGCATGTTCAGGAGCCATCCTGGTGGTTGCTCATTCTAGTTGAGACCTAGGTCTTTTCTAAGCCTACTCCAGCCTGTCCAGACCAAAAGAAAAACTCAGCCAACTTCCAACAATGTGAAAACTGTCTTTTACTATTAGGGCTTCTGGTTGTATGGCAAAACCTAATAGACATAGCTTTAAAATCCAATAGTTAGAGCCAAACGCAGTGGTAAATGCCTGTGATCCAAGTACTCGTGGAGGCAGAAGCAGACAAATCTCTGTGTTGAGATGAACCTGTTCTACAAAGTAAGTCCAGGACAACCATGTCTACACAGTGAAACTCTATCTCAAAAATAAACAGACAAACAAAAGCCAGTAGTTAGAATCTTTAAAGAAATGCTTACTACTTATTAAATACCTTTTAGGAGTTTTTCATAGCAATTCAAAAGATTAGTATGAATTGTTGTTTGATTTATTGTTGTTTACATTTGTTCTTTGGCAATTTCATATATGTTTCTAATGTATTTCCAATGTATTCATTCTCTGTCTTAGTTAGGGTTACTATTGGTGCAATCAAACACCGTGACCAAAAACAAATTGGAGAGAAAAGGGTTTATTTGGCTTACACTTCCATATCACTGTTCATCATCAAAGGAATTCAGAACAGGAAGTCAAACAGGGCATGAACCTGGAGACAGGAGCTGATTCAGAGGCCATGCGGGAAAGGTGTTACTTACTGCCTGCTCCTTGTGGCTTGCTCAGCTTGTTTTCTTATAATCCAGGACCTCCAGCCTAGGGATAGCATCTCTGAAAATGAGCTGGGTCCTACTTTCTCCCCCATTAGCCACCAATTAAGACAATGTCCTACAGGCTTGCCTAAAGCCCAGTCTTATGGAGGGAGTCTTCTTAATTGAGGTTCCCTCTTCTCAGATGACTTCAGATTGTGTCAGGTTGACATAAAACTATAAGCCCTTCCTTCACTGGACTCTTCTCACTCCCATTCTTGCTGATCCCTTTCTTATTCTCAACAAGTTCCCTCCTACGTTCATGTTTTTGTTATTGTTCCTTAACTTTTTTTTTTATTCCTGACCACTTGCATTATATTAGAATTACTTAGATGAGCATGAGGATGGTGCTATTTAATGGAGCATGGTCAATTTAACAAATGCTACACTACTAAGAAAAAAAAAAATGACTTCCCTAGCAGTGACTAAGCGCCAATAGCACCTCAGTTAGGGACGGACTCCTTCTTCATCTCTGATGGCATGTTGTTTGACACCTGTGCAGGTCTTGTGCATATACCATAGTTGCTAGGAGATGACTCCCGTGTCATGTCCGGAAGACATCATTTCAGAGAGCTTCTCCTCATCCTCTGGTTCTTGCATTCCTTCTATTCTCTCACCCTGAGGCTTGAATGGGATCATAAAGATGTCCTGCTTAATGCTGAGCACTGAAGAGTCACTTCCTCTCAGCCCTTTGGCCAATTATGAGTTTCGAATCAATTCCTGTCCACTGCAAAAATAACTAGGTCTAATCAAGGCTAGGTACAAACGTAAGTATTAAGAAGGTAGAGAAAAACAAGAGTAGTAGGTTCCCCATAGGGCCTTTGACCTCCAAGCCATGGATTTTTTTTTTAACCAGGTTTAGAATATCAGGCATGCATTCATTTTGTGGTGTAGCCTCAAACCAAATTAGAAAGTGGCTGGTACTGACATAACAGTTATGCCATGGTTGTACCAATGGGCCTATCTTGCCTGGCTGGTCAGTATTATAAAATGCAGGGGCCACTTCTGGGTTAGACCATAGATGACTTTTATCCCCTAGAAACCTAGATAGAAACTTCTGTCATACCAAAAGCTAGCCAGAAGGAAGGAAGACTCCATCTCAGCTCCAGTTTGATTTCTCTACGTGCTGCAAACAAAGTAGGTACGATCTCCAATAACGTTCTCTTTTTATTGTTTTTGTTTTTTAATTTTGTGTGTGGCTGTTTTGCCTGCTTGTGTGTGCATGTACTGCCTGTGGAAGCCAGAAAAGGATATGTGATACCCTCTAATTGGAGTTACAAATAATGGTGAGCTGCCGTGTAGGTGCTGAGAATTGAACCTAGTTTCTCTGGAAGAGCAGCCTGCATTCTTAATCTCTGATCCAATTCTCCCACCCCATCTAGCAATGTTCTTACCACCTACTTCTGGTGGGCCACCAAAAGCAATGGCAATACCTGGTATTGTTTTGGGGACCTCTACGGCCGTCAAGACTAACAGTCATAGGCCCAACTCACAGGGAAGTAGCATACATGTGACACTGGAATATTTGTTTGAATAATCTCTGGTTTGTGGAATCAAATTTGTGTACCCCTCCTACATACTTCCACTCAAACTTTCTTTTAATTAAAAAAAATTATGAATGTAAGCTTGAGGTCTCCTGATATTTCCTTTGTCCACATTAACATGTCTATTGTTGTTGTCTTTGTGCAGCTCATGTTTAGGCTGTCAGGCTAAGGAGCCTTTATGGGTACAGCTTCTGACATTCATGGAGATGCAGAAAACATATCTGCACATACACAAAGAAAAGAATTAGCCAACACCAAAGCCAATCTGTGACTTAGCTAAATCACTCTTTGGCATATACCGAAAGGACTCTACACATGTACAAAATTTTCAAAAAATATTTTCAATTATTTCTTCTCTTTTTTTTTGTAGTTTATAATAGAATTAAAACATTCCCTCTTTCTCTTTTCTACATCCTAATCCTCCCATATAGCCCTTCTTGCAGATCCTTCTTCTTCAGTAGAGTCTTCTCCCAGCTGAGAATCTTCAGCAGTATCACAGCAGTCCACTGTGACCCACAGTTTAGGGAGAAAGCATGGATTTGCCATCTGAATCCTCCGTGTGTGTATGAGAGAAAATGACATGCCATGATGCACCACATCGTCTGGGTAAGAACAAAGCCTTGTTCTTATTAGCTTTCCTTTCCAACCAGCCTGTTAACTGAAGTGTAATTGATGTCGACATGTTTTCTGTTTCTGTAGTACTTGGGACCATTTTACTTCTCTTTTGGTGTTCTTCTCTTTTTCTATGGTAGCAGTGGGTTTATCCAAAACTACCTCTTTTCGCTAATTCTGCCCAGTTTCCATAGTTGTTTGTCCATTCTTGTCTGTTTACTGGAAATAGATTTCTTTTTTCTCACATAAATATATTCTGATTATGCTTTCCCCTCTCTCTACTCCTTCCAGTTCCTACACGTCTCTCCTCCTATCCAGATCCACTCCCTTTGGTTCATTAGAAAACAAACAGGCTTCTAAATGAGAATGACATAATAAAAATATAAGCTAAAGCAAAAATTAACATGATGGAATTGGATAAAACAAACAAACAGAAGAAGAGTCCAAGAGAAGACACAAGAATCAGACCTACACATTCACACACTTAGGAATCCCATAAAAACCCTAAATGGAAACCATAATGTATATGTGGAGGACGTGGTACAGACCTGTGCAGGCCCTGTGCTTGCAGCCTGTTTGTTTTCTAATGAACCAAAGGGAGTGGATCTGGATAGGAGGAGAGACGCATAGGAACCGGAAGGAGTAGAGAGAGGGGGAAGCATAATCAGAATATATTTATGCTTATATGGGCTTTGCTCATGTTGAATTAGAAGGCCTTCCCTTCTTGGTGTCCTCTATCCCTTTGGCACTTAGACTCTTTCTGCTTCTTTGTCTGTGGAGTTCCTGAGCCCTAAAGAGAGGAATTTGAAGAGACATCATGGATAACATGACTGTTTATAAGCATAGAATCAACAGGCTCTCCTCTAGTCCCAATAACTTTCCTGCCTGTAGATTTTGACCCTGTTACAGTACCAGGCATGAACTTCACCCTGTAGGACAATCCAATCAAGACAGTGTTTGCACACTTTTATAAACAGGCTTGCCACTTCTGTACACAGTGGACACATCTTGATTAGCAAGTCAGTATTGGAGCATGCAAGATTCAGTACCATATAAAAATATTAGTGTCTCTTCCCCCCTACAGACCACTTAGCATCTTCTAATACTATCAAAGCTAGAAAACAGTTCCAGACATATTTCTCTATGTCCTACAACCAAAAATGCGTAGTTTCTTCAGCAATAGTCTTACCAGGTAACTGTGGGTGGCAACCAAGAGCAATGGTAATAACCTGTATTATTTTGGGTGTCACTGGAGACTTGCTGACAAATAACTTGTGTGGACGTAACCTTTGCCTGCCACTGAGATTTTCATTTCATAACTCATTTCTTTTTGAAAGGAGTATTAGTCGTTAATGTAGGGGTACTTCTGTAAAACTCATCTTAAAAAATAAATTATATTTTAATTGGCTTACAAATTTGTGAGGTTTCATCAACCTTAGCTTTGGCTAACACACTAGAGTTCCCATCTGGCTGTAAGCTTTAGTTCCTTATATTTACCCTGTCTTCTTTCTTAATACATGTTTCACTATATCCTTGTTGAATTTTTTACTTAGATTGAAAGATCATGGGCTCCAAAGTAGCTTTTTCATGCACACTTCAGTTTGATTACATCTTCCCCTAACCCCTCATTTCCACATCCCCGTAACTCCACTACTTACTCAAACCCTTCATCACCCAATATTTCCCATCTACTTTTATTTTATCTGTATTCTACCATCCCTCCCCCCTAAAAGCATCTGCCTGCCAATGACCCATTTCTGGCTTCCTAATTTCCATCTGCACCCCATGCTAACAATACAAAAGGAAAAAAATTGAAGTTAGGTTCCTTATAACAGAGAGAAAATGCAGTGTTTGTCTTCTGGTACAATTTTAAATTGAAGAAGAAAGTGTTTTCTTTTAGGTCATGGTTGAAATCATGAGAAAGTTAAGGTCGTAAACAGAATTTTATTTCTGCAGCAGCAAAAGAAAAGATGTGACAAATCAATCAACCACCCACCCAGCCAAGAGGATAGTAGGAGAAAATTGGGCCAGTAATAGTCAGAAAAACAGTAAGAGCATAGTAACAACTCATGGTAATCAATCATGAGTACAGGGAGTCAAATGGAAGAACCACGATGCAGGCATTTTTTTTCTCAAAGCCCATTCTCTCACTTCCTTTATTGGCCGCTGGTCTGACAACTAACAAGATGGGAAATATGACCTGGTGCTGTGGTACAGTATGAGAGCATGTATATGTCATGCTTAAACCCTGCAGTTTGGACTTTAAGCCTTGGAAAAACAAAAGGACAATCAATGTACACATCTAATAAAACCCTATGGTAGTTTATCCTCGATAGTAATCAAATGGATACATGGTAAAATGCAATAGAGTTTTTATTCATTTTGTTTGGCATACCTACTCCATAATAATGGATTCTCAAGTCTGAAAGAATTCAATGAATTCATCACGCGCTATTCTTAGAGAAGTGTTTCATGTGTTATTATGGTATGTATGGAAATGTATATGCTGTGGCTTATAGCTGTCTGAAAGAGAATTGCTCATTACAAAATCATTTGCAGTAGGAAAAACAGAAACCATTTAAGTTTCCCTCAGTTCATAAACTAATAAGTTAATTCTGATACAATATAAGTATTAAGCTGTTAGATTGCAATACTGATAATATGGAGAAATATTACTGTAATGTCTGAAGAAAAGCAGATTATGAAATTGTATGTTTACATACAATAACAAACAAAAGTTATAATTTTTAAAAAAAGAGGAAGCAGAAGCTATAGAGATTGTTCACTGGCTAAGGGCTCTTGCTGCTCTAACATGAGAACTGGAGCTTGGATCCCATTATCCACATAAAAAACCAGGTATCTCCTACCCAACTGTTAAGTCTAGGACTGGGGGCCACCATACACTGTGCTGGACTCTTTCCACGGACAAAAGCACATACACCTGCTCACATGTACTATTTGCATATACACTCACACTTATATAAATAAATACACACATAAATAAATAATTTTTTTGTTTGTTTTTAAAAACAGGGTTTCTCTCTGTAGCCTTGGCTGTTCTGGAACTCACTCTGTAGTCAGGCTGGACTCAAACTTATAGATAAATAAAAATTTTTAAATGAGGTAAAAACCATATCAGAAAAGTTAACAGAATATCATTAGGCAGCAAGATTAGAAACCCCTTTCAAATAATCTTGGTTTTATGTTATTGCTGTGTGTCACTAACATGGATGTGTGTGTTTTCTTTCTTGTGTAAAGCACTTATTAAATACTATTACATACTATGGAGTATTTGAATTTTACTCTCTAATGGAGGCAGGGAAACTGGAGAGAAAGAGATCCCTTACTGACCTACAAGAGTTCTGAAGAGACGTTGGACATGGAATTTTTTGCATCATTAAAATTCAGAGAAGCAGCCACTCACCCCAATGCAGTTTTTAAGTATCAAAATAGCAGAGACATTGGCCCTTGACTGTCCGAGAAAGAATCAGCCCTTATTCTTACGGCTCCCATTCCTTAAGCCATAAGTTTATGGGAATGAGATTCTAAACAAACAAATGGATTTATACATCAAAAAGTGAGAGGTTGTCAATGGGATAAAGGGTGTCAGGAAATCATAATCTATGATTATGATTATAAATGTTAATGGATTGGGAATCAGAAGGTACTTTAGCCTAGGAACAAGAACATCCGAATAATTTAGTTGGAATTGACCTAACAACACATGTTCCGCCCTTACCTGATAACTCCTCTATTGATATTACCAGCCATTGCTCTATTCTTTATCAAGGACCCTTTGGAACTCCTTTTGTTTCAAGAAAATCTTTGTATCCCGGCTATCTCATTTGACACTTCCAGCTGTGTTTTATCACTTCATTTGGGTGAGATCTTACTCATCTACAGCCTTGAAGGACATTCAAATAGGCTCTCAGTTAATCTTCTATAGATGCAGAACAGGACTGACGCTAGAAGTCCTACTGCCCATGGTCCATTCCACTACATACTTTGTACCTCTAGGAACTGTAAAAACCTTAAAGGTAGCTCACTTTTGCTCTCTAGCTATTTCTACTTATTTTCTAGATCGTATAAACTCCTCAAATTGAAAACTACCCAACCAGGGGCTTCCTGATCAGAATTTGAATACAAGTAATGATGAACATAATGATTCTATTATATTAAGTTAACCAAATTACATATTAATTCAACCATTTCCAGAAACTTAGATTCTTTATGTATTTTTTACTCTGAATGACAGTGCAATGAACAATACTTTGGACATTCCTAAACTACAACATATACAATTCCCAAAATAAATCATGATATAAAATTCTTTCCTAAGAATAGTGTGGGATGATTTAACAGGAAGAACCTGAGTGTCTACCTACTGTCTAAGCCATCTTATTGAATTTTGTTTGAACTTCTGCAAAGGGAAATAGATAGGAGAAAGCTTTTAAGCCATGGTCTTAGAAGGTAGGAGGTTATCAAGGAAGTACTTCTCACAGTCACATTATATAAGGCCCAGAAATGTCTTTTGGCCTTCAAGGAGACCTTGAAGTACTTGAAAGAGAAGCACCAGACAGGGCTGTCTCTACAGCTTCCCCAGCTCTGCCCTCTCTTCAGCACTGGCAGTAATCAAATAGGTCAACAGCACCTACTGCCACCTCAGCCTGGCTCCTGAAGGAACTATCTACAAAAGTCAGGTTAACCTGGCTCCAAGGAGGAATCTTTGTCACTCTTGTCAGTTTCTCATTTTCCTGGCGCTGTCTTACAGTGCAAGGCACTAATTCAGACTTAATTATTAGATGACATTTCCTCAGTAGAATAGAAGCATCTTGCATAAAACAATCTGTCTTGCTATAAGTTTACGAGAAGAAAGACCTGTTTTCCATTTCACTTGCTATATCCTCGGTTTCTAAGACAGTGTTCAGCACATAAATGTATTCAGTAAAAAATCTTATAAAACTATTAAAACAATTCAAAACAGTTAACTTGAAATAGTGTCAACAGATGGACTATCCTGTTAAGAAAATACTTGACTCCAGCCAGCGAAGCTTAGGCTGATTGAAGACCTTTACCTCAACTCTGCTCCTCCAGATCCAATCCCCCAGAGACCTAGGGTAAACCCAAATACCATTGTTGAAAAAAGTAACAATAAAATGACTCCTAATGTATTGTGCTACACTCATAAATTAGTGTCATCACCAGAAAAGCTCCCCCTTGCAACAGATAGGAACAAATACACAGATGCACAGATATTAAGCAGAGAGGAGACCTTGGAACACACAGCTCTGATTTGGATATCTTCGACAAATCCCTCTTCCTGATGCTCAGGGAATCCTGTAGAAGAGGAGGCATAAAGAGTGGAAGAGCCAGAGGGGATGGAGGATACCAGGACAACAAAGCCCTCTAAATCAACCAAATAAGGCTCATATGAACTCACAGAGACTGAAGCGCAGGGCCTTACTGTTATGCTGCAGGTGAATTTAACAAAGGGACTGTCATGACAAGGACTGTCAGAAAGTACAACTAGGTCTGATTACCTCTGGGAACTCACAGCTATGGTGACCAGCAGCTCACACAGAAAAATGCTTCAGGTTTTTAACCACACTAGGTAGTACGTTTCTTACTGGCTTCCTCGAATGTGTTACTTGAACCATTGTGTGCACATAGAGACGGTGGACTTCTGCGTGCTGTGATGGCTGCGGAAGCATATCTGGGTGATCTTTTCCTTCTATTGGTTTGCCTCGTCCAAAATTAATGTGATGGTTTTTGTTTTTATCTCATATTTTATTTTGTCAGGTTTGTTTGTTATCTCTTAGAAACCGGTTCTTTTCTAATGAGAGACAGAACAAGAGTGAATCCAGATGGGAGGGAAGACGGGGAGGAACTAGGGATAGAGGGAAATAGTAATATTAAAAAAATAAAGAAAAAGAAAACACTTTTTGAAAAAGTACAATCAGTATCTGTGGGCTTGGAGCTACATACATGGGTGACTCACACTCAATGGGAGCAGAGATGCAGTCAATAGGAAATGGCAAAACTGGCAAATAGTTGACTGTGCAAAGGTGTTGACAGGTACAGTAAGCATTAGGCCAGACTGCAGACTCGCTAAGACATAATAAGCTAAAACTAAACTCAGAGGAAGCTAAGGTTCCTTTTGAAATTTTCGTCCACAATAATAAATTATTTCTATACTGGTAAAAGTCAAGGGAAACTTTAAAAATTTTTTCATTCTTTGTGAAAAATACTCCGGTTGTCTTATTTTATTTTTCCCCTTATTTAAAATATTTTTTTCCTTATATAATACATCCTGGTTATGTTTTCCCTCCCTCTACTCCTCCCAGGTCTTCCCCACCTCCCCTCCCATCTGGATCCACTCACTACCTTTCTGTTTCTCATTAGAAATAAAACATATTTCTAAGGAAAATATAGCAAAATAAAGGAAGATAAAAACAAAAACTAACACATCACAATAGGACAAAACAAACAGAAGGAAAAGAGCCCTTTTTCTTCTGATATAAATGCAGGGGTCCACTCACTTACACTCAGGAATCCCATAAAAACACAAAAGCAAAAGCTATATATATGCACAAAGAGCATGTGGGGGAGTGGAGGGGAGAGCACACAAAATTATACACAAAAAAATAAACATTTTAAATGGCTCAGCCATTAAAGGATAGGCTCTCAAAAATATGAAACAAAAACATTAGCTTAGTTGTATGTTGTAATCTCCTTTTCTAGTCAGCATTATAATGACTTGTTTCTCCATTATTTTCCAAAGTTGCCCTCACCTCTGTTTTGTCTTCTGTTCTCTTACAGGAGAGATTGTTGGCATATTTTGCACAAGAATACTGATGTTTCCCATGCTGACTTGTGTTACTCTGGAAGTGGCTTACTGATTGGTGTTTCCTTCATTTTAAACTCAAGTTGTGGAGAGTGGGATGGAGTCCATCTCTTAGAACTTGATTTGGTAGTGAAAAGGTTATAAGGCATTTTCTGTCTTTGTGTCACAACAGTGTCATGGAAATTACTGGATCCATATTCCAGATACTAAACTAAGCAACTTGGTCACCAGATTTTGGAGCAGTTTGTTTCCATAATTGATTTTGATGGCCTTGAGCTTTCATATTGGCCATGGATCTTTTCATGGACTTACAGTTGGATAAAATGTCCTATTCAATTTAATACAATCTTTAGTCAGCATGCTCTGTTTCATAACTCTTTAGCAAAATAGAAGCGATTTTCAATCTGAACAGGGAAGAGTCTTTAACTTGGACTGAAAAACAACCCAGAGATGTCCCTGACAATTCCTAGAAATGGAAGATGGTAGGAAGAGATGTATTTCCAGAATGCAAAGGCAAGATGATACCTGAGTGGAAGATAAGAAGGCATCTTTTGCCGGAAGCTATGTCTATAGCGCTGTCATGAGGTACAAGGGGAACAGCCATTTAAAGAACCCCAAGGGAATAGAAAGAGGGTGGTCAGTCAGCACGTTATTACGGTAACAAATTACCTAAGATGATCAACTGATAAAGAAGAAAGGCTCATTTTGACTCAGGGTTCTAAAGCCCAAGGTTACCTGGCCTTGCTATCTGTACATCTATAACAAGACAGTAGTACATCATGGCAAAAGTACACATTCGAAAAGCTGCTCACCTAATAGCATCCAGAAAGCAAGGAGAGCTAGAAAAAGACCAGATCTTTACTAGCTCTTCAAGTAGGTATTGACCTAACTTACTTCTACTTTTCCCATCTCCTAAGACTCTACAACCTCCTGTAACACATGGAAAGTAGACTAAGTCTTCCATACACAGGCCTTTAGCAGACATGCAGAAAAACAAATTGTAAGAGAAGCAGCAACATATTGATATAGCTTCCTACTTCCCACATTTGTAAGTCTTGGAGTTCAGGAAATGTATTCCAGTATGATTAAGGAACAGAAAGGCTATTGGATCTCCAGGACCTGGAGTTACATGTGTGGGTACCAGGACCCTAGGAGCTGAAATCTGGTGCCCTAAAAGAGTGGTATGCTTGATTCACCACTAAGTCATCTCTCCTGCCCCATAATAGCTCATTTCTACTACCTTGATCTATCCAAAGCAGATGCCGAATTAAACTTTGACAATCACGCTTTTTTTTTAATCTGCAAAACTGAAATTTAATCAAATTCTCTGTAAGCCTGTGAGAAATCTCGCTATTCGCCACAAAGTTCTTCTGTTTGACAGTTTGCATCATTTTTGGGTTTTTTCCTTAAAGAAAAACTATTTTCTATTCACAGCAACTATAAGTTCCTTTTCTGTTACACAGGACCATCGACCCTCTGCCTTTACAATGCACACCCTCCGCAAACAAACTGCCTCGCAAAACTGCAGCCTCAGAACGTCTGCCCCTCTTCAAGCATGCACCTTACAGAATTACATTCATGGAAGCAGTCCTTCCAAGAAAGGAGCACGAGGCTCTGCTTCTGGGAATATGAGAATTTATCCATGCTGTGCCAGACACCAGTTCTGTCCTTATTTAAACATTAGACAACTTAGGATCTGCCAAACTGACATTCTGCACAACAGGGATGTTTTCCAGAAGAAACGCATTTTGGTTTTAGATTCAAGTCACATACACCCTCTTCTCCACAGTGAAATGATGCTTTTACGATTATTCTTCCAGTATTTCATACTTGTAAACAATCAAAAAATGGTCATATTAACTGACTTATTTTCTACAACAGGTGCCCCTCCACAATTATGTCCTCTTTCTCCTCCTCCTCCCCCTCATCCTCCTCCTCTTCTTCCTCCTTCTCACCTTCCTCTTCTTCTTCCTCTTCCTCCTCTGGTAATAACCTGCAGGGCGCACAAAGTCCCTCAGGAACAGCTGCTTGCTTTAGAGACTTTAGAAAGAGCCAAGGGCTTTCAGCAGCTGTCCACTCTCTCTCCTTGAGAGTACACCACTTAACCCTGTTATACAATCTTATATTATACAAGACCATCTGTGTTTCTCATCTGAGTTGTTTTCACAGCACTCCTGAGGACTGGGGACCTGAGGAAAGCCCAAGGTGTGATCCCTATCCCATGATAGTGTATGTGATTTTGTTAATTAAGTCATGAGGGTCATTCATGAACCAGTGGTGGGTAACTTTTAAGTTTTTCATTTTTACAGAAAATGTGATATTTAAGGACAGGAAGGTGTAAAATTGTTGTCTTTACTTAAGTCTACAATTAAATCTACTGCATGGACCAACCTGGCCAATAAAAAAAGATAACGTAGTAAAAAAAAAAAAAAGGTATATAATTTTGAAAACATCTATTTTTAATTTATTTTCATTATGTTCTTTTTTTATATTGAAAATAAAATGAGCCATCTCTAAAGTGACTTTTTTGGTAAAGTCAGTTCATTTTTCAAATGTTGGATTCCGGGAAGTTCTATGGATTGAAATGTAATCAATCATTTGCCATTTTTCTGTTGAGCCTCAGCTCTGTGTATCTGTATACCGTCTGAAAAACATGAGGTCTGATGATAATCAGGATGACATGACTAAATAACAGGCCAATTGTATGCCGCTCCAGATCCATCTGTAGGAAGCTAGTGCCCTCCTCCCTGAAAGCATATAATCATTTTGAAGTATCTCTTTGTTTTTATTTTAAGAGAATGTCAAAAAAGTAGAGTCTAATTTTATGTGCCTGGGAGTAGTTATCTGAGCTTCAGGCAATACAAACGCAGCTATTACTGGGAAGTAAAGCCTTGCATAATTAACAGACATCAGCAGCCTTACAGTTTCTGTAGAATCCCGTAAGTTCCTTGCCTGAAGGCTGCGCTCATCCTAGTAAGTCTGTTTATCCTGTCCAAGATTAGATTAGTTTAATTATTATGAAAAAGACTGCTAAGATCTTACAGCCTAATTATGCAAATGTTTCTAAATGTTCACAAAAGTAATTTATTTATTTGGAGATAAATGAATCTGTTTTGTCATAAAACAGATTGCAGTCCTGGCAATGTACAAGCAGGGTTATGTAGCCTTCGGCAAATCTTGCACCACAAATATCAGTGGGATTTCTAGATTGCAACATTTAAAAACATATAAATGTTTTTTTAGCAGGTTTTTATTGTTTTTGCAAATTGTAGCAATCTCAGAAGGAAGCATCACAGGTTTCATACTCACCGACCTTGTTATGAAAACATGGTTTCTCAACAGAAGCATTTAAAAGATGCTAATCACTAAACGCTCCTGGTAGACCTATTTAGGTACACCTGTTTTATTGTGTTTCAAGGCTGATCTCTTCCTTCTACTGAGACTTTTTTTTCTCCCTATACCTTATAGTATTATACTTTTCAGTAAAGTAAAATGCTGAAAACATAATAGGATACACATTGAGAGGGATCATAGTATCCATATTAATTAAAATAAGTTAAGCCAAGCTCTTATCTTAAAATGACGCCTAAGTAATAATACATCCATATATATATATATATAATTTAGCTAAAACTTGGAAGCACATTGTTATCATATATCAAATTGTTATTGCCATTATCATCAGCATCCCTAATAGTGTCAGAAAACATAAAATAAACAATAAAAATACATATTTGTTTATTTGTTTTTTTTTCTTATTCTATAAATAGATACAAGTATCTTGGAAACAACTCATTCTCTGGATATGATTCACCTAAACCAAGCAAGTTCTAGATTTCACTGTCAAAAAGAGAGAATGGTAATAATCATGATAAAGATAGTGAAATAATAATAATGAGTTATAATATTAAAAGTCATAATTTATTGCTCTCTGTAGCTGTTATTAGTCACTTGAATGCCTAATCTCACTCAGTTCTCAACTACGTCCCCAATGTGGGTTTAAGACTGTGAGATTTGGTCTATCATGTTACACTGTCCCAAAAGGTAACCTTAATAAAAGGAAAGATATATTTTAGCTTAGTTTCAAATGTTCTGAGTCCTCCATTCCACTCATTCTGGGCCATAATAAAGTTGAACTTCAAAGCAGCAGGCATGTTATGGAAGCTACTTACTTACGGAAAACATGTTGGTGGAAGGAGCTAAGGATAAGATACATCCCTCAAAGACACATTTTCTGTGACTTACTTCCTCCTGCTAGGACCTACCTCCTAAGGATTCTAGAACCTTCCAAAACAGTGCTACCATTGGAGATAAAGCACTCAGCCCTTGAATTTGTGGGAGCATTTCATCCTCAAACTGCAATAGCTGTCAAGAACCTCATGTCTGCCATAGAAAAAGATCATGTCAAATGATGTAACCTCAGAGCACGATAACAAAGACTGCATATTCCTTGAGCCATATCCAAACCAGAGGAGAGAATGCACATAAAATAGAGAAATTATGAAGTTCAGAATACATACAGAATTTGAGCAACACCCAAAATAACGTAGAAGTTTCAGTGTATTTTGTATTTTAAAGTATATGTATATGGGGGGGGGGGGGTGAATATAGACAAGGTTTCCACAGCAAAATGCAAAGAACCAGGCTTTATTTTTCTTGAGATACCCAGGATCATTTTCCATTACGTCAATAACCAAATTCTTACCTTGTGTGAGGTACTGATTTCATGATTATGTTGAGAGTGGTTGTCCTGTTTTCTTGCATCCTCTCAAGAAAGCAGGTGTATGAATTAGTTTAGTATTATCAGGTTCTTCAGTAGAAATTTAATGCCAAGTCACATAGTGAAGATACCATTTTTAGCTGAGGTTTTGGAGATGGTCTGGTACTAGACTTTGACATAGTAGGGAGTGTTCACAGTGGTAGCCTGTCTGGAGAAGAAACAAGAAGTAGAAGAAAAAGTTGAGACTCTGGGTCCGCATTGACTAACCTAAGTTAGCACCCTAGATTGTAAGACATTAGAATCAATACATTGACTACAGTAGCTAGTTTGTTTACTCTCATTTATAACCAGAATTATACAAATAAAAAGAAAGTCCAACGTTCCAATGAAATGAGCTATAGGCCAACATCCACTTACCCATAGGTTTATAATTGTTAATACTAAAGTTAGTTTAGCTTTAAAAGAATCAGTTATTGGGAGGTGGTGTGAACCTTTAATTCCAGCACTTGGGAGGCAGAGACAAACAGATCTTTGAGTTCAAGGCCAGCCCCGTCTACAGAGTGAGCTCTAGAACATCCAAGACTGCACAGAGAAACCCTGTCTCAAAAAGAAGAAGAAGAAGCAAATGAAGGAGGAGGAGAAGAAAAAGAAGATTCAGTTATGTTTGGCTAGGTCCAATTGGCAGGTCCAATGCACAATACATGAAATCCATCAACTTTGCTAATATCCACTGGCTTTTTTTCCTTTTGAAATCAGGTACATGCACAGCCATCTCCTAAGAACTTTAAAACTTGAACTATTCACTTTGTACATTCCCTGTGCCTTTAAGACTTTTGGGGGAATAAGTCTCAACAGTGGTATAAAAACCCATATTAACTACAGAGAAATGTTTCTTTTATTCAGTGGTTCAACTATACGAAAACTGTGTATTCAAAGATAGGTGTCAAGGACCTGCAAAATCAACTAACTAGGACCCATAGAAGCTCACAGAGATGAGGGATCCTGCAGAGGTCAGACCTAGGTCCTCTACATATATGCTATGGCTGAGCAGCTTGATGTTTTGTGGGAATTGTAACATTGCTGGTGGAGCTGCCCCTGACTCTTTTGCCTACCCGTGGGACTCTTTTCCTTCTATGGGTTGCCCTGTCCAGCCTTGATGTAATGGTATGTGCCTAGTCTTAATGTAACTTGTCATGCCATGTTTGATTGATATCTTTGAGAGAGCTGCTCTCTTCTGAAAAGAAGCAGAGATTGGGGTGGACCTGGGGGAAAGGGGAGATAAGGGGGAAAAGGCTAGGGGAGGGGAGAGAGGGGAAACTGCAGTCAGGATGTAATTAATATATGAGAGAAAATTTAAAAAAACTTATGTGTTAAAATAATCACATTTTTACATTTTGTCATCTGCATGGGTTTAAATTAACTGTTGTTCAAATAAGCAGGAAGCTAGGTCTACAAAGCTATCCCAGGCCCTAAAAATCTTTGGTATTAAATGGACAGTATGAACAATGTGTTTAAGAGGCTCCTCTGATCTTGCCATTATCTTGGTTATTGAAGCCATTAGAAGCTGTTTGCTGTCAGTTAAATGATCATATCTCCACTGCACCTGCTTTATAATTATTCATTTGGAGCAAGATCATTAACATATTCCTTAAGTCATTTACAGGCAATTTGACTTAGCATTAACAAATTTTGTTATTTCTAACAAACTAATGGGATATATAAATACACGGATGCACAAAATTCTATACAACTCAAATAATGAAGCTATAAAAGATGTACATTTTATGATTTGTTTTCCTTTATATAACTCATGCTAATATCTTAGAAATTATGATATTTAAGAATGTTTCCGAGATAGATGTAAAAACAATAACCGCAGGCAAATTACTGTAAACTTCTCTATCAGTTTGAGAAACCAGTAGAATAATTTAAAACTAAAAGATATTTATTACAAAATGTTAGTGGCATCTAATTAATAGTGCTCCTTGGATTAAATAACTTACAGATCTCAGCATATTTCGTGATATATGAGTATTAAGGACTCAGTTAAATGACTAATATTATTAATGTGGTCAGTTACATGGGGATCTAGAAATAAAAATTATTTCTTCCCAACGATTTTATAAAATACTAAAGAAAACATAATAAAAGCATCCAATTACATATAATACAATTATAAATAATACATGAAAAATAATGCAATGATGTCTTACTGCTCGTTTTTATTATATGCCAGGCTATGTCTTATTTTGCTCAGCTCTATTAATTTATGTTATCTTTATAATATATCTATAAAGCTAATGCCACTAATCTCTACAGTTTCTAGATAAAGAGGATGAGACACAGAGAAGTGGAATAATGTGTAATGTAGAATGGATAAAGTTATATAGCTAAGAAACAATAAAGTTAAGATTTGACTAGAAACCCACAGCCTTGAGCACAGTTTACGTCAACCATTGTTTCATAAGCTATGGAGGACAGCTGCCTAAGGAAGAATCAGAATACCTGAAGGGCTACTTAAAATATAAAACATCTTGTAGTGTTAGAGGTCACCAGTCTTGAGTTGAGAGTAAAAATTTCTATTCCTAGCAGAGTCCCAATTTACATACATGCTGCTAATTGACACGGGCCTGAAGAAATGCAGCAAGAAGAGAAGCAAGAACATACACTAAGAATATTATGACAATGGTCTTACATTCTAATCGTGTACTAGTGAGATTCATAAAGCACCTTCTCGTGCATCCTAGACCACACAGGGTATGAGCACAGAGCATCTTCACCTCATTCTAGATTTCGATGCCTAGTCCAAAACAGAACAACAACAATAACAAAAGGGGTAGCTCTTATGAGATAACTTTGTCAAGAGAAAGTGGAATTTATAATTATGTTTTTGTACATGAGGGTACAAAAAACAGGTTTACATGAATTTAGAAGGAATAAAAATCCATAACCAGTATGTTAGATGATCTGGAGAGGACAGGCGCTCCTCAATGACCAAATATATCAGGGCACAGGGGTGTTCTGAGACTGTTTCTCCAACCAAGGACCATATATGGATATAACCTAGTACCCCTGCTCAGATGTAGCCCATGGTAGCTCAGTATCCAAACGGGCTCCCTAGGAAGAGGAACAAGGACTATTTCTGACATTAACTCAATGGCTGACTCTTTGACCTCCCCCCCCCACCCCCCGGAGAGAGGCGCAGCCTTGCTAGGCCACACAGGAGGACATTTTAGCCAGTCCTGAAGAGACCTGATAAGCTAGAGTCAGGTCCTCTTCCCCTATCAGTGGACTTGGAAAGGGGCAGGGAGGAGATGAGGGAGGGAAGGTGGAATTGGGAGGGAATAAGGGAGGTGGCTACAGCTGGGGTACAAAGTAAATAACCTGTAATTAATATAAAAAAATAAAAATTATTTTTAAAAAAAGATGATGGAAACAGTGAAAGTGTCTCCATGATATCAATCCTAAGGAAAATCCTGTGTTAGCAATTGTCACCTGTTGGGAGGGGTAGTTCTTAATAATTGTGCAACCTCTTATTAAATTAACTGTACTCAAGGGATAACTACGCATCCAAGAATATTTGGAAAGCAAAAATTTGGTCTTTTTTTTTTTTTAAGGACAACGTTGTGTAGGTAGAGAAGGTGGTAGACATGGGAAGAGTTAGGCTATATGCAAATTTGATCAAAACAAATGTGAAATTCTAAAAACCACTAATAAAATATTTTAAAAATGAAAAAGCATTAGAAAATGTTGGTGGCGATAAATGTTATAAAGAAAAATAAATCAAGACACAGCATAGAAGCCCATTAAATACATGTATTTTTTTTCTAAATATAAAGTTGTATTTAAAAGCCACAACTGAAAACAGACAGTGAACCATGTAGCAAGTTAGGAACCCAAACGGCCTTCTAAGTTTCTAAGGAAGATACATCGTCTCTTAGAGAATAATCAAAAGAATTAAGGTGGTATAAATGAGATAAAGTCAGAGAATTTGCCAGACCAAGAAAATGGTGTGTCATAGAACAAAGTTCAGAGTTTAAATATTCTACTGAGCAGGATAGGAAATGATCAAAATGATTTAAACAGGTCAGGGTCACTTTGCCTTTAGCAGAGAGAATAAGCTAAAAGGTCAACAGAACAAGCAAAGAACTATGTGATGGTAATCATAAATATCCAGACAAAAGAGGAAGGCAGGTTGGCCTGAAGCAATAGGCATTAAAGAGCTCAGAAGAGTACAAATGTTAACAAAATAATTATTTACTTAGACTTTCATATGTATGGGTGTCTTTCTCAGATGTATGTCTGGGCACCACATGTATGCCAGTGTGTGGAGGTCAGAAGAGTGTGTCCGACCCCTGGAACTGAAGTTATATATAAGCAGTTGTGAGTCAGCATGTGAGGGCTAGGAATCAAGCCAAGATTCTTTGCATGAGTAACAAATGTTCAGAGCCACTCAGCCATCTCTCCAGGTCTTAAAAATATTTTTGTTAGAGCCATTAAGATTTATTAATAAATTGCCAAAGTCAAAAATTGGTGTGAAGCTTGTGATTAAGGCAAAATACAGATGGCATCTTCTTTCATAGCCTTAAGGCAGAAAAGACACACTTAAATTTTATCTCAGTGTATCCAGTTTATTTGGATTTAGAATACTAAATTGTATAAAGCTACATGTTAACTTGCTGGCTTATGCCTATAAAGATGCAATTATTTGTGGCTGCTGGGGAATTATATTATGTCTCTGTGGGGGACTAACCAAGTTTATATCTAACTCAGAATTTTTTTTCTGGTGTGTATTTTCCAGTGCCCTTATATATTACTAGGCCCTGCTTCAAATGACATGCTCACTTTATACTTTCTTAGTTATGCTTTAGTTTAGGAGAATTATATTTAATATGAATTAAATAGAAGAAAGGTGAATCTATAGCTATTGTCTGAAAAAAGACAACTAGTTATTTGAAAAGAATAGTTAGGAGACATGAGTGATGCAGGTTAGGAGAGTGGACAGAGCTGAAAGCTCAGCAGATAAGAACAGACTGATTTCACATATTACAGTGTCTCTAGTGAAGTCACAGAGCTAGATTTTTAGGTGATACCCAGGCTAGAGAAAGTAGATAAAAATGGTAAGTATGGTATTCTCAGAAATGAGCTGCAAAAAATTAGCAAAAATATGGGTACAAATAGAAGAAAAGTTCAAGAACTTTTTTGGTGGGGAGGGAACACTTAAGACTTTAAGATCTAGAAGATGAGAAGGAGCCGACAAAGGGCACAAGCACAGAGTAGTCAAGAAGTCAGAATAAAAAAAGGTAAATGAAATCTCACAAGCCAAGAAAAGAAACTAAATTTAAAAGGCTGAAATTTATTTCAAATGCTATCAGTAAATTCAGACAAATAAAGGTACAAATTAACCACTAGTTTTGGCCACTTGAAGGTCTTGTGCACTGAAGTTTGAGGTCATATCAAAGACAGAAGTCAGATGAATATGTGATGTGACATAAAAAGAAACAGTAAACTCCAGAAATTCAAATAATATAATTAACAAATTGGAATATAGTCCTATTGCGCAAATGTGAATAAACAAATTAAGTATCTAAAAAAATAAGAAGTGTAATACATCACTCAAACATATTAAATGGAAGAGCATGATACAAAATTGTTATGTGGTTTTTAAGTATTAAATGTATGGAACAAAATGAAAGACCCAGACATGAGTATAGGTAACTACATCCTCCTGATATTTGACCAAGATACCAAAACTATATTCTGGAGAAGATAACATTTTCAACAAGTGGGACTGAAAAAAAAAAAACATGATATCCATATTTAGAGGAATGAATTTAGATGCATATCTCTCAGAAACTAACTCCAAATGAATCAAATACCTAAACGTGAAACCTGAACTTTAAAACTTCTACAAGAAAACATAGGAAGTACCCTACAAGATACAGGTGTAGGAAAGGGTTTTCTGAATAGGACTAAATTGCCTAATAAGTAAAGCCAAAATTGGCAAGTAGGACCTCGTACAGCTGAAAAAGATTACACCCAGCTATAGAAACAATCACTAGGGTGAGCAGGAAGCCCACAGTGAAGGAGGAAATCTTTGCCGGCTACGCAGGTGACAGAGGATTGGTATTCAGAATATATAAAGAACTTTTTAAAAAACAATGAGTAAGAAAGAAATGACCCATTAGAAAAATGGGGTATGGGTCCAGGTTCTCAAAAGAAAAAATGAAAATGACAAAGAAATATTTTTTAAAAAAAAGGGGGGTTCATCATCCTTATCCAATAGGGAAATCAAAATTAAATTGAAAAATGCTGAAGGAGATGCGGGAGAAAGAAAACCCTCATTCAGCTCTGGTATAATAACAAACTGGTGTGGTCATTCTGGAAATCAGTGTAAAGGAGTCTACAAAAGCTAAAAATAAACCTGCCTTATGACCCAGCCATAGCAATTCTTGGCATATCCTCAAAGGGCGTGCCATCCCACCCCACAGATTCTTCCTCACTGCCCCTCTATTCACAGCAGCTAGGAAACGGAAACAACCTAAATGGCCTTCCACTGACAAATGGGTACAAGTACACTGTGGACATGAACTTTGCAAGTAAATGGATGCGACTGGAAAACAGTATATTCTAGTTGAATGAGGTAAAACCCAGGCCCAGAAAGACAAATGCCACATACTTTTTTTTCCATTTGTGGGCCTTCCTCCAAAGGTTACTTGGCGTACCCGCAGAAACCAAGACTTTAAAGGGTACCAAGAAAGTAACCACTAGAGAGAAATTAGTGGGATACAAGGGCTATAAAGGGGAAATAATGTGAATAATAAGGGGACTTTAAATAAGAAAGGGAGGGGAAGGTCAATACAGAAGGAGCAGGGGGTAGTGAATAACACTGTTTGAAAAAGTCACAAATTGGTAGGATAAATGTTGTAAAAAATGGACGTCCTACCAAAAGCAATCTACTGATTTAATGCAGCCACTAACAAAATTCTAACATTATTCTTCACAGAATGTGAAAGCAGTCTTAAAGTCCATATAGAAACACAAAAATAGACCCATGATAGCTGACACAGACTGAACAATAAAACCACTGCTGGAGATATTACCATTCCTGATTTCAACTTATAAAACAGATCCACGGGGGGAAAAAAAAAAAAAAAACATGGAACTGTCATAAAAACAGACAATTGATCAATGATTAGAATTGAAAACATACTTGTAAACCACGCCCCTACAGCTACCTGCTTTTTGACAGAGGCCAAAATTGCACACTGGAGAAAAGACAGCATCTCCAACACATTGTGTTGGGCACACTGAATAGCTTCATATAGAAGAATAAAACTAGATCTCTCCGCCTCACACTGGCACAAAATTCAACTCTGAGTGGATCAAGAATCTCAATAAAAGACCTGATACCCTGATTCTGATAGAGGAGAAAATGGGAAATATTCACCAACTTACAGGCAGAGGTAAGTTCTTTCAGAATAGGAATATGGTAGAACAGGAATTAAGACCAGAAATTGACAAATGGAACCTCATGAAACTAAAAATCTCTGCACAGCAAAATACATTAGTGAGCTGACTGAAATTAATGGTACAGCATTCAGAACGGGGAAAAATCTTCACCAGGTATTTATCTGACAGAGTTAGTGTCTAGAATAAACACAGAACTCAAAAAACTAACCACACACACACACACACAAAAAAAAATCCAACCATCCCAATTGAAAATTGAGCCAGAGCACAAAACAGAAGTCTCAAAAGAAGAAATACAAAGGGCAAAAATGTGTCTAAAGTGTCCAGCATTCTTAGTCACCATCCTTTTTCTGAAGCAAATCAGAATGAGTAAAGAAGGAAATGTGGTGGTGGTTGCCTAAAGAGGAAAAGTAGAAGAAAGAATGGGTCTCATTCAAAAGAATTCCTGACCTCTTAGGAGATTCAGGCTAGAACAGTTCATTTTCTGATGCCCAAAGAGAAGTTATTTGTCTCTGGTGCCATCTACATTTCCATATTCTAGATGATCTTTGGGGAGCAACGGAAGCTCTGAGTGAATGTGTGCTATTGATATGGGCACAGGCATGTCAAGGACCCAGACTCAGACCTATGGGAAAGTGTTAACACACACACACACATGGTAAGGCTCAGAGAAATGCCAACGCTTTCCTCTGGTCCATATGTGGATGTTGTGTGCATGGATTCATGTATGGACAGTGTATGCAGAAACTGTCCACCATAGCTTTCTCTCTGCTCTCCAGTATTTTCAGCCTGAAGCCTGCTCCCCTACAGGGACTGCTCCCACCAAAATTAGCTAAACCAGTCTCCTTGATACATCTGTGTGATATTAGTTCTGCCTGAGCTGAGTTAGACGGATGGCATTTTTCTACAGGATCTGCATATGACAGGTCACATTGCCACAGAGTCATAGATATGAAATACAGCCAGTTCACTGATTACTGTTTCACTGGGAGTTTGTTAGTAAACAGTTACTTGACCCATTGCCTGTGCAGCTAAACTCTACACCCAGCCTCAACTCTCACCCTAGGAAACCAAGCTGTTATCGTGTCGATCAAAGTCCCAGTCTTTTAATATTTTTAGTATAGTTATCCCCCAATCTGAGTCTAAATTGTTTAATATTGATCATCGCAATTAACTACACTAACAGTTAAAATTAGTTAACGATTAATTTGCTTAAATTGTCTAGAGTCTAACCATGACTAAGAGAGTTACCACTTGGGAAATCTAAGAACATTGTGCTTAATTTTCAAGAACCAAGGGCATGTTGCTTATTATTACTTATTACATAACACTCTTAAGTAGAAAATTGAGATCTTATACTACTTTACTAATATTTTATCTCAACCAGATATGTGGAAAGCTATCATTTTATAATACATTTGATTTCTATTTCTCCCTTTTCATTGGCATTCCTCTATCATGTCTGTTGCATGCCCTAAGACATACATTGCAATAAAATAATCACGATTTATATTGCAAAATATTGATCTCTCCTTGAAACATATTCAAATTATTGTTGCTGTCGTGGTTGGAAAGATGTTTTGGATGTGAATCTCCCACACACAAGTGTGAGGATCAGAATTTGAATCCCCAGAACCCAACTAAACAGCCAGACATGGAAATGTATGCCTGCAACTATAAGCCTTTGGGTAATGGCGGATGGAAAGTCACTGGAAGCTCGTGGGCAAGCAGCCTGATGTTCACTGTAGCAAAATAATGGCTCCCGCCTCAAACAAGGTAGAAGGTGAAAACTGATACTTGTGGTTGCCATTTGCCCTTCAAACACACAGCATAATGGACACACGCAAGCACTCACCACGTGCTCATCACATCACACACAATATGCTATTGTTTTATGGCTATATATGATCTGTGTATGCCTCTAGTTAACAGCTTTTAAACACTGTATTCCATAGTTGGTCCTATCTGTCTTGAAGCCTGTGCCTCAAAAATCTCTGCTTTTTCCTAATAACAATGGCTCGAATACATGCCGAGTAGTCCATGTAAAGATTCACATAAAAACATTTCTGGATTTTAAACTCACGAGTCGTATTGCAGATCACAAAGAGATCAGTACTAAACCTGGTTAGACCTTGTTGTAGCACAGCTGTGCCAGTGGCATAGGAAGGCTCCACCTCACGGTATTCCTGGGAATCCTTCATGTTGTCACCTTTTTAAAGCTCGAGTTTCGTGGAGGCAATGTGACATTTCACCATTCTGTCACGCATGTATTTTCATTACTACTGATTTGAAACTGCCGACAAGTGGAAGACAAGCATTCTGCAGCTGAGACACATTCCTGGGTATCTCCGTGTTCTTGTTAGTTATCCAGTTTCGTGCTTGTGTGATTTTCAAGTTCATATTTTGTTCTTTATAACTGGGTTTTGGATTTGCCCCTGAAGCTTTGTGTTTTAAACATTTCTTTAAAATTTCTGCTTTTGCAGTCTTCTCCTCACTTCAGATTCTAGAGATGTTTTACATTTGCTCCTCTGAATTTCATAACTAACATTTTACTTTCATGTTTTCATGTCCAATCCATACAGAGCAGTGAGTAGTTCTCAACGTTCCTAATGCTGCGACCCTTTAATATATATAGTTCCTTGTGTTGTGGTGTCCCCCCAACTGTGATTTTGTCCCTGTTATGAATTGTAATGTAAATGTCTGACATGCATGAGCCACAGGGGTCGCGACCCACAGGTTCAGAAACACTGAAGAGAGTGTACCTTTGCGTGTTATATTTAAAAAGAGATTCAATTCCCCAATGTGTACTGTAACAATTATTGCAATTCTAGTTTTCAGATAAGTTACTGTTCAGCATGTTTATGAATCTGTTCCTGAGTCCAATACTTTCTTTTCTCATCCACTCAGTCTGGTACTGTGTTGCATTGTAGTTGTACAGAGTTTTGTTATCTGAGGATCAGCACTGCTCTATTTACACTTTCTCAAATTTTTCTCACAGAAATATTTGATTCATTGTTTTCTTTTTGATTTGTTTATTTATTCACTTTACATCCCAATCGTGGCCCTTTCCCTGCTCTCCTCCCAGTCCCACCCATACTCCTTTTTTCCTCCAGTCCTCAAACAAGTGGAGCCCCCCTCCACAAACCCATGCCAGCACATCAAGCTGTATCCTCTTCCACCTTAGCATAGCAAAGCAGCCTTGCCAGGAGGAAGCTATCAAAAAGCATGTATCAGAGTCCATGACAGAGCTAGCCTCTGTTCCCCTTACTAGGAGGTCTACATAAAGACCAAGCTGCCCATAAGGTATGTACGTGTAGGGGGCTTAGGTCCAGTCCATGCATGGTCCTTAGTTGGTGCTTCAATCTCCACAAGCTCTACTGGGCCAGGTTAGTTGGCTCTGTTGGTCTTCTGGATACTTCTATGCTTCCCCTGACTCTTCCACAAGGCTCCCTGTGCTCTGTCCAATGTTTGTCTGTGGATCTCTGGATCCGTTTCCATCCATTGCTGGGAGGATAGTTATGCTAGGCTCCTGTCTGCAGAAATAGAGTGTTAGTGGTATCAGGGGTTAGCTCTCTCCTATGGAGTAGGTCTCAGGTTGGGCCAGGCATTGATTGGACCTTCCATCTCTGCCCTACCTTTTTCCCTGCATACCTTGTAGACAGGGTAAATTTTTGATCAATATTTTTATGGGTGGGTTGGTGTTCCCCTCCCTTCACTTAGGAGTGTTGTCTACTTAGAGGGTGGCCTCTTCAGTCTCCATGGCCCCTGCTACTAGGGAGCTCAGCTACAGTCATCCCAAATTTTCCCAGGAGCCTACCCTGTCATAGGTCTCCAGCTTGTCTCAGAGATGACCTCACCCATGGTTTCTCTTCTCTCTACAAGCTCTCTGTCCTCCTACTGCCGCTCTCCCCACATCTGATCCCCACCCTTATTTCTCTCTGTACTTCCTCTCCTATCCTGTTTAGTCTCTCCAACCACTTCTGCTTGCTATTCTAATTCCCCTTCTGCATGTGATTCAAACATCTCCTCTTAGGCCCTCCTTGTTACTTAGCTTCTTTGGGTCAGTGGATTATAGTATGGTACTACATAGCTAATATCCACTTATAAGAAAGTATATACCACGTTTATCTTTTTGGGTCTGGGTTACCTCACTCAGGATGATCTTTTCAAGTTCCATCCATTTGCCTGAAAATTGCATGATTTCCTTGTATTTAATAGCTGTATAGTATTCCACTGTGTAAATGTACAAATCCATTTTTTTGCTTGAAGGACATCTGGTTGTTTCAAGTTTCTGGCTATTACAAATAAAGCTGCTGACACAAACCATACAATGGAAAAAAGAAAGCATGTTCAACAAACGGTGCTGGTCTAACTGGATGTATACATGTAGAAAAATGCAAATGGATACATATTTATCACCCTACACAAAACTCAAAACCAAATGGATCAAAAAGCTCAACATAAAATCAGAAACACTGAATCTATTAGGAGACAAAGTGGAGTAAAGTCTGGAACTCATTGGCATAGGAGACAACGTTTTGAACAGAAAACCAACAGCTCTAAGATGAATAATTAATAAATGGGACCTCTTGAAACTGAAAAGCTTCTGTAAGGCAAAGGACACTGTCAATGAAAAACAAAACAACAGCTTGCAGATTGGGAAAAGATCTTCACTAACCCTACATCTGACAAAAGGCTAATATCCAAAATATATAAAGACTTCAAAAACTTAAACACTAACAAAGCAAATAATCCTATTTAAAATGCAGTACAGAGCTAAACAGATGATTCTCAACAGAGGAATCTCTAATGTCCAAGAAACACTTAAAAAGAAATGCAAAACACTAGTTATCAGGAAAATACAAATCAAAATGACTCTGAGATTTCATCTTACAGCTGTCAGAATGGCTAAGAACAAAAACTCAAGTGACAACACATTCTGGTGAGGACGTGGAGAAAGGAGAACACACATCCATTGCTGGTGGGAATGCAAATTTGTATGACCTCTCTGGAAATCAATCTGGTACGTTCTCAGAAAATTGGGAATAGCTCTACCTCAAGACCCATCCATACCACTCCTGGGCATATATCCAAAAGATGCTCCACCAGAATGTAAACTTGTACAACCACTCTGGATATCAATCTGGTGCTTTCTCAGACAACTAAGAATAGCGCTTCCTCAAGATCCAGCCATACCACTACTAGACATATATCCAAAAGAGGCTCGAGTACACAATAAGGACATTTGCTCAACCATGTTTGTAGCAGCTTTATTTGTAATAGCCAGAAGCTGGAAACAGCCCAAATGCCCCTCAACTGAAGAATGGATGCAGAAATTGTGGTACATCTACACAATGGAATATTACTCAGCAATGAAAAATAAGGAAATCATGAAATTTGCAGGTAAATGGTGGGACCTGTAAAGGATCATCCTGAGTGAGCTGTCCCAGAAGCAGAAAAACACACACGGTATATACTCACTCATATAGACATGTAATATAGGATGAGCCTACTGAAATCTATACATCTAAAGAAACTAATCAAGAGAGAGGACCCTGACTAAAATGCTCAATCCCAATCCCAAAAGGCAAAGAGGAAGGACATCAGAGGAGGAAGAAAACAGGAAACAGGCTGGGAACCTGCCACAGAGAACCTCTAAAGGCTTTGCCCTGCAGACTATCAAAGCAGATGCTGAGACTCAGGGCACTGTGCATAGAATCTTATGTAAGAAGTGGGAAATAGTAAGATCTGGAAAGGACAGGAACTCCACAAGGAGAGCAACAGAACCAGAAATTTGAGCACAGGGGTCTTCCCAGAGACTCATACTCCAACCAAGTACCATGCATGGAGATAACCTAGAACCCCTGCACAGATGTAGTCCATGGCAGTTTAGTGTCCATAGTAATGGGAAGAGGGACTGCCTCTGAAATAATCTGATTGACCTGCTCTTTGATCACCTCCCCCTGAGTGGGGAACAGCCTTACCAGGCCACAGAAGATGACAATGCAGCCACTCCTGATGAGATCTGATAAACTAAGATCAGAAGGAAGAGGACCTCCCCTATCAGTGGACTTGGGGAGGGGCATGCGTGAAGAAGGGGGAGGGAGGGTGGGATCGGAGGGGAGGAGGGAGGAGCTTATGAGAGGATACAAAGTGAATAAAGTATAATTAACATAAATAAATAAATAACAAAGTGAATAAACTGGAATTAATAAAAAATAAATTTTTAAAAAGAAAAAAGGTCATGATTAAATCAGATGAAATAGAAAAAAAAAAAAAAAGATGCTCCACCATACAACAAAGACATTTTTGCTCGACTATGTTTATTATTTTCATTTTGGCTATCTTATTATGACAAATTGGAATTTGTCTATATACTTCATGTCTAATTATTATTACTTTAAAAGACTACTGATTTTCATTGGATGAGCTTGTAGTCCATAAATGTGAATAATTTTTTCGTTAAACTAAATGATAAATAAATAAACTAGTTTATCTATTGGTTTCTTGAGCTATACATATAGGTATTCATATTAGCAACAAATAATAATTTGTTGTCATTTTTTGTTTGAAACCTATGCATCTAATTTTTCCCTTCCTGTTATATTACTAACATTGCTATAAATAAATACATTGAGAGCCAAACTATTAAGTATAATCACAATTACTTCAATGAACACACTTCTATTGAAGTAGATTCTCTGACTCAAAAGAACTTTTCTATTTTCAAGTCTTTTAAAATATATTGTAACAATGTGTACCATAAATTTATATCAAAATGTTGTCCCAATAAGAGTGTTTTAAAATATCATAGTTTGGATTCCTAAAATGTCCAAAATCATATATCTTTTTTTAATAAAAGATTTGTTTTATTTATTTTTTTTGTTTTTTTTAATTTATTTATTTTTTATATTAGTCACAGGTTATTTACTTTGTATTCCAGCTGTAGCTCCCTCCCTCCTTCCCTCCCAATCCCACCCTCCCTCCCTCATGTTTTCCCTGCCCCTTTCAAAGTCCACTAATAGGGGAGGACCTCTTCCCTTTCCGTCTGACCCAAGAGGACATTGCAGCCAGGTCTGAAGAAACTTGATAAGCTAGGGTCAAAATTATATATCTTAACTTACCACTTGACAAATTTTTTTAAATTTTTTAAAGTTGTTGATTAAAGTTTATAGGGTTGGATCTACTCTTAAGTATCAGGTATCAAACAAACACAATGCATTCAGAAGACCAGGAAACACATGTGGCTTTTGATTGTTAAAATATTATAACAATTGGATGAGAGGAGTAATATATCTATTCTATTTTATTATGACAACTTATTTTTTAAATGTATATAGCATTCTTCAGTTGGATCTTTCACTTTGTACAGGGCATTGCTTAAGTACTGTTAATAATCAAAGTCTTGAAAATCATGGTTCTTATTCCCAAGTCATGTCTATTCTAATTACAAAAAAAAAAGAAATAACTGTAAGTGAGCAGACAGGAGAGGATCTAAAGGCTCTTCTGACTTCCATAGAGTTCTGCATATACATAAAAATCAATCAATAAATAAAATTTAAATAATATGCCATTAACATGCTTGCTTTGGTTTGATTTTTATTGTCATGACAGAATACTAACTGAAGCCCAAAACCCACTGTTATCACATAGGCTGCAGTCCATCATCAAGGAAAGTAAAGACATGAACTCTAACAGGGTCTTGAAGCACAGAAAACATGGAGGAGCGCTGTTAACTAGTTTGCTACCTCTGGCTCATGATACTTTTTATAAAGTCCAGGACCATCTGCCCATGTGTGGCACTGCCTACAGTTAGCTGAGTTCTGCCTAATCGATTACCAATCAAGAAAATGCCCCCCCAGGCATGCCAGGAGCCAGCCTGAGGGATGTAATCCTTCGATTGAGAGTCCCTCTTCCAGGGTGATTCAAGTTGCCAATAAATCTCACCAGTATAATGGCTGAAATGGGTAAAATATAAATAGGGAGTCTTGAAAGCGTCAGTGATAACCTGAAAGCCTCCTCCCTGTAGACTAGCTTTCAATATACCAGAGGGTGCATGCAAGCTTCTAAAGGATGGAAGCAACCATCAATCCTATGTAGCCGTGATGCACATGAACCACAGCAACCACCAGCATAGCATAATAACCTTAGGGGTGCAGCAATGGCACACATACCTTGGCATAGCCAACAGCTCTCTGATTTTAAGGCCAACTCAACAAAGGGAAAATTATGCCTGATTCTGGAAATGTGGCCAACCACGCAGCCGTAGTGAAGTCACAGGTCTTTGAGGAGAACCTAGAATCACTACTTTATAAAACCAATGTAAACCCTAACTACATTCTAGATATTTGTCCTTATACCCACAGATAACTGTAGTCTTCACCCCTCATCATGAAAACTTCTCTTTGAAACAGATGGAGACCATTACAGAAAGACACAGCCAATCAAAATGAAACGATGTGGAGCCCAGTCCCAAGTGATACATCTACAATACATATCCAGTACCTAAAGTTTAAGGATCATTGCAGAAGAGAGGGAGAAAAGATTGTAAAAGCCAGAGAATCACACAGTTTGCTATAACACTGTGTCTTCTAGTGATATCAGAAATTACATCCATAAAATATCACCAACATGACTGCTAAAATATAAGCTGAACAAGAAAAACACCATAGACGTGCTAGAGCAGATAGGGGAGAAATCAGAAAACCTAGATTTTATGCAAAGAACTACAGACAACTAAGTAATTTGGGGAGCTGAAGAAATAGTCTTCTCCTGCAATAAGAGCACCTTAATTGGTTAGTCAATACCAAATGGTCATACCTGAAAATGTACATGTAAGTAACATCATACAGACTGATAAGATTTTATTTAGAAGTGTGTGTTACATATGTGTGCATACATATATATGTAATAACAACTAATGAAAAAATAGGTCATGGATTTGAAAGAGTGCAAGAAGAGGTATAGTGGGGTGTAAGCAGAGGGAAGACAATGAAGGGGAATTATGTAATTACATTATAACCCAAAAAAAATGATTTTTTTAAAAAGAAAGTTCAGTGGCAAAAGATAAGTTTCTGATAATAAAATTATTCTTTGCTTGTACCATTTAGATTAAAAAAAATATTACTAATTTATCCCATGTTTGATTCAAATAACTATTAGTGAATAATTCAAGTTATCTTCCTTCACAATTCTAGCTACAAATCAGGCCTGAGGGGCTTTGATGGCAAGTTCTAGCTAAAAACTTTTACCAGTAACTGATAGATAACCACAATTTCTGACCCTGGAAATTACTTTTGATTATAAAATGAGTCACAGCATCCTGATGTTCCCCTAGGCCCTTTCTTTTGTTACAGTCCATCCATTGTTGTTGTTGTTGTTGTTGTATCCTGCAATTCCAGAGCATCAATTTTCAACCTCCTACTCTAAATCAGTAAATGATATGTATGCTTGTGAAACTGAAGACAGGAAAAAAAAATTGACCACACTATGCTTTCACTCTTTTTTGGCATACAAAACACCATTCTGTTTTAACTTACTTGTTGGTGAGTTAGCATACCCATGTATACAAATAACTGAAAGAAGGCATCTGGAACACCAGCAGATTCCCTCCCTCTGTGACTCCCCTGTAGATAATGAGACAATAAGATGACATCTGAACAGTGCTGAGAACGTGAAAGAATCTAATAAACATTGAAAAGAGATAAGATGGTGCTTGGGTGTAGCTCAGCAGAAGAGTGTGTGTTTATGAAGATTCCATCTCAAGAACAAAAGCTAGATGAGTGTCTTACAGAACACTCTCCGGGAAGAATTGGTTCTCTCCTTCTTATTATGGAACACAGGTCATCAGACATGGCAGCAAGTACCCTCACTCACTGACCCATCTCATAAGCCCAATTTTTTTAGTTTTCTTGACATGATCAGTGCATGAATTCAAATATGCACAGGTGTAAGTTATGCTTTGTGTCTTACCTTGGTACACTGGTGTGAACTGGCTTATTTGCTTGATGTGTCCGTATGTGGGTGGATTTATGCCTGGGTCTTCTATTTAATTCTATTGATCAACCTGTCTATTTTTAATGCCAATATCATGTGAGTTTTATTACTTAAAATCTGTAATAGTGAGATCTCCAGGAGTTTTATTTGTTTGTTGTTTTTCAAGACTGTATTAGCTACCTGTTTTTTTGTTTTTGTTTCTGTATTGTTTTGTTTTCATAGGCAGATGAGAATTGTCCTTTCCAGGTCTGTAAAGAATTGTGTTAGTATTTTGATGATGGTTGCACTAAATCCGCAGCTTGCATTTGTAGGATGGTCATTTTCGCTATGTTAATTTTCCCAATCTATGAGCATGAGAAAGCTTTTCATCTTCTGATATATTCTTTACTTTCTTCTTCAAAGACTTGAGGTTCTAACCACACAAGTCTTTCCTCTTGCTTGGCTAGAATTACTCCAAGATATTTCATATTTGAGACTCTTGTAAAAGGTATTGTTTTCTTGATTTCTTTCTCATTCCATTACTCAATCAGGAGGTCTACTGATTTTTTAAGTTAATTTTGAATCCAGCTACTTTGCTGAAAGTGTTTATCAGTTATAGGAGTTCCCTGGTAGAAATTTTGGGTCACTTATGCATAGTACCTTATCATCTGTTAACAAAGAGACTTTGACTTCTTCCTTTCCAATTTGTGGCCCCTTGATCTCCTTCAGTTGTCTTATTGCCTTAGCTAAAGCTTCAAGTACTATACTGAGTATGAATGAAGAGAGCGGTTAAGCTCAATAGCACTAGAGATATCTCATGCCAGTGAGGGTGTGGAGCAAGGGGAACAATTCCTCATTGCCAATATGATTACGAACTTATACAGCCTCTACACCCAAGAAAACATGAGAAATAAATAACTCCATACCAGCAGAACCAAAAGAAGGCAAACACACATGCACGCACTCACCACCACCATCAACATCAAAATAACAGGAATTAACAATCATTAGTCATTAATAACTATGAACATCAGTGGACTCAATTCCCCACTAAAAAGACACAGGCTAACAGAATACACGAGAAAACAGGATCCATCAATCTGCTGCATATTAGAAACACACCTCAGCATAAACAATAGCCATTTCCCCAGAGTAAAGAGCTAGAAGAAGATTTTCCAAGCAAATGGAACCAGAAAGCAAGCTGCTAGAGTATCCATTCTAATATCTAACAAAATAGACTTCCAACCAAAATTAATCAAAAGATATGGGGAAGAACACTTCATACACATCAAAGGAAAAATCCACCAAGATGACTTCTCAATTCTGATTATCTATGCTTCAGATATGAGGGTATCCACATTTGTAAAAGAAATATTACTAAAGCTTAAATCACACATCAAACTATAAATGTTAATAGTAGTAGATGACTTCAACACCCCACTTGGACCAATGGACAGGTCGTCCAGGCAGAAGCAAAACAGAAAAATAATAAAACTGCCAAGCGTTATAAATCAAATGGACCTAACAGATATTTACTGAGAATTTCACCCAAACACAAAAGAATATACCTTCTTCTCAGCACCCCATTCAACCTTCTCCAAAATTGATTATATGCTTGAAACAAAGCAAATCTCAACAGATACAAGATAACTGAAATAACCTCCTGTACCTTATCAGACCACCATGGATTAAAGCTGGACTTCAACAACAACAGAAACGACAGAAAGCCTACAAGCTCATGAAAACTGAACCACTCTCAATTCAATGACCAATGGGTCAATGAATAGAGAAAGAAAGAAATTAAAGATTTGCTAGAAGTCAATGAAAATGAAGGAACAATATCCCTAAACTTATGGGACCCAAAGAAAGCAATGCTAACAGGAAAGTTCATAGCACTAAGCGCTTTCCAAGAAAAACTTGGAGCGATCTCACACTCTTGAAATTTTTTATCATTTTCATAACTAATGTAGGCACAAATATGTGTGTGATGATGTAAACACATTTCTTAACATTTTCTGATTTGTAATAGAATTTGAGATGTAGAATACCAAATTAAGTCAACTCAAGATAAACAATTTTTCTTAAATAAACTAAAAATCTCAAACCATTAATTTCACACACATTAATCTCCATACAACAAACCATTCATATTCTTAATTTTCTTTATTTATGAAACTACTGTGGTCAGCATTCTGATTTCCTGAAAAGCTAACAAACAAACAAACAAAATCTTTGAGACTCATCAGGGTAATAATCATAATCTAAAGTACTGCTAATTACTGCAAAATGTGCTGTAATTGAATAGAATGCTTTTATGTAACAGAAAAAAAAATACATGTTTTCTAAAGAAGTGAGGATATTGACGTCTCCTCTCCATGCTAATTCTAAATTCAATGGCATATAACTGTCTGAGGACTAGGATATCTTAATTTAGAAAATTTCTAATGTAGAAATATGCCCCAGTTCTTGACAAGTTCACATAGTTGATAATCCTTGTTCTTGTGTTAGCCAGCTCTTCTTAGTGAGGGAGCTGACAGGGTTTTATTCCCTATAGTTAAGAGAAATGTCTATATCAGTGTTACCGCACACAGAGAAGTATCCTCACGAAAAACACTCCTGATGGGATGAATGTTCCTCTCCAGGGAAATCTGTAGGGTTTTTTTAGGGGGGAAAATGGCTCCAAAGAGTCAAGTTGGTAAAGAGAGATCCAATGATAGAAGTCAGTTATACACGATCCCTCAGAAGGTAAGGACTGAAGGACTCATGACTACCTCATGAAGCTTTTGTAAGGATAAAACAGTAACTTAAATAAAAGCATTAGGAAACTCTAAATTATGTAAATATTATTATTCTGAATAATTTACGTCAGCACAGTGCCTGAAGTAGTGTAAGAAGTAAGTAAGTATAGTCTCCACCCCTTTCAAGTTTACAATTTAAAGTTTCTTAGGCTGCATAGAAGTATCACTATTAGAAATACAGTAATTTACAAAATTCTTTGCTTATTTTTTATGGTATTTTTATCTTTATTATTATTTATTACAATTTATTCACTTTGTATTCTGGCTGTAGTACCTTCCCTCATCTCCTCCTGGCCCTACCTTCTCTGCTTCTTCTCCCCACCCGCTATGTCCCTTCCCTAGTCCACTGATAGGAGAGACACTAGCCTATCAGGTCTCCTCAAGATTGTCTGGATCCTCAGTCTCTAGTTAGGCCACCTAACAAGGAAGCAGTGGTCAAAGAACAGGCTACTGAGTCAATGTAAAAGACAACCCCTGCTCCCCTCACTAGAAAACCCACATGGACACTGAGCTGCCCACAAGCTACATCTGAGCAGAGGGTCTAAGTCTTCTCCATGCATGGTCCTTGGTTGGTTCATCAGCCTCTGCAGGACCCCTTGAGCCCAGACTTTTGGGCTCTGTTGGTCTCCTTGTGGAGCTCCTGTCTCCTCTATGCCTTTCTGGCTCCCCCTTCTTCCATAAGATTCCCAGTACTCTATCCAAAGTTTGGCTATGAATAGCAGCATTTGCTTATATACCCTGATAGGGAGAGTCTTTCAGAGGCTGAAGAAATGGCTCAGAGGTTAAGAGCGCTGGCTGCTTTTCCAGAGATCCTGAGGTCAATTCTCAGCAATTACATGGTGGCTCACAACCACCTATAATGAGATCTTATGCCCTCTTCTAGGGTACAGGTGTATATGCACACAGAACATTGTATACATAATAAATAAATAACTCTTTTTTTAAGTGAGTTTAAAAAATTATCTTGCAAATTTCATGAGTTCCTTGTTTTTCATTGCTGAGTAATATTCCATTGTGTAGATGTACCACAATTTCTGTATCCATTCTTCAGTTGAGGGGCATCTGGGTTGTTTCCAGCTTCTGGCCATTATGAATAAAGCTGCTACAAACATGGTTGAGCAAGTGTCCTTATTGTGTACTTGAGCCTCTTTTGGTTATATGCCTAGGAGTGGTATAGCTGGATCTTGAGGAAGTGCTATTCCTAGTTGTCTGAGAAAGTGCCAGATTGATTTCCAGAGTGGTTGTATAAGTTTACATTCCCACCAGCAGTGGAGGAGGGTTCCCACTCCTGATGAGACCTAACAGACTAGGATCAGAAGGAAGAAAAAGAAACCCTCCCCTACCAGTGGACTTGGAGAGGGGCATGCGTGGAGAAGGGGGAGGAAGGAAGGGATTGGAAAGGGAGGAGGGAGGGAACTATAGGGGGATACAAAGTAAATAAAGTGTAATTTAAAATAAAATTAAATTAAAATAAAAAAGATCTTTACTTATTTTTTATTATTTTTAATTTATTTGTTTTGTTAATTACAGTTTATTCACTTTGTATCTGAGCTGTAGCCCCCTCCCTAGTCCCTTCCCAATCCCACCCTCCCTCTCTTCTCTACTCCCATGCTGTACCCCAAGTCTACTGATAGGGGAAGTCCTCCTCCCCTTCCCTCTAATCCTAGTCTATCAGTTCTATCAATCAAGACTGGCTGCGTTGTCTTCTTCTGTGACCTGGTAAGGTTGCACCTCTCTCAGGGGAAGGTGATCAAAGAGCAGGCCACTGATCTTTACTTATTTTTAAGTGAGAATTTAGCGTATTGTCAATGAAGTGATTAGAAATATTACTTCAATTTTTCTACCGGAAGATTGTTCAGTTCGGAGGGCAAAATCATGTAAGAATGTTACTAATTTCTTCCCTCTTCCGTCACGGTTCTGTCATTGGTTGATCTAATTTACCAATAAACTTACTGGATTTTTGTTTGTTTCTCTTCCAACATTTGAGAATAGGTCTTTTTTTTTTTTTCTGATTACATTTGTGATCATTAGAATATGTTTCACAGTTGGCAGACTTATTATTGGGATACTTACCCATCATTTTATTTTAAGAAAATATTAGCATTATAATGATTATGATTAAATTGAATGCAATGCTTCCAACTGTCCGGGGACAACGTTTTATGATTGTAAAACTATTCACAACTTCCACGGACAGCAGCAGCAGTGCTGATTACAGGTCATTCAAACAAATGTTCTTTGATTTGCTTATTATAACACATCTGTAAAGCAAGTGATATAATTCCCATGGGTTGGAACCTTTTAGCTGGGAACAGCTTTTTAATGGCTTTTCTTGCAGTCAGCAAGAAATATACATTTGTTCAACTAAAGAAACAATGATAAGGGGAAAAATGTTTTCCACTCCTGTTTCACTGTGTGTGAAGATGGTTTGTGGTTTCATCTACAGCCTCTAACAAAGCAAATCAAGATATCTATATATTTTCTGTGTAAAGAGCACAATAAAAATATAAAAAATAAAATGGCTGTATCAGAAAACATAGCAGTGAACTTGCCAATACAGAGCCTATTTTATTCTTTTTCCTTGATGTACATTTCTATTAGTTGCATTTTATTTATTTCAATTACTTTTTACAGTTAAAAATATTTATCTCAAATGGCTAGGCAATTCAAGGTTGTATGAAGTTTATCAAGGTATCCGTGTACATTTATACTCCCATATTATCTTGGAAAGCTCAGTTTTTGTTTTCCTACCTCATTATATTGCTATATGCACACAGGTACATACTAAAGGCTTAAGTATTGGTGAAGAGATGAACACTCAGAAGATAACTAATGTGATAGCACTAAATCAAATGACTTGTTGAAAAGGATAACCTTACCACTAGAGAAAAGTAATGCTTAAATATGAGTGTAGCAGATTCATACTTAGCATTTATATTAAGTTTGCATCATAGATTAGATGGTTATTAGAAAGATGCCTATTTTATTCTTAATCATAAATTTTTCTTTGTAAAATTTAGGTATTTATTCACGTTAAAAATTTATCAGTCAATTCAATATGTCACATGGTGATAAAAGAATTTGTAACAAAAAGAAAAAAGAAAAAACAGCTGGATATCGCAAGTTTGTTAGTATAGGAACAACTCTCATGCCTGTCACAACAGGGGAGGTTGGAATACAAGGGGCAATTCCCAAATTAAGGCATGTCTAGGAACTATGCTGGTATTGGTTGTCATGGAATCTTGTCTCATTTCTTAAGTGAGTATTCTGATACATTTAGAATTGAATTTATGCAACATACATACTATAAAGTTAATTTTAAAATTAGCTCTTTTTTTTTTTTTCAATGCAGTTTATTCAGGAACATTGAACAATCCTCGGACCCCGGGGAAAGCCAGCCCACAGCTTAAATAGCCTCTGGGTAGCCAACCCAGGCGTGCCACGGGGGCAATGCAGATAGGTCCACATACATGGAAGCAAGCCAGATCCTCGGCCTTAGCCAAATGTGGAGTTGTTCGTGACAGAGAGCACTCACCATCGGGAAGGTGGAAGGCAGAAACCAGCTCCATCTTTGAGGCATAGCATTCCGCAGCTCTCTACAGTTCCCCCTTTTTGTTTTAGACGCATCAGGCAAGAGTAGAGGTCTGATCTCTGATATTAGAAATAAATTGGGACTTTGTACAGATGTTCATTTAGGTGTCATCCACCCAAAGAGCATCAGACCCGTCCGATACCTTTTTCTCAGAGGCGGGACCTGGGGCATCAACCCGCATGCAATCAGACATGCTCTTCTGGTGTTGGTCTCCTTGGTTTGCCTGTGGTATATATGCAAGATTAGAGTCTCACAACAGTGTGATGCAGCCATGATCATTCAGGCCTTTACAGCCATTGAAGCAGGACATTCTCCCCAAGCATGGTTGGATACCATAAAAAGCTAAAATGATACGCTCAGGATGGGAGGCTAAGCACTGCACTCAGGGTCAGCCGCTTTGGACCTAAAATTAGCTCTTAAATCAGTAAGTAAAACAAAATTTTGACAAGTCAAAATTACTTTTTAAAATTTTGTTTTATTTATATATTTATTTACTACAATGTATTCACTTTGTATCGCCTCTCTTGTCTCCTCCCAGTACCAATCACCCTCCCTCTTCTCCTATGCCCTTTCCCTAGCAGAGGACCTCCTCCCCTTCTATCTGACCCTAGATTATCAGGTCTCATCAGGGCTTGTTGCATCATGTTCCTCTGTGGCCTAGCAAGGCTGCATCTCCCCTCCCCAGGGAGAGGTGATCAAAGAGCTGGCCATTGAGTTCATGTAAGGCACAACCCCTGTACTCTTTACTAGGGAACCCACTTGGAAACTGAGTAGCATATGGGCTTCCTTTGAACAGGGGTTCTAGGTCCTCTCCTTGCACGGTCGTTAGTTGAAGTATCAGTCTCTGAAGGCCCCCTTGGGCCCAGGTATTTTGGCTCTGTTGTTCTTGTGGAGCTCCTGTCCCCTCCAGATCTTTCTATCTCCCCATTCTTCCATAAGATCGCCTGCATTCTGCCGAAAGTTTGGCTATGAGGCTTAGCATCTGCTTCAATACCCTGCTTGGTAGAGTCTTTCAGAGGCCCTCTGTGGAAGGCTCCTGTCCTGTTCCTGTCTTCTCCTACTTCTGATGTCTATCCTGTTTGCCCTTCTAAGGGAGGATAAAGCATTCTCCCTTGGGTCCTCCTTGTTTAGCTTCTTTAGGGCTATAAATTTTAGTATGTTTATCCTATATTACATGGTTAATAACCACTTATAAGTGAGTATATATCATTTGTGTCTTTCTGTTTCTGGGATACCTCAATGAAGATGATCTTTTCTAGTTTCCACCATTTGCCTGCAAATTTCATGATTTTCTTGTTTTAATTGCTCAGTAGTTAGTATTCCATTGTGTAAATGTACCACAATTTCTGAATCCATTCCTCAGTTGAGGGACATCTGAGTTGTTTCCAGATTCTGGCTATTATGAATAAAGCTGTCCCCTGTCTTCTCCTGCTTTAGAACAAAATGATAGCCTACAGACTGGGAAAAGATCTTCACCAACCTTACATCTGACAGAGGGTTAATATCCAGAATACATGAAAAACTGAAGTTAAACAGCAACAAACCAAGTAATCCAACTAAAAAATGGGGTACAAAGCTAACCAGAGAATTCTCAATAGAGGAATAGCAAATAGCAGAGAAACTCTAAGAAATGTTCAACATTGTTAGTCATTTGGGAAATGCAAATCAAAATGACCCTGAGATTTCACCTCACATCCATCAGAATGGCTAAGATCAAAAACTCAAGGATGATGCATGCTGGAGAGGATGTGGAGAAAGGGGAACCCTCCTCCATTGCAGGTGGCAATGTAAACTTGTACAACCACTTTGGAAATCAATCTGGTATTTCCTCATAAAATTAAGAATAGTGCTACCTCAAGATCCAGCTATACCATTCCTAGACATATACCCAAAAGATGCCCCACCATTCAATAAGGACATTTGCTCAGTCGTGTCTGTAGCAGCTCTATTCATAATAGCCAGAATCTGGAAATAACCTAGATGCCTCTCAACAGAGGAATGGATATAGAAATTGTGGCAATTTATTTACACAATGGAATACTATTCAACAATTAAAAACAAGGAAATCAAAATTACTTTTTAAAGCTGTTCTGTTAACCTTAAATTCTTTGGATCCCTGTGAAGTCAAGTTCCTTCTGTTTTCTTTTCTATTATAAATTCCCCTTCCTCAGTAGAGAAGACCAATAACTATTAAAATCAGAGAAGGAAAGTCACATTATTATTACTATTATTGTTCTCTCCCTCCCTCTCCTCTTCCCTCTCTCCTTCCCCCTACTAATATAATTAAATTTATGAAATTTCAATAAAGAGAATGCTATTGCATTGGCATTACCTTACGCTATTCTAAATATGTAAGTACACTATACTTTCTCATCTCTTCAATAATTATGTTATGATGGAAAAACTTGAATCCAAACCAATTCAATACTGCCCCAAAGCTTAGAAATGTTGGGAAGTGTTTAAATTACAGTTATGAAGAAAACTAAATCTAATCAGGTTTATTTGATCAACTTTTAAAAGGTTCATTGAAGGTCTCTATTTAAAAAAATAAACCTCTGATTGGAGTGTGCGATTAACAATTGTGTAGGCTATATAGCTAACATCAAACTCAATGGAGAGAAACTTAAATCAATCCCACTGAAATCAGGGACAAGACAAGGCTGTCCATTGTCCCCATATCTCTTCAACATAGTACTTGAAGTCCTAGCCAGAGCAATAAGGCAACTAAAGGAGATCAAGGGGATACAAATCGGAAAGGAAGAGGTCAAAGTGTCACTATTTGCAGATGATATGATAGTATACATGAGCTACCCCAAAAATTCAACCAGAGAACTCCTTCAGCTGATAAACACCTTCAGCAAAGTGGCAGGATACAAAATCAACTCAAAAAAATCAGAAGCCCTCCTATATACCAAAGGCAAAAAGGCTGAGAAAGAAATTAGGGAAACAACACCCTTCACAATAGCCACTAATAACATAAAGTACCTTGGTGTGACTCTAACCAAGCAAGTGAAAGACCTGTTTGAGAAAAACTTCAAGTCTCTGAAGAAAGAAATCAAAGAAGATATCAGAAGATGGAAAGATCTCCCGTGCTCATGGATTGGTAGGATTAACATTGTGAAAATGGCCATACTGCCAAAATCAATCTACAGATTCAATGCAATTCCCATCAAAATACCAACTCAATTCTTTACAGACCTTGAAAAAAAGATTCTCAGCTTCATATGGAGAAACAAAAAACCCAGAATCTCCAAAACGATCCTGTACAACAACAGATCATCTGGAGGTATCTCCATCCCTGATCTCAAGCTGTACTACAGGGCAACAGTAATTAAAACTGCATGGTATTGGCATAGAAACAGAAAGGAGGATCAATGGAACTGCATAGAAGACCCAGAAATAAATCCACACACCTATGAATACTCGATATTTGACAAAGAAGCCAAATCCATTCAATGGAAAAAAGACAGCATCTTCAACAAATGGTGCTGGACCAACTGGATGTCTACATGCAGAAAAATGAAAATAGATCCATATTTATCACCCTGCACAAAACTAAAGTCAAAGTGGATCAAGGACCTCAACATAAAACCAGATACCCTAAATCAATTGGAAAAAAAAGTGGGGAACAGCCTAGAACTCATTGGCACAGGAGACAACTTCCTGAACAGAACACAAACAGCACAGGCTCTAAGAGCAACAATCAATAAATGGGACCTCATGAAACTGAAAAGTTTCTGTAAAGCAAAGGATACCGTCATCAAAACAAAACGACTGCCTACAGATTGGGAAAGAATCTTCACTAACCCTCTATCTGACAGAGGACTAATATCCAGTATATACAAAGAACTAAAGAAGCTGAAAAGCAGCAAACCAAGTAATCCAATTAAAAAATGGGGAACAAAGCTAAACAGAGAATTCTCGACAGAGGAATAACGAATGGCAGAAAAACACTTAAAGAAATGCTCAACCTCATTAGCCATCAGGGAAATGCAAATCAAAACGACCCTGAGATATCACCTTACACCCATCAGAATGGCCAAGATGAAAAACTCAAGCGATAACACATGCTGGAGAGGTTGTGGAGAAAGGGGAACCCTCCTCCACTGCTGATGGGAATGTAAACTGGTACAACCACTCTGGAAAGCTATCTGGCGCTTTCTAAGACAATTAGGAATAGTGCTTCCTCAAGACCCAGCTATACCACTGCTAGGTATATATCCAAAGTTCGTTCAAGTACACAAAAGGGATACTGCTCAACCATGTTTATAGCAGCTTTATTTGTAATAGTCAGAACCTGGAAACAACCCAGATGTCCATCAATGGAGGAATGGGTACAGAAATTGTGGTATTTTTACACAATGGAATACTACTCAGCAATCAAAAAGGAGGAAATCATGAAATTTGCAGGTAAATGGTAGGATCTAGAAAAGATCATTCTGAGTGAAATATCCCAGAAGGAGAAAGACAAACATGGGATATACTCACTTATATAGACCTATAAGATATGATAAACATAATGAAATCTATACACCTAAAAAAGATAATCAATTAAGCGGACATGGGGTAAGATGATCAATCCTCGTTTAGAAAGACAGATGGGATGTGCATTGAACGTATGACAGGAGTCTACTGAGCACATCTGAAAGACTCTAACTAGCAGTGTTTTCAAAGCAAAGACTCATGACCAAACCTTTGGCAGAGTACAGGGAATCATAAGAAAGAAGGGGAGTTAGTCTGATGGGGAAAGGATAGGAGCTCCACAAGGACCAAATATATCTGGGCACAGGGTCTTTTCTGAGACTGACATTCAACCAAGGACCACGTATGGATATAACCTAGAACCCCCACTCAGATGTAGCCTGTGGTAGCTCAGTAACCAATTGGTTTCCCAAAGTGAGGGGAACAAGGACTATTTCTAACAGGAACTCAATGACTGGCTCTTTGGTCTCCCCACTCCCGAAGGGAGGAGCAGTCCTGTTGGGCCACAGAGGAGGGCTTTGCAGCCAGTCCTGAAGATACCTGATAAAACAGGATCAGATGAATGGGGAGGAGGTCCCCCCTATCAGTGGATTTGGAAAGGGGCACGGTGGAGATGAGGGAGGGAGGGAGGGACTGGGAGGGAATGAGGGATCGGGACACGGCTGGGATACAGAGTTAATAAAATGTAACTGATAAAAAAATAAAAATAAAAAAAACAATTGTGTAGGCTAATATTATTTATCCAGCCTTTCCATTACTTTTGCTAGCCACGCTATTCTTAACTTCTACATAGATAACAGCTAGAATCTTTTCACTTGATGTGTCTACATTTCATCTTCTCCTTCAGATAAACCAACATACAAACCACTGGCATACCAATGTGCTTAACACATCTCCTTCATCGAATATTCAAGAGCTCCTTATAATGGTCAATTTCACATTTTAACACAACTGGGCCATTGTGCCTAATAATTGGTATTAAATTTTATTCTGAATGTTTCTGTGAGGATGGGCTTTTTTTTTTTTGGTATTATGAATATTTAAATTAGCCGACTTTTAGAAAAGCACATAACCCTCCATAATGAGGTGGACCTCAGCAGTCAAGGGCCTCCACAGACAGGGTGGTCTCTGTGGCCTCCTGCAGTAAGGAAGTCTCCTGGCAGATCGTTTAGATGCCCATCTAAAGCTCTCTCTTCCCTGAATCTCTAGTTTGCCAGAGTCACAGTGTTCCTTTATTTTCTTGTTGTTGTGCTTCTTGTTTGGTTTGTTTTGCTTTGTTTTGTCAAACCTCAACAGTTGTGTGGGTTGGGCCCATCCTGTGTATGTGAGAGAAAGAGAGAGAGAGAGAAAGCTTGTTAGTTCTATTTCTTTGGACAATCCCCATTTTCTATCTTATTAAACTAAACTTTCAATCTTGGAACTCAAAGTTCTGTTGTTACAAAGCATGGAAGCATCTACACCCAAACACCGTCATGTCCTTTCTCAAGGTTTCTTAGATTCTTTCATGTCCTCAGTACTATTCAGGCATCATCTTATTCATCAACTCATTATCGTCCGCTCTTTGTGTGTGAAGTACACTAACTCACCAATGAATGAGTTAAAACAGAATGGTATTCTATGTGCTAAAGAAGAGTGAAGGCCATCTCTGTTTTCCTGTCTTCGCTTTCACAACCAGACAGATGATTTACTAATACGAAGTAGGAGATCGAATAGTAACATTGAAAACTGTTTTTTATCATCTCAATGTGATAAAATTTAGAAATTAAACATTTTATTGAATTAAATAAAAAGAAAAAATTTTCTTTTTCATCAAACAATGTTATATTACAAGTAGTACATTTTTAAAACTACTTTTGATGCAGTAATATAGCCAATATTTGTTGAATAAAGCATAGAATACACAGATCTGTCAATTCTTTTTTTTTTCTTTCTTTCTTTTTTTTGTTTTATTTATTTATTTTTTTTTTTTTTCAATGCAGTTTATTCAGGAACCTTGAACAATCCTCGGACCCTGGGGAAAGCCAGCCCACAGCTTAAATAGCCTCTGGGTAGCCAACCCAGGCGTGCCACGTGGGCAATGCAGATAGGTCCACATATATGGAAGCAAGCCAGATCCTCAGCCTTAGCCAAATGTGGAATTGTTTGTGACAGAGAGCACTCACCATCGGGAAGGTGGAAGGCAGAAACCAGCTCCATCTTTAAGGCATAGCATTCCGCAGCTCTCTACAGTTCCCCCTTTTTGTTTTAGACGCATCAGGCAAGAGTAGAGGTCTGATCTCTGATATTAGAAATAAATTGGGACTTTGTACAGATGTTCATTTAGGTGTCATCCACCCAAAGAGCATCAGACCCGTCCGATACCTTTTTCTCAGAGGCGGGACCTGGGGCATCAACCCGCATGCAATCAGACATGCTCTTCTCTGGGTCCAAAGCGGCTGACCCTGAGTGCAGTGCTTAGCCTCGCATCCTGAGCGTATCATTTTAGCTTTTTATGGTATCCAACCATGCTTGGGGAGAATGTCCTGCTTCAATGGCTATAAAGGCCTGAATGATCATGGCTGCATCACACTGTTGTGAGACTCTAATCTTGCATATATACCACAGGCAAACCAAGGAGACCAACACCAGAAGGCCTGCTAACGCTCCCATGCCCACCCATTCCTTCAGATGATTCATGGCTGCAGCAATCCATGTTGATAATCCTGTGGCTAGTCCTGCGTCCACTCTGGTAGAATTTACTGTGACAATGGCCAGATCTGTCAATTCTTAAAACACTTCATGAAAATATGGCAACTCAGGGTACTGGAGAGGTGGCTTGGTGATTAAGAGCCTTGCTGCTCTTACAGAGGACCTGTGTTCAGTTATCAACACACGGCAGCTTACAGCTAGCTCCATTTCAAAGGGATCTAGTGCCTTCTTCTAATCTCTGCAAACGCCAGGCATGTATGCAGTTCACTGATACTAATGATGAAAATACATCAATATTTTACTAAAATATGGCAAAATCCATGTTCTAAATGTCCACTTCAAGATTCTTCCCTTCATGTGCATTTATACTGTTACTACTTGAAAAAAAAATAGTTATTTGTCTCCACTTTGAGCTAGAAATATCCTAGATGACTTGTCTAGATAATAGTGTGTTAGACATTCTTAATCATCTTAGCTAAGTCATAGGATGCCCTTCAGTTTCACCAGTGGCTCACATAAGGCTCCAACTGCAATGAATCTGTCACCGATGAATACATTTTGTGTTAGTTACTCTGTGATAGTCTACCACAATAACTAACAAAAAAATATCTTCAGAGAAGAAGCAGTCATTTTAGCTCATGGTTTTGTTTGGGATGGTGGCAGAGAAAGCATGGACTATTGACTTGGCGATGGGCCAGGAATGAGGTATTAGCCAGAAGAATAATCTTCAAAGGTCTGACCAGTGTCGGGCAAGCCACAGCTCTTAAAGGTTCTCCAGCACCCCCAAAGCAACAATACTTGCTGGGGATCAACCATTCGAAACACCTTCCTATGGGAAACTGTAGTTTCAACCTTTATTGTTAATACAACAAGAATAAATTTAATGGAATGATCAAAAGCCTCTTGTTCTGGATCCTGCCAGACCATCTGGGCTGCTCAAGCTTTCATAGCCTCAACATTAGTCATCGTGACCAAAATAAGAGTCATCTGCATTAGACCCTGCCTTAATAACTAAATCACAAAATAAGAGAAAAATGGCAAAATCTTTGTTGTCTTATGCTCCTAAAGTTGGTTAGTTTATTACACCAGGAAAAAAAGTGTTATTAAAACTATTTCACAGAAGCAATAGACCTTCAAGTTATTTTCCCAAGGACACAAACCCAAAGAGTAACAGAAGTGGGATTTTAAAGTAGACTTATACTAACTTCAGCACTTACAAAGCACTACCTCTTGCCATTCTACTAAGAATTTTTAAAACAAACAGAACTGCAACAAAGAGTAGAATCCATTACTCCTGGGAGTAAATGAAAAATAATAATAATAAATAAATAAACATCAAAGCCTTGCTGAGGCACTGCATTCACTTTGTGGCAGATCTGGAACTAAATTCTTTTCTCCTTGCTACGAGCTAACTGCAACTCCTGCCCCACGCATTACATTTTCCTGCTGCAAAATATCTGACTCTGTGGCAAGTTAATCATGTGTTTCAATATATTTTGTTATAACAAGATAACAGAGAGTGAGCATTTATTAGAGAGTAAATCTGTTCCCTGAAGAGTTCTGGAGACTATTAATTCCAAAATCAAGATGCTAGCATCTGGGATGGGCCTTCTTACTACAACCACACAGAGTAGCAGGCATCAGAGCAAGAGACAGGTGAACTTGGTGTCCTCTGAAGGCAGAGAAACAGAAGAAAGAGAATCTTCGCCTGCAAGTAAATGCATTTCAGAGCATCACTAATCCATCTGTAAGGACAAAACCCTGCTTTCCCAACACTATGCAAAGGTCTCAGTCACTCAACATGTTATATCAGCCCTTGACACATTTATGATTTTATATTTAGCTCAGAGTATCAAATATTTACCATTTTTTGGTATGCAACCTACAAAGTGTTTTCAGTCTGGTAGATATATCTTTGTTCTCACAAAATTCACCTTAACTGAACTCAGAAAATTAGATTATTGACTTAAGTGAAGTAATCTCAAGCCAGTGATCACAGAAGTGGTAGAAGATAAACATTTTTTGTTTAATTTTTTGAAATTTTTTCATTATTACTATTAATTACAATTTATTCACTTTGTATTCCAGCTGTAGCCTCAGATAGTAGGGAAGGAGGACCTCCTGTATCAGTGGACTAGGGGAGGGACATAGAGGGAGGAGAGAGAGAAAGAGAGAAATATTTGCCTCATCTCTTCCCAGATCTCACCCTCTCTCTCTCTCTTCTCCCTCTATGTCCCTCCCCTAGTCCACTGATACAGGAGGTCCTCCTTCCCTACTATCTGATCCTAGCCTATCAGGTCTCATCAGGACTCATCAGAGGGAGGTGATTAAAGAGCAGGCAACCAAGTTCATGTCAGTGACTGCCCCTGTTCCTCTTACTAAGGAACCCTCATGAAAACAGCTGCCCATGGGCTACATCTGAGCAGCGGGTCTAGGTCCTCTCTATACATGGTCCTTGGTTGATTTTTCAATCTCTGCAGGACCCCTGGGCCCAAATTTTTTTATTCTACTGGTCTCCTTGTGGAACTCCTGTCCCCTCCAGGTCTTTCTATCTCCCCATTCTTCCATAAGATTGCCTGCATTCTGCCCAAAGTTTGGCTATGTGGTTCATCATCTGCTTCGATACCCTGCTTGGTAAAATCTTTCAGAGGCCCTCTGTGGAAGACTCCTGTCCTGTTCCCTGTCTTCTCCTACTTCCAATGTCTATTCTGTTTGCCCTTCTGAATGAGGATTAAGCATCTTCCCTAGGGTCTTCCTTGTTGTTTAGCTTCTTTAGGACTATAGATTTTAGTATGTTAATTGTATATTATATGGCTAAAGTCCACTTATAGAAGATGAACAATTTTAAAAGGTAGTACGTCTGTCTTTATTAAACTCTTCTAATTGAAATAAATCAAAATATCTGAAGTACTAGTAAGAAGAGAAATGGACTAAAGAAGATAAAATGAATTCACTTAAAGGGGTTTAATAGTAAATTCTAGTAATGTCTCAAGCATTAGAGCAGATACTGAATGATCAAACACACTGAGTGTTTTTGCAAGAGGCCCCTGAAATGAAGCAGTATCCTGTTTGTTTTAATGAACAATATCCATATAAGAGTTTCTCACAAGGTAGACAAGGTATTTGTCTATGTTTAAGCTTAACTTAAAAAACTACTCATATTGTAAAAAAGTTAAATTTTATGCAAATACAAAGTCCTTTAGTACTGAGAGAAACTTGAAATAAAGACCTCAAGCAGTATTTGTCACAGTAGGCATTTAGAATTTGTGAAGTAAATGGAAGAGGCATATTCATTTTATATACTATAAATTAGAACAGTTCCCTGTGGGGAGGGAGTATGAAACAATATCTTTCACATACAGAAAATTGTTAGGTGAGTACATTGAACAAGACTTCTGAAGTAAATGTACAGTAGGTACAAGCAGAGTGGTGGGTTTCTTTTTATTTTTTATCCTATGTATGAAATCTGCAGTGAAGCGTTCTTGGGCCTCAAACTGGCTAGCGCTGCGTCCCAGAATCCTATTTCTCCAGTGGTCTGCATGACTTCTCTTCTCAGTGCAGCTTCCTGCCTAAAAGCTTACCAGGAAAACCCCATGACTAGATAAGATTTTTTTTTTTCAATGCAGTTTATTCAGGAACATTGAACAATCCTCGGACCCAGGGGAAAGCCAGCCCACAGCTTAAATAGCCTCTGGGTAGCCAACCCAGGCGTGCCACGGGGGCAATGCAGATAGGTCCACATACATGGAAGCAAGCCAGATCCTCGGCCTTAGCCAAATGTGGAGTTGTTCGTGACAGAGAGCACTCACCATCGGGAAGGTGGAAGGCGGAAACCAGCTCCATCTTTAAGGCATAGCATTCCGCAGCTCTCTACATTATCAGGAGCCCTTATTTTGCTTCATTTTTCTTGACAATGCTGTGTGTCTCTGTCTCTGTCTTTCTCTCCATCTTCTTTCTGTCTCTCTCTTTGTCTGTCTCTCTAAGTCTGTCCTGTCTCTGTCTCTCTGTCTGTCTCTGTCATACTCCCTCTCTTTCTATCTCCTCTCTCTCTCTCTCTCTCTCACTCACTCTCTCTCCTAACAACAGGAAACCTCACAAAGGCATGGACTTTATTGCTCTTGCCCGCTGTAGAACAACTATGTGATGGAGCATCTAGGATAGTTTCTACTACACAGGAGTACACACTGTAATATTTGCCACATGGTTCGATGTCTCAGGAACGAGCTAGAGGGAACGGGACAAGACAACTCAATATTCGCGATGAAAATCTTAAGTGAGCTCTTATCTATAGAATCCCTGCTACTTGGCTATAAAAAGGTAGTAGACTGAGTTATTCAAAATTACTATAGACATTTTCAATAAAATGAGTTTTTTGAGAAAGAAGATCATGTGATTCAGCTCTCCCACTTCTTGGCATATTCCTTAAGAATCCACACCCTACTTCACAGATACTCACTCAACAATGTTCATTTCTGCTCTGATCAAAAAAGCTAGGAAGTGGAAACAACCTAAACATCCTTCAGTTGGTCACCTGATAATAAAAGTATGGCATTAGTTCCTTTTCTGTTGCTGTTATAAAGCATCAAGACCAAAGTAACTTAGAGAAGAAAGAGTTATTTGGACTTAATGGTTCCAGAAGGATAAAACTTGGTCCTGGTTGGGAGGAATGGAGTCAAACAACAGGTTTGGTTGTTTGGAGCAGGTTGATGAGAGCTCCTTTACAGGGGTGAAACAAAGGGTAAAATGGAAGTAAGGGTTTTTAATTGAAATTCTACTTCCTGTGATACATTTTCTCAACAAGACTGTACTTCCTAAATCTCCCCAAACAAGACTATCAGCTGGGGACCAAGTGTTTAAAGACATGGCCTTATGCAACGAATTTTTATTCAAGCCACCACATGGTATACACACAGTGGAATACTGTTCAGCTCTAAAGAAAAGAGAAATCTACAAGAAGATGAGTGGTACTAGAAAATGGATTGAGTGAGGTAACCCAGACACAAAGGGATAAACCCTGCATGGTCTTTTTTATTTGTGGATCATAATTCCAAACTTTTAGAGATGAGCATGTAACTTAGCATAACTGCAAATAACAGGAAAAATAAAAAGAGACCATTTTGGGGAGAGGGAAAGTGCTCTACAAAGGGACATAGTGGAACACGGGAGAGGTGGGAATACTGGGGATGGGAGAGAATTACCTGCAGAGGGTGATATAAAGAGAAAAAAAAAAGACATATGAAAATAGCTGCAAGAATGTCTGAAAAGGCCATGGTGAATCATCATTTTACATCTGTTTACACTTATATAGTGTGAGAGAGAGAGACTGAGAGGGAGGAGAGAGAGAAAGAGAATGAGGGAGGGGGAGAGAAAGAAGTTACTAATCTCCTTCTGAGTAATTGGTGAGGGGAATCCAAGAGAACCCCTTAAAAGTGATAGGCTTTTGACATAACCACTGATTGCTCGCAGAACTTGAAAATAAGACCCTGTTGCTGAAAACACTGTATGCTTTGAACACAGGACTTGGGAGGATTGAGCTGAATAGCCTGAAAGACTCCTCCCTAAGGCCTAACCCTCATTCTACCAGGAGTTATACAAGCTTCCCAAGGAGAAGAGCAATCAACAGTCCTGTACAGCTCTAATGCCTGTCAGCCACGACAACATTTAGAACAGCAAGAAATTTCAAATGGTGCAACAGCGGCAGTTATAGCCTGAGGATAACCAAAAGCAACTTGTACAACAAGCCTGGAAATCAACCTGGCAGTTTCTCAGAAAACTGGGAATAGTTCTACCTCAAGATCCAGCTATACTACTCCTGGGCATATAGCCAAAAGATGTTCCACCATACCACAAGGACACTTGCTCATCTGTGTTCATAGCAGCTTTATCTGCAATAGCCAGAAACTAGAAACAACCTAGATGTCCCTCAAATGAAGAATGGATAAAGATGTGATACATTTACACAGTGCAATACTACTCAGCTGTTATAAAACAAAGACATCATACAATTTACAGGCAAGAGGATGGAACTAAAAAAATATCACCCTGAGTGAGGTAGCACAGACCCAGAAAGACATTCATAGTATGTACTCACTTATAAGTGGAAATTAGCCATAAAGTACAGGATAACCATGCTACAATCCACAGACCCAAAGAAGCCAAGTAGGGCCCAAGGGAGAATGCTTGAATCTCACTGAGAAGAGGAAACAAAATAGTCATCTGATGGATGGGAGGGGAGGAGGAGCTCCCCTATCAGTGGACTTAGAGAGGGGCAGGGAGGCGAGGAGGGAGGGAGAGTGGGATTAGGAGAGAATGGGGAGGGGGCTACAGCTGGGATACAAAGTAAATAAACAGTAATTAATATAAAAAAATAAAAATTTAATAAAATAAATAAATAGTCATCTGAAGTAGATGGAGGGAGAGAGCTGTGTGGGAGAGGGGGTAGGGAAGGTAATGGGAGTAGAGATCAGGTATGGAGAGTAAGGGTGAGGTTGATGGGAGGACTGGGAGACAGAAAGAAAATCAGTGTGGGGGGGGGTGAATCTCAGGGACAGCGAAGGTTCCTGGGAGTCTATGGGGATGATCTTAGCTGAGACTCCTAACAACAAAGGCTAAGGAGCCCAAAGTGGCCACCTGCTGTAGTCAAGTGGGACTCCCAGCAGAGGGAGGGCATCACCAACCCACACATAACACCTGCACCCAAAATTTGTCCTACCTACAAGAAAGGTAGGGGTGAAGATGAAGCAGAGAGTGAGAGAATGGCAAAGCAATGACTAGCCCAATTTGAGAGCTGCCCCATGGGAGAGAACCAACCCCTGTCACTGTTAATGATACTCTGCTCGGCTTGCAGACAGGAGCCTAACATAACTGTCTTCTGAGAGGCTTCATCCAGCAGCTGATGGAAACAGATGCAAAGACCCACAGCCAAACAATAGGTGGAGCTGGGGGGGGGGGGTCTTGTGGAAGGTTTGGAGGAAGGACAGAGGAAGCTGGAGGGGTCAAGGACACCACAAGAAAACCTACAGAGTAAAGTAACCTGGACCCATGTGGCTCACAAAAACTGAACCAACAACTGAAGAGCATAGACAGGCTGGACCTAGACTGCCTACATATACATAGCAGATGTGCAGCCTAGTCAACATGTGAGTCCCCTAACAATGGAAATAGGGGCTATCTCTGACTCGTGGCCTGCTCTTGAATCCCTTTCCCCTAGCTTGGCTACCCTGTCAGGCTTCAATGAGATAAGTTTAGTCTGTTGTGACTTGAGATGCTAGGGTGGTTTGGTACCCCTTGGGAGCCTCCTCTTCTCTGAGAAGGAGAGGATGGGACTGGGAGATAATAAGGGAGGGGCTGAGTTCAGGCTGTACAGTGATTTCAGAAAGAAAGAAAACTTGAAATAAATAAAAAGCAATCTAGTTGGACTGAAGGCCCACTCAATAGAAGAGAATCCATGCCTTATATAGTAAAGCTAGCCCACTATCTAGGCTAGCAAGGTGAAGGACACTGCTACTGCCACCTCCCTAAACCCATGTGATTTCTAATTGCAATCTAAATACTTCATTCTTAGAGATAAATGCAGCTCTCAGCCCATACCAAAGAAGATTCTTTTTGCATCCAATTGTCATATGGAAGAAGCAACCAAATGCCAATAAAATCACTTGGGGAGTAAAAAAAACAGAAACAAAAATTAAATGCAAACATCAATACCCTGTTAAATTTAAAATACTGTTAAAACTTAAAAGACTGGAAATAGTTTAAAATTAGCATGAAAATTAAGCAAAACCAGCTAAACTGAATTGTTAAAGAGGGCCATTAAGGAGACAAAGTACCACTCAGGCTATTTCCTAACCAAATAACAATTTGTTAATATAAGCACATCAGCTGCAAATTAATTCCATATAATGTAAAATTAGGACTGTTTTCATTCTCTTCATTGATGTAAACATCTACCCTCTGAAAGCTAGATTAGAGAAAAATAAGATAGAAAAGGATATTCTTACTGTGTTAACTCTTGGTTGAGACTTAACATTACAAATTATCTGATGTTTCTGATTAGCAAAATCAAGCAGAGCTTATTGTAGTGAGGAAACTGCATCCTGGGTCACAGAATCTGTTCTCTATTACTGTGAGTTTGATCTTGTCCTTGTGTCCATAAGTAGCAATATGTAAGTCATCTAATCTACTCTTGAGTATTACTGGATGACACCTTAGTGCCCTTTTCTCAGCAAATTATTCTAAAATCTAATCAACCCTACATTTAGAAATACTTTCCTAATGTCTAACCTAATGGTCTAGTTCCAGGCTATTGCACCTCATTATGCTACCCTTAACAACTTTAACAAATCCTTCTTCCTGTGTTATCATCTTAGAAGCATCTTTGCTCCATCATAGTCATTTGCAGATTACTCTCAAAACAGAACTAGGAAAATAATTCTCACTTAACCTGTCTGAGCACAGCATCCCCCTGTAAAACCTCAATCATCCTTATTATTGTTGGATTTCCTTTTATCTGTACTGCCATTCAAAACACCTAATAGTCACAGGATATTAGCTCATACCCAGAAGTAAATGACTAATAAATGGCTATTGAAGGTCCCAAGACAGCCCAACATAACCTGCAACATTCCAGCCTTTCTATAACAGATTTTCAGGCCACCAATTAGCCTTTGGAGAATGTCTAATGTAAATGGAGCTTGTTTCTATAACTTCAGTTAGACAAGATAAAATACTTGTATTCAAAATAATACTTTATATACACATATGTGTTCTCTTTTGGAGAATTTATTGAGCCTATAAATAAAAGGTATAGCTCTGATTCTAAAAGAATCGAGAGATAATTTATGCTGAGCCCAATATAAATTATCATAATCTGAGAACACTGGACTCAGATTGCCCCAAATGAAATGGAAAGAAGTTACATGAACCTTTTAAAGTCACAGAGAAAAGAGAGCCATAAATCAATGCATTTACTAAGGACGTTGATGGGAACACTAGGCAGGCAAATTATTAAGCACAAGCACAAACCTGCTCTTAATCCCAGATAGTGTCTAATGAATTCTTAAGCTTCTGCATTGGTGAAAGCTAATAGTCTACTGTGTTAACAAATTGCAAAGCTTTTTCCTGACAGTCAAAAAGAATGTGAGGCCAGATTCAGAGATGGATGATAAATGCCTATTAAGGAAAATAAGATAGCTCAAGATCATTTTGTCTTTCCATCTGCAATTCTCCAGCTCTCCATAATTATGGAGTTATGTATTAGTCAGTCAGTCTTCAGAATCTTTATCAGGGTTGTAGGTTTTTCAGGAATTTTGGCTCTTCACAAACCATGTGTCTACTTCTGTACCTCTACTTGTGAATGTTAAAATTCTATCAACAATTTTACCTGTAAATATAGTTTGAATGATAACTCTGCTGACCATAATGTTAAAACATTAGGCTTGGTTACCTACTTTTTCTGAACCTGCATTCCATTATAGGCTAAATGAAGAAAAGTACATTGCACCTTACTGAATGGTTATAAGGAATAGATAGATAGATAGATAGATAGATAGATAGATAGATAGATAGATAGATAAAATGTTATGAAGTTCCTGATAGAATATCCAACCTCTAGTAGTCAGTAAGTGATAGTTGTCACTATTGACTATTGTTAGTTTTTAAATAAATTTTATTTGCGATTCTTGAAAAGTTAGTAAAGTAATAATTGTATTTTATCAGTACATGTTCACTGTAATTTTTTCTAAAGCTTATAGGCAATTGTGACTTTAATGTGTTACAGAATAAATGATAATGAATAGCTCATAAGAAAAAATGCCTAAATACTACCTGGAATTTTATTTCTATAATAATACAGTTTTCAAATATTTTTTAAAGACTACTTATGAATTCTTAATAGTCAAGTTCCAGTCCAGAAAATCCAAAAGCCCTTCATCACTGCCTTCCCTCAGAATGTCTTACAAAGTGTAATTTCTGTTGATCACATACTAGTTCAATCAATACTCGTAATTACATATCAAAGACTGTTAAAGAAGGTACACATGTTGAAAATAAAATATATGTCATCTTTCAGGAGAGGCTTTTTAATAGTATAGTCAATACCTGGGTAAAAATAAATTGGTTATTACTGATTTTACTATTATGATGAAATGAAGATAGAAGGGGAGAGATTGTTCAGAAAAACTTATCTCAAAAAAGGAGAAATACTTGGATAATGACAAAAAAAAACAGAAATTTTTATTTAAAATGAAGTGAGTAAAGCCAGATTTGGGGAGAGAGGTGGAGGCATAACCAGAAATTGTCCTTGGGTTTTAATGAGTGAAGGGTGTATCAAGATCTAAGCTTTTAAAATGATTACCACCACTATTAGGTAGAAAATAGACTATATTGAGAGTCGAAGATTAAGAATTAACACAAGTGGGGATAAGGAGTAGGGAGAGTGGGAAGAAAGGGCTGAGTGAGAGAACAGAAATGGGGAGAGGGGCGGAACATTTCTGAAGTTTGCCTAGACCTGGGATACCAAAGGCCCCAGGAAGTCTATAGGGGTCACCCTGCCTGAGACTCCTAGCAGCAGCAGCAGCAGCAGCAGCAGCAGCAGCGGAGAATATGGAGCCTGAAGTGGCCACCTCCTGTGGAGTTAGAGAGATAAGGATACCAACCCACCCACAAAACCTTTAATGCAAAATTTGTCCCGCCTACAAGATGTGCAGGGACAAAGATGGAGCAAAGTTTGAGGGCCAGTCAAAGACAGGCTCTACTTGAGACCCATCCCATGGAAGAGAATCAGTCCCTGACAGTATTAATGTCACTCTGCTATTCTTGTAGGCAGGGCCCTAAAGTAATTCCTCTGATAGGCTTCACCCAGCAGCTGATGGAAACAGATGCAGAAACCCACAACCAAACATTAGACAGATCTTGGAGAGCCACATGGAAGAGTTGGGGGGATGATTGTGGGAGACAGAAGGGTCAAGGACTCTACACAAAGACCTACAGAGTCAACTAGCCTGAGTGCATGGGTGCTTACAGAGACTGAACCACCAACCAAAGAGCATGCATGGTCCTAGGCCCTCTGCACAGATGTAGCAGATGTGCAGCTTGGTCTTCATGTGGATCCCCAACAACTAGATCAGGGTCCTGTCTGACTCTCTTTGGATCCCATACCCCTAAGTGGGCTGCCTTGTCTGGCCTCAGTGGGAGAGAGAAGATGCATCTAGTTCTGCAGCACTTAATGTGCCAGGGCAGGCTGGTGCCCAGAGGTGACCTTCCCTTCTCTGAAGAGAAGAAGAGTAGAAAATGGGGGGGGGGGGGAATGTGCGAGGTAGGGGGCTGGGAGGAAAGAAGACAGAGCTGCAATCAGGATGTAAAATGAATAAATAAATAAATTTAAAATAAAAATATTAACACAGGTAATGCGATAAGAAGACTAGATATTCTTCGAGGTAAGATGTGAATGTCAACACAATACACAACTCACACTTCAAGGGTGAGATGAGAAATAGGAGTGATAATGACCTAGGAATACAGGTGTAGTTAGCCCAATCCCATGTTCTAACATGTTAATGGTTTCATGAAGCTTTTATAGTTATAGTAACAGAGAAAACAAACAAAAAGACAGAAATCAAGACACTTCTAAACACATTGGTGACCACATCAGAGCAGTTCCTTACTACAAAGTTGAGAAAGCTCAGTTATAGGCTTCAGATGGTGCTGATGCTACCCTCAGCATTTAGGTTGGTGGAAGCCAGTGGTCTGCTAAGTTAACACATCCCAAAGGGAAAAAAAAAATGGTGCTCTGTTTCTGCTGGTGCTCTGTTGTTTCCAAATGATTTATCAAATAGTCACAGAGCTGATAAGTCAGAAACGGAGGAGATCAATAAACTGCTATTAAATAAATAGCTAATAAAGGGCTAAAGAAGGCCCAATGTAATTTGGCTCTGTATTCACGACATTCCAAAGTCTCCACAGTTATTGGAATTCTAAACAGCTAGTCAGCCTTCAGCAACTTTTGTTTTAAGGTGCAGCTTCTTTCTGAGAACTGTTGCCCAGAACTGTTCACAGTTGCCCAGTTGACCAAGTGACACATTTTGTGCAGGAGCCACATAGTATCTATTAGATATTGTTCATCCTCCATGTTGCTAGGAAACAGTTTCTAAGACCTGGTTGGTGTTAATAAGGTTGAGCAGAGGCAAAAATGAAGTATTCAAAAGAGAGAAATAGATGCTAAAGCCATTGGGGGAAAATGTCCTGGCTCATGTCATTAAAATCTACTAACTACTGTGCTCCAGATCTAATTTTTTAAAATTCTCTGCATTGGATGTAACACATGAAATATTAAGAATAACATAACAAAAACTGAAATAATCAAGATTACTGTCAGAGGATCCAAGATGGCAGTGCCAAGGGTGCACAATTTCTGAGTAGCAGGACCATGGTGATTGCAGGGTGAGTGAGAGGCCATGCTATGGACTCCAAAACACTCCAGTGTCTGTGTTTCCCAAGTGAGAGAACACACGTGTGCCAGGAACAAGCCGTCCCAGCCTCCAGCCACCGAGCCTTTCTCGCCCTTACAGGGAAAGCTCCCGGGTTCTGGGACATTTGGTTCCAGCGTCTACCCACCCGGCCTTTCCCATCTTCCTTAGGAAAGTTCCCAGGTTCCAAGGATGCAGGATTCCAGTTTCTGGCCACGCACCTCCCAGAACTAGGAAAACGGTTTCAGCCTCCCGTCCACAGCTCTACCTGTCTCCTCAGAGGAGACTGGCCAGACTCCAGGAGCATACAAGATCTCATTCCAAAATGGTGTCAACTAGCCTGCACAGTGTCTGGGCACACTGAGCTCAGAGACCGTGGAGAAAATGAGTGAGTGGCTCCTGGGTTCCTGAGGAGACCTGCCAGTCCTCTGAAGTATACAGGCTAGACAACCCCGCTCCAGTCCACTGCCTGCGATTCACCTGAAGAGAACTGCCGGCTATTCCCTAGAATCCAGCAGCCCAGTTCACAACCATACCCATCATCCCAAGGGCGGCAGCGCCAGGAACATCTGGCCTCCTGCCCAGGGCTCTCCCTGCACCCTTAAGAAATTTAGAAGGAAATCAGGAATAACCAGCCAACACCAGAGACAAACAGATGACTAAAGGCCAGAGTGGTTCTCCTCCTGCCTGGGGGAGTGTGGGGCTGTATCTCACCAGCCCGCGAAGTCAGGAAGGGCAAAAGAGAGGTGCAGAGCTTGGAAAACCTGCCAGCACAATGGAGATCGAACATTCCGGGAATCACTTCAGGGAGCTAGTTCAACCTTAATTCCAGAGAACAAAGGCTGTGTACCCCTTGGGTATAGTGAATAGGGACCTCCAAGGGTAGGTGTACATAATTAGTTAAAACTAGGCACCTCAAGGATGCTTGATTTGCATTAAACAGCACGCTTCTATCATATGAACGGAAACACAATATCCAATTATCCTAGGCACAGGGAGGGGTGAACAAAGGCCATGTATCGAATATGGTTAGGGGCATCTACGTTTAGAGACAGTCTCCAGAGGAAGTCAGGCAGAGAGCAAGAGGCCCTGCTGAGGAGAAAGAGTCCTGCACCTTAACACCCAGCTCGGAATGGCTATCCAGAGTGGGAGGGCCGCAGCCTCAAACAGCAGGGTCCTTCCAACAGGCCAGCGTAAGAACATAATGCACAAAAGCCAGGGCAGTGTGGCATTTTGTAACTTGTAATACATCCTCCCTGTAAAAAGGAAACAACACAAAGATCTTTAGCAAACATTAGGGATCGAGCATTTTACAAGTAGCCTACCCTTAATAGAAACTTGCATTTAACAGTTTTATATTAAGAATTTTTTGAAAAAGAGATTATATGATTTTACAGTACCTATGACTATTTTACAAATGAAATAAAAGTTTTATTGATGTGTAGTTGTTTAGAACATATTTTGGAAAGAAATTCTATCAAATCCACCTATTTAACATTAAATTTTATAGTTTAATGAAACCTTTATCTCACGACTCTGATGATGTTGCCTTATATTTTTTTAAAAAATCACATTTAAGATTAACATAAATTTTAGTTCCATCAGTGTTGTTCTTGGTCTCATGAATAAACGAATTGGAAATGCATTCACAGGGAAGAGCAATTTTCTTAGGGTTTGGGAGTCAAGCACTGGGAAGGCAGGCTGTAAATCTTGGCAGCTACCACAAGGTGGAGTAGAAGAGAGAAGCTGTGCGGTTTTTTGAGTTGGGCCAAGAAACCAGGCAGGCTCATCAGTGGAGAACAACAAGCAAGCACAGTGTGGCACAAAGAGATAGGTTTCAGGGAAAGAATGAGAAAGCTTGAAGTGTCCGCGCCAGAGTACTTATGGGTTTGGCCAGTATCTGAAAGAATAAAAGATTTCTAAAAAGAATAAAAGAATAAAAGAATAAAAGATTTCTAAAAAGAAAAAGAGAAAAAGTCAGGCTTCTCTGAGTAACTCAGAATAATGGACAGGCTCCAGAGTACTGCTTATCTTAAACCATCCGCGTGGAGGAGGAGCTTTCTGGGAGAGCAAATCTTATTAGAGGGCTAATTAGTCTTGTCATCTCGCTAGTGTGGCTTCAAGCAAACAAGCTCCCCTGAAAGATGGTCTCCTCGAAAAGTGGTTGACAAACAATGGATAAGTGGTTATCCATTCTTAAAAAGAGTGGACGATCTTTTCTAGTTCCTACCAGTTGCCTGCAAATTTCATGATTTCCTTGTTTTTAATTGCTGAGTAGTATTCCACGGTGTAAATGTGCCACAATTTCTATATCCATTCCTCTGTTGAGGGACATCTAGGTTGCTTCCAGAGTCTGGCTATTATGAATAAAGCTGCTGTGAACATAGTTGAGCAAATGTCCTTGTTGCATAATTTCAGATATATGCCCAGGAGAGGTATAGCTGGATCTTGAGGTAGCACTATTCTTAATTTTCTGAGAAAGTGCCAGATCAATTTCCAAAGTGGTTGTACAAGGTTACATTCCCACCAGCAATGAAGGAGGGTGCCCCTTTCTCCACAACCTCTCCAGCATGCATCATCCTTTGAGTTTTTGATCTTAGCCATTCTGATAGGTATGAGGTGAAATCTCAGGGTCATTTTGATTTGCATTTCCTGAATGACTAAGGACGTTGAGCGTTTCTTTAAGTGTTTCTCTGTCATTCAGTATTCCTCTGTTGAGAATTCTCTGTTTAGCTCTGTACTCCATTTTTTAATTGGATTACTTGGTTTGTTTTAACTTCTTGAGTTCTTATATATTCCGGCTATCAGCTCTCTGTCAGACGTAGGGTTGGTGAAGATCTTTTTCCAGTCCATCACCTATTGTTTTGTTCTGATGACAGTGTCCTTTGCTTTACAGAACCTTTTCAGTTTCATGAGGTCCCATTTATTGATTGTTGTGCTGTTGGTGTTCTGTTCAGGAAGTTGTCGCTTGTGCCAATAAGTTCAAGGCTCTTCCCCACTTTTTCTTCTAACAGATTTAGTGTGTCTGGTTTTATGTGGAATGAGGTAACCCAGAAGCAGAAAGACACATATCGTACATACTCACTTATAAGTGGATGTTACCATTTAATATAAGATAAACATACTAAAATCTATAATTCTAAGAGGCTAAACAAGGAGGACCCTAGAGAGGAGGTTAAAACCTCACTCAGAAGGGCAATAGGATAGACATTGGACGTAGGTGAAGGCAAGGAACAGGACAGGAGCCTTCCACAGAAGGCCTCTGAAAGACTCTACTGATCAGGGTATCAAAGGAGATACTGAGACTCATAGCCAAACTTTGGGCAGAGTTCAGGAAACCTTATGGAAGAAGAGGGAGATAGAAAGACCTGGAGCTACAAGAACTCCACAAGGAGACCAACAAAGCCAAAAAACCTGGGACCTGGGGGTCCTGAAGAGATTGACAAATCAACCAAGGACCATACATGGAGAGGACCTAGACCCTCTGCTCAGATGAAGCCCATAGGCAGCTCAGTTTCCAAGTGTGTTCCCTAGTAAGTGGACAGGGGCTGTCTCTGACATGAACTCAGTGGCTGACTCTTTGATCACCTCCCCCTGAGTAGGGAGCAGCTTTGCCAGGCCACAGAGGAAAATGATGCAGCAAGCCCTGATGAGACCTGATAGGCTAGGGTCAGATAGAAGGACAGGAGTCTTCCCATAACAGTGGACTAGGAAAGGGGTATAGGGGGAGAAGAGGGAGGATGTGTGGGACTGGAAGGAGCTAAGGGAGGGGGCTACAGCCAGGATATAAAGTGAATAAATTTTAATAAATAAATAAATATTTTTTAAAATAGGAGTGGACAGTAGTATGACATGTTTGGGGTAGCTTAAAATGTCATATGCCTACAGAGTCAGTGGAAGAACTCAGATTCTAGTCGACAAATGGGATGTAACTTTATCTGAATGGTCTTCAGCATAGCACAGGTGTCTTCTCTTTTTCATATAGAGAATTAAATCCTAAGGCCTGGCAAAGCTGATGATTACTTTCCTAGAGTTACTACAGAAATGGGAGGTGTGCTTGAAAGTTGACCCTGGGGTGAGGTAGTCCATCGTGAATGGCCTCCAAGACTATTAGTCCCTGTATCGGTACTGTCGGAACACAGTAGAATCTCAGAGTGATGATGGCTTGAAACTGAAGGTATTTGAGAGAGTCAACAACTAAAAAGAAGTCCCATTTTCATTTGTCCTTAATATATTTCAATTACATATATTAATTGTATTATATTTCCCCCTTCAGTTTACTGCTTTTGACCCTTCCTGTGCCCCCTCCCTGGAGCCCGTCTCGTGCCCCTCTCGCTCCTTCTCAAATTGATGACTCTCTCTTATTATTATTGTTAGTTGTATGTGTATGCGTGCACAAATCCATTAAAACAGTCTCCTGAGTTCATTCTTGTAGCATATATGCATATAATTTCAGGGCTGACCACTTTGTACTAAATAACCAGTTAGGGGGTACATCCTTGGGAGAGCCTATTTCTGCTAGTTAAACTCACTCCCAAAGTTCCCTGACTAGAAGTCCCTCTCCTATGATGTACTTATTAACAGAAAAAAAAAGCATTACTTTTACAAAAAGTCCAAATATAACTAATTACGTTTGACTTGTTACAATTAATTACTTCAGAAGTACAAGGTAATTGACTGTCACTTTTGTCTTTCCTCTGCAGTCACTAGTGTTACCCTTAGTTCTTCGTCTAGGGGTTGGTAAGCATTGAGATTTCCTGATTCTGCATCAGCATCTCTACTGATGTTGCTGAGGTTAGGCAGCCCTTCCTGGAAGACACATTCACAGGGCATACTCTCTGATTCTCTGGCTCTTATTATCTTTGACCCCACTATTCCCTGATGATCCCTGAGCCCTAGGTGCAGGAGTTTTATAGTACATGTATCTCTCGGGGCTGAGCTCCAAAATCCATTGATCTCTATGTTGTGTTCAGTTGTGGTTTGGGGGCATTTTGAATAATTTAAGAAGTATTGGTTGTGGACCTTCTTTGAAAGTCTGCTGGATTCTGCTGTGAATCCATCTGGCCAGGGATTTTTTTTTTTTTTTTTTTTTTTTTTTTGTAGGAAGATTTGTTTTATTACTGTATCAGTCTCCTTTGTTATGGATTTGAGTTACTGGTCTCTTCTGGGTTGGTTGTTGGGGTGAATAAAAAATTTCATCCTTTTAGATCCTCTCATTTACTGAGGCATAACTTTTAAAGAGTTCCCTTATAACAGCCTGATTTTTTTGTTTGGGGTGGGGGTGTCTGTTGTAACGTTTGCTGCTCATTACTTATTGTGTTCATCTGGGCCTTGTCTTTCTTTTGGTTGTTTGGGCAAAGGGTCTCCCAATCTTTTTATCTTCTCAAAGAAACAGTTCTCAAATTCTTTGATCCTTTACATTGTTTTCTTTGTTTCCATTTCATTGATTTCTACTTTGAATTTTTCTAACATTTGTTGACATCTACTGGACCTGAGTTTGGTTTGTTCTTGTTCTTGTTTTTATATTGTTAAGCCATTTATGCTCTTTCAGAATTTTTAGTGTAGCAACTTAGAGAGAGAAATTTCTCTCTTACATCCACTTTTATTGGGTCCTAAAAGTTTTGCTTTGTTTTATTTTCATCTTCATTTAGTTTCAGAATTTTTTTTACTTCCTTCCTGCTTTCTTCTTTGACCCATTCATCATTCAGTTCTGAGTTGTTTGATCCCCATCGGTTTGTGTGCTTACTACAGATTTGTTTGCAGTTGGTTTTAAGCTCTATTACATAATGGTTGGATAGGACATGTTGAATCATTTCAATTTTTCTGAATTTGATAAGGTCTGTTCTTGTGTCCCAACGTGAGGTCTGTTTTAGGAACGTTTCCATGGATTGCTGAATAGACTGCATATTCTTTGCTTGCTGCTTGGGAAAAATATTCTGTCAATATCCGTTATGTCTATTCGATATAAAATGTCATTTAATTCTGAGGTTTCTCTGTTTTTGTCATTTTATCATACCATTTTGAAGTGGTATGTTGAAGCCACCTATTGTTATTGGCTTGGGGTGAATCTTTGTCATTAATTTCAGTAATACTATTTTATGAAGTTGGATGCACTAGAGTTTGGTTTACCCAATTGCCATTAGGATGAAAATTGCATTAAGAAATATTATACTGAACAGTCATAACTTCTATTTGTTTCCCTAAGAGCGCTTTTTGTCTTTTCCTGTTAAACTCATTTGTTCTTCCCATAGGCACGCCTTCCCCTCCCTCCTATTAAGTTATAAATACCACTCTCTATTCTCAGAGCCACTTCTTTTATACATTGCCATGTGCATATAAATACACTCTCTATTTCTTCCTGCTATTCTGCGCATTCTTCTTTAATTTGCAGTTACCTAACCTTTCCAAGTTAAAGTAATGGAAGAAGTTTTGCTTTAAATGGTACAATAAAATGGAGAGATTCTACTTTGAATTTCAGAGAATACAGAAGTCAGTTGTACAGAAGAAACAAGAGTATGGATAAGGATATACCGCAGTTATTCAATGCTTCCAAAACCCTGGCTTAAATTCCTAATATGTCACACATGTACAAAAGTTAGTCATGCTGTTAGCTGTAAGCAAGAGGATTGCCAATAAGTTTGAAGCCATCCTGCTCTACACAATGAGTCCAGGCTAGCCAGAACAACATACCAAGATTCTATCTCACACACACACTGATACACACACACATACGCCCATGTGCACACACAAATAAACATATATAAATACATACAATAAGCTTAATTTTTAAATGTTTTAGAACTAAAATACTTGGTAGTAAGAATCGCCTAATAGTAAGCATGAAATGAATTAAGAATCATCAGAAAAGTAAAGTTTTGCTCATAATCTTTGCCTTAGTAGTCTTTAACCACAAGGAAAGAGAATAAACCCTGCTTGTACCTACAGAGTTGGAAGAATGAGTTCTAGCATGCTGACATTTTAAAGAGCACTTAATGAGCCTTCCCCACAGCTCACTTCCTGCCCTTTCTTCTATTCTTGTCCCCAGCATTTACACCCACACTGCCCATTTACCTGCATTGCACCTCACAACAAGACTCCTTGGCTAGTGTAACTCACTCCCAATGTTCTATGACTGCTAGTCCTGCTCCTGTGGTACACTTATTATTAATACTAACAAAAAGCATTACTTTTACAAAATGTCCAAATGTAATTGATTACAATTGGCTTGTTACAATTGATTCTTTCAAAAAGACAAAGCAAACTGACTGACTGTTACTTTCCTCCCAACTGCATTCTTGCATAAATAGCACTTTCTTTAGAGCCCTGATTACAATGCAGAACATGATCCATATTTTCTATGGTTTGTGGACTTTTTGTTTCAGTTACTTCTTAAGAAATATATTTGTCTCCAATTTCCAAAATGTGAAGTAAAATCATAAAAGTGTCAGATAAAGGGCATAAAAATCAAAGCGCAGTTGAATACAAGTAGACAGGACCTCAGAGCACATTCAATATTTAACAGCATAACTCAAGAGTCTAGGATGGAAACCACCGTTATTAGCTGATATTTAGCTGACATCGCAATCAATTTTATTGCATATTTGTGTCACAGATATTGTCGTAGTTTTACAGTGATACTGTTTATTAATGTGGTAGATACCCTGTGTAAGTCTCTGTCTCTCTGTGGGCCTTTGTCTCTCTCTGTCTCTGTGTCTCTGCCTCTCTGACTCTCTCTACCTATCTCTTTCCCTCTCTGTCTCTTTCATCTCTGTCTCTCTGTCTCTGTCTCTCTCATAATGGGGGGTATGATACCCTACCCCCATTTCCTCCTTTGTAAGTTCTATCAACTTCTCACTCATAAATGTCAGAGCTCAGTATAAAATTAAAATGAATATCCCTTGTTTAAAAAGCAAGAGAAATATGCCACTAAAGGTATTAAAAACTTTTCCTTCAAAATATGTTATCAGTTATATGCTCAGATAGCGGTGATACATTAAAAACACCATAAACTTGCAAATTTCAGAGTGAAAAACATATATTTTTACTTTGCAATAGAGCATTGTTTTTCATTAATTTAAATTTAATTTAATTTTTCATTAATTTCATTAATTTAACTGTTTGATAAAATAAATAAATATCTTTAGCAGGACAGACGAGGTCAAACTCGTCCTCATTGAGAAGCAGATATGGCTCCAGCACTCATACAGGGTCAAATGTCCCTAGCATTATTTCTGGTGATTAACCTTTTTAAGACTAATACACATAAATCCTTGAGCAGTGGTAAATAGTTTGGTAGACAGTCAAAGGCCTAACAATAACCCTAATTGAATGAAGAAGACTGATGGATCTCAGATAAAGAAATGGAACTACCTCTGGTGATGAGTCTAAGTCCTCAGAAATATCAACAGAAGAATCACTTGAAAGCAAGAAGACAAAAATATCTTGGCTGTTTGTCTTGGTCAGTGGTCACCCAAATGCCCCTTCAATAGGCTCAAGAATAAAGTAGCCACAATGACAAGTAAGAAGGCCATTATAGCTTCTATACAGTTTCAATGTCTTTCTCAAGGTATAGCAGGTTAAAACACAATCCATTAATTTAATCCACATAAAGGATATTTCATGTACTGATGATTTCTCTGGTGAGAAATTTACAGCTCGTTTATGACCCATAGTCTAACACTGTAGAAAATAAATAAATAAATGAATTCTGTTTTTTTTTAATTCTGTTTTTCATTTTTTTAATTTAAAACAATAAACACATCCAAGAGGCAACAGGAAATAGTAAATCATATTAGAAAAGTAAATGGGCAAATGAAGGACAGAAAATGACTACACCCTAAAAGTAAACAAACTAACAAAAATTGCAAGGGTTAGGGGTTAACACACAGCCTCATACCTTTTAATAAAATCTCTGAAAGTTAATGGTCTTGGTTCTTCAAGCAAAAGACAAAGACTAGAGACGAGTAATCTCTCTGTTGCCTACCTGCACCAGATGTGACTTCTCAGCTATTTTTCCAGTGTCATGCCTGCCTGCATGCCTGCCACCACATTCTCTGCCATGACAAACATGGACCAACCCTCTAAGACTATAAGCACTGTCATATTTTCCATTCTTGACAGACTTCCCTACCCCACCCCAGCCAGTATTTTCTGTATCATTTTCCAACCAAATCACTTTTACTCAAATTTTGTCTCAAGGTCTATTTCTGAGGGAAGGCAACCTTAAGACATTCTCACGGAATCAGAGCAAGTCAACCAACACACATTAAAAACTAGTTCACAGGGTTGGGGGCGCATCTCAGTGGTAGAGCCATTGCCTATCATACTCGAAGCCTACCGGTCAATCTTTAGCACCATAAAGAAAGAAAAAATATCAACATAAAGGTATATAGCAGAACAGTTTATTTTTTGAACAAAAAAAAATAATTTCTGTTAATCTTGTTCTTAAATATAAATAAAGCATCTGAAAAATTTTACAATTAATTTGACCAGGGTTTCTTCCTAATATAGTCTTTAATGAAGTAATCTAAGAAAAGGACAATATTAAGTGTGTTCATAATATAAGAGTTTTTTTACAAAAAAAAAAAATTCTGCATGTTTTAGTTAAACAGCTGATTTGCATTTTATTCCTTTATCAAATCAGGGAAATTAATGATTTGGAAAACTGTTGATGAGGCAGAAGTTACTGACATTAATTACTGATGTAATGTTTTGGAGATGTCTTATAAGTCATTTTTCAGTGTTAACTACATGTTAGATATAAAATAGTAAGACTCTGACACTGTCCTATCTAGTTTAAAAATTTACTCTTATTTGCCCCTGCATTCCTAGGCTTTCTGAGGGGGTGCTGCACATGGGAGGTCATTTTAGAGGTTTGAGCTCTTATAGATAACAAAGTTGGGCTAGACCGTAGCCCAGTAGAACACTTGGCTGGGTAATGCAAGGTCCCATTCCCAGCACTGAAGAAAACAAACTACAAAGTTACCTTGTTGCACGTTCCTGTACTGTACATCCATATGTAGCTCTTACTGTGATGTTATACCGGGTACCTCTTTTGAGGCCTCTCATTGTCTTGCAAATTGCAATCTTCCTTCTATGTCCTCATATTTTTTTTCTCCTGTGTGGACACATTCCTGGTATTTCTTTTTTCATAAGGAGTTAAACCAAAGTGATTAATGAGTCCATCCTTATGAACCCACTGAACATTAACTTCACCACAGAAATAGAAAGGGAATAATTCAATCTGTTACAAGCAGTCAGGAAAAAAATATACAGTCCTCTGATATGATGTTATTCTTGCGTCACTCTATCCTGAAGAATGCTAACTTTGCAAGATTTTAACAAAATGAAATAAAATAAAATATATAAGCTTAGCCTATCTCTGTAGCAGGAAACCTGTGCGGTCTCCTTTTCCTCTCTGACCCCATCCCCAATAGAGTACAAAGATCTTCTTCCCACTCCTCCTTCCCATCACTCATACCATTACCTCAGTCTCAAACCCCAGAAGACATTCATTGGAAACACACCAGCTAAGCAGAATGGAGAAACAGGTAAACTAACTGAAGACCCTCATCAATCTCTCCTCCCAAGTCCAATCCCCCAGTCTCATCCCTAACTCTGCAACAGAACACCAGCCTCAGCCTTCCTTCCTTTTGCCCACATCTGCTGTATATCCCACAGCCCATTCCCTCTTAACTCCTCACCCACAAACACACTTGTCACTTTATTCCAGCCCTCAACTCCAGCAGGCACCCCCTGCTAAACCACAGACCATACCTGCTGGAAAACCAAGTAGGTTGCTCACAGACCTTCTATTCTCTCTCTGTCCCCCCCCCAGTTCCAATCCCCCAAACTCATCCCCAGCTCTGCAGCCTAACGCTTGAGGCAGACTTGTCTTCCAGCCCTCCAACTCGAGTCTCCACAGATTTTCGCCTTCTAACTTTCCTCCTTCTTCTTGGTGCTTTGTCCCAGACTCCACTCACAGCACGAACCATCTGCTAACCAAAAGCCACTCCTCCCAGGGCATTAAGCAAGTTGAAGGTGGACCCATGCTTCTCCTACTGCTCCTGAAATCCAGTCCTTCCAGTTTCATCCCCAATTCTGAAGCAGGACTTCTGCTGTGGTCTCCCTTTCCTCTCTGACCTCATCCCCAAGGGATCACAAAAACCTCCTACTCCAACCTTCCTTCCCCAAACTCATTCCAGTATCCCAGCCTCCAACTCCAACAGGCATTCCCTGTGAGCACAGCAGCTGAACAGGCCGAGAAAACAAGCAACACACAGCTATCACACTCTCCAAAATACAGAAAAGAAACAGAAACCAAGGAACAAAACATTTCAGCTCTTTATTAAAACAATCAAAAGGTGTTGAAGGGAGTGTTTACAAAATACAATGCAAAGAATAACAATGCCAAAGTCCAGCCTGTCATCACACATCTCCAGTACAGAAATCAGCATTTGAAATACACAAAGACAATCTTTACACAATGCACAAAAAGACCACCCCAACAACCAGTGTCAAAAACTCAATCAACAACAGCCAGGGCAATGTTTCTGCTAGAGCTGTCCTACCACAGCATGCCCTGAAAATTCCAACATAGCTGAAGTTCAAGAAAAAGATTTTAAAACCAACCATGTAAAGATGATAGAGGTCCTTAAAGAGGATATGAATAAATCTCTTAAAGAAGTCTGGGGAAACGTAAACAAACAGGGAAAGGAAATAAGTAAAACTGTACAAGACCTGAAATTGGAAATAAAAGCAACAAAGGAAAACCGAACTGAGGCAATTGTAGAAATGAAAAATTAAGAAATATAGAGGCAGACCTCACCAACAGAATGACAAGAGATTGAAGAGAGAATCTCAGGAGTTGGAGATATGATGGAAGAAATGGATATATTGGTCAAAGAAAAGGTTAACTTTAATTGCTCCTGACACAAAACATGCAAGAAATCTGGGACTTTATGGAAAGACCAAATCTAAGAATGATAGGCTTAGTGTTTTTATGGGACTCCTGACTGTGAAAAGGAGTGTGTCTCCGACTCTTGTGCCTACTCTTGGGACTCTTTTCCTCCTGTTGGGTTGTCACGTACAACTTCGATATGATAGTTTCTGCTTTATATTTTTATACTTTATTTTGTTGTTTGGTTTTTCTCTCTTAGGAGCCTGTTCTTTTCTAATGAGAGACAGAAAGGGAGTAGATCCAGAGGGGGGAGGTGGTAGAAAGGAAGTGGGAGGAGTAGAGGTGAGGGAAGATACAATCAGGATGTATTGCTTGAGAAAATAATCTGTTTTACATAAAAGGAATAAGCAAAGTACGTAAAACGAAATTAAACAAATAATATAACAAGAGGATGTCGGTAATAATTTTCTAATGATGCAAGTTGTTTTTTTTATTTTTTATGTTATTTTTAGATTTATTTATTATTTATACAGTATTCTCCCTGCATTGTGTGCCTGCATGCCAGAAGAGGGCACCAGATCCCATTAGAGATGGCTATGAGCCACCATATGGTGGCTGGAAATTGAACTCAGGACCTTTGGAAGAACAGTCAGTGATCTTCACCTCGGAGCCATCTCTCCATCCCCATGAGGGAAGTTGTTTTAATAGGAAAGTTTTTTATATAAAATTTAATTTTTATTCTTTAATTATGTGAATGTGTGTGTGAGAGAGTGTGGGCTTATTTACATAAGCATAGTGCCCACTGGGCCAGAAGAGGGTGTTGGAGTCCCTGGAACTGGAGCAGTTGTAAGCAGCCTGGTATGGGTTCTAGAAACTGAATTCTTGAAGAACACTGTATACTCATATCCACTGAATCATCTCTCCAGCTCCAAGAAAAGTCTTTTAAGAATGCATAGACTCAGGCAAATTGTGTGTGTGTGTGTGTGTGTGTGTGTGTGTGTTGTATGTCATGTTCCTCCAAACTGCAACATACCCTCCAAACTGAAACACTTGGTTCTGCTTTAAGAGGTAAACAAAAAAAAGTCAAGAGTTGGGAAGAACAGAAACTTAGATTCTTGAGGGCCCCTAACCAGCAGTGAAAAGAGAAGTAAATAATTGCTGAAGGTGGAGATTCTGACAAGGCAAACTGCAAAGAAAGAGAGAGGGAGGGGAAGGAGGAAGGAACGGGGGAGGGATATTTCTGCTGTCGTTGTAAGAGGATGTATGAATGAAGTTTGTGGGAAAAGAGAAAAGATGGGAATCTTCAAGTCCTGGACAGTTGGAGCAGGCTTTACTTAATGCTGGAGAGCTGGTGCCTCCACATCTGGCTATGCTGGGATCAGGGCAGAGGACTTAGAAACAGGACTACCAGGTTTCAACTGCATGATTCAAGCTGGGGTTTTTGGAGATAAGGACAGGGAAGGTGATTCTGTTTGGGGGTAGAATGGGGAAGCCATCTGTTTAGATAACAGCTTAGATAAGCTGTTTTTAAAAGATCAGGATGTGTTACTTCTTTTTGAAACCACTGGGTGTCTGGGGTCTGGGCCAGGGGCTTTTCTTCGGGAGTCCCCAAGTCACTGGCTTCCTGGAACTTTGAACTCCATTTAGGTCTTGGCTTTTGGGGCCCAGGAAGATTCCTGCAACTGAGTGTCTGAAAGTTGTATCAGGAGTTTCAGGGCTGCAGGCTGTTGGCAGACATGATCTATGTCAGGCTGCACTTTCTGGTGATGCAGCTGCTTTGGAACTACCTGTGGCTCTTGAGAGTAACCCTTCACCCACATTCTTGAGAACGTATGTGTATGTTTGTGAGTGCAGGTACACACATGCATGTATGCACACACATATGGAGGCCAGAGGCCCATCCTGTACATTGTGTCCTTTCACTTGCTTTTGTTTTTGTTGTGAGACAAGGTTTCTGTGACCCATAACTCATCGAATACTTAGGCCGGTTGACTCGTGGGCCCCAGGATTCCACCTATTCCCATTACTCCAGTCCTGAAATTACATGCATGTGCCATTATTCCTGGATTTTTTTTTTTTTCTGTTTTCCTTCAATGTGGGTCCTGAGAGCCAATCTTACTGATGAAATTTTTGGACAGACCCTCAGTTGAAGGTTTGGCCAGAACCCTTCTTCCCAAACGAACTGTAAAGATGAGAACTACATGTGGAGCTGATGCAAAACAACAGCTGACACTCATATAGACAGTAGACACATAATTAGAAAACAACAGGTCTAAACTCAAGTAACTACATCCAGACTGTATAATAATATACAAAACAGCAAAATCAAAAGTAGTGACCCACATATCCAGAACATGAAGGAATTCCATGGAACGTTGCTCTTCAAACTAAATTAGTACAGTAGAAAACATACTTAAAGGGATGTTTATAACAGCACTACCCATTCAGCTGAAACTAAAACCCAAACCAAATGTTTCCTGAACGGTGTGATAAATTACAGTGTATTTAAGTGGCAGAATACAATACAGTAAATGACTATGCGCAGATTCCAAGTAACAATGTCATTAATGCAATAATAAGGGAAAGAAATGAGACATAAAAGATTGCATAGTATTTCATAAAGATCAAAAAAGGCAGAGTTAATTTATGTGTTAAAAGTCAAGATAGGGAGGAGCACTGAAAAAGCGGGATCAGTGTGGAGCTCTAAGTATTTGTTCTATTCCGTTGGGCACATGTTTTGGAAAGTTGCACACTTGGATATAATTTATTCTTCTTACTCCTGTTACTCCCCCCCCTTAACTTCTTCCCACCCCCAAAAACTCTCTCTTTCCTGCTAATTTCTCTCTTTGTTTATGTCTTTTTTATGTCTTCTTGTCAGGGGCTGTGCAGGAGGAACAGCAAAACAACTTTAGAACCCATGGAATGCGGGCCACCAGTTGGCATGGCCTCTACAGGTGTGCCTCCACGTGGCCAAGCCGTGAGGACTACACGTCCTAAGGACTTCGTGGTATTGTGGAGCATGTAGCTCTGCTTGTTGCCCTTGTGGTCACCACATCCCTCATAATACATATGTTGCATGAACTCTAAGGGGGCTCCGGGTCCTTCCCTGGGCACTGGCGCTCACGATAATAATGCTTGTTCTCTTTCAGGCATTGCTGCTGGAGCAGACGAATGATTCAACCACCACCCTTGAAAAGAACTTAGAGATATAGATCATTAGCAATGATCACCACCCCTAGAAAGAATGTGGAAAGATAGGTGGTTTAGCAAGGTTAGGTAAGGATGTCTTTGCTAGTGGCTCTGATGTAGAAAATCTTAGAGAGCAATTTGAAGTTAAGAAAAGTACACTCCAATACTACGATGGAGCAGCTGAGAGTGGCCATTGTCATGGTAAATTCTACCAGAGTGGACACAGGACTAGCCACAGGATTATCATCATGGATTGCTGCAGCCATGAATCATCTGAAGGAATGGGCGGGCATGGGAGCATTAGCAGGCCTTCTGGTGTTGGTCTCCTTGGTTTGCCTGTGGTATATATGCAAGATTAGAGTCTCACAACAGCGTAATGCAGCCATGACCATTCAGGCCTTTACAGCCATTGAAGCAGGACAGTCTCCCCAAGCATGGTTGGCTACCATAAAAAGCTAAGGATGCGAGGCTAAGCACTGCACTCAGGGTCAGCCGCTTTGGACCCAGAGAAGAGCAGGTCTGATTGCATGCGGGTTGATGCCCCAGGTCCCGCCTCTGAGAAAAAGGTATCAGACGGGTCTGATGCTCTTTGGGTGGATGACACCTAAATGAACATCAGTACAAAGTCCCAATTTATTTCTAATATCAGAGATCAGACCTCTACTCTTGCCTGATGCGTCTAAAACAAAAAGAGGGAACTGTAGAGAGCTGCGTAATGCCGCGCCTTAAAGATGGAGCTGGTTTCCGCCTTCCACCTTCCCGATGGTGAGTGCTCTCTGTCACGAACAACTCCACATTTGGCTAAGGCTGAGGATCTGGCTTGCTTCCATGTATGTGGACCTATCTGCATTGCCCACGTGGCATGCTGGGGTTGGCTACCCAGAGGCTATTTAAGCTGTGGGCTGGCTTTCCCCAGGGTCAGATGATTGTTCAAGGTTCCTGAATAAACTGCATTGAAAAAAAAAAAAAAAAAGAAAAGTACACTCTTTAATAGTAAAGCTAGGGACTTTTTGAGGTTGACGAGCAAGAACAGTAGCCCAGAATGACACTGGCCAATGTGACTCCTTCAAGCTGGGCTGGTGACTGAGTGGATGATAAATTTTCTTACACCCGTTCTTGCCCTCAGCTTCCTGATATGATTTAATAAAAATTATTAATGAGTAGGTGTGTACCTCCAAGATTTAAAGTGGAAGTGGCTGATCATTTTATATATAAAAGTTTAGATCTGTGAGTCTTTTAAGGTGTTTATAAGAATACCTTTTAAGATAATTGATTCTTTCTTTGTAACTGCAAATTGCCACCTACCTGTAAAGAAAAGCTGGCTGAGAAATTACCTTGCTTGTTCACACTTTGTTAATATATAACAAGTTACTTAGTTACAAATGTATACAAGTTCTTGGGAATAATATATTTTTCATATTTGTTTCTCACCTATAATACATAAAACATTTGATCATGTGAGAGTAGTAGGGAACATTTTTTACATATATTCATTGTAAACGTCCACTTAAAGGAAAATAGAATGTAACCACATTATGATTTTTGTACTGCTTGAAAAATCTTGCTGGGATATGTAAGATGTGGGAGAAATAAGAAATGTTGTTGGAAATCATTCTTCAGAGTTTGTTCCATCCACCAAATATATATGTGTATATGTGTATATGTACAGTAACAGGTTGGGCTGGTCCTTTTACATCCACAAGGAAGATCTTTTTACATTCACCCAAAGTGGATGTGTGTGTGTGTGTGTGTGTGTGTGTGTGTGTGTGGTCTATTTCTCCCCTTTCCTCTCCTTTTGAGATGCTTGCTACCACCAGTGGAAGCCCAAACTCAGAGCCATCAGCGCTAGCCCCCATTTGCCACAGTCATGTGGACCGCGTACCAGGAGGCTACTGGTTCTGGCCTGCTGCCAAGAACAATCATCCCTGGCTCCTCGGCTTACCACTATCAGTGAAAGCTGCTGTCAGTAACAATCAGTCCAGGCCTGGAGAGTTAAGCCTTTTACCCTCAGAGAAAATCTGCTGGGTGATCAGCCAGCCACTGATCTATGCCCTACCTCAGTTTACCCAGGAATGTCAAAGCTGGCCTTTGACATTTTCTGACCCAATGAACTTTACCAGGGCCATATGTTCGACTGCAGTTTTGGACCTATTCCATTGAGCCTCGTAGGATCATCGGTGGATGGGCATACAACTGAAGACAGGGATGTCCTTTACCCCGGGATGCATCAGTAACAAGGGCTAATCAGTGAGAAGTAGAGTTCCTCTCTCCGAACCCATGACTGACACTTTGTAGGCCCTGTCTCCTGCAGGCTCAGCGTGAGCAACCCCAACTGCTGTGGATTATACTTAAAATTCTTTCTGGCTCCTGTCCTGCAATGTGGGGATAAATTATAAAATAATTGATTTTGAAACTAGAAATTAACCAAAACAGGAGATATTGCAGTCTATTTTTGGTTATGAAATGAAGAAATCAGACTAACCAAGAGTATAGAACCTGAAGGAAAGGAATCATACTAGAGGAAAACAAAGTCCCTGAAAGATGAAAAGGGCTTTGGGAAGCAATGACTCAAGGATCTCCCGCATGATGAAAACTAAAGAGGCCGCTGAAGAACTCTTAGGAAATTTGTAGCTAAGAGGATTAAATTAAATTAAATTTCAAACAGAGGTTTTTTTTTGTTTTTGTTTTGTTTTGTTTTGTTTTGTCTTTCTGTTCAATCACTTTAATGCTGTTACGGCAAATCTGTAAAAGGTTCGGGACAAACTTTTTTTTGTTCCTTTTTAATTACAAAACTAACAGCTGTTAGAATTTTTTTTTCTTTTTCTTTTCCTTTTCCCAACTACAAAATACTCTGGGGAGATGCATTATAATTTAAAATACAATATTGCACAAACAACCAAAAGGTTAATTAAACTAAAATAATTACAAAGAGAAAAACCCATCCTATCAGAAAAAAAAAAAAGTATTTAACATTCTCTCCATCCTCCCCCCTTCACTGAAGGTTTGAAGTAATGCCCACCATTCACGGTGACCCTGAACCAGCTTCCTTTTGTCACCGGTGGATGCACTAGCATGCAGAACCACCAAAGCAGCATCCATGCAGCACCAGGTCTCCGAGCGGCCCTCACTGTCTCAAGAGGGTGAGAGCCCCAGGCTGTCTTCAGGAAGGAGGGCCTCTGTAGGAGACAGGAGTCTCAGGATGCTTGTCCCCGCACATCCCTTCAGGAGCAGAGGGCTGAGGAGAAGCTGGCCTGATGATGGACCGTGAGTACTTGGCCTCTGCTCACGCTTCATAGAGCTCACAGCTGGCTTCTGTCTTAAGCTAAGGGAGTCAAGCTAGGTAGCTGCTTGGAGCAGGTGCCTTATCAGTCAATACACAGAAAAGCCTGGAAGTGGCTCCCTCCCTTCTTGGGGAGGGAAAGAAACACAAGAGCAGACTATTACAGTGGCATAGCTGGGCTAAGGACTTGGGTGCATCTGACGTAAAAGCCCTGGGAATGTGTAGGGATATCCCAGTGTGGGCTGGAGGAGAGTCAAGTTTGGTTTTAGATTCTGAACCCCATAGGACCTTTCAGGAATGGAAAATGCTTGGGATGGAGATTCCAGAGAGAGACAATTTCCCAGAGATGATTGCCTCTTACTCATTGTGACAGGAACCAAGATGCTGCTCACTGTCCCTGTGTTGCCAAGGACAGGTGGCATGGCTTTCCTTGCTGGTTTACTAGCTTATAGGAAACTTGAAAGCAGAAAGGGTAGGAGTGGCATGCTTCAAAATCTGAAAGAACAAAGATGCCAACCTAAAATTCCTAACAAAGCTATCCATCATAATTGAAGAAGAAAGAAAAACTTTCCATGTCATCAGGCTGAATGGATTTACGAAAACCAAACTAGTCCTACAAAAAGTAGTGGATATAGTACTTGAGGCTGAAGAGGTGGAAAAGTCTAAGCAGTGAGGTTGCCATAAATGGTGCCATTAAATCTATTATGTAAATTAGAAATAATCTAGGGGATGCCACAAAAATTGCAGATTCAAGCAAGAATGAGGATAGGAAGCTGTGGGAGAGGAATGTTAGAGAGTAGCTTGATCAAAATTAAGTATGCATGAAGAGGACTTATAAAACACCACTAGTATGTAAGACAGTTAAAAGTATAATTTTCAAACGGGAGTTTTAACAGAAGTAGCCCATATTGATGAACAATGCTTTTTTCAGAAGAAATGTGTTATTAAATGAAAATCCCAATGCCGGACACAGGTTCCCTTCCCAAAGGTTTTAAATAGTTGTAAATTTTCAGTTTCTATACACCTTATCATCCACTTATATTATTTAATTAAAATGTCTAAATTCATTTTTCTGCTTAGCAGTTATGCTGAGACATCCATATATAGTTTTATAAGCTTTTCTCTTATTTTTAAGGGGTGGTTTTAGCTCATAAATTTCTGTTTGTCATGGAAATGTAAGAGTGGAATATTAATACATTTAAATTTAGTTCTGTAATGTCAGGAATTTTTCAAAAATAATTAAAAGATTGACTTTAAAAAAAGAAAATACAACACACCAAAACTCCTGGAATACAATGAAAGCAGATATAAGAAGGGAAATTTATAGCTTTAACTACCTACATGAAAAATTAGGAAGAACTCAAATAAATAATTTAATGATGGCCATCAATAGTTTGTAAAAATAATAAAATTTAAAACCCTAAACAGGTATGTGCTTTGTATCCCTCATCTCTCTAAGACTTTAAATATGAATGGATGCTGGACTCTGTCAAATGCTTTTTCAGCATCTAAGGAGATGAACATGTGGTTTTCTCCTTCGGTTTGTTTATATGGTGGATCACATTGATGAATTTCTTTATATCGAACCATCCCTGCATGCCTGGGATGAAGCCTACTTGGTCGTAGTGGATGATATCTTTGATGTGTCCTTGTATTCGATTTGCAAGTATTTTATTGAGTATTTTTTGCATCAATGTTCATGAGGGAGATTGGCCTGAAATCCTCTTTCTTTGTTGGGTCTTTGTGAGGTTTGGGTACCAAGGTGACTGTGGCTTCATAGAATGAGTTTGGTAGCGTTCCTTCTGTTTCTATTTTGTGCCATAGTTTGGAGAGTATTAGTGTCAGCTCTTCCTTGAAGATCTGGAAGAATTCTGCGCTAAAACCATCTGGCCCTCAGCTTTTTTTTTTTTTCCATGGGAGAATTTTGATGACCACTTCTTTTTCCGTAGGGGATATAGGACTATTTAATTGATTTACCTGGTCTTGATTCATCTTTGGCAAGTGGAATCAATCAAGAAAACCAACCATTTCATTTAGATTTTCAAATTTTCTGGCATATAGGCTTTTGAAGTAAGTCCTAATGATTGTTTGGATTTCCTCATTGTCTGTAGTTATGCTGGCAATATACAGCAAGCCTATAGCCAATATCAAACTAAACAGAGAGAAACTTAAATCAATCCCACTGAAATCAGGGACAAGGCAAGGCTGCCCACTCCATATCTCTTCAACATAGTTCCTGAAATCCTTGCTGGAGCAATCAGACAATTAAAGGAGATCAAGGGGATACAAATTTGAAAGGAAGAAAGTATCAAAGTATCACTATTTGCAGATGATATGATAGAATACCTGAGTGACCCCAAAAATTCTACCAGGTAACTCCTACAGCTGATAAACACATTCAGCAAAGTGGCTGGATACAAAATTAACTCAAAAAAATCAATAGCCCTCCTGTATACAAAAGACAAAAGGGCTGAGGAAGAAATTAGAGAAACAACACCCTTCACAATAGTCACAAAGGACATAAAGTAGCTTGGTGTGACCTTAACCAAGCAAGTCAAAGACTTGTATGAAAAAATTTCCAGTCTCTGGAGAAAGAATTAGAAGGAGATATCAGAAGATGGAATGATCTCCCATGCTCATGGCTTGGCAGGATTAATATAGTAAAAATGGCCATCTTACCAAAAGCAATCTACAGATTCAATGCAATGCCCATCAAATTACCAACACAATTCTTTACAGACCTTGAAAGAAAAATTCTCAACTTTATATAGAATAACAAGAAACCCAGAATTGCCAAAACAATCCTCTGTAATAAAAGATCTTCTGGAGGTATCTCCATCCCTGATCTCAAACTGTACTATAGAGCAACAATACTAAAAACTTCATGATACTGGCATAGAAACAGACTGGTGGATCAACGGAATCAAACAGAAGACCCTTAAATAAATCCACACACTTATGGACACATGATTTTTGACAAAGATGCCAAAACCATACAATGGAAAAAAAGATAGCATCTTTAAAAATGGTGCTGGTCTAACTGGATGTCTACAGGTAGAAAAATGAAAATAGATCCATACTTATCACCCTGTACCAAACTAAAGTCCAAGTAGATCAAAGACCTCAATATAAAACCAGACACACTAAAGCTGTTAGAAGAAAAAGCAGGGAAAAGCCTTGAACTCATTGGCACAGGAGACAACTTCCTGGACAGAACACCAACAGCATAGGCTCTAAGAGCAACAATCAATAAATGGGACCTCATGAAACTGAAAAGCTTCTGTAAAGCAAAAGACATAGTCATCAGAACAAAACGACAGCCTACAGACTGGGAAAGGATCTTCACCAACCCTATATCTGACAGAGGGCTGATATTCAGAATATACAAAAAAGTTAAAAAGCAACAAATCAAGTAATCCAATTAAAAAATGGTGTATGGAGCTAAACAGAGAATTCTCAATAGAGGAACATCTAATGGCAGAGAAACACAAATGCTCAACATCCTTAGCCATCAGGGAGATGCAAATCAAAACGACCCTGAGATTTCACCTGACACCCATCAGAATGGCTAAGATCAAAAACTCATGTGACAACACATACTGGAGAGGATGTGGAGAAAGGGGAACCCTAATCCACTGCTGGTGGGAATGTAAACATGTACAACCACTTTGGAAATTAATCTGGCGCTTTCTCAGACAATTAGGAATAGCCCTTCTTCAAGATCCAGCTACACTACTCCTAGGCATATATCCACAAGATGCTCAAGTATACAACAAGGACATCTGCTTAACCATGTTTGTAGCAGATTTATTTGTAATAGCCAGAACCTGGAAACAACCCAGATGCCCTTCAGCTGAGGAATGGATACAGAAATTATGGTACATGTATACAATGGAATATTACTCAACAATAATAAAGAAGAAAATCATGAAAGTTGCAGGCAAATGGTGGGATCTAGAAAAGATCATCCTGAGTGAGGTATCCCAGAAGCAGAAAGACACACAGGGTATATACTCACTCATAAGTGGATATTAGATATATAATATAGGATAAACATACTAAAATCTGTACACCTAAGGAAGCTAATCAGGAAGGAGGACTCTGGCCAAGATGCTCAATCCCCATTCAGAAAGGCAAAGAGGATGGACATCGGAGGAGGGAGAGAAAAAGGAACAGAACAGAAGCCTACCAGAGAGGGCCTCTGAAAGGCTCTACCCTGCAGGTATCAAGGCAGATGCTGAAACTCATAGCCAAACTTTGGATAGAGTGCAACGAATCTTATGAAAGAATGGGGGAGATAGTAAGACCTGGAGAGGACAGGAGCTCCACAAGGAGAGCAACAGACCCCAAAAGTCTGGGCATAGGGATCTTTTCTGAAATTGATACTCCAGCCAAGGACCACTCATGGAGATGGCCTGAAACCCCTACACAGAGGTAGCCTATGGCAGTTCAATATCCAAGTGGCCTCCATAGTAATGGAGACAAGAACTGTCTCTGACGGGAACTGATTGGCCTGCTCTTTGATCACCTCCCCCTGAGGGGGGAACAACCTTGCCAAGCCACAGAAGAAGACAAGGCAGTCACTTCTGAAGAGACCTGCTAGACTAGGATCAGAGGGAAGTGGAGGAGGACCTCCCTTATCAGTGGACTGGGAGAGGGACATGGGTGGGGAAGAGGGAGGGTGGGATTGGGAGGGGAGGAGGGAGGGAGGTACAGGGGGAGATACAAAGTGAATAAACTGGAATTAATAAAAATAAAAATAATTAAATAATAAAAAGTAACATTTTAAAAAAAGATCATTTCTCCAATGTATGTATTTTACATCTTTGTCAAAAGGAGATCAGGTGACTACAGTTATGGTCATTTATTTCTGGACCTTAGATGTTTGAAATCCCTTTCTCCTTATCTTTTCCTTGGCATCTGTCTATTTATCTTGCTTTCTCAGCCTTCCCTTATCTGCTAAGGGGATCAAGCTCTCATGAGTATCTTTTAAAAGTATATTACATTCTTTCATAGAGTTATTACAGCTGCTCTCCTAATGATCTCTGCCATTACACTCTACCTTAAAAAGACAAACCCTATGTTTTTTCATTGCTGCATCCATGGTAGCTATCACAGGAAGACCCTCAATGAATGCCATTCTATCAGGATAAAAGTTAATTTGTTGCCTAAATAGATACAGAAAAGGCAGCAGTTACCATGATGGAAACTGTTTTAGCCAAGAACAATTCACTGGTATTATTTTGGTTACAAGTGACAAAAAAAAACTAAGCTCAAGCTATCTTGGGCAAAAAGAAATAATGGTTGCTCATCTCATAAGAACTGTAACGTTAATAACATGTACGTAAGTCCAGGCTCTCTCCATGCCAAGTTTTAGGTAACTTAATTTGCTTTGACCAAAATCTTCAGGGGTAGTTTTCATTTTAGATGATTCTGAAGTAAATGATTCAAATGGTGATCAGTGGTCTACTCTCTCCCTGTTTAAATTTTCTATTGATCCCTTACAGATGAAAGTTCCAGTCTCAAGCCCCACAAAGCGGTGAAATCAGGAAATAGAAGGAACCTTTCTTCATAATTCCTACAAAATCAACTTCAAGATTAATCTTGTGCATTGGCATTATTGTTTTCCATTGGTTCCTACAAAACTGCTGAAATACGCTGCGAGGTCCTTGGACTGTGGTTGTGTCCTTTGTAAACCAATTACAGTGATGAACAGAATGCAATTTCCTGCGTGGTTTAAGATCATGCTGCATGCCCATCTCTGCAAACGGAGGTGGAGTCATGCCCAGAACTCAGATGTGAGGCTGGGAGAACAGTCTATCACCATCCCAGTTCTATTGGACCACTGCACCAGCCAAACACAATAGAAGCAATGGACAAATGACTCCTTCAGGGCATGATAGCACTCACATAAGGACAAGGGCATTCTTTCTCCATCTGTGCCATGCTGCACTGTTGTTCTCTCCACAGTGATGAAGTCGTAGCTTATAGTTCACTTCCCATCCTCCATCTTCATATTTAAAAATACATCCAACAATCCATTTCCTTTTCACAACAGCAAACTTTTGTACTTTTCAATATCCACACTAAGAAATATGTATTACGGTAGTTACATAGAAAGCAATCTGAGAACACGTGCCCAAATCCATTAGTGTTCCACTGAGCATTTGTCACACAAGGCAACAGCACTGGTCACAATTTATTATCTTAGGCAAAATACAAAAACCAAGACATCATCAAACAGAAACAATTGCACTAATGGTATTTCGTTTTCCAAAATCGCTAGGCGTTTTCTTCAGACCGTTTCTAACTCAGAGGTTATGGAACTCTTCCACCTCTGCTTTCCTTATCTTTACTGTGGAAGATGGGGTGGAAAGAGTAAGAGCCAAAGGTGGTGGGTGAGTACATGGAAACAGTGTCCTCTAAGCCCAGAAGAGCAGCTGCACATATGAGCTCACAGCAGTTATGATGACCTACCCAAGACCTGTGCAAGCCCAGTCCATAGCAAATGCCCTCGTGCAGGGGAGAGTTGGACCTGAAATCCCACCTCAGCTGTGGAACTATAGACAATTGTTAGCAGCTGGGAGAGAGGAAGTCATTTTTCTCTATGAGCAGAGCTTGGTAAGTCAAACACATCCAGTGGAATTTCACTTCCAGGATATATTGGAGAGAGCAAATTGATCTTGATTTTTTTTTTTTAAGGGCTAAGTTTGGGTGTGCGGGAAACGGAGGGAGATGTGAAAAGTGTTTCAAAGGGTGAATATGACTAAAACACGTGGTACAAAAGCACTAATAATTTTTTTTTATTTCCTGCAAATAGATTTTAACTGTAATTAACGAGAAATTAGTACCTCTATTTAGATAGCCCACATTGGCTCGTGAAACTAGAAAACTGCTCAAACCTGGCTGGCCTCTAATTTAAGACTCATTTTAAAAACTCACTCTGAAGAGTAACAAGGCCTCCAATAGGTGAGAATGGGGAACGTCATTTTAGTGTGGCTGAATGCAGGAACAAGTTCCCAGACTCTGCGATTCTCATTGTCGAAACCTATTCTTTTATAAAAATCATTTTCTTTTTGCCATTGGACAACAAAATGCATTGTCAAGAAATTTTATAGCAATAATTATAAAAGATGTCCCTCTGAACCTATTGAGCTCTCACTGATTTTATAACACCCAGCAGACCTCCCTGCAGGAGAACGCTATATTTATGTGAGCAATATATGCGAGAATTGAGATCATAAAATTAAATGACCACATAGAACTGTCATTTATATGATGAGCACCTTCGTGTGTGAAGGCTGGTTTATTCTGCAATGTCGGGTCGCGCTAAACGGTCCACTTGTGGTGGATGTTTTAATCACACATTTCTTCACTCTTTCTGCAATCTTACACTTGAAGGACTGGTAAGCAGTTTGCTACGAAATGCTAAATGGTTACGAGCACTGCGATTCTGGCAGGAGAGCTCACTAAAATAGAAGTGCAGTGCATATTGCATGCAATTGTTTTATGAGAGACGTTACAGTTACTAGAACAACATTTCACCATTACCAACTGCTGAGAGGAAAGTCATTAAGATATTTGGCAGGCCGGTGCAATTTTTCAACAGAGTTATAGTACAAGGCCACAGAACTGCCTCTACAGAGAGAGGCTGGCTGGCTTACAAGAAAAAAGAAACCAAGACTCAAGGTTTCTGCGGTGTTTTATTTGTCGCAGTTTATTTTCAGAGTTCAGTTAGTAAGTTACAGGAATGAATGTGCCAGGAGAGTCAGAACACAAAACAGAAATGCTTGTGTAAAGTCCACGTACATTTCTCATCCAAGCACTTCCTATACGTATGTTCATGTGAATGTGCGTGACTATAAAAGATAAACCTGGTGTGGTAAGTTTTATAACAGTGTCAAAGATTTAAAGCACCTCTCCTCCTAGAACTGCCTTTGTCCTGGTACTAAGTAGTAGATTAGTTAATATACTTTTTTGCATTTATTCATGTCTATATAATATACTTTTTGCGATTATTCACGTGTAAGAGGACTGGATGGGGGTGATACATGCCTAGGTGGAAGCCTGAAGCTGACATAAGTATCTTCCACAATCACTCTCTACTCTTTTGAGGTATTATCATTTGTGGAACCCAGGGACCATCCTTCGGGTTAGTGTACCTGGCCTATTTTCTCCATGTATCCCCTGTCTGCCTCCAAAATGACGGGATTACAGGCAGCCACCACGTCTACCCATTTTTTTTTTACATGGGCTTTGGAGCTCTGAATTTTTATTCTCAAGCTTGCACAGTGAGGTTTTACCCACTGAGACTTCACTTCAGACCTTCTTTCTTCTTTTTACTTTTAAATTTTTATTATTACTATTACTTATTACAATTTATTCACTTTGTATCCCCCCATGCTTCTTTTTCTTTTTAATTAAAAGATATTTCTGAAAAAAAAATAAAAGATATTCATGGATGGAGCATGAATGAGGAAAAGAATCCACTGGAAAATATTTTATTCAAATAAAATCATAAGTAGACAGCTGTGAAAAACTATTGCATCCTAGTATAGTTGCTAGCAACTAAAAAAGTAAGACTGCGAGATTATTCAGTTGGCAGCATGCCTGCCAAACACAAGCATGGAGGAGGGGGAGGAAGAGGAGAAGGAGGAGGAGGAGGAGGAGGAGGAGGAGGAGGAGGAGGAAGGAGGAGAAGGAGAAGGAGAAGGAGAAGGAGAAGGAGAAGGAGAAGGAGAAGGAGAAGGAGAAGGAGAAGGAGAAGGAGAAGGAGAAGGAGAAGGAGAAGGAGAAAAGGAGAGAGAAGGAGAAAAGTAACTGGCTCCTGAGAAATTACACTTGAAGTTGACCTCTTCCTGGCCTCCACACATAGGCATCAGTTTCTCCCAGATCCTCCTCTTTCACCATCTTCATGCTCTATTTATCTGTCTGTCTGCCTGTCTGTCTGTCTGCCTGTCTGTCTGTCTGTCTATCTCCCCACTAATGCCCATGCCTGTCTAGTTACAGGTTCTTGGCCTTGCTGACAGTGTCCAGTACAGGTTCCGTCTTATGGAGGAGGCCTTAAACCCAATCGAAGGATGGCTCTTTACTCCTCCGACACTCATGCCACTGTTGCCCCCATCTTAAAGTCGCTCTCAGAGGTCACACCTGGGTGAGACTGAGGATTACTTTTCTGTTCTGGCAGCTTACATAGCCCCCTCATCACTATGAAAAACTACCTAGTGAAAGTGAATCCTTGATACCAGTTTGATTTTTCCATGTTCTATGGCTAAAGATTCTTGTGTCTTCAGCAATAGGGTCTTACCATCTGGAGGATAATGAATATCGTTGTCAACACTCTGTAAGGAAGGATTGAAGGAACCAGCGAGGACAAGGACACACAAGAAAACCTACAGAATCAATTAACCTGGACCCATGTGGAACTACATTTCCAGCCTTTGGATCCCTTTCCCCTAGCTAGGCTGCCTTGTCCTGCCACAATAGGAAAAGATAAGCAACTTGATATGCCAAGGCTGGTTGATATCCATGGGAGACCTCCCCTTTTCTGAGGAGGAGAGAAGGAATCCATGGCAGGCAGGGAAGATGAGAAGGAGGGACTGGGAGAAGAAGAGGGAGAGGAAGCTGTGATCAGGATATAAAGTGAATAAATAATTAAAAAATAAAAATATACTATCAAAAAAGAAATGCTCTTAAAAATAATTTTAAAAGAAACAGCATGACTTTAAAATAAAATTATAATTCATATGAATTACTTCACTGAACTTTAAAAAAAAGTCAGGTGTCTGTAGGTTAGTGGAATTATATCCTGATCCCCATTCAATTCTGCTGTTCAACATCTATTTTTATCACTATAACTCTGTAGCATAACTTAGAATCAGGAAGAGGAAGAGTGGTATATGCAAGAGTTCTCTTGTTCAAGGTTATTTTACTAATTCTGAATTTTTGTGTTTCCATATAAATCTTAACATTGTTTATTAAATTTCTATGAAGAATTGGGTTGAAATTTTGAAGAGGATTTTGTTGAATATATAATAAGCTTCTTATGTAATGGGCATTTTTAGCAACCTTAATTATACAAATCCATGAGCATAGGAGATCTTTTCATCTTCTGGTAGCTTCTTCAACTTCTTTCTTCAACATCTTAAACTTTTTATCATACAAGTCTTTCACATCCTTATTTAGATTTATTACAAAATATTTCTTTTAAAGCTACCTAGAAGAAGAATTTTAGCAAACATCCTTGACCATGTCTTTTTTTTTTTTTTTTTTTTAATGGAACTGAAGACATCTTTAAAATGCTGAACAGAAACCCTTTGGAAAAAAAATTTCAAGAAAATACTTATTTCAGTTTAAAGAGAGCTGGGAAATCCTTCCTGGTAATCAAAATAACTTTTTTTCCAAAGTTTTCAAGGCATGTGACCCTAGGGATAAGATAATTAAACTCAATAAAGAACAAAATTAAATCATAAAAGTTGAATAAGTCAAACCATAAAATATTCAATTATTATTGCCTATGGGGTTTGTTTTGTAAATATTTCATTCGTAATCTATATGCAGCCTCCGTGCCTTCCAGTCTTTTTAGGGCTATCAGGGGAATAAACCCAAGCTTCCCTATTCAGTCACTTGACTTCTTTTTAGTCTTCTTATAATTTATTAAGTGACGCTTTTAGAAACATAAGTACTCGCGCGCTTTCCTATCATCGCTTTGTGTTGTTCTTTCACTCACCGAGTGGCTGCCATTAGCTACATAAAAGGCATCCATTAGAATGATGGTGCATCTTATGCAGTTTTAGCCATAATTGTTCCTTACGTACAAGTGCTTCTACTCTTGCCTCCAAGTTATCACCGGAAACGATCACTCTGACATAGCTCTCCCATGCTTGAGAGGATTTTGCTTCATTCAATTTACAGAAATCCTCAAAAGTGATCCTTCTTTATCTTCCAATTTCTAAGATAATGATAATATAGACCTTCAAGTTCATCATATTACTTCTCCGCTATGTACTTGCTTATGAAATATAAACTCAAAGTGAATACTAAATAGGGCTTAAAATGCCTTACCTATAAATACAAAGTTAAAGACTGAGTCTGGATTTAATCATGTGACCTATATCCATATGGCATTATTACTGTGTCTAATAAACATCTTTATAGCTATTCACCGCATCATCATGATTTTTCTATTGCAGCAAGTTACATGTGAATTTTTTTTCTGGTAAACCCACCTAATTAGAGTGTGTTAACATCAGAAACAATTTTTACAATAAACATGAAAGTATATATATTAAAGAAGTTAAAGTATAAACATAATATTTTAATAATAAAATCATTTTATAGGGTAGTGAGAACCTCTTACGCACATTATAACTTGATTGCAAGTTTATATTTCGATGATTTTATTTTGTAGTTTTCATTAACGTATCTATTTAATCAGTTTACAGCCTGATCACAGCTCTATCCTCAGGCTCATTTGTTTAAGATTAGGCTTACAACCAAAAACATTTTGGTTAAGTTTAGATTGTCAAATGTTTATTCTATTTAAATGGATGATTAGTGGATATTGTAACTTCACATTTTATTCTTTAGCATCTTTTTATAGAGACTATAAATAACATTTTTTAGTCCTTTTCTGCATATGTGGGATTCTTTTGTGTGTGTGTGTGTTTTAATTTTATTTTATTTTTAATTACACTTTATTTACTTTGTATCCCCCCTCTAGTTCCCTCCCTCTTCCCTTCCCAGTCCTTCCCTTTCCTCCCCCTTCTCCACGAATGCCCCTCCCTAAGTCCACTGGTAGGGGAAGGGTTCTTTTTCTTCCTTCTGATCCTAGTCTGTTAGGTCTCATCAAGAGTGGCTGCATTGTCTTCCTCTGTGGCCTGGTAAGGCTGCTCCCCCATCTGGGGGAGGTGATCAAAGAGCAGGCCAATAAGTTTATGTCAGAAGTAGTCCCTGTTCCCATTACTATGGAACTCACTTGGACACTGAACTGCCATGGGCTACATCTATGCAGAGGTTCTAGGGTATCTCCATGCATGGTACTTGGTTAGAGTATGAGTCTCAGGAAAGACCCCTGTGTTCAAATTTTCTGTTTCTGTTGCTCTCCTTGTGGACCTCCTGTCCTCTCCAGATCTTACTATTTCCCACTTCTTTCATAAGATTCCATGCACTCTGCCCAACAGTTGGCCATAAGTCTCAACATCTGCTTTGATAGTCTGCAGGGCAGAGCCTCTCAGAGGCCCTCTGTGGGAGGCTTCTAACTTGTTTCCTGTTTTCTTCTTCTTCTTCTTCTTCTTCTTCTTCTTCTTCTTCTTCTTCTTCTTCTTCTTCTTCTTCTTCTTCTTCTTCTTCTTCTGATGTCCATCCTCTTTGCCTTTCACAATAGGAATTGAGCATTTTAAGTATCTGCCACGCAAATGGAAGCAGCACCCACGTTTTCTAGCTCTTCTGAATCTGTTGCTCAGAATAGTGACCTCAGTCACTTCAATCAGGCAGACCCACACAAGAACTTTCTGCATAGGGATGCAGTGCCTGTGCTGCGGAGAGCTTCGGCTCCATTGGTATTATTAATACCAAAATGTTCAGCCAAGTTGAAATCCTAAGACAGAAAATGCATTTATGGTTTGGCAGCCTCAATCTCAGAAATACACTGTTTCTGGACTTTCTTTTCTGTGGTGACAAGTTGGCCGCTTCTTTGGGTTCTTGTTGTTGGCATGAGCACTGTTCCCTGGAAATAATTTCTCAACATGTTGTCTTTCCAACCTATTTGAAGATTCTCTGAAATACTTGGCATCGTTTAATAAGTTTTTTTTCTTTTTCATTTAAATTGATCAGGGTAGAGTCTGATGCTTGAAAGTAAATGCCTTACCTGATAAGTGTGGTTGATTTTGTTTCTAAGAACTTAAACATTGGATTATTTCTTTATGCTCTCTGATTAGAAGACTGGAGAAAAAGTAATATTTAAGAGTAAAACAAACTCAATCAACAGTTTAGCAATAAAAGTTTGAGAAGCATTCTTGAAACACTTGTGTAATTATAGGTAGTCATACAGGATTTTAAAAACTTGTGTTAGGGGCTCAAGAGATGGCACAGTTCAGAGCATTAGATGGTCTTCCAGAGGACAAGGGTTCAAGTCCCAGAACCTAAATGGTGGCTCATAACTGTCTATAAATGCACTTACAAGGGATCTGATGCCTTCTTCTGGCCTTGGTAGGTACCAAAAAATTAAAAAATAAATAAAATTTTTAAAAAGTGGTACACAGACATGTTTGCAGGCAAAATACCCATGCATATAATTTTTTAATATTAATGGTTTAAAACTGTAGTTATGGCAATTAGTATTGAGTTGATCATGTATTTGACACAGAATAAAGAGCAAAAGAGGAAGAGCAGGGAAAATATGTACATGATATAAACATTATACTCATGTACGAAATTCTCAAAAACTATAAATTTTAAAAATAATAATAATAATAATAATACAGTTCCAAGAATCCTTTGCACAAAGACTAAATGAAGCCTACAGATGGCTCAGTGAGTAAGGGCATTTTTAGCCAACCCTGATGACCTGAATTTGATCCTTGAAACCCACATGGTAGAAAATAAGACAAACTCCAGGAAGATGTCTTCTTGCCTCCACATATACCCACAGCCCTCCTAAAAATAGATGAATAAATATTTTTAAAATTTAACAACTAAATAAGCAAATGTATTTAACAAGTGAAAGTGAAAACTAATGTTTATAGTGTTATGGGGCAATAGTAGAAAAAGTAGAATAAGAGAATTAAGTGGGATGGGCATGGGAGGACAGAGATAAGGACCATCTATGAGGAGGGACAGCTAATACTAAAGGTTCTAGGAAAGCCTAATGGAAGCCTACTACTTACTGTAGCAGCTTCATAAAATATGTACATATATGAACGAAACTCAGAGACAGCATGTAATGGGGGAGACACTGCCCCAAATAGACATCTTATGTTGACAAGTAAAACTTCCAGTGTCAGGAAGGATTTACATCTTTTTGAGCTATTAGCTAGGTGTGTGGTTTGCCTATATATATATGTCTGTGCATATGAGCATTGGATCACCTGGGACTGGAACTGCAGATGGTTATTACCCACTATATAGGTTCTGGGAATCAAACCCGGGTCCTCTGGAAGAGCAGCACGTGCTCTCAATCAGTGAGCCATCTCCAAAATCCCCATTTGTCATTATTATTGTTGTTGTAGTTTTGAGGGTGGTCATGAAGTTGTGTGGGTAGGGAGTTGCAAAAGATCTTAGAACAGTTGAGAATGGGAAACATGATCAAAATATAATGTATGAAAAAATGATTTTTTTAAAGTGCAAAAATGTCTTGAAAGAATTTAAAAATAAGATTATTCCAAGAAATATACTATTATTTTCTAATTTTTTCTTTTTCTTTATTTCTTTCTTTATTTGATTTATTCATTTTACAACCTGCTCTAAGCCCTCTTCCTCCTCTCCTCCCAGCCCCTCCCTCCCATCCACTTTCCCCTTTCCCTTGCTCCCCTTCTCCTCAGAAAAGGGGAGCCCCAACAACAGCCCATCCCAGCACATCAAGTCGCATCAGGAGTAAGAGCATCCTCTTCCACTGAGGCCAGGCAAGGCAGCCCCACTATGAGGAAGTGATCCAAAGCAGGCAACCGAGTCCATGTCTGAGACAGCCCTTGCTCCACTTGCTAGGGAACTCACATGAAGACCAAGATGCCCAACAGTTACATATGTGTTGGGGGCCTAGGGCTAGCCCGTGCATGCACTTTGGTTGGTGGGTCAGTCTCTGTAAGCCTCTGTGGGCCTAGATTAGTTGACTCTGTTGGTCTTCTCATGGAGTTCTTATCCACTCTGGGGTTTTTCTATTCTTCCCCTGTCTCCTCCACAAAACTGCCCACGCTTTGCCTAATGTTTGGCTGTGGGTCTCCATCAGCTGCTGGGTGAAGCCTCTCAGGGGACAGTCATGCTAGTCTCCTGCCACCAAGCATAGCAAAGTGTCATTAATAGTGTCAGGGGTTGGCTCTCTCGCATAGGGTCGGTCTCAGGTTGGGCCAGTCATTGGTTGGACATTCCCTCATGCTCCATCTTTCTCCCTGTGCATTTTTTAAACAGGGTAAAATTTTGGGTCGAAGGTTGTGTGGGTGGGCTGATATTCCCCTCTCTCCACGAGAAGTCCTGCCTGGTTAGAAGGTAATCGGTCACCTTAGTGTCCATGCCCCACGCTGCTAGGACTCTCAGCTAGAGTCACCCCCACATCCTCCCAGGAGCTTATCTTGTAGCAGGTCTACAGCTTGACCCAAGATGGCCCCCCTCAGTTCTCTCTCTCTTTCTCTCTCTCTCTCTCTCTCTCTCTCTCTCTCTCTCTCTCTCTCTCTCTCTCCCCCTCTGGCCTCCCACCACCCTCACCCCAACCCCAACCCACCCCCACTTTCCCCACATATGATCCCCATCTTTTTTCCCTCCACACACTGTCCCTCTCTTCATCCAGTTAGGCTGTCTATTCTATTTCGTGCTCAACAAGAATTTGTTTTTCCTGTATTTTTAGTTTTTAAATAAGGTGAGAAAAAGAATCCAGTCTTACCCTAGATGACCTCACCATGATGGAATCATTTTAGTGACTCACTCTAAAAATCAGCTGAGGTCAGTACTTGCCAAACCATAAAGATGTTGGTGAGCACAATTGTGGATTTCCAGGCCTTCTCCAGAATCCTGGAATGGGACTAGGGGGCTGACTGCCAGGCTGGTGTTATTCTTTGTGTATTTGTTTCTCTTCTCTTTGAAAAAAAAAAATAGTAAGGAAGAGTCTTCCTAAAAAGCTCTCTAATGTGGGGGGAAGAGGGCAGCTGGGGAACAAAAGAATTCTTTCAGACAGTTCTTACTGAAATATCCTACTGGTAACCAGTCTTTGGGACTCAGATTGATGACTTTGTGCAGTTAATCACTGACATCTGGCTCCAGGGAGACTTTAAGAATTCTACCCTGGATAAAACTGAATGTCAAGCTTTTATCTTTGGTTAGCAAGAAAGGTCCTGTATCTTCCCTCCCAGTTTTCACATCACACTGATTTAAAATGAAACCAACCATTAGCAAGATGTGGCAGTATTTTATTTTCTGGAAATACCACTTGCTTTCAGAAACTAAACTTTTGTGCAGCCTTGAAATTGAGTTAATAATATGGCTTGAGACCGTTTCAAAATGTACAGTCCATCTTTTTTTTCCCCTGGGTAGTCACCCTGATTAAATTTAACTTGATTTTAAGAAAATGGTGTCACCAACCTTACTCTGCCTTATCCATATTTACAAATTAAATTGAATGTATAGCTTTAGTCTTATACTATATTTCCTCTCTCCTTTATGATGTGTGCACGGTGGTAGTTATGTGAATCACTGGCTGAAAGCATCAGGTTGAAACCAACCTTAAAAATAATGAGTTACTATAAATGTTGAAGGCTACCTGTGCATGGATAACATCAGTTTGCAGTTGTGTGTGCTATTCTGGGTCAATAGGGGTCAGGAAAGTCACTTCTTAGCTTGTAAAACTGGTTAAAATAATTCAAGGATTCCTTGTTCTTTTTCCATACGATGTTTTACATGCTGTTCAGTAAGTATTGCCCTTGTTAGAAAGACACATGGAAGACACAGAGAGTTGGTTACTTCAGAAAAGGCTTACTCTTTGCTTTACTCCCCAGTCTCAATCGCCAGTTGCAATCATTTTATTGCAACCCTTAGAAAAACACACTCTGGGGGAATCCTGACTACCATCTCCCAGAATCATTCTTTCTATGATACCAGAGAGGTCATCACTCCAAAATGGTAGCAACAGTTATGGTGACCTCTGAGAAGGACAATTAAGAGACTAGGCATCATGTCAAGTCTTCAGCAGGCCATTAGACGAGGCTCTGGTTAGATCCATGTACTTGTCACTTCAGCAGTTATGGTTGAAAGTCCCACAAATGTGTTCCCCTCTGGGGAGAAAAAGCTCACCCAGACTTTGTCTTGGAGGGAGTGAAGAACCACAAATTTGACAACCTGAACTACTAGTCCCTCCCTGTCTCTTTTGAATATTTGTGAGTTATTGGAGAGAGAGAGGGAGGGAGAGGGAGCCTTATTTAGTGTAATGAGGCCCATCTATATGACCCTTAGATTTAGATCTTGATGGGTGGCATGACACATGCAGCTTGGGTCCTAGCACCCGAAGCAGCAGTAGAGAGGAAATGAAGAAACAAAGACACACATTCTGAGAACAGAATGTAAAACCGAGATCAGGTGACATCTGCTCCACTGCAATCCAGAACGTCAGCATGTTTATTCTGTGCAGCACAGAGAAAGTGATTAGTTAGTCTCTATAGGTCTCTAAAGGCAGAAATCTCACCAAAAACATCCAGGAGGAGGAAGCTGCAGTTGCTAGCATTTGCACACACTGATCACTTACTCATTCTTGGATTCCGTGGAAAGCTTTGCCATCCCTCTGGCCCTCTCAATGACTTTGCCATTCCCATGGGACTGAAGCCTGGGAGTTCTTGTCATGGTCATGCTCATATCAATAATAACATTAACTCACATTCAGGGCTTCCTCTGTTCCCCACAGGTGGGGTCACCAGCAAGTCCACAATTGAAAATAGAGATTCCCACTTTCCCTGAATCTGTCCCTAAGAAATAGTTCATTCATGAAAGAACATGATCCACGAGCCTCTCCTCCTGTTTGCTGTTGGGCTCATTCTAATGAAGACCCAGTTCAGTCATCCCGAGTTGTTGCAGGTCCATGGTTGAAATAGCTATGCATTGCTCGGAAGATGAAATTTCACAGTCCTTCATTCTTATCCCTGAGTTATCACACATATTTTTTTGCTCTGTTTTCTTCAATGTTTCTTAAGGCTGAGAGGGTAAGACATAAATGTCTGTTTAAGTGCTGAGCACTCACCTGTCACTAATATCAGGACTATTCTTGTGCCATCAGAAGCCTCCATCAAAGTTGACTGGGGAGAGAGTCTTCTCTGTATAAGCCTGTCTCAGTGTTGATTGTCTGGTGCCTGGAGCCACTGGGCATACACCTAGAGAAAGGGTCCAGGGAGGGCTAAATTGAAGCCTAAATGAGGAAATCTGGCCCTTCCTCCGGTGCTAGAGTATGCTTTGGCTGAGTACCTAACCCGGGAATGCTGGATCCCTTACCTGAAGTTTGAGGATGGATACTTGGAATTGGTTTTCCCTTACCCCGTAAGTAGATTTTACAGGCCTTCTTGTTCATGAGTTACAAGATACAAGATTCAGGAATGCAGTTTGACTACAAAACTCTTAGAAATGACAATATGAAAAAAAGCATAAATATTTGATAAACTAATAGAGACAGCACATCTGAGATATTATTCTCTGGGTGACTTACTATATTGAATGCTAATATTTGTTTATAGGTGAAACCATGTTTACCTTTTTCTCTCTGTCATATGCATTCCCAAATTCCTTCATCTTTACCTGAAAAGCATCACATAACTTTATCCACCCACCCTCCATCATAAGGCACAGCAGGTCTGACTCGAAGTTGTAATAAGGAGACTTAGGAACCAGATGTTGAGTTCAAATTCCAAAGTTCTAAGTTGGCAATAAAAATAACTCCACAGAAATTATTTAACTCTTATGTACCTCAGTTTCTTCACATGCAAAACTAGGGTACAATATAAGTGAGTTTATATTTACAAAATACTAAGAATTGCATTTGCCACACAGTGCACCTTCTTGCTATTATTGTACTCAAAAACTTACTTATTCCAGTATCTAAACATCGTATACATAGTTTCCCCATTTTGTTCCATATCAAAAGATGCCCTGTGGAAAAGTGTATGGCTAATCAAACAGGTAGTGTGGGGGTGTGAAAATGTTGGAGCAAGCATGACTCAACAGCAGTTTCTGAAAGAAAAAAGTCAGGACAGTCTGAACCTAAGAAGCAAGCTCATTCTTAGTAGTGTCCCAATTCACCTTGATATAGCTGTTCCTTGAGAATCTTGGCTCCAGCCTGCTATCCCTTTCTGTTTCAGTATATCAGAAAACTTATACCCAACAGCATAGAACTCATGTGTCGTACTCCAGAGATAAGAAAGGCAAAGACTTGGAGTGAGAAGATAGTGACACACAGAAGCCTTGTTCCAGTACGAAGTGAGTCTGGAGAAAATATTTAAATGTATCCCATTATGGTATAGCTCTCATGGCATATTTAAAGAATTTTAAGCTAATTTCTTCTAATTGGTATTAGAACATTTCAAAAACACTTTTTTCCTACTGCATAAAGTTTCTACTATACTATCTCTATTATATATCATTAGATGCATTATTTTTCTCTCAAACTCTAAAGTAAAATAATACTCGAGTTCTTTCCTGAATGTAATGGTTAAGTCTACCAACAATGTTTTTAATGAGTCTAAAATACAGCAGTTTCAATTTAGGCTCTCTGTAATAAAACAGGGCATCCAAGCATGTAAAAGTTTAAAGCCCTGTAGCCAAAACTAGAAGACCTATGTCTTCTGCCTACTATTTAGAAGACCTTTCTAAGCCATGTAGTCTTTGGAGACCTCAATTCCCACCTAATAAAATGAGAATTACCACATTTATGGCTGTACAGAATTATTCTAAGAACTCGATACAATAAAATGTGAGAGCATTTTAAAAGCTGTAAACTGTTATGCATCCAGCATAAATATGCAGCCATATGTCATCTGCATCCTTTCAAACGATCATTCCCCAAATTAATATTACCTCATTCTCTCCAGAGAAGTGCACACTTTTATGCAGAAAGATTTCTTCAATATTTAGCAGTTATAATGTGCAGTTTTTGTGGAATTCTTTGTTATTTTTTTTACAGGAAAACCTACGTTAGTGCTTCATGGTTTTCTTTGTTGATGCATTGTTAAAACAGGATACCTCAGAGTGCATAATTCATAAATACAGGTTTATTTCTTACAATTATGGAAGCGCAAAAACCCAAATGAAGAGGCTTCAGATAGCAAAGACATTCTTGCTATGTCATCCCATGTTGGGATGAAGTGCAAGAAACGTTGCTTGTGCGGGAGGGGGGGTATTGAAATTAAAGTATATTTTGTCATACAATATATCTCTAAGTTAAAATAAATTAAACAGCTATCAATGCCTATTTGTTATGTAAAAATCTGAACACTTTTAAGTAACAACTATGCTCCCTTTAATATCATGTATGTTTGCATGTGTGTGTGTCTGTGTGTCTGTGTGCTCCTTATTACCGGAGTTTGGTCATTGTCAATTAACCTCCCATAGGTAGAAATAGATGGGTAGAAAAAAATTAAAGCAGTGATATGTGTTTTAAAATTTAAGCCTTAATTACTTTTGTTTGTTTGCTTGCTTAATTACTATTTATGGTATTGGGTAGCCATACATGTCACAGTGCATACATTAAGATCAGGAACAATTCATGCAAGTAATTTCTCTCCTTCCACCATCTGGACTCTGGGTATCAAATTCAGATTGTCAGGCTTTGAGGCAAGTAGATCCTTTACCATTCCTTTTTAGATATTTGAGAGCTACATTTGTTAGTTTTCTGGGGATTTTGTGGTAATAGAATACACGGTCTTTTAAAGAAATATAGATTGTTATATCAAAAAAAAAAAGGAAGCTAGGAGTCAAGGTGTCTGAAGGACCCTGTTCTCTCTGGTTCTACAAAGAAAAATCTTGCTTGACTCTTACTAATACTTGATAAACAAGGATGACTTGGCTTTTAACCTCAGCATGACAATCTCTGCATAACTGCTCATATGGTTATTATGACTCTCTCTCTCCTCTGTTATAATTATTTTCTAGTTGTAGTGGATATGTATAATGGATTAATTTTACCTTTATTAAATCTGGGAAGACCTTATTGCTAAGTGAAGTCACATTCATAAGTATTGATGATTAGAATTTCAATGTATCTTTTACATAGACATATTTAACAGCCCCCCATTCAAGGCATATACTGCCTTCAATTGAGTATTATATTCAATAGTCCCTATTATATGTAATAACATATAAATTTTCTATTCATATTGATTAATTATTGTTTGAAGACCCAAGTACAAAGTTCTTATGTAATTTATATTTGTATTAAGAGTTTCTTTTTACTGAATTAGGTCTTTAGGCATTTTATCCAGCCTATTTTGATTATATTTACCGCTCCCTTCCCCAGTTCTTCCCACGTCTATCCCTACCAACATAACTTTGCATCTTTTTATTATCATTTTCAGCCAATAAAGATCAATTTCTGCTGCGCAAATACTTTTGAGTACATGGCCTTCCACTGGAGCACAGTAAGCTTAAAGGGTCCACACACTTAGAGAAAACTGTCTGTTCCTCTCCTTGAAGCTAACAATTACCAATAGCTCCACAGACAGGACTGCGACTCCATGCCTTGAGAGAATGGGGAACAATATATATGTTCCATTTAGGGATGAGAAATCTGAAGTCTCTTATTTCTGTATCTCTGCCAGTTTGGGATTTCTGTATTAGTCCCTATCTACTGCAAATAGAAACTTCTGGATGAGGACTTGATCTTTGGATATAATGGTATATCTTTAGGTGTCTGGTTAATACTGTGTCCATTAGGTAAATAGTAGTATGTCTTCCCTAAGCTCTATGGCCTGTGTAGCCACACATGCTTTATTCAATAATTGTGCCAAATATGGGTTTCATCATGTGAAGTGAGACTTATAGCCAATCAGAAAGTGATGTATTACACCTGTGGTGTTCACACTATTGCACTAGTGGCCACGTCTTGCTAGGTCCATCATGATTGCAGCTCACAATGTTCACAGCTAGGGGAGATAGATGATTACTTTTCTCTTCCAGTAGCATGTATAGCACCATCCAGCGAGATAAAAGACAATCGATAGCTATGAAGGTTCCATTTGAGTGACAGATTTCTTCATGTTCTACAACATGTCTATCATATGTAGTAGTTTTTTAATGGAGGTTCATAGTGTTACAAACTTTCTTCTTATGACTGCTTTCATTGAATCCCACAGATTTTGTATGTTGTGTTTCACTTTCATTATATTTTAAGAAATTTTTAATTCACTTCTTGATTTTTTTCCTTCTCTCGATTATCATTCGTTAGTGTGTGCTTAGTTACCATGATAGTGTGTACTTTATGCCATTCCTTTTGTTGGTGATATCTACATTTTTTTCTTCGTGGTTGATAGAATGCAGGATACACTTTCAACTTTCCTATGTTTTATGTGTTTTACTTTGTATACTAATATGTGTTTGATTTTGGAGAAAGAAAAATTTAAAAATGATGTGAATATAATAATACCTCTAGAATATTTCTAGAAAATTTCAGAGAATCTACTAAATGAAGCAGAATTTTCCTAAGAAAAATTTAAACAAGCCATACAACAAGACCAGATTTCTCAAAGAAAACATTTGAGTCTAAAAACAAAAAAAGATTAAAGGAAAGCTTCAACAATAAAGGACATTGGAAAGACTGGACAACTATTGTTATGCATGAATCTTATTTGAATTCTGATTCAAATGAAAGAAAACTTATTTGAAAATACTAAATTTGGAGGGGCGGAGCCAAGATGGTGACTAGCACACACAGTTTCTGAGCGGTGGGATATCTGAACTTCTGAGTCGGTGAATGGAAGGACCTCTAACCCAGGAAAACCACGGTGAGGCTTTCTGAACAACAGGGAACATCGCAAGAGGTGAAAACTTTGGTCTCTGGTCACCCGGGGACTTGTTTGGGGAAGGAGAGAAACGATCCTTTGATCTTGCAGCACTCCCTTCCCCCAGACCTCCTTCCTCCTCAGCACAGCGGCACAGCGGACTCATCTTTCTCAGCGCAGACCTAACTGCCTGGGGTATACAGCCGCTGAGACGGAGCCCCAAGCACTTTAGCGGCAGACAAAAGCCAGCAGTACGTGTCCCAGAGTCCCAGATTCGCACAGCGGCTGCACCATCCTCCCAGGGCGCGAATCTGCTAGACGCCATACTAGCTCCACAGGATCACCATCACTGACGGTACTACGGCCCGCCCAATCCCACAGTGACAGAGAATATGCTATATACTCACCAAAACCAGGCAGAAACATCATACAACCTGGACACACCAGGCGCTGGGCCTCCCAAGCTTGGAGAGCACAACGAAGAGACCCCAGGACTTCCCAGAAAGCATCCGGAGTAGCGACCCAGTCTCCAGTTACAGCGGGACGTGGCAGCAGAGCAGCACTGAACTGGCGGGGCATAAGGACCCTCCAGTTTAAGACTAACCAGGGCCAAACCAGAGAACAGAGAGCCTGGTTACCCCATCCCCGCTAAAGTGACCACCCTGAAATCTCCAGCTGCAGCAAGACCTCAGAACCTGGCAGTGACAGCAGCACAGAACTGGCGGAGCACATCAAAGAAGCAGGGCCAAACCAGAGAGCAAAGAGCCCCGGATACCACGATCTCTGCCAAGAGTCCTGCCTGTGAGTGCACCCTTGAGATTCTGCAGTTCCCCAGATCCTGGGTCCTTCTAAATCAGAAGTTAGGCATCGATCCCCCCTCCCACCCACATACCCACTTTGGGAAACAGAGGGACACTAGGGACATTGATGTTCCTGCCCTGTGGGCCTAATTGAGGAGTTAAGGCAGTTAATGCCAGAAATTGCGCTGCGATCATCATTAGCACATGCGACATATACAGTGAAGAGCCCCTCCCACACACTCAAGGGTTCAACATTAGCCATCACTCTGTCCCTCGAGACATGCATCCACGCACACTTACATACACACACACACACACACGCTTGCATTTGCCCCGTTTGCGCCTGCGTACTTTCCTCCCACAGGTACAGCTAGTCCTCAGCACACGCTGAGAGTGCTCAGCTTCCTGAAGAACTCTCCAGACACCAGAGAGAGACAGCACCAGTCTGATCTGCAGAATCCAAAAACAAACAGGGAAGGTTCAGATAAGCCAATGGCCAGGGGTAGGCAAAAGAACACTTCCAACATAAATCAGGACATCATGACTTCACCAGCAAACCCCAAAATTGATGGATACTCCAACTCATCAGAAGCACAGGAAAATGATTTTAAAGCCATGCTTGCCCAATTATTTGAGGCTCATAAGGTGGAAATGAACAAGTCTTTCAAAGAGATGGCCAGTCAATTGGAGGCAAAGAAAGAAGAAATAGACAATATCCTTAAAGAAACACAGGCAAACATAGCCAAACAAATAGATACACAAGTAGAGGAAAAATTAGTGGCATATAAGAAGGAAATGAAAAAAGAAATAGAGGCCATCGTAGAGAGACAGGAATCCAAATTCAAACACATGAAAGAAATGGTGCAAGGCATGAAAACAGAATTAGAATCAATAAAGAAAACACAAAATGAGAAAACCCTTGAGCTGGAGAACTTGGAGAAAAGATCAGGAACCACAAAAGTAAGCATCACCAACAGAATACAAGAGATGGAAGAGAGAATCTCTGGAGCTGAAGACACACTTGCAGAAATGGATACTTCTCTCAAAGAAAAAGTAAAATCAGAAAAGTTCCAATCACAAAATATCCAAGAAATCAAGGATGCTATGAAAAGACAAAATCTAAGAATAATAGGAATTCATGAAAAAGAAGACTCCAGACTCCAAGGTCCAGAAAATATTTTCAAGAAAATCATAGAAGAAAATTTTCCCAACTTAAAGAAAGAGATGTCCATAAATATACAAGAGGCCTACAGAACTCCAAATAGACTAGACCAGAAAAGAAACACATCATGTCACATCATAGTCAAAACACTAAATCTACAGAACAAAGAAAAGATATTAAAAGCAGCAAGGGAAAAAGGCCAAGTAACATATGAAGGTAGACCTATCAGAATCACACCGGACTTCTCATCAGAAACTATGAAAGCCAGAAGGGCTTGGGCAAGTATCATGGAGACTCTAAGAGATCACAAATGTCAACCCAGACTACTATACCCTGCAAAGCTTTCAATCAACATAGATGGAGAAAACAAAATATTCCATGACAAAACTAAATTTACACAATATCTACACAGCAAACCATCCCTACAGAAGATACTAGAAGGAAAACTCCAATCCAATGAAAACAAATTCACCCAAGAAAACAGGGCATACAGATAATGTCCCAACAAAAATGAAAAGAAAACAAGCAATGAAACAGGGTTAGATCACCGACTCCATTACAAAAGGAACTAACATGCATTGGTCACTATTATCTATCAATATCAATGGACTCAACTCACCAATAAAAAGACACAGGCTAACAGAATGGTTAAGGAAACAGGATCCAACATTCTGTTGCATCCAAGAAACACACCTATGCAACAAAGATAAACACTACCTCAGAGTAAAGGGCTGGAAAACTGTTTTTCAAGCAAATGGTTCCAGAAAACAAGCTGGAGTAGCCATCCTAATATCTAATAAAATAGACTTTCAACCCAAGTTAATCAAAAAAGATAAGGAGGGCCACTATATTCTCATCAAAAGAAAAATCCACCAAGAGGACATCACAATCTTGAATATCTATGCCCCAAATACAAGAGCACCGACATTCGTAAATGAAACATTATTAAAGCTTAAATCATACATTGATCCTAATACCTTAATAGTGGGAGACTTCAACACTCCACTCTCACCAAGGGACAGATCAACTAGACAGACACCAAATAGGGAAATAAAAGCACTCACAGAATCCCTAAATCAAATGGACCTAATAGACGTCTACAGATCGTTTCACCCAAACTCAAAAGAGTACACCTTCTTTTCAGCACCGCATGGAACCTTTTTCCAAAATAGACCATATAGTGGGTCACAAAGCAAGCCTCAACAGATACAAAAGGATTGAAATAATCCCTTGTATACTATCTGACCACCATGGACTAAAGCTAGACATCAACAACAACAGAAACAACAAAAAGCCGACACGCACATGGAAACTGAACAACTTACTACTCAATGACAGCTGGGTTAAGGAAGAAATAAAGAAAGAAATTAAAGACTTCCTAGAATTCAATGAAAAGGAAGGCACAACATACCCAAATTAATGGGACACATTGAAAGCAGTGCTCAGAGGAAAATTTATAGCACTAAGTGCCTGCAAGAAGAAATTCGTAACATCACATACAAACAACTTAATGGCCCAACTGAAAACCCTAGGAAAAAAAAAGAAGCAGATACACCCAAGAGGAGCAGACGGCTGGAAATAATCAAACTAAGGGCTGAAATCAATCAACTAGAAACAAATAAAACTATCCAAAGAATCAATGAAACAAAAAGCTGGTTCTTTGAGAAAATCAACAAGATAGACAAACCCTTAGCCAAACTAACTAAAAAGCAGAGAGAAACTATCCAGATCAGCAAAATCAGAAATGAAAATGGGGACATAACCACAGACACTGAGGAAATCCAAACAATTATTAGGTCATACTACAAAAGCCTATATGCCACAAAATTTGAAAATCTAAATGAAATGGATAATTTTCTTGAAAGATTCCATCTACCAAAACTAAGTCAAGATCAGGTAGAAAGACTGAATAGCCCTATATCTCCCAAGGAAATCGAAGCAGTCATTAACAGTCTCCCCTCCAAAAAAAGCCCTGGACCAGATGACTTCAGCACAGAATTCTACAAGGCCTTCAAAGAAGTGCTAACTCCAATTCTCCTCAAGCTATTCCACAAAATAGAAACAGAAGGAACACTACCAAACTCATTCTATGAAGCCACAGTCACCTTAATACCTAAACCATACAAAGACCCAACAAAAAAAGAGAACTTCAGGCCTATCTCTCTTATGAACATTGACGTAAAAAATACTCAATAAAATACTTGCAAACCGAATCCAAGAACACATCAAAGATATCATCCACCATGACCAAGTAGGCTTCATCCCAGGCATGCAAGGGTGGTTCAACATACCGAAATCCATCAATGTAATCCACTACACAAACAAACTGAAGGAGAAAAACCACATGATCATCTCCTTAGATGCCGAAAAAGCATTTGACAAAGTCCAACACCCATTCATGTTTAAAGTCTTGGAGAGATCAGGGATACAAGGCACATACCTAAAGATAGTAAAGGCAATATACAGCAAGCCTATAGCCAACATCAAACTCAATGGAGAGAAACTTAAATCAATCCCACTGAAATCAGGGACAAGAAAAGGCTGTCCATTGTCCCCATATCTCTTCAACATAGTACTTGAATTCCTAGCCAGAGCAATAAGACAACTAAAGGAGATCAAGGGGATACAAATCGGAAAGGAAGAGGTCAAAGTGTCACTATTTGCAGATGATATGATAGTATACATGAGCTACCCCAAAAATTCAACCAGAGAACTCCTTCAGCTGATAAACACCTTCAGCAAAGTAGCAGGATACAAAATCAACTCAAAAAAATCAGAAGCCCTCCTATATACCAAAGACAAAAAGGCTGAGAAAGAAATTAGGGAAACAACACCCTTCACAATAGCCACTAATAACATAAAGTACCTTGGTGTGACTCTAACCAAGCAAGTGAAAGACCTGTTTGAGAAAAACTTCAAGTCTCTGAAGAAAGAAATCAAAGAAGATATCAGAAAATGGAAAGATCTCCCGTGCTCATGGATTGGTAGGATTAACATTGTGAAAATGGCCATACTGTCAAAAGCAATCTACAGATTCAATGCAATTCCCATCAAAATACCAACTCAATTCTTTACAGACTTTGAAAAAAAGATTCTCAGCTTCATATGGAGAAACAAAAAACCCAGAATCTCCAAAACGATCCTGTACAACAACAGATCATCTGGAGGTATCTCCATCCCTGATCTCAAGCTGTACTACAGGGCAACAGTAATAAAAACTGCATGGTATTGGCATAGAAACAGAAAGGAGGATCAATGGAACCGCATAGAAGACCCAGAAATAAATCCACACACCTATGAATACTCGATATTTGACAAAGAAGCCAAATCCATTCAATGGAAAAAAGACAGCATCTTCAACAAATTGAAGACTATCCAAAGAATCAATGAAACAAAAAGCTGGTTCTTTGAGAAAATCAACAAGATAGACAAACCCTTAGCCAAACTAACTAAAAAGCAGAGAGAAACTATCCAGATCAGCAAAATCAGAAATGAAAATGCTGGACCAACTGGATGTCTACATGCAGAAAAATGAAAATAGTTCCATATTTATCACCCTGCACAAAACTAAAGTCAAAGTGGATCAAGGACCTCAACATAAAACCAGATACCCTAAATCAATTGGAAAAAAAAGTGGGGAACAGCCTAGAACTCATTGGCACAAGAGACAACTTCCTGGACAGAACACCAACAGCACAGGCTCTAAGAGCAACAATCAATAAATGGGACCTCATGAAACTGAAAAGTTTCTGTAAAGCAAAGGATACCGTCATCAAAACAAAACGACTGCCTACAGATTGGGAAAGAATCTTTACTAACCCTTTATCTGACAGAGGACTAATATCCAGTATATACAAAGAACTAAAGAAGCTGAAAAGCAGCAAACCAAGTAATCCAATTAAAAAATGGGGAACAGAGCTAAACAGAGAATTCTCGACAGAGGAATAACAAATGGCAGAAAAACACTTAAAGAAATGCTCATCCTCATTAGCCATCAGGGAAATGCAAATCAAAACGACCCTGAGATATCACCTTACACCCATCAGAATGGCCAAGATGAAAAACTCAAGCGATAACACATGCTGGAGAGGTTGTGGAGAAAGGGGAACCCTCCTCCACTGCTGATGGGAATGTAAACTGGTACAACCACTCTGGAAAGCTATCTGGCGCTTTCTAAGACAATTAGGAATAGTGCTTCCTCCAGACCCAGCTATACCACTGCTAGGTATATACCCAAAGTTCGTTCAAGTACACAAAAGGGATACTTGCTCAACCATGTTTATAGCAGCTTTATTTGTAATAGCCAGAACCTGGAAACAACCCAGATGTCCATCAACGGTGGAATGGGTACAGAAATTGTGGTATTTTTACACAATGGAATACTACTCAGCAATCAAAAAGGAGGAAATCATGAAATTTGCAGGCAAATGGTGGGATCTAGAAAAGATCATTCTGAGTGAAATATCCCAGGAGGAGAAAGACAAACATGGGATATACTCACTTATATAGACCTATAAGATATGATAAACATAATGAAATCTATACTCCTAAAAAAGATAATCAATTGAGTGGACATGGGGTAAGATGATCAATCCTCGTTTAGAAAGACAGATGGGATGTGCATTGAACGTATGACAGGAGTCTACTGAGCGCATCTGAAAGACCCTAACTAGCAGTGTTTTCAAAGCAAAGACTCATGACCAAACCTTTGGCAGAGTACAGGGAATCATAAGAAAGAAGGGGAGTTAGTCTGATGGGGAAAGGATAGGAGCTCCACAAGGACCAAATATATCTGGGCACAGGGTCTTTTCTGAGACTGACATTCAACCAAGGACCATGTATGGATATAACCTAGAACCCCCACTCAGATGTAGCCTGTGGTAGCTCAGTAACCAATTGGTTTCCCAAAGTGAGGGGAACAGGGACTATTTCTAACAGGAACTCAATGACTGGCTCTTTGGTCTCCCCACCCCCGAAGGGAGGAGCAGTCCTGTTAGGCCACAGAGGAGGGCTTTGCAGCCAGTCCTGAAGATACCTGATAAAACAGGATCAGATGAATGGGGAGGAGGTCCCCCCTATCAGTGGACTTGGAAAGGGGCAGCATGGTGGAGATGAGGGAGGGAGGGAGGGACTGGGAGGGAATGAGGAATCGGGACACAGCTGGGATACAGAGTTAATAAAATGTAACTGATAAAAATAATAATAATAATAATAAAAAGAACATGAAAAAAAAAGAAAATACTAAATTTGTATAGTGAATTGATACTTGAAAGTGTTAAGATACGGTTGTTTAATTTTCTCCTATAATCATAACATTTTGGCTTTGTTACCTTTAAAAGCCTTTCTACTCTTTGTAAAAGTATACTAAAATTTTTTTTGAAAGATGGTTTTCTTCAAGTTAGAGTAACATAAAATAAATTTCAAGTGTTTACAATGAACATGTAAAGGATATTAAAGATTCATAGAAATTTCATAGCAATTCATAGAAAATGTCTAATTTATAAGATACATACATTGAGAGAACATGCAGTTTTGAAAATATTATCCATCACTCATGTATATGATGCATATATTATATATAATATAAGTAAAATATTTATATTTTATGTAGTATATATACTATATGCACTATAATGCATATATTTTATAATTAATTTATTTCAGTTACTTTTTATTTGATTAGTCTTTTTTATTTATTTGATTTTATTTATTTATTTGATTTATTTGATTAGTCTTTATTATTTTTATATCAATTACAGTTTATTTACTTTGTATCCCAGCAGTAGCCCCCTCTCCCTCTTTCCCTCCCAATCCCAACCTCCTTCCATCATCTCCTTCCTGCCCCTCTCTAAGTCCACTGATAGGGGAGGTCCTCCGCCCCTTCCATCTGATCCTAGCTTATCAGGTCTCTTCATGGCTGGCTACAATGTCCTCTTCTGTGGCCTACCAAGGCTGCTCCTCCCTCAGGTGTGGAAGGGAGGTCAAAGAGCTAACCATAGAGTTCATGTCTGAGACAGTCTCTGTTCCCTTAACTAGGGAACCCACTTAGAAACTGAGCTGCAATGGGCTATATCTGGACAGAGGTTCTAGGTTATATCTATTCATTGCCCTTGGTTGGAGAAACAGTCTCAGAAAAGACCCCTGGGCCCAGATATATTTGGTCCTTGTGGAGCTCCTATCCTCTCCAGGTTATACTAACTCCCACTTCTTTCATATGATTCCCTGCCCTCTGCAGAAGGTTTGGTTATCAGTCTCAGCATCTGCTTTGATACACTGCTAGGTATAGTCTTTCAGGGGCCCTCTGTAGTAGGCTCCTGTCCTGTTACTTGTTTTTTCCTATTTCCAATGTCCATCCCATTTGTTTTTCTAAGTGGGGATTGATCGTCTTACCCCAGGTCCTCTTTCTTGTTTATCTTCTTTGAGTATACAGATTTTAGTATGTTTATCCTATCTTATAGGTCTAGTACCCACTTATAAGTGAGTGTATACTGTGTGTGTCTTTCTATTCCTGGGATACCTCACTCAGGATGATTTTTTTCTAGGTCCCACCATTTGGCTGCAAAGTTCATGATTTCCTTGTTTTTAATTGCTGAGTAGTATTCCATTGTGTAAAATTTCTGTATTTCTGTACCACAATTTCTGTATCCATTTCTCCGTTGTTGGACATCTGGGTTGTTTCCAGGTTCTGGCTATTACAAATAAAGCTGCTACAAACATGGTTGAGCAACTGTCCTTGTTGTGTACTTGAACATCTTTTGGATATATGCCTAGGAGTGGTATGGCTGGATCTTGAGGAAGCAGTATACATGATTGTCTGAGAACGTGCCAGATTGATTTCCATAGTGGTTGTACAAGTTTACATTCCCCCCAGCAATGGAGGAGGGTTCCCCTTTCTCCCCAACCTCTCCAGCATGTGTTGTTACTTGAGTTTTTGATCTTAGCCATTCTGATGGGTGTCAGGTGAAATCTCAGGGTCGTTTTGATTTGCATTTCCCTAATGGCTTAAGATGTTGAACATTTCTTTAAGTGTTTCTCTGCCATTCTATATTCCTCTATTGAGAATTCTCTGTTAAGCCCTGTACCCCATTTTTTAATTGGATTACTTGATTTGTTGCTTTTTTTTTTTGCACATGTGAATATTTTATTAAACTCTTCATAGTCTTGACACCAAATAGCTTTTTAGAACACTTAGAATTTCACTAACATATATTTAATATGAATCTTTGAAAACAAGACTGTGTCCCGACAAAAAAAGTACTTTTGTCAAAATTAATTGTTAAAATGTGGTAGGATGAAGGGTGGAGCTCAGTTAGTGAAAGGCCAGCGGAACAGTGCCAGAACCTTGGATATAGTCTCTAGCGCAACACAAAGAATGCTTGGTGGCCCAGGTCTGTAATCCCAGCACTCAGGGAGCGACGGCAGAAAAATCATAAGGACAAGCCTCAAAACCGAGAAAATTACGGTAGAATTCACAAGAACTGGCTCCTGGGTCAATAACTACAACATGAGTTGGGTAATATTTGCCAAACTACTTATTTTCCTCAACTCTGAAAACAAAATTATCGCACTACATAACCCATAGAATCCCTTCTAAAGACTAAGTAAGATAATGTGTTTAAGAGTGAGGATAATTGGCACATGTAAAATGCTACTTTTTATATATGCATTTGAAAGTTATAAACTTAAACCACATAACATTAGAGTTATCTCTGGAAGTCAACCCAAATCAATTTAGCTGAATCTTAGGGGATAATTATAACTTGTAGCTTGAAGTGACAACCATTGGTGAAGTCATTAAAGTTCACCAATCGGTTAGCCCCAGTTTTCTGGTTATTGCACTCAGCCTTCCCAAAGAAAAGCTAGTTTGGCGATTTGCATACCACAGTGTTTTACTGTCAAGCAAAACAGAAAGCTTTCCAACCCCTCAGTTTGCAATGCGTGAATTCTTTTTGTTTTTAATTTTATTTTTCTTATTAGTTACATTTTGTTAACTCTGTGTCCCAGCTGTATCCCACTCCCTCATTCCCTCCCCAACCCCACACTCCCTCGCTGGTCTCCTCCCTGCCCCTTTCCAAGTCCACTGATACGGGAGGACCTCTTCCCCTTTCATTTGACCCTGTTTTATCAGGTATCTTCAGTGCTGGCTGCAAAGTCCTCCTTTGTGGCCTAACAGGACTGCTCCTCCCCTGGGATTTGTTGCTTTTTAACTTCTTTAGTTCTTTAAATATTCTGGATATCAGCCCTCTGTCAGATATAGGGTTGGTGAAGATCCTTTCCCAATCTGTAGGCTGTCGTTTTGTTCTGACAACAGTGTCCTTTACTTTACAGAAGCTTTTCAGTTTCATGAGGTCCCATTTATTAATTGTTGATCTTAGAGCCTGTGCTGTTGGTGTTCTGTTCAGCAAGTTGTCTCCTGTGCCAATGAGTTCTAGGCTCTTCCCCACTTTTTCTTCTAACAAATTTAGTGTGTCTGGATTTAATTGAGGTCTTTGATCCACTTGAACTTCAGTTTTGTGCAGGGTGATTAATATGGATCTATTTTCATTTTTCTGCATATAGATATCCAATTGGCTGAAATAGAAATTGAAGAAGATATCAGAAAATGGAAAGATCTCCCATGCTCATGGATCAGTACAATTTTCCTCAAAATAGTTAGAGCCTAAAGTAAAAAAGCTCTCATAAGTTATACAGGTTGATGATTCATCACTTCTAGAATTCATAAGATAACTTTTGAGCTCCTCCATTGCTGGTGGGAATGTAAACTTTTACAACCACTATGGAAATCAATCTGGCACGTTCTCAGACAATCATGTATACTGCTTCCTCAAGATCCAGCCATACCACTCCTAGGCATATATCCAAAAGATGTTCAAGTACACAACAAGGACAGTTGCTCAACCATGTTTGTAGCAGCTTTATTCACGATAGCCAGAACCTGGAAACAACCCAGATGTCCATCAATGGAGAAATGGACACAGAAATTATGGTACTTTTACACAATAGAATACTACTCAGCAATTAAAAACAAGGAAATCATGAACTTTGCAGCCAAATGGTGGGATCTAGAAAAAAATCATCCTGAGTAAGATATCCCAGGGGCAGAAAGACACACACAGTATATACTCACTTATAAGTGGGTACTAGACCTATAAGATAGGATAAACATACTAAAATCTGTATACTCAAAGAAGATAAACAAGAAAGAGGACCTGGGGTAAGATGATCAATGCTCACTTAGAAAGACAAATGGGATGGACATTGGAAATAGGAGAAAACAAGTATCAGGACAGGAGTCTACCACAGAGGGCCCCTGAAAGACTATACCTAGCAGTGTATCAAAGCAGATGCTAAGACTCATAACCAAACCTTCTGCAGAGTGCAGGGAATCATATGAAAGAAGGGGGAGTTAGTATGACATAGAGGGAACAGGAGCCCCACAAGGTCCAAATATATCAAGACACAGGGGTCTTCTATGAGACTTTTTCCAACCAAGGACCATGCATAAATATAACCTATAACCCCTGCTTGGACATAGGCCGTGATAGCTCAGTATCCGAGTGGGTTCCCTAGTAAGAGAGACAAGAATTATTTCTGACATGAGCTCAGTGACTGTCTCATTGAGCGTCCCCTCCCTTATTAGGAGCAGCCTTACTAGGCCACAGAAAAGGACTTTGCAGCCAGTCCTGAACATACCTGATAAGCTAGGGTCAGATGGAAGTAGAGGAGGACCTCCCCTATCAGTGGACTCAGAAGGGGGCAGGGAGGAGATGAGGGAGGGAGGGGAGGATTGGGAGGGAAAAAGGGAGGGGGCTACAGCTGGGATACAAGTGAATGACCTGTGATTAAAATAAAAAATAAATAACAAAGTACACAACACATGTTGTGACTGTGTACTTCCAAAAGTAAAAAATATAACTTTCAATGTACTTTTAATGTAATCAAATATTCAAATTGATTAATATATGTGTATATTTTTTAAATTGTTCAATCCTTTCTCAGTAAGATTTTGCACTCATGGTTATGCATTTCCTATACCTATGAAATAATTCAAGTTTTTTTCTTAAACTTTTAGAAAATTATTAGGAATGAAAAATCTTATTGTTCCATTATATCTACCCATTGACTAGAGAGTGCACAGATTTTTAAAACTTCTTTTCAAAACTTAGTTCATTTATTTGATAAGATTTTAGTTCTATGTCTGTCCTCTGTCTCTGCCTCTCTATCTCTCTGACTCTCACTGTCCCCTACACACACACACACACACACACACACACACACATAATTTTGGTCATGTTAGGATTGAACTCAGGGCCTTATGTATGCAAGTGTTTCATCCTGACCTACAGACAACCTGACAGCTGTTTCTCTTGAATTGTTTAAACAGCATCTTGTGGTTCTTGTTCTTGTTGTCCTTGTAGTTGTTCTTGAGGCAAGGCTTCTGGCAGCCCAGGCTAGCCTCACAACTGTTTTGCAACGAAGGGTGAGGTTGAACTCTGCCTTTCTCTCCCAAGCGCTGAGGTTGTAGGTGCGTGTCATCACAGCCAGCTTTCTAGACAAATATATATATAAATATTCTTTCATCTTTCTCTTTTAATTTTTTATTTATTACAATTTATTCACTTTGTATTCCAGCTGTAGCCCCTCCATCTTTCATCTTTCTAGTGATTAAGTGTCTCATTTTTTCTAGGAAAATCTTGAACACATTATTAAATTATACAGGTACAGAAATTATATTTTTATAAAGATATAGTCTCATTTTTCTTAATCAGTGTCAGGTGCTATGACTTGGATGCTTCTGAACACACGATGTCATTCAGGATTTTGCATCCCTCTTGGGTCTGTGGTCCAGAATAGCAGCCACGACTCTGGCAATGGAGTGAGGTCTCTCTGTTCATGAGATGAGACCTTTTTTCTTCACAGTCTTTGGGTCAATTATGAGAATTTTAAATTGATCCCAAGAGCCTTAAGGTCAGAGAGTCATTTGTGGCTTATCTTAGCAATAACTGTACATGATGCTAGAAATGTAGAGTTGAGATGGATGGAGGGAATGAAACCATTGCCTTTGGGTGTTGGAAGCCGTATCATCATACAACACAGCCACAATAGAGACTTTTAAATTATGCGTATTTGAAAACTTTTTTTTTATCCTGAGGTCAGATCACAAAGAAAAAAAAAAAGGCTAATTGCTAAGTGAATGGTAAACTCCACATAAACACAGCTACGATGCACAAATTATCTATTCTGGACAGGAGGACAGCATCTAACATGGGCACAAAAAATAGAGACAGATGGCTGGGTGTATTTCATCAAAGACAAAAGAACAATCATCATGAAAACCTGGTGTTTTGCTGTTGTTGTTGTTGTTAGCCAAAAGTGCTTTCATAACTGTGAAAAAAACCACTTCTTGCAATTTCTATCTGCAAGATATCTGCTAAGTTGAATACCGAACAATGTGTTATTTTAAAATGTATTTTGTCAATGGAATAGGTGGGAGAGCATCTCTGGGGTAGGGAAGGCCCTGTGGGTCTATGGGGTGACCCTCGCTTTGATTCCTAACGGTGGGGGAGATGGAACCTGAAGTTGGCACTTCTTGTTGCCAGGCAGGACTTCCAGTGGAGAGAGTGGGACACCTACCCACCCATAAAACCTCCAACCCAAAAATTGTCCTGCCTACAAGATAAGGAGGGATAAATATGGAGCAGAGATTGAGGGAATGGCAAACCAATGACTGGCCCAACTTGAGACCCACCCTACAGGAGAAAGCCAACCCCTGACACGACTAATGACCTTCTACTAATCAGTAAAAAAATTAATAATAATTTGAAATGCAGATTAAAATGGCTAAATAATGTGAATAGGTCACTTTGAGGAAAAGACTCTTAGATGCCAGCAATTTCAGAAATGGTAAACTACAAACATCAGATTCAAAAAAATTCAAGTACAGCATTCTAAGTTTTGATGTAAATTCGGGGAACTAATTTTTTGGCTATTTAAAACATGAGACTCTGAAAATAATTAATTTGTAAATATATCCTGACATTAAATGTTCCTTTATAAGACTGAGCAATTCTATAGATGGGTATATTTATATGCATGTGTAACATTATGATTAAATAGGAAGCAAAAATACAATGGAATATTTATATTGTGGGACACTACATTAAATATAACAAATTAAGTCAAGAGGATGGCAAGGTCATTTTCTGGGGAGCAAAACAATGGAATCAATGTGACCTCAGGCAACATAACTTGTCTCAGAAATATTTTTTCCAATATGCAAAAGGTGCAGCATTTCTAAAATTAATATGCTTTACCAGGGAAAAATTACTCCACACACAAATAAAATGTGAAGAAAATTCTCTTTAATTGTTGCATGTATCCAGCTCTATTTCATGCTAAAAGAGAAGACAGCTTAGAAAAGATTTTTAACTCCCTATATACAGTCATCCTAAAGTCACTTTTATGTTCAGGCCCCAGGTTATATATTAAACCATTTCAATATGGGCTAGTTATTCCAATTCTGGGGGTGAGGTATATGGAAGATTTGAACAGCAAGGATATTCTGAGAATCATTTAAATACCGCACTCCCCTAATATTGCAGATTATTCTTCAGTGCCATGGTCATAAGTGGAAGATCTCAGAGGTTTCAAAAGATAAGAAAAGTAGAGGTAGAAAACATAAAAGCCAGAGTGGGGAAAGTCTTGCTTAAGCTATGTCTAATCCTAACTAAGATTCTTAAGAAGAATAGCACCTTGTATATTACTTCCACAGAAGAAGTGGAAGGAAACATGACTCATCTATTAATTGATCAGGAACTCTCATACAATGGGATAAAATCATGAGGAGTCTAATAAAACGATGCTGCACAAGGGGAACATTATTTACCAAGACCACAGTTGCCTTGGAAATGATTCCCATGATTTGGGAATCCAAAAAATCTGGGCACAGGGGTCTTTTCTGAGACTCATACTCCAACCAAGTACCATACATGGAGATAACCTAAGACCCCTGCACAGATGTACTCCATGGCAGTTCAGTGTCCAAGTGGGTTCCATAGTAAAGGGAACAGGGACTGTCTCTGACATGAACTGATTGGCCTGCTCTTTGATCAACTCCCCCTGAGGGGGGAGCAGCCTTACCAGACTACAGAGGAAAACAATGCAGCCATTCCTGATGAGACCTAATAGATTAGGATCAGAAGGAAGAGGAGGAGGACCTTCCCCATCAGTGGACTTGGGGAGGGACATAGGTGGAGAAGGAGGAGAGAGGGTGAGATTGGGAGGGAAAAGGGAGGGAGGTGCAGGGGGATACAAACTGAATAAACTGTAATTAATAAAAAGAAAAAAATAACAAATTTTTAACCTTAAAAAATTTTTTAAATTAAGTTCTGGGAATATGACCCAGTTGGTAAAATGCTTGTTTCCCAAGCATGAGGACCTGAGGTCAACTCCCTAGCACCAACGTCAAAAAGGAAAAGAAGCCAGGCATGGGGCAAGGTGCCTGTATTCTCAATAGCGAGAGGCAACACTGGAAGGCTCTTAGCCAGTCGGTGAGGTTCAGTCTCAGTGAGACACTTTGTCTCAAATACTAAGTTAGAGAGAGAGAGAGAGAGAGAGAGAGAGAATGAAATACTCAACACTAAACACTGACCTTCACAAATGCACACCACCTATCCATCCTACACATACCCTCTACTAAGTATAAAATCTTTAAAGGTAGACTATCTTAAGGCTTTCATTGTAATAAACACAAAAGGAAGACACGTGAGAAAAGATTATGTAAAACATGCTCTTTATGATATCATAAATACATCATGCTAACATAACAGAAACTATTTATGGTTCCATAGCTATGTATTACATAATTAAATACAACAATAAAAAATACTCCTAAAAAGGGGGGAAATGTGCAATAAATTAACAGAATGAAAAGTAAACCTGAAGTATTCACCAGTGACCAATACATCCTGGTGGAAAAAATATCAACAAAGAACAATTAGTAGCCAATAAAAAAAATTCTCTAAAATAGATCAAATTCTTTAATACAAATCAAGTCTTACAAATACAAGAAGGCAGAAATTAAATTCAAGAATATGGAATAATTTCTTGCATTCTGTATGATCACCATGAAATACAACTAGTATCAGTTGCAGGAAAAACTAAAAAAAAAAAAGAAAGAAAGAAAGAAAAAAGAGAGAAAGTAAGCAAATATACTATTGAACAATGATAAGGATGTAATCACAGCTGAAGACAGTACTCAGGCTTCAGTAAGTCTGAAGATAGGTATTGTGCCCCCAAATGCTTCATATTCCAAGGGGTGGCCAAGGTTTTGACTATATAGTAGCACTGGTGATGAGTGAGCAAACCCACTCAAGGTTCTGTTAAGCACATCACCAACTCAAGATCACCTCAGCAACTCCATGTGACAATCAGCACCAAGTTTCAGTATTCCTCACAGCAAAACTTCATGCAGATATCCCTATAGGAAGAATCACAGAAAGCAAAGCATCCAAATAGACTAGGAAGAAAAGGAACCAAAACCTAGAGAAGCCAGCTCCAACAGATGCACAAAGCACAACAAAGAAATTCAACACCTTTGACATAACCTCCATCTGAGACCTATCCCCAATGGACCATATTCCTATATGGGAACCCAAAACTGAAGAGCAAGCTTATTCTACCCCGAAATGGGTCACAACACACATTGAAAATTGTTTATATATTCAATCAAATAAACACACACACACACCAGACGCCATAATTAATAGACAAGACCACACAAACAAATTTCAAAGGTGGAGGACAAGATTGGGATAATCATACACAGATATTCATAAGGGGAAAAAAAGCAAAGAACATGAATGATAATTTCAAGAAGTTTGTGATGCAATCAAGAAACCAAACTTGCAAATTCATAGTGTAGAAGAAAGAGCAGAGAAAAAAAGAAAATGGAATAGACAGATTATTTAGTGAAATTACAGCAGAAAACCATCCAAATTTGCATTAAAAAGTAGCCAGACAAACATAAGAAATAGAAAGCATTCCAAATATGTATAACCAAGATAAAAGAAACTCTCCACGAAACAGCATAGTCAGTACCTCGAAATGTAAAGCAGGGAAATAACCCTAAAAGCAGTGTAACAAAAAAGTCAACTCATGTACAAAGGCAGAAATATCAGAACTTCCCCAAGCTTATTTCAGGAACAGTAAACATTCAAAGAGGACGGGATGAAATACTTCAAGGTCTGAAAGTAAATAACTGTAAAACCAAGCATGTTAAACCCTGTACAGATTTTAAAATACAATTCAGAAATTCATATAAAACCACAAAAGACCATCAATAGCCAAAGCAAGCCTAATGAGTAAAGACACTACTGCAGACATTACAATTCTCAACCTCAAATTATAGTACATAGTATAATGATAAGACAGGCTGGTACTTTCATTAAAAAAAAAAAAAATAGATAAGCTATTTATCCAGAAGTAAAAGATCCAGAAATAAAAATGTTACGCTCACTTAATTTTTTTACAAAGGAGGCAAGAATCTACGTTTGATAAAAGAGAACCTATTCAGCAAAAAAGTTCTGACAAAATCAAATGTCTACTTGCAAAAGAATGAAATTAGATTCGTATGTCTCGTACGAAAATCAATTTGAAATTTATCAGAGACCTTAATCTAAAACCTGAATGCTGAAACACAAATAGAACAACAGACACAAAGGGCTTATCTCTGAGTACCAAGAAATAGGACTACCTAAAAAGAAGTTTCTACATACCAAAAAGAAAAAAAAAGAAAAGAAAAAATCAGCAGGACAAACAAACAGGCTTCATAGTGAGAGAAATCTTATCAGGCGTATTGCATACAGGGGACTAAGGATTTAAAAATAATTGCAGAAATTAAGTACTAAAGAAATAAAATCAACAAATGGGTTAATGAATTGAACAATTTCAAAGAGGAAACACAAATGGCCAATAACTGTTGTAAAAATCATTTAATATCTCTACCCACAAGATAAATGTAAATTATACCTACTTTGAGAAACTCACCTTACCAAAACCAAAATGGCTAAAAAAAAAAAAAAAATCTGACAACAAATGTTGGGGAGAAAGTGGAGGAAGAAGAACCCTTTTTCACTGCTGGTGGGGCACGTGACTTAATGCAGCCATTATGAAGATCAGTTTGGAGCTTCCTCAAAACTTAAAAACAGCCAGATGAAAAGGGAGGAGAACCTTCCTTATCAGTGGACTAGGGTAGGGGCAGAGAAAGAGAAGGGGGGAAGGACAAGCTTGAGAGGGGCAAAGGGAGGGGGCTACAGCTGGGATACAAAGTGAATAAATTATAATAAATTTTTAAAAAGAAAAGAAAAAAGAAAAAAAAAACAGAATTACAACATGACCCAGCTAGTTCAGTCCTATGCATAAACCTGAAGAAGCCCATACCTTACCGCAGAGATACGGGAACCAACCAAGGTATTTAACGGCAGAGGAACAGATACTGAAAATCTGGCACATGAATAAAATGGAATACTATTCACCTCTTATCTTACTTAAGGTTTCAATCTCTGTAATAAAACACCGTGACTAAAGGCAACCTGGGAAGGAAAGGGATTATTTCTTAACTCAGAACTGTTAACCTCCAGGTAACCTATATTCCCCAGCACGGATCTCCTCCCCAACATCCCATTTTCCCATTTGCCCTGCTTTCTAGGGGTCCTGAACTCCTCTCTCTCTCTCCTGTCTCTCTCTGTGTGTCTCTCTGTATCTCTCTGTCTCTCTGTGTCTCTCTCTCTGAAATTCACTAGCTTCTAGACCCTTCCAATCCAGGGACCTGCTGTACCCATGTAGTAAAGAAAGACGGACAAGTTCCTTACTTCCCAGCACATTCCCAATCCATTCCAGTCACCCTGGCTCTAGAACCTCCTCCTGTGAGACCCCAGGTCTCACACTCCCAGCTCCCCTCTCCATTTGGGACTCACAAGTTCTCAAACTGCTCTCCTCAAAGGACTCTATAACCAACACATTTGGCGTGAAAACTCAAGCTATCCCTTCACAATGACACTCTTCAGAGCTCTGCCAGCAGCCTTGGATGAGAGTCTCATAGCCACGAGATTCAAGGCCAGTACATGTTACCAGCAGGAACTGTTTCAGGCTCTTTGAGCAACCTCCTGAAAGCATCAGTCTGTGGCTGACATTCAGAAGAACTCAGGAAATTGACATGCCAATCCTGTCATGAATTTGACCCCTCCTGAAGATCAGAAACATGCAGCTGAAGGAAGACATGAGATCTGAACATAAACAAAAGGAGGGAGAAAGAGAAGGAGAGGGGGAGGGAAGAATGGAAGGAAAGAAGGAAAGAAGGAAGGAAGGAAGGAAGGAAGGAAAAAAGGAAGGAAGGAAGGAAAAAAGGAAAGAAAGAAGGTTAGCTCAGCCAATAAGCCATCTTCCAATGTGCAAATCTCAACACAAGGAAGGAAGGAAGGAAGGAAGGAAGGAAGGAAGGAAGGAAGGAAGGAAGGAAGGAAGGAAGGAAGGAAGGAAGGAAAAAGGGAGGGAGGGAGGGAGGGAGGGAGGGAGGGAAGGAAGGAAGGAAGGAAGGAAAAAAGGAAAGAAAGAAGGTTAGCTCAGCCAATAAGCCATCTTCCAATGTGCAAATCTCAACACAAGAGGGAAAAAGAAGAAAAAGCCATGGAAAACTAAACTATCACATCTCCAAAAACTACAAATTCCACAGTAACAGCCTCTGTAGAGACTGAGCTAGAAGTTTCAGACAAAAAAGTTCAGAAGAATAGTTAAAACCATTGTCAACCAAATTAAAGAAAACAAATACATAAATCAAATAAAGAAATCCACCTGTGATATGAAAATACAGCTTTAATTATTTAAGAAAAAAACAAACTGAAACATTGCCAGACGTGAAAAACCCAATAAGCCAATTAAAAAACTCGAGTGGAAAGCCTCATTCACAGATGCCAGCTGTTATAACCATAGCCTCCACTATCCTTCCTTCCTACAAAGAGGGCAGCCTTCACCTGGAAACCAACAAGTAATAAATAGTACCTTATAAAACTAAAAAGCTTCTTAATCATCCAAATGAAGAGGCGGCCTACATAATGGGGGGTAAAATCCTTTTTTTTAAGACTTGCTTATTTATTACAATACAGTGTTCTGTCTGCATGTATGCTGGCATGCCAGAAGAGGACATCAGATAACATTATAGATGGTTCTGAGCCACCATGTGGTTGATGAAAATTGAGCTCAGTAACTCCGGAAGAACAGCCAGTGCTATGCTCTTAACCCCTGAGCCATCTCTCCAGGCCTGGGGGAAAAAAAATCTTTACCAATTATACATCTGAAAGAGGATTAGTATCTACAATACATAAAGGACTTTAAAAACTGAACATCAACAAACAATTCAATTTTTTTAATGGAATTGGAACTTAGTAGGCACTTGTTTGTTTGGGATTTTTTTTTTAAAGAAATGTAAATGGCTTAGAAACACTTGAAGAAATGTTCAACATCCTTAAACATCAGGGAAATTAAAATTAAAAGTACTTTGAGATTCCATATTATCCAGTCAGAATGGCCAAGGTTAATAAGACAGATGACCACAGATGGGAACGCTGGAACACTTTACTCATTGCTTGTGGGAGTGCAAAATAGTACAGCAACTACAAAAATGAGTGGGGAGGTCCCCCAGAAAACTGAAAATTCAGCTATCTCAATATCCAATAATAATACTCTTGGGCACATACCCAAAAGATACTCAATCCTATTACATAGATAGCTTCTCACCCATATTAATTACTGCTCTATTCGAATAACCAGGATATGGAAACAGCCTAGATGTTCATCAGCTGATGGATGGATAATGAAAATGTGGTATATTTACACAATGAAATATTATTCATCTGTTAATAAAAATGAAATTATGAAATTTTCAGGTAAATAGACAGAGCTAGAAACAATCATCCTTAGTGAGGTAAACCAGACCCCAGTAGACAAATATTGCATGTTTTTTCTTAGATGGTGAATGTTAGCTTTTGTGCTTTATATGTGTGTGTTTCATTTAGAGACTAGGTATCGTAAAGAGACTGAGGTTGAGCATACATATTCCCAAGATAGTGAAATATAATATAATATTATAACAAGATAAAGAATAAATTAGAACAATGGAATTAAATGGGTGATGGATAGGAAGACAGGGTAGAAAAAGAATTTGGGGGAAGGATAACTAACACTAAAGGTTTTTGGAAAACACATATAGAAACCTACTACTGTAGAAACTTCCTAAAATACACGAACACACACACAACATTTTTAATATTTAAAGTCCACATTTATATGTATATGAATAAATACATAAATATTTTGAGTTTCCAAATAATAAGGGAGACAACATACCAACTACAGATACTATCAAATAAATCCCCTATTACAAGGACTAAGTTACATCCTGTTTAGATAATTGGCCATAAAGGTCCCATACATCCCCCCCCAAAAAAAAAACATTACAGCCTATTATCAATTATATTGACCACCCTCCAAAACTTGATAGTAAGACAATATTGCTGAAAACACCACATAGTTATGTCATAAGACATGAAATCTATCTGGTACGACACTGTAAGTTTTTACTCATTATGGCTAGCCTTTAAAGTGCTTGGAAGGCACCATATAGCCTGCTAGGGAGAAAAGTAGTCACGGATCTTACCCAGAGATGGACCCTGTGAGCATCAATAAATGACCTGCCTCCAAATGATTGCCATTAGTGAAATAATGGCAATAATGTTATGGAAGCAACCAACCATTTTTATTGGATTTAAAGCCCCATATATGACATTTTAATAAGGCCAAAATCCTAAGATTAAATAGGTTAGGCATCCTAGAAGAAAGCCTACTGTTGTTATTCTGTTAAATGAAGATAGCAATAAAATGACTCTTAGTGACATTGCTATACCCCTAGATCAGTGCATTGTTCAACTCTCATCAGAGAACCTTCCTTTCGCAGTAGGTAGTAATGAATAGAGACCACAACTGGCCCGCACACAAGAGTAAGAGACTTTGGAATGCCTCATCCTAAGAGAAATCACCTACATCATGCCCCTCCTTCTCAGAGCCAGAGGTGGGGGATGCGTCAAGGAAACAGTGTTTTACTGACCCAACAGGGTAGACACACCTACAAACTCACAGAAACCATGACAGCATGCATATCTGCACAAGCTCAGACTAAATCCTAGCATGGAGGGAGGGAAGTGGGCACCAAGTACCACTCCCAGCCAAGAAGCTGTCTGCAAGTGATACTTTCTGGGAGAGGAAAAATCGGGTTTCTTCAGTGGAGTGGCAGTGGATGTATTAACTATACTCCAGACCCCCGTGCTCAGGAGTACTTGGCGAACTCAAGTCAAACTATGTGTGTTTGTTTGTTTGTTTGTTTGTTTGTTTTATAAGACAGAACGAACATGAAATTAGGTGGGAAATAGAAACAGATCTGGAAAGAATTTGGAGAGGGGAAAAATGAGCAAAATTCATTGTGTAAAATTCTCAAAAAATAAATATTTTAATGAAAAAGTTTATAAAGGACATGGTAGCACACACCTTTAACCATTACGTGGGATGCAGAGGCTGGAGATCTCTGAGTTCAGTACCATCCTGCTCTACACAGTAAGTTCCAGGACAACTAGAATTATGTAGAGAGATCCTGTCTTGAAAGAAAGAAAGAAAAAAAGAAAGAAAGAAAGAAAGAAAGAAAGAAAGAAAGAAAGAAAGAAAGAAAGAAAGAAAGAAAAGGAGGAGGAGGAGGAGGAGGAGGAGGAAGGAAGGAAGGAAGGAAGGAAGGAAGGAAGGAAGGAAGGAAGGAAGGAAGGAGATAAGAAAGAAAAAGAAAATATTAAAATTCAGTTAAAAACATTAATGGTCCTTTTACTACAAATTTCTCTGTTTGTAACCATCTCACCATAAACTATTCTGTTATTACCAGATTATTTCAACAATGTGTTTATCTCCCCTCCCAAAAAAAAAATCATGGAAATGTTTCCAGCAAATACATTGGAGTCCTGTCTTGTGAAAAAGATTTCTAATATCCCTCCTTTCTCTTCTCCTCTTGGTCTAATCAGTTTCTCTTACATATTCATGGTTCCATGAGCCCATCACATGTTACAGCTCACCAAGTTACATGGATTATTTATTTGGTTTTCTTACTCCATTAAGAGTTTAGGGTTTGTTGTTGTTGTTGTTGGTGGTGGTGGTGGTGGTGGTTGGTTGGTTGGTTTGGTTTGGTTTGGTTTTGTTTTTTTTTTTGTGGTGGTGGGGCTTGTGTTTGTTTGTTTGTTTGTTTGTTTTTGCTGTCTTGTGAACTCTACAGTTATGATTGGAGAAAAATGATGAACCTAATATTTCAAATCTGGAAGTATTTATTGAAGGTTATATCTGGTAAACATTGACTATTCAAGCCAAAACTGCATCCTTTAGAAAAGATTAAAGGCAGCTGGGTATGGTGGTGCATGCCTGTAACACTCCAGGAGGCTGAGGTGGGCGGATCTCTGTGAGTTCGAGGCCAGCCTGGTCTATAAAGCAAATCCAGGACAGCCAAGGCTAAACAGAGAAACCCTGTCTTGAAAAACCAAAAAGAGAGAGAGAAAGAGTGTGTGTGTGTGTTTGTGTGTGTGTGTGTGTGTGTTTAAAGGCAATTTACCTACATAATTTAAATACAAATTTTCTTTCAGAAGTGATGATTACTATAAATGCTTTCTTTCAATTCTTTTTTGATTTCTATATTTTCTCTCTTGTTTAGTGTTTGAAATTTTAGTGGAAAACTTCATGCTAATATCTTAACAACCAAGCCAACAACAATACAGAAATCCTATTATAAGAAAACCTAAAGGCTTTAAAATATTGTTGATTGAAAAACACAGAAAACATAATTAAAAAGCCTTTTAAATTACCATCCTCTCCATTGCTGCCAAATTTCCTTTTGTCTCCTTTTATCCAGCTGGTCTGAATTATGACAGAGTGGTTTGTGATTATGGGAGCCACATTAGGTGCCAGCTGAAATGGACACTGAAAGAAGATTCCAGCATCCTGAATTCATAATTCCTGCTACATTTGGCACTGCACCAACTTCACAAACAGGCATCTACTTCCTCGTCATTTTTCCACTGTAAATTCAATGGACAGTGAATGCTGCTATGGCAACAAAAGAGAGTGTTGAGGGATCAGCTATAAAGACTTTTCAGAACATCATGGTGTTGAGGGAGCTGGTGGAAGACTGTCAAGCAGCCATACATTGTTACACATATCCTGTCTAGAAGAAAATGTTTCTCCTGTCTAGAAAAAAATGTTTCTACTAAATTTATTTTACCTGTGTTGTAAGAATTTTTTGCTATGGAGTTCTAAAAACTTTCAATGGTTTTCATGTTTAATTATTATATGATTCAGTAGAATCATCCAGGAACAGTTCCTCCCATTAGAAGAAGCTTCCCAAAATATACTTTTAGAAACTGAGCACAGCTATCAAAATAATGTTATCATTTTTGAGACTCTCTTTCAAGGATAGTTATTCCAAAGGAGCTTAAAATTATATCCTATATTAACACACTACGTTGTTCATATCAGTTTAGTAAATCAAATATTCCATACTGCTAGTTTAATAAGATGGGGAGTCATGCATGAAATGACTGCCAGGTTAATGACATAGGGAGCCAGACATGCTATGTATTTGCACATAATAACACAGAATGTTCTCCTAAATCCGCTAAATTACTCATCAATTCTTAAACAGGCATTTAACTAAATCTCATTCAGAATCAGAAAAAAACTGTTTTGTTGTTTCTTTTAATAGAAAAAAATGCTACATATTTGAAGTTATTAAGTGGGAAACAAATAATACTTGAGGGGTTGTTTGGGACTAGAAATGCTAAGGCTTGAGAAATTAGATCTACATAAAGAGACAAACACATCCTGGACCAGAGAGTACTGTATGGTATCCAGCTCGTTTTCCAGCACTATTACATTACAGTAACCACAGATCAGAAATTCAGCCCTAGAGTCATAAACAAAGATATAGATAGACAGAGGATAGATAGATAGACAGACAGATAGAGGAGAGAGTGAGAGAGTGAGAGAGATTAAACAGGCATGTTTAAAAAAAACTAGATTAAATCTAGAATTGTTTTGTGTGTGTGTGGTTTTGCTGGGTTCAATTCACGATAGAATGAGCAGGTTCTCCCATTCAGTAGCCTGAACGCAAACATTCAAGGTATTAAGGGCCATATTTTTGCCCACATCATTTTTTTTTTTTTTTTTTTTACTGATCATGCAACCATTTGTAGAAACTGAATAGAATGCTGCTATCAGAACAGTTATAAACAATTATAAGCAGAAAGTAGCCATGTGGATGCTAAGGTTAATTTCCCTACATGACAATTCATCCTCACAAAGGCAACTGATGAAATAGGAGGCACATATCGATCTAAACTTAAGCCCATGCCATCACAAAAGAGAAAAATACAGGAATTTAGACAATTGGTCATCTGTTCTTGTTATGTCTAGTAATAAAGGTAAATTCATGCTCTACTCAGGTATCAAATACATTCTCTCCTTAACAGTATTGCACAGCAAAACTACCATCGTGTCAATTTCATAGAGAGGAAACTAAGGTTTTTATCAATTAAGCCATCAACTCAACTGATAGACTGTGGCAAGATTTTTACTCTTGTGGGTATCAAATTAAATCCTATTCCCTCAGAGATGCCTTCCCAGCGTCCCTTGCCCCAGGCAACCAGCAGTAGGCAGGAGAGCGGGCTCCTGGGTCATGAAAGCAGGAGAGTTGGCCCTGATCCACACCAGCTGCAGCACTTGGGGGAGCGGGCTGTGCACCTCACCTGGGCAGCACTGCAGAGCTGATTCTGGTGCAGGCAAGCCAGCTTTGAGGGCGTGAGCATGGGAGAGCTGGTCCTCCATTTATCTGCCCTGTGGTGGCATGGATGAGGGAGAGATGCGCTCCACCTCTCGCTGCCCCCACTTATGACAGGCAGGAGGGCCGGCCCGGCCCCTCCCGGCTGCAGCACTCCAGAGAGCTAGCCTTGCACTGGACCAGCACAATAGAGCTGGCCTTGCTGGGGTGGGTGTGCAGTGAGCCAGGAGGGAGGACATGAGATCAGAAAAGCTGGCTCTACCCTTTGCCAACTTCAGCACTGGGTGAGCTAGCTAGGCAGAGCAGGTAGATTAGATAAAAGAGGAGGAGAAATAGAGGTGTTTGTTAGAATGCCATTTTTGGTTTGTTTGTTTGTTTGTTTGTTTGTTTATGGCTAGGGGTCCAACCCTCAAGCCCGGAACCCGTGAAAGGTATCAGGTAGTGATGAAGAAGGTGGTGACCTAGCAGCAAGAAAATATACCCCTCAACTCTAACCTTTTATACACAGAAAGGAAAAACTCGTGAGTTAGCATGCAGGTGGGGGAGGGGAGTCTTAGCTCTGGTTTGGTGGGACAGACCATAGTGGTCAAAGAATATTCAACAGCGGAATTGCTTGAATTAGAGAAAAGCTTTAAAATAAACAGTGCAATAGTATTGCACAATCCAGCTTATGAGGGTGTGGGATATGGTTCGGGAAGACGCGGTCAGTCGGTGCTTCCAAAAAAAGAAACATAGACCATCCTCCCTTGAAACACAAGTTGCATAACCTGAGGTAGTACGAGGGAAATTGGACCCTGAAGGACGGGCTCATAGGAGTCATTAGAAAACGTTTGTTTCTCATGGGTGGAGGTTCCCATGGATACCAGGGTCTGGAGGACAATAAAGGAGAGATAGGTGCTACTGAGAGGATGGGGTGAAACAGAAAAAGCTTTGGCTTCGCGAGATGCTTCGAAGAGGATGTAATGAGCAGCAGTTCTCAAAATATGCGTCCCGACCCCTTTGGTGGGCAGGGTTTGCCTAACCATCAGAAAACACAGATACTTGCATTATGATTCCACAAGGAGCAAAGATACACTTATGTGACAGTTGGGGGTCACCAGGACATGAGGAACTAAAGGATCGCAAAATTAGGAAGGTTGAGAAACACTGCTGTAGAGTGAGATAGAAAAGTAGATGAGACACGAGACAAGAAAACGGGGAAGAAAGTCCACCTGGGACACTCGAAGGCAAATGTGGACAGATTTTGCTCTGACTTGCTCAGGAAGCGATTGGCAGAAAGCCAAATTCTTTGCTAAAGAACTTCTGGGAGGTTTAAAGGTCAAAGAGCAGTTCGCAGGAGGCATGCGTGATAAAACAATACCGGCAGGATCACAACTTGTTTTGTTGTTCGGACCTTCAGAGGAGGGGCAGACATTGCTTCTCCAGGGAAGGAATTTTAGCAACAGATAATGATTATGCAATTAGTGTTTTTTATGAGAGCTCTACCTCAATACTCCATCCCACTTCATACAGTCAAGTCTTCTCTGGTACTCTACATTATGTTTCTGGTTCAGAAGATGTATAAAAAAGTAAGTTACCGAAGATTTTTCATTTCTGTCATTTCCACTTAGATATCACAGAGAAAACCTTCCTATGTTCTTTACCACCTGCCTCTACCTGGAGATTTAGCTCTTGATGTTCTCTTGTCTAAATGGACCTAGTATTTTTTTTTTTAATCTCATTAAGCTCCTGGAAGGCAAAAGTTTGTGTTTCCCTCGTTTTTGTAGCTATTTCATTTGACCCAGTATTTACGTTTTCTTTGTTTACAAGGGCATTTCTTTCTATTTAATAATGAGGCAAGTAGAAGATACCCCACTATTTGGGTTTTATAAATGTTGGCAGTTATGTTTATCCCGTGATCTTTGAGTGCTGCAAATTGTTTGTTTCTGAAGCTGGTCAACATCTCATTTTAAGTGACAAACGTAGAACTGGTTACTGTTTTAACCATTTTGTCTGACAACAAGGCTTTTTTTTTTTTTTTGGTAACTGGAAAGGAACTCATTTTACAATAGGTCATATTGAATTCTTAAGGAAGTGTTGCACTTGAAAAATTATTCTTTTTTACTGTTTTAAATTATGTGTATATATGTGTGGTCTGTGTGTAGGTGTGTGCATATAAGTGCAGATGTCCTCAGACACCCTCTGAGGCCAGAGGAGTCAGACCCTCTGGAACTTGAGTTACAGGCGTTTGTGAGTCACCATCAGTGTGCTGGTTACTGAACTCAGGTCCATTGGAAGCTCACTGTTTGCCCTTAACTGCTGAGCAATCTTTCTAGTCCCATCGGGGGGAAAAAAATCATTCCAAGAAGTTTATGTTGGTCCAGTAACCACTGAGATACTTCTTGATTCTGTTGTCAATGGGTAGTATTTTGCTTTATTTTTCTGGAAACACCTTTTAGAATTTCTTTGTGACACTAACCAAGAATATATACTTTTAAAAAGATTTATTTATCAATAAATAAATGCATACAGTATTCTGCCTGCATGTACGCCTGCACACCAGAAGAGGGCACCAGATATCATTATAGATGGTTGTGAGCCTCCGTGTGGTTTCTAGGAATTGAACTCAGGACCTTTGGAAGAGGAGCCAGTGAGCTTAACCACTGAGCCATCTCTCCAGCCCCCAACAAAATATACTTCATTGACAAGTTAGTATATGTTCTTCACCCAAAAACTACCAAAAGATGTGAGTTGTTCTAGGGTTTGACTCCCTTCGTTGTTCCAATAAATGATGAATAATGGTAGCAGATGAAGCCTACAAAATTTTAAGATTTTAGCCAGGTATGGCACTACACACCTTTAAACTCAGCACTGCCAGAAGCAGGTTGACCTCCATGGCTTTGAGGCCAAACTAGTCGACATAGCAAGTAATAGCCCAGCCAGCACTTCACAGTGGAAACCCTTCCCACAAACAAACAAACCAACAAACAACAATAAAAGAACCTAGACCATCTATAACACTTAAAACAAAAATCTTTGAACCGATTTCTCGTTGTTCTAAGAAGGTATGTTTCGGGGGAGCCAAGATGGCAGCGCCGGGAAAACAGTGCAGCTGAGAAGCAGGACAGCACTTTCCATGCAGAGACCAGGAGACTGAACTCGGGGCCCTGAAACTACATCGATCGTGTATCCCAGGTGAGGGAAGGCTCCCACGGCATGGGAATCGGTCGGGTCCACTCACGGCTACCCAGCCAGAACCTGGAAGAAATCCCGGGTAACGCAGGCTTTGGGTCTTCGGGCTGGAGCCACAAGCGGGCGTGTCCCAGTCACTTTCCCAGGCTGATCCGTGGGCACAGGGTACCTGAGACTGGGAGTCACAGTCGAGGGGGGACCCCACGGGGAAGCAGGGTTGCGGGTCTGATCGCAGGTCACCCAGTCTTTCCCCGGAAGGTCTCTGCTGCCATCACAGCCGAGCTCCTGCCACGCGCAGAGAGCTTTGCGCTCAGCTCAGCGGTACAGACAAGCTGCGCGCCCCAGTACAACAGGGACTAGGAACCCCTGTCCTGAGAGGACCCCACAGAGAAGGAAGAAACCGTGCTGCTGGGGTCACCTAGGGAAAGTCTAGCAGACTGCAGATTGCAAACAGACAGAATTGAGTGCCCCAAGACACCAGAGCAGTACTCACCCGCCACAGATTACCACAGCTGATCACTAAATTTACAGTAAGAAACCCAGAAGGAGGGCAGCTGTCTCCAGGACTTCTCCCGGTGAGAGGAGAGCCCTCTTGACTAATCAGGACCACCCAGGTCTCTATGCCTGAGGTGAGCTGTAGCAACTCCTGAAAAACACCAGACATCCAGGGACTGTACCCAAAAAGCTGGGAAGGCTTCCTTGAAGAAAAACCATCTTCCTGCCAAAGGGATTCTCTCCACTACAACAGTCCAGGAACAACCAGAAACTAAATTCAAACAACTAAGATAGCCCAATGGGTAGAGGACAGCGTAAAAGTTCAACCAACAAAAGCCAGAGCATTATGGCATCTCCAGAACCCAGTTATCCAGGCCAAATAGCCCTAGACACCCCAGCATAAATGAAATTCAAGGAGACGACCTAACATCTATGCTCAAGAAGATGATAACAGAGGAAACAAATAAAATACGAAAAGAAATAGAAGAAGCTGAAGCCAAACGATATGTGGCCTTTAAAGAGGAAATGCTTAAATCACTGAATGAAATAAAAGAAACAGTGGATTGTTCAAACAAACAGCTGAAGGAATTGACGGAAAAACATGAAAATACAGTCAGACAGGGGAAGGAAACCAACAAAATAGCTCAAGACCTGAAGATAGAATTGGAAAAATTAAAAAGAACACAAATGGAAGAAATTGTGGAGAGAAAAAACTTAGGGAAGAAAGCAGGAACTACAGAGGTTAGCATAACCAATAGGCTACAAGAAATGGAAGAAAGAATCTCAGGTGTGGAAGATACAATGGAAGAAATAGATGTATCTGTCAAAGAAAATGTTAAATCTAAAAAATTCCTGACACAGACCGTCCAAGAAATTCAAGACAACATAAAAAGACAAAACCTAAGAATAATAGGAATAGAGGAAAAAGAAGATTCCCTGCACCAAGGCCCAGAAAATATTTTCAACAAAATCATTGAAGAAAATTTCCCCAACTTAAAGGAGAGGCCAATAAGAATACAAGAGGCCTATAGAACACCCAATAAATTAGACCAGAAAAGAAAATCCTCCCGCCATATAATAATCAAAACTGTAAGTATACAGAACAAAGAAAAAATACTAAAAGCTGCAAGAGAAAAAGGCCAAGTAACATATAATGGCAAACCCATTAGAATCACACCTGACTTTTCAACAGAGACTATGAAAGCCAGAAGGGCCTGGACAGATATCATGCAGACCCTAAGAGAACACAGATGTCAGCCCAGGCTACTATACCCTGCAAAACTCTCAGTCCTCATAGTCGGAGAAAACAAGATGTTCAATGACAAAAACAAATTTCAACAATACCTACAAACAAATCCAGCATTACAGAAGACACTGGAAGGGAAAATACAACCCAAGAAAGCTAGTTACATTCAAGAAAACACAGGAAATAAAAAACCCCACTACAGTAAAACAAAAAGCAACCAAGCACACAACCATAGGACCACAGCCAACATCAAATTCAAAGGATCTAACAGCCACTGGTCATTACTCTCTCTCAATATCAATGGACTTAATTCTCCAATAATAAGACACAGACTAACAGAATGGATGTGTAAACAAAACCCAGCAATCTGTTGTATACAAGAAACACACCTAAGTCACAAAGATAGACATTACCTGAGGGTAAAGGGATGGGAGATGGCTTTTCAAGCAAATGTACGCAAGAAGCAAGCAGGAGTAGCCATTCTAATATCTGATAAAATAGTCTTTCAACCAAAATTAATCAAAAGAGATGGGGAAGGACACTTCATACTCATCAAGGCAAAATTCCATCAAGAAGACATCACAATCCTGAACATCTATGCCCCAAATACAAGGGCACCCACATTTGTGAAAGAAACATTGATAAAACTTAAACCACATATAGATCCCCACACACTAATAGTGGGAGACTTCAACACCCCACTCTCAACAAAGGACAGGTCAACAAAACAGAAATTAAACAAAGAAACAATATCTCTAACAGAGGTCATGAATCAAATGGACCTAACAGATTCAGAACCTTACACCCAAACACAAAAGAATTTACCTTCTTCTCAGCACCTCATGGAACCTTCTCCAAAATAGACCACATAGTTGGTCACAAAGCAAGCCTCAACAAATACAGGAAGATTGAAATAATCCCTTGTATCCTGTCTGATCACCACGGAATAAAGCTGGACCTCAGTAACAACAGAAATAGCAAAAAGCCTACACATACATGGAAACTGAACAACTTGCTACTAAAAGACAGCTGGGTCAGGGAAGAAATAAAGAAAGAAATTAAAATCTTCCTAGAACTCAATGAAAATGAAGACACAACATACCCAAACTTGTGGGACACAATGAAAGCAGTGCTAAGAGGAAAGTTCATAGCACTAAGTGCCTTCAAGAAGAAATTTGAGACAGCGCATTCAAGCAACTTAATGGCTCACTTAAAAACACTAGAAAAAGAAGAAGCAGACACACCAAGAAGGAGCAGACGGCTGGAAATAACCAAACTCAGGGCTGAAATCAATCAATTAGAAACAAATAAAACAATTCAAAGAATCAATGAAACCAAGAGCTGGTTCTTTGAGAAAATCAACAAGATAAACAAACCCTTAGCCAAGCTAACTAAAAGGCAGCGAGACACCATCCAAATCAACAAAATCAGAAATGAAAAGGAGGACATAACTACAGACACTGAGGAAATCCAAGCAATCATTAGGACTTACTTCAAAAGTCTATATGCAACAAAATTTGAAAATTTAAATGAAATGGACAATTTTCTTGATCGATTCCACTTACCAAAGCTAAATCAGGACCAGGTAAATCAATTAAATAGTCCTATATCCCCCAAGGAAATAGAAGCAGTCATCGAAAGTCTCCCATCCAAAAAAAGCCCAGGACCTGATGGTTTCTACCAGACATTCAAAAAAGAGCTAACTCCAATTCTCTTCAAACTATTCCACAAAATCGAAAGAGAAGCATTATTACCAAACTCATTCTATGAAGCCACAGTCACCTTGGTACCTAAACCTCACAAAGACCCAACCAAAAAAGAGAACTTCAGGCCAATCTCCCTTATGAACATTGATGCAAAAATACTCAACAAAATACTCGCAAACCAAATACAAGAAAACATCAAAGATATCATCCACCATGACCAAGTAGGCTTCATCCCAGGTATGCAGGGGTGGTTCAATATACAGAAATCCATCAATGTGATCCACCATATTAACAAATTGAAAGAAAAAAACCACATGACAATCTCCCTAGATGCTGAAAAAGCCTTTGACAAAATCCAACATCCATTCCTGTTTAAAGTATTGGAGAGATCAGGGATACAGGCACATATCTAAACATAGAAAAGGCAATATACAGCAAACCTATAGCCAACATCAAACTGAACAGAGAGAAACTTAAAGCAATCCCACTGAAATCAGGGACAAGACAAGGCTGCCCACTCTCTCCATATCTCTTCAACATAGTTCTGGGAGTCCTTCCTAGAGCAATAAGACAGTTGAAGGAGATCAAGGGGATACAAATTGGAAAGGAAGAAGTCAAATTATCACTATTTGCAGATGATATGATAGTATACGTGAGTGACCCCAAAAACTCTACCAGGGAACTCCTACAGCTGATAAACACCTTCAGCAAAGTGGCCGGATACAAAATTAACTCAAAAAAATCAGTAGCCCTCCTGTATACAAAAGACAAAAGGGCTGAGAAAGAAATTAGGGAAACAACACCCTTCACAATAGCCACAAATGACACAAGGTACCTCGGAGTAACCCGAACCAAAAAGGTCAAAGACTTGTATGAAAAAAATTTCAAATCTCTGAAGAAAGAACTAGAAGAAGATATGAGAAGATGGAAAGATCTCCCATGCTCATGGCTTGGAAGGATTAACATAGTAAAAATGGCCATCTTACCAAAAGCAATCTACAGATTCAATGTAATGCCCATCAAATTACCAACACAATTCTTTACAGACCTGGAAAGAAAAATTCTCAACTTCATATGGAATAACAAGAAACCCAGAATTGCTAAAACAATCCTCTACAATAAAAGATCTTCTGGAGGTATCTCCATCCCTGATCTTAAGTTGTACTATAGAGCAACAGTTTTAAAAACTGCATGGTACTGGCATAGAAACAGATTGGTGGATCAATGGAACCAAACAGAGGATCCAGAAATAAACCCACACACTTATGGACACCTGATATTTGACAAAGACACCAAAACCATACAATGGAAAAAAGATAGCATCTTCAACAAATGGTGCTGGTCCAACTGGATGTCTACATGTAGAAAAATGCAAATAGATCCATACTTATCACCCTGCACAAAACTGAAGTCCAAGTGGATCAAAGACCTCAACATAAAACCAGACACATTAAATCGGTTTGAAAAAAAAGTGGGGAATACCCTGGAACTCATTGGTACAGGGGAAAACTTCCTGAACAGAACACCAACAGCACAGGCTCTAAGAGCAACAATCAATAAATGGGACCTCATGAAACTGAAAAGCTTCTGCAAAGCAAAGGACACCGTCATCAAAACAAAGCGACCGCCTACAGATTGGGAAAGAATCTTCACCAACCCTTTATCTGACAGAGGACTCATATCAAGTATATATAAAGAACTAAAGAAGCTGAAAAGCAGCAAACCAAGTAATCCACTTAAAAAATGGGGAACAGAGCTAAACAGAGAATTCTCTGTAGAGGAATACCGAAGGGCAGAGAAGCACTTAAAGAAATGCTCAACCTCACTAGCCATTAGGGAAATGCAAATCAAAACAACCCTGAGATTTCACCTTACACCCATCAGAATGGCCAAGATCAAAATCTCAAGTGACAACACATGCTGGAGAGGTTGTGGAGAAAGGGGAACCCTTCTCCACTGCTGGTGGAAATGTAAACTGGTACAACCACTCTGGAAATCAATCTGGCGTTTTCTCAGACAACTAGGAATAGTGCTTCCCCAAGATCCAGCCATACCACTCCTAGGCATATATCCAAAAGAGGCTCAAGCACACAAAAAGGAAATTTGCTCAACCATGTTTGTAGCAGCTTTATTTGTAATAGCCAGAAGCTGGAAACAACCCAGATGCCCCTGAACTGAAGAATGGATGCAGAAAATGTGGTACATCTACACAATGGAATATTACTCAGCAATGAAAAATAAGGAAATCATGAAATTTGCAGGTAAATGGTGGGATCTGGAAAGGATCATCCTGAGTGAGTTGTCCCAGAAGCAAAAAGACACACATGGTATATACTAACTCATATAGACATACAACATAGAACAAACCCACTAAAACCTGTGCATCTAAAGAAACTAAGCAAGAGAGAAGACCCTAACTAAAATGTCCAATCCCCATCCGGAAAGGCAAAGAGGAGGGACATCAGAAGAAGAAGAAAACAAGAAACAACCTAGGAACCTACCACAGAGGGCCTCTGAAAGCCTCTGCCCTACAGACTATCAAAGCAGATGCTGAGCCTGATAGGCAACTGTTGGGCAGAGTGAATGGAATTTTATGTAAGAACTGGGAAATAGTAAGAGCTGGAGAGGACAGGGTCTCCACAAGGAGAGCAACAGAACAAGAAAATTTGAACACAGGGAACTTCCCAGAGACTCATACTCCAACCAAGGACTATTCATAGAGATAACCCTGAACCCCTGCACAGATGTAGCCCAGGGAAGTTCAGAGTCCAATTGGGTTACATAGTAATGTGAAGAGGGACTGCCTCTGACATGAACTGACTGGCCTGTTCTTTAGTCACCTCCTCCTGAGGGGGAGCAGCCTTTCCAGGCCATAGTAGAGGACAATGCAGCCACTTTTGATGTGAACTGATGGACTAAGATCAGAAAGGAGAGGAGAACCTCCCCTATCAGTGGAATTGGGGAGTGGCATGCATGCAGAGGGAGGAGGGAGGGTGGAATTGGGAGGAGAGGAGGGAGGGGCTTATGGGGGGATGCAGAATGAATAAAGTGTAATTGATGAAAAATTTTTTAAAAAAAGGGAAAAAGTAATTTAAGAACCTTAAATAACTTTCAAAAGTGGAGGAAAACATGGAGTTAGTCAATTTACATGGAGCATGTCTCGCCCCTGGGGGCAATGGTCTCCTGAACCTACTCAGACCTCGGACACCACCACTGCTAGAACTGATGCAGAATGTTCCAACGAGGGGGTTAAGGCTTCTCATAATATTTCCTATAAGCCCACACCTGTTTGTTTATATCCCCCATTTCTATTCATTATTAGCCAGATAGAGCCAAGTAATTGTGGTAATGATACTTGCTTTTTTGCCCAATGCTGGAATGCTAGTAAATTTACTAGCTGGTTACTCGCATGCCTCGCTGGGTGCCTGTGCCCGTTGATGCCCCTCACGCTATGACTCTCTTCAGACAGAAAAGGGATCTTGGAATTACAGCCGTCATTATTACTGCCATCACATTGGTGGCTGTTGGAGCTACCACCGCGGCATTAGCCAGGAGTCATACTGTGCAGACTGCTCAGACCCTGAATAACCTTTTAGCCAATGTAGCTCATGCCTTAGATGTACAAAAAGGAATTAATGCTCAACTAAAAGGAGGCTTGATGGTGTTCAATCAGAGGATTGACCTCGTGCAGGAGCAAATTGATACCCTAGGGCAAATCGCTTAACTTGGCTGTCAATGAAAGTATGCTGGACTTTGAGTCACTAGCATACAACATGAGAATTTTCCCTGTGCTGCAAATCTGTCTAAACAATTGTCTAGCTATATTTTAGGTAATTGGACTGGAGAATTCGATACTACGATGGAGCAGCTGAGAGTGGCCATTGTCATGGTAAATTCTACCAGAGTGGACGCAGGACTAGCCACAGGATTATCATCATGGATTGCTGCAGCCATGAATCATCTGAAGGAATGGGCGGGCACGGGAGCGTTAGCAGGCCTTCTGGTGTTGGTCTCCTTGGTTTGCCTGTGGTATATATGCAAGATTAGAGTCTCACAACAGCGTAATGCAGCCATGACCATTCAGGCCTTTACAGCCATTGAAGCAGGACAGTCTCCCCAAGCATGGTTGGCTACCATAAAAAACTAAAATGTTATGCTCAGGATGCGAGGCTAAGCACTGCACTCAGGGTCAGCCGCTTTGGACCCAGAGAAGAGCAGGTCTGATTGCATGCGGATTGATGCCCCAGGTCCTCCCTCTGAGAAAAAGGTATCAGACGGGTCTGATGCTCTTTGGGTGGATGACACCTAAATGAACATCAGTACAAAGTCCCAATTTATTTCTAATATCAGAGATCAGACCTCTACTCTTGCCTGATGCGTCTAAAACAAAAAGGGGGAAATGTAGAGAGCTGCGGAATGCTATGCCTTAAAGATGGAGCTGGTTTCTGCCTTCCACCTTCCCGATGGTGAGTGCTCTCTGTCATGAACAATTCCACATTTGGCTAAGGCTGAGGATCTGGCTTGCTTCCATGTATTATCTGCATTGCCCACATGGCATGCTGGGGTTGGCTACCCAGAGGCTATTTAAGCTGTGGGCTGGCTTTCCCCAGGGTCAGGTGATTGTTCAAAGTTCCCGAATAAACTGCATTGGAAAAAAAAAAAAAAAAGAAGGTATGTTTCTATTGTGGTAATATTTCTTAGAAAGAGAGTGTAGTTATTGACAAGTGAATAGGATTTTTTTTTTTACTTAAAATTTTTTATCTAACTTTTTGTTGATTCTTTGTGAATTTCGCATAATGTACCCCAGTACCGCTCATCTCCCCATCCCTTTGTACCTGCCCTCTGCCCTTGTGAAAGAAAAAAAAAATTCTCCCAAAAGAAAAAAAGATCTTACTGTGGAAGCTGTAGTGTGTGACACTGTATCCCACACTCTACCCTCCCATCCACATCTCTTCACGTGTAAAATGTTCACTGCAAGGAGTCATTGGTCTGGTTGGAGGTCTCTGGTTTCTGCTGCACCATCAGTACTGGATTCTCACAGGGACTCGTCTCAGATAGCCTGCCGTTGCCCTGCCGTGGAATCCCTGCATCTTGGCATCTGTAGACCCTGCCCCATCGTGTGTTCCAGTGTGGTAGCTGAGCTGGGAAGCCCTCCAGCTCTCTCACAGCTGCACCACCTGGGCAAGCTCTCCAGCAACTTAGCAACTTTGAGCTAAGTTGGAGGCCCACCTACTGAACATGCTGGATTCATGTCCCTTTATGGTTACAATATCTCCTTACACTTGCAGTTTCCCTCAAGGATGCTGCCTTAACCTAAAGTAGATTTCTTACTACTTAGAGCAATGGCTAGGCCACCTCTGCCCCTGATGTGTTTCTCCCAAAGCCTATGATGACAGGTCCAGACCTTTGGCAGTTCCCAAAGCATCACCATTCACCCCAGGGGTGATTGAAGCCACAAAGCAGGCATGCCACTATTAGGACTAAATTAAACAATGATGGTCGTATGCACAGCAGATTTTATATGAAAGAGGTTTATTAGATGGAGATGAAGAGAGAGAGAGGAGACAGCAGGACATGATAGGGGGAATAGAAGGGGATGACCCGACAGAGAAAGGGGAGAGGGCAAGAGCCCAGAGCCAAGCCTATGACAGATGATGGCATCATAGGTTGCTAGGCAACCCAGAAGGAGGCTGTCAATATACTAACATCCACTCCATACCACCTAGAGGACTGCCATTCTAGGATTTCCTCCTCAGACAGCCCCCTGTTCATGTGGCTTCATCTCTCATTGCTCACCCCTCCGTGTTCCTACCACTATATCCAGAGAAGCACAATCAGAACCTATCATCATGTCAAATCTCTGCAAACACCCTGTCTTCATGAAATTCGCTTCAGTTGTTTGTCTCAGTCCTCACATTAGGGCCAATGCCATTGCTCTTCCTAAACTCCTCCTCAGTTGTGTAATATCCTGCCAACCATGCCAAGTATTGCTAAAATTCCTTCCCTGGAGGAAGCATAAGCAATGTCTACCCCTCCTCCTAAGGTCCTAATGACAAACCACATTACAATTCTACTGATAATGAGTTTATTAGGCTTACTTACAGAGCACAGATGAGGGGTTACTTACTGGAGCATGGGTAATTGTCCCACATAGGTCTCTCTAGAAAGCCTTTACCCAGCAGGGCTAATGACTTTCCCCTAGCCACATAGATGGAATCTCCATTTCCGAGTCTTCCCTGGGCTATATACTCTGGCCCCTCCCTGAGGAAGCATGCAGTTAGGGCAAAGTTCTACACAACAGGTGGTAGAAAGTGGCTGAATGCTAAGGTGAGGGTTTCATGACACTTCTGGCTCTTCTGAGAAGGTGTAAACAGTCAACAAGGCAGCTGGGATTGTCTTTTGCAACCCAGCACAGCTGAATGCCCCCAAGATGGTGGCTGTTCGACTCTGAGGATGGTCTGATGCAACATTATCAAAAGAAAGTAAATTGAAAACCCAGGCATGGTGGCTCAGCCCTATATTCCTAGCAATGGAGAAGTAGAAACAAATGGAGCCCAAGGGCTTGCTGGGGAGCTAATGGTTAATAAATAGCATAATAAATTACTGGAAAAAAACAAAAACACCCAAACAAAGCCCTACATAGATATGATCTACAGCAAAATTTTATAGTACCCACTATCATTCACCTCACCCAGAGAGCAATCATCAGCATCTCACTCATCACTGCCTCGCTGTAGTCTTTATGCATGTTTTGTTATATTTACTATTACATGCCTCTTATACAACTATTTAAAATAAATAATATCTTAATTGTTTTTATTTTGATAAAGATGCTAGGCATCACAGATTCTTTAGGGATTCATTTTCTTGCCTAATATTTTATTGTGCTGCTAAGATTCAACCATGATACAGCTGTAGTTCCTTCATTTTGACCATATGTCAGTCTAATTGATGTGACTCTCTGAACATTCCACACTTATACTGTGCTTTTCATTTTTTTCCCCAGTGGGTAGCACTGCTATGGATAATTTAAATGCCTCTTGATAATCATCTACACAAGTCCTAGATTTCTCTCTGTTGTTTACCTAAGACATAGATTCAAAGGATCATAATTTTAATGTCTAACATTCATTAATGCAGCAGTAATAAACTGTTTTTCAACTAGTTACACCAATTTGATGTGTCTTGTTTCATATAATTCAACACAAATTTATGATGTTTAGTAAATAGTTTTTATTGACTTACATTAGATTTATTTACTGATTGCTTCTCATTGGTTTTCTGTTTTCCAAATTTGTGTCTTTGCTCTTTTATGTACATGGACAGACTAAAACTCTTTTAATTTTATGTGATAAAGATATCAGTTTTTCACTTTAACCTTTGGTCTTCGTGTTTTTAAATAATTTCTCATCTCCAGTTACTCTTTTTCAATACATCTCACTCATTCATTTACTTTATAATGTCATAACCTATGCCAACCTTAATCACAGATTTCAGCACATTTTATATATCATGCAAACTAGAAATTCAACTGTATCTTCCTACATAATGTGCTACCTAAACAGTGCATATTTCCTGAATGAATATTTAATGATTCTGTAGTCATATATATTAAATTCCCATGCATAGAACATGACATCCACAATGACTTATTCATATCTTTTCCTTAACATTCTTTTAATGACAGAAAGAATAAAAAGAGATTTATTCACTGTGGACACACTGGGAAGAGGGAGAGAGAGACTCGGTGACTCTTACCCTTAGTGTATCTTCTGGGGTCCTGAGAAATAAGATTAAATTTTGTATAAAGGTCTAAGGGCATGCACGCCTAAGCAGACTCAGTCAAGGTGTGGTCCCACCCCCCACTGACATTTTGTCATCTGGGCTTCAGGCTGCTGCAGATGATGTCCTAGCATCTCAAAAATGTTGCTCAGGTGCCTTTGCCACAAGCTGTACCTCTGTAGATGGTAAAAGAAGAGTCTACAAAACCTAATTATGAAGTAACAGGCAACACTTTTCTATAAAGCTTTATAAAGACACAACCAGCAAATATCAAACTAATTTGAAGATGGAGTAGTTGGGTACAGATTTAAAGAAACCACTTAGGTGGTGCTTCATAAGAGACAAAGCTTTTGGTGAGAACATCTAGAGGCATCCGGAAGAATCCAGCACTGAGAGAACAGGAAGCAGAGTGTACATGGTCAGGGCTAGGGCAGTGAGAGGGGAGGAGAGGGAGGAGAGCAAGGAAGAGAATAATAGAGCCTAGCAGGGGCTGTGTGGGGAAGTTCTTGCTGCTGTAAGGAAAGCAGGGAGCTAGAACAGCCTAGGAACTGGCACAGTCGAGGAGGAATAGGAGAGATGAGAAAGGCCAGGAGGGTAATGTGGGAGCTTTGAGATGTATAACAAGTACTTGTGAGTAGAGACTGAGGGAACCTGCAGATGAGCCAGGGTTTGATATTCAACAAAAGGTTGGAGAGTCAATGGAGAGCCACCTGTCCCTTCTTGGCAGGCAGAAAACCCATTTTATAGGTTCCTGAAGAATGTTTGCTGAACGCTTTTAGCAACCCTTTTATAGTCAGTTGAGCCAAAAATTACCTTTTCTGGACATGTGCACTGACTAAGACCTAACAATTTCAATCTTATGAAGGCTTGAATAGTTTAAGCAATGTTCAATAAACATAAAAGAGAAGCAACTATTAGCATCATTACACAAGACTATATAAAAGCAAATACTAAAGTGAAATTTAGAATCTTTTGTTTAGTATGTTAAGCCTACAGCAGTGACAATTAAAATTTAAATTTCTTGCAAATTTAGGGAGCAGTGTTAGCTGTTATAATAGGTTATGTTTATGCATATTTCATACATACAATAGGAAAATAGTTATTTTGTCAAACTAATCACATATGTATTGAGGTATTAAATGGAAATTAGCAGGATGACAATTTTTAGGTGCCTTTTTAAGTCTGTAAGACACTAAGGGGTCACCATTGTCCCACACATGTAATGAAATCTGTTTTTCACCAGGTTGGAAGATCTCCAAAGACTCATGATTGTCCATTTTAAACAGGTGCTAGTTGGTTTCCATAGTCAGAGGACTATAGTCATAGTAAGAACACATAAAGAAACAAACAAATAAATAAAGCATAAGAGATTCTGTTGTTTATCAGTTGTCCTCTTTGAGAGCAAAGTTAGGTAGAGCTGTGCGGAAGGAAAGAGTTTTCTTGTTAATCCTCCATAAGCCACGCTCTTTGTGATCACATCACTCTCATCCGTGCTATCTGCACGCTGTCGGGGAATGCGGAGGTTCTTGTATTTTCTGTCTTCAGTGGGGTTGGGTCAAGCTGCTCAGGCTGGCCACGATGCCCATTGTACCAATTGCTCATGCTGGGTCTGGCTGACTCTAGTTTGTTCTTGCTTTTCCTTCAGCCACACCTTTACACACTCACTGTGCTGAGTAGCAGCACTTTTTGGTTAGTTTGCATTTGCTAACCCATAAAGGACAGCACCTGGAAGGAAGTTGCATCTTCAGAAACTGACTGATTAGAACTGCACCTCATGGAGAGATGGGAATGTTGCAGGTCCAAATGTTAATTATCTTTTCTTGAGCTAGCTTTGGTCCCCACAACAGCCATTCCTTGCCCACCTCTAAGTCCGAACTATTATCCTGGAACTAATAGATAAATTGGGAATTTATTAACTTAGCAGACTCACTTCCATCAGATTAAAAGCTAATGATGTCATCAGATAGCATTTGAGAAGAACAGAAAATATTTTCACTTCTTGCTGTACGTGCCTCTCCGATGCATTCACCAATGAGTTTTAAGCTAGTCTTGATTTATTACTTTCTGTGTTCTGTAAAACTGTAGAACTGGTTCCACATTGGAACACAGAATTCAGAATAAGCTAAATCTGTGTTTCTAAGCTATGGTTGCTGTTAGGATAAAACAGCTGGAGCGTGGGGAATGGGGGGTGACCTTTGGCAGGCTTGTGCCAAGGTGTGCCACTGAAAAGTTAGCCACACAACAGATGTAAAGTAAGAATTTTATTGGTGGGGGGGTCAAAAAGCCATCTCAGAGTGGGAACATGAGAGTAAGAGGGAGAAAGACAAACAAATAGAGTAGCAGAGAGAATAAACAAGACAGGGAAAAGAGAGAGGAGAGAGAGAAAAGGAAAGAAAAGGGGAAGAAGGGAGAAAGAAGAATAGAGGGAGAGAAAGAGAGAAGGGGAGAGATAAGGAAAGAGAGGAAGAGAAGGGAGAGAGAGGGGGCAGCCAGTACCTTTTATGAGCAAGGCAGAGGCAGGTGATGAAGTAAATTGCTTCCACTGGGTCCCCAAGGACAGACAAGCAGAAATGATGGCTAGCAGTCACTCAAAAATGGCTCAAGAATAAAACTCTTATTCCCTTTAAGATGAAAATTATGTTGGTTTTGTTTTATTTTGTTTTGTTTTTGCATCAACAAATGTTATATGCTTTTAACTTTATAAAATTTTCATAATACATGAAGTTTACATATGCAGATATACATGTGTCCAGTTATACATACATCGATCATTAAACATATTAAAATAATTTGAAATGTTTGCAAATTACAAAGTAATCAATCAAGAGCCTGCAACACAGATAAATACTTAGGTGAACCACGACTTTATTAATGCAATTTTCTGAGTAGCCAAAGGCTGAAAAACAAGCAGCAAAAAATACAGAACAATTTTTAAGAAAAATGTAAGATCTTGTCTTAGTTTACCACAAAAAGAAAAACAGTTTTTAAGAAAAAATCCGCCAGATCACCGCCATCATGGACACGAGTCGCGTGCAGCCTATCAAGCTGGCCAGGGTAACCAAAGTGCTGGGCAGAACCGGTTCGCAGGGACAGTGCACGCAGGTGCGTGTGGAATTTATGGATGACACCAGCCGCTCTATCATCCGAAACGTCAAAGGCCCAGTTCGAGAGGGCGTTGTGCTCACCCTATTGGAGTCAGAAAGAGAAGCTCGGAGGTTGCGCTGCTCTTGCTGGGTCCTGGATATCCACCACTTGACTCATGGGATCACCTGCAACTGTTAAATAAAGCATATTGTTTTAACTTTTGTCTAGAAAAAAAAAAATCTAATTGCTTTAAACACAGAAATTAGGTTCTAACTTTACGTAGGTCTTAATATTAGAATATTAACATTTTTTAATTGTTACTTGTTTTTTTTTCATTTTTTAAATTATTTTATTTAACTTTTATTAATTATACTTTATTCATTTTGTATTCCCCCATAAGCCCCTCCCTTCTCCCCTCCCTCCTCCCCTCCCTCCTCCCCTCCCGATCCCACCCTCCCGCTCCTTTCTGCATGCATGCCCCTCCCCAAGTCCACTGATAGGGGAGGTCCTCCTCTCCTTCTTTCTGATCTTAGTCTATCAGTTCTCATCAGAAGTGGCTGCATTGTCATCTTCTGTGGCCTGGTAAGGCTGCTCCTCCGAGGCTCTGCCCTGCAGACCATCAAAGCAGATGCTGAGCCCGATGGCAGAGTGAATAGAATTCCATGCAAAAAATGGGAAATAGCAAGAGCTGGAGAGGGCAGGAATTTGACAAGGAGAGCAACAGAAAAAAAAAATTTGAACACAGGGAACTTCCCAGAAACTCATACTCCAACTGTTACTTGTTTTTTTTTTAATTGTTACTTGTTAATGATAAATTTTATTTTAGTTCTATGTGGAGTTCTTGTAATTTAGGTGAGATATTAATTTCCCTAATGCATTCTTTTTAGCCTTGATCTAAATTGGTATGATAGACAGGCAAACTTTCCTAAATAAATATAGAATAATCTAACAGTATTAATGAATGGATTTAAGTTTTAAATTGTCAGGAAATAAAAGGCAGCCATTTTTGAACCATCATATTTTTAGATCTATATATCTATAGATATTTTTAGGTCCAAAACAAACAAAAACCATACAAAAAATAATTATTTTTACGTTTAATTGAATACTTTTTGAGGATTTCGTAAGTACAGCACTTACATCATTTTCAGTTTTTCCTCTCTCCTTCAAACTCTTCTTACTCCCACTCTTTTCAAATTCATGACCAATTGTGCTGTGTATATGTGTGTGCGCATGTGTGTGTGTGTGTGTGTGTGTGTGTGTCCATATGTTTCGGAATGACTATTGGGACTAGGAAATGTATCCCTAAAGAAGACTGATTCTCCCTCTAACAACAGCCATGAATCACATGTAGCATGAATCACATGTACATGAACCACAAGTAGCAGCTTGTTAGATTTTCTCCATTCACTTTAAAATGTCAACTAGTCATTGAGTCATTGTGGAGGTCTTGTTTAGATAACCATAAACTTAAGATTTCATGATTGCAACTCCCTTTTAGCTATAGAAGAGACTATCTTGCAGTATTCTGGTACTCTGGTTCTTTTTTTTTTTTTTTTTTTTTTTGGATTTTATTTTATTTTTTTTTTTTCAATGCAGTTTATTCAGGAACATTGAACAATCCTCGGACCCCGGGGAAAGCCAGCCCACAGCTTAAATAGCCTCTGGGTAGCCAACCCAGGCGTGCCACGGGGGCAATGCAGATAGGTCCACATACATGGAAGCAAGCCAGATCCTCGGCCTTAGCCAAATGTGGAGTTGTTCGTGACAGAGAGCACTCACCATCAGGAAGGAGACATGCTCTTCTCTGGGTCCAAAGCGGCTGACCCTGAGTGCAGTGCTTAGCCTCGCATCCTGAGCGTATCATTTTAGCTTTTTATGGTATCCAACCATGCTTGGGGAGAATGTCCTGCTTCAATGGCTGTAAAGGCCTGAATGATCATGGCTGCATCACACTGTTGTGAGACTCTAATCTTGCATATATACCACAGGCAAACCAAGGAGACCAACACCAGAAGGCCTGCTAACACTCCCATGCCCGCCCATTCCTTCAGATGATTCATGGCTGCAGCAATCCATGTTGATAATCCTGTGGCTAGTCCTGTGTCCACTCTGGTAGAATTTACTGTGACAATGGCCACTCTCAGCTGCTCCATCGTAGTATCGAATTCTCCAGTCCAATTACCTAAAATATAGCTCGACAATTGTTTAGACAGATTTGCAGCACAGGAAAAATTCTCATGTTGTATGCTAGTGACACAAAGTCCAGCATACTTTCATTGACAGCCAGGTTGAGCGATTTGCCATAGGGTATCAATTTGCTCCTGCAAGAGGTCAATCCTCTGATTGAACACCATCAAGCTTCCTTTTAGTTGAGCATTAATTCCTTTATGTACAACTAAGGCATGAGCTACATTGGCTAAATGATTATTCAGGGTCTGAGCAGTCTGCCCAGTATGACTCATGGCTAATGCCCTGGTGGTAGCTCCAACAGCCGTCAATGAGATGGTAGTAACAATGGTGGCTGTAGTTCCAAGATCCCTTTTCTGTCTGAAGAGAGTCATAGCGTGAGGGGCATCAATGGGCACAGGCACCCATGTTCCAACGAGGGGTTAAGGCTTCTCATAATATTTCCTATAAGCCCACACCTGTTTGTCTATATCCCCCATTTTTATTCATTATTAGCCAGATAGAGCCAAGTAATTGTGGTAATGATACTTGCTTTTTTGCCCAATGCTGGAATGCTAGTAAATTTAGGTATGCCCTGGTTACTCGCATGCCTCACTAGGTACTCTGGTTCTTACAAGCTTTTTGTGCCTTCTTATGTGGTTCCCTGAGCCTGGGGTGTAGGAGTTGTGATGGGAGTTGGATGTACCATCTAGAAATGGGCACTACGTGATGAGTCATTTGGTGTTTTGAACAGCTGTGGATTTCTGTAATGATCTCCATCTGCTACAAAAAAAAAAAAAAGTTTCTCTGATGAAGGGTAAGAGATACAATCATCAGTGTTACTAGAACCAACATTTTAAATACAGTTAAAAATTATATCAGTAGAAATGTATTGGCAATACCTTCTCCTCTAGGGTTCATGACCTCATCAGCACAGGTATTGGGCTGTACTTACAGTATTGGGTATGAATTCCCTTCTACTCAGTGGATCTACATCCAATTAAATAGCTGTCAGTTACCCCAAGATAACAGTGTCACTATCACTACATTGTGACGTCTTGCTGGAGTGGTCATTTTGTGGTTTTCATGATTTGCTAATAGGTAGGACTATTGATTGATTCTTCTCTTTTGTCACCTTTGTGTAGCACCTTAGGTACTCTCAGATCTGGTCCTCAGGGAGGAAGTTTCCACCTTATTTGCTGCTTGATCTTCTGAGTCCTGTGTCTGAAGTGTGTGGTGTCAAGTTCTGTGAGGAAATCAAGGACAATATCAATAGCCTGAATTGTCTGGGGAGTCTCTTGATGTCCCAGACCAACAATTCAAAGGGAAGTTTTATCTACTGGGAGCATTATCGACACAAGTGGCATGACTTCATTTTATATGTATATGTGTATATACATGTTTGTGTACCATATAAACACACTTATATATTATATATGCATTTTAAGTAAACATAAAATAATGTTTCCGAAAGGATTTTTCATATTTCCTTAGTATTGTTAATCTCTCCTCCATCCCTCTTTTCTGTATTACCCTTCCAGTTAGTCTCATTTATTTCTCCCATTTTCCCCTGAAAAGACTTGTATCCTACTACCCCTTCTCTCAAGAGCCCACACGACATGCTCCCTTTTAAATGTCCTAGTTTCTTTGGATTTGGAACTAGGATTCACAAATAAGTGAGAACACACAGCAATTCTATCTGAACCTGTTGTTGCCTAACTCAGTATATTTTTCTAGCTCTATCCATTTACTTACCATTTTTATCTTTTTACGTCAGAGCAGACTCCCATTGAAAGCACAAACCACATTTTCACTATCCATTCACCAGTTGATGGGCATTTAGGCTGTTTCCATTTCCTAGCTATTGTGACTACAATGGCAATGATCAATGGCTGATCAAGAACCTGGGAGTAGGATGGCAAGTCCTTCGGGCATTTGCAAAAGAGGAAGAGAGTTGAGTTAGACAGGAATTTATTTTTAGCTTTTTGAGAATTCTCCACACTAATTTCCAGAATGGCTGCACCAGTTCACAATCCTACCAACAGTGAATTGTAAGTCAGCTTTTCTCAAATCCTTTGTAAGGATTTGCTGTCAGTTGTCTTAATCTTAGCAGTTCTGACTGGGGTGAGATGAAATCTCAAAATAGCTTTCAATTTCATTTTCCTGATTGCTAAGGGTGTTAGACACTTTCTAAGACACTGGTTATGATATTTCTTAGCTATTTTTTGATAACTATTCAGAACTACATCTGTCACACTCTAAAAAAATCAACTCCAAGTATATCAATGACCCCAATGTAAACCTGAAATGTTGAAAATGCATTCATTTACCCCCAAGAGCCATTTTTTAAATCATCAGTGGTAAAAACAACACATTTATGACTTTAACTATGCTTTTTACTGCTCTATATACATTTGTCATATCTGTTGTCTTAGGTGAGAAATTTAAGAACAATGAAAACAAAATTTCACTATACTTTTGAACTCTCACACATTCAGAACATTAATTCTTTGACTAAATCTCCCTCCAAGTACCAAAAAGCTAAAAATATCTTCTAACAATTCTAAGAATTGTTAGAAAGAGAAGATATTGAAAATACAAAAAAAGAAAATACAAACTAAGAAACTGAACCTTACAGAGGACAAAAAAAAAGTGTATAAAGAAGGCTATTCAAGGAAATCAATACATGTATAAAAATTTATAATTGTAAAAAGAATTTGAGTGTTTACAACTTTCTAAAATTAGGAACAATTTTCTAATCACTTAAAATAATTTTATTTATTCAATTTTTTGTCAATTATAGGCATAAAACACCAAGTAAGATTTAATTCAATGTGTATATCATCTGAAGATCCATAAATGATTATTCATATTTTACATGTGGAAATCAAAATGCAGAGTGTTCAAAAACTTAATCAAACTCACACAGCCAGCAATGATGAAAAATGAGGAAGAACTAGGGTAGTTTTTTTATAGTCTTTGTCTTTGACCAGACTGAGCTATGTCCCTGCTCAGAACTGCAAATTATAGAAGCAAACAATAATAATTAGAAATAACTCTTAGTGATGACACAATTACTAAGTACCAGTACAACAAGATTTCTCACAAAAATTTCAATACAGCTCAAGAAAATTAAAACATGGTAACTGGATAGGCAAGGGAGAAAACAGCTAAATAAATAAGTAGAAAAATGTGTTATATCATGGGGAGAAGTGTACAGGAGCTATGAGTAAGGGAGTATACATATATGGGTTAACTTTGACCACATCTTTAAAAATGTCACTTTTGTATTTCATTTAAATTTTTCATGAAAACTACTGAAACATAAAATGCATGACTTTGGCTTGCTTGCTTTCCCCCCTCTTCCTTTACCTCTCTCTCTCGCGCTCTTCTCTCTCTCTCTCTCTCTCTCTCTCTCTCTCTTTCTCTCTCTCTGTGTGTGTGTGTGTGTGTGTGTGTGTGTGTATCTCATTCTTTTCTCTTGTTGTCTTCTTTGCTATTACTTTTGGCCACCCAGTAGTTTATTAATATTTCCCTTTAATAGATTTCTTACTATAGATGTTTGAGAGAGGCAGATCTCCCTTCATACTAATGAAGAAAAATAAGATGTTTAGAATTCAACAAAACACTTCTTTCTTCCTTTGGATGGGTTTTAATTCAGGAGTTCGGGTGCTCCTGGTCACAGAAAACTTACCCTGTCTCAAAGCCCTCCAGATTTTTAACTCAGGAATTTGTAGGATGAAATCCAAAGACAATGAGAAGCATGCATTTTAAAAAAGAATGAACATCGGTACAAAGTCCCAATTTATTTCTAATATCAGAGATCAGACCTCTACTCTTGCCTGATACGTCTAAAACAAAAAGGGGGAACTGTAGAGAGCTACGGAATGCTATGCCTTAAAGATGGAGCTGGTTTCTGCCTTCCACCTTCCCGATGGTGAGTACTCTCTGTCACGAACAATTCCACATTTGGCTAAGGCTGAGGATCTGGCTTGCTTCCATGTATGTGGACCTATCTGCATTGCCCACGTGGCACACCTGGGTTGGCTACCCAGAGGATATTTAAGCTGTGGGCTGGCTTTCCCCAGGGTCCGAGGATTGTTCAAGGTTCCTGAATAAACTGCATTGAAAAAAAAAAAAAAGAATTTAATTGGCTTTGGTGAAGTGGCAGGAAAGGAGGTTCCTGAGAAACTGATTCATTGTGAGTTTATAATTGAAACTTTAAGAAATAGAATGAGGACAGACACACACACACACACACACACACACCACACACACACACACACACACACACTCGTACAGCAGTAGTGGGTCCCAGAAAATGGCCCCATCACCTGGGAAACAGGGGTTTTGTATAAAACTTATGGCAGAAACTGGCATGAGGCCTTGGGGAGGAGAATGAAAAGTCACCCGGAGGTCCAACCATGAGACATTCGGGTGCTTCCTCTAGATTTTGGCCATGTCCTTACATAGAGATTCTAGGCAGGAATGCTTATACAAGGTAAGCGAAACTAGATTTCCCTTGTAGCATTCTTTCCTCTAGCCATGGCAAAACCAAAGATATTTTGGCTTCAATGTTTGTCAAATATCTGGCCTTTGGAAAAGACAAAGATGCAGGAACATCTTTGACTTTTCTCAAGGATAAAGTGTCTGCTTGTGGGTTTGGTACCTTAAAACTCCCTGTCCCAGCCAGGCAACATGGTCCACAACCTGTGATCCCAGCACTCAGGGAGGCAGAGGCAGGCGGATCTCTGTGAGTTCAAGACCAGTATAGTCTACAAAGCAAGTCCAGGACTACCAAGGCTACACAGAAAATCACTGTCACATGGGTGTGGGGTGAGAGAGAATGTCTGTCCCCTGTTCTCAACAATACTATAAATGCTATAATGGTCATGTCACTTCCTTCCTGAATCTACAGTTAAGAGTACATGGGAACAAGACTTGGACTTGCAAAATATGTGACCTCATCCAAGTCTTTTTCAACATATAGGAGTCTGCCCAAAGGAGTGATGTCAACTTCCCAGAACAGCAGTGATGGTCACAAAAGTAGAAGCATTCAGAAATGAGTTATTGTCTGTGGAGGCATAAACAGTAGCAACAAAATGGTGGACATATAACTGACCTATCAGGAACAAACATTGAAAGATGCTTGTGTTGCTCTCATCAGCTCTCAGACTATTGAAACAATGGACCCCAGGATATTGAAATATCCCTAGGAATCACATATTGAAGGGGTGGGAGGAAGGACGGGAGTCTGGTGCCAGCAAGAGAGACTTTTCTAACAAAAAGGTGTTTCATACAATTTTAATAACTTGCCGGAGTACCCTTCAGGAGAAACTGACGCTAAGAAAAATGATGAAATCCCTAAGTATACATATCTGTTGCTTTCTACTTATCCTCAGTATCTTCAGGACTCCCAAAATGGACTTGGAGACCACTGGATTTCTTTACTCATCTTAAAAATGTGGTCACATTGAATATATCACTTCTATCTACTTTTGCAATTATGTTTGTGTAGCTGACCTATTGAGGATGAATGAGACAGTCTAGCTTGTTAGTGTGTATAGTCTCTGACCCTGCTTCTGCTCACAGTAATGCCCAAGAGGGAAGGAGGTTGAGCTGAAATATAACTAGTAGTCTTAGCTAAGACTTCAATTTCTAAATCTATAGCATTTTAGAACACCAGCCTTCTTTTGTCTTGCCTCCTTCTATAGCTTAGTTTTCATTACTTTTAAAAGCATCTCAATACTCTTTTCATTAATGTTTTGTGCTCCTATTAGTTTGTTTATTCCTTTTATAAGTAAGAATTCTAGCACAACTCCCAAAACTGTAGACGAAAAGATGAGTAGAACAAAACTTAAAGGATCCAAAATAAACTGAAAGAGCAGTAAAGAAAATAAGCAATACAGAGAGTAATAGCTAGAAATGGAAATATATTCAAATATATCTGTAAGCACATAAGTGTCACCAGGTTAAACTTAGTTACTAAAAGTTTGTGACTAACAATATTAAAGTTTTACATGATTTTTTGAAGTTTAACTTTAGGTAAGCTTCAGAGATAAAGAGATGGAAAACGGAGCTAGAGAGGGGGTTCATTAAGAGTATTGGCTGCTCTTCCAGAGGACCCCAGTTCAGTTCCCAGCACCCACATGGCAGCTCACAATTGCCTGTAATTTCAGTTCCAGGGGATCTGACTCCCTCTCAGAGACCATTCATGCAGGTAAAACAACAGTGTACATAAAAAATTTTTAAAATAAAATGGAAAAATATGCTTCAGAGAATCATAAGCAAAGTTCAGCATTTTTGCATGCTTTTAAAAAGCAGTTATTAAACTCCCATGCCATTCCTCTTGACTCTGCCCACTTTTGTCACACATAGACTCATCGCCTGTTTTGTTAATAGTCAATAATTAAGGTCCTTCTTGGTACAAGACTGGGCACTTAAATTTCCAAATATTCCTAACACTTCAATTAGTATAACATATTAATATTTCTGTGCAGAAAATATAGCATATTAAGAAAGGAAACTCCCAAAGCTTAGGGTTTTAGCTGGGTGATATAGTGTACTCAATATTCACAAAGCCTTGGGTTTAATCCCAGCTCCAAAAAGAGAGCAGATTCCCTAAAAACCTGAGATTAATACCATCATAATCTTGCCATCCGAGCCTTCCCATTCACAATACAGGTATAAGAAAACTGACAGTACATTAGCGAGCATAGGGAGCACAGAGAGTCTGACACAAAAGGACCTGAATTTGAATCCTAACCTTTTGCTGGGGTATTTGATGTAGAGAAAAGTCTCCCACTTTGCTTAGTGAAAATTTCCTCCATACAAAACAGAAATAAGCATCTCAACTTGATCACTTTCTATAAAGTTATAATGAGATAATGAATCAAGACCTTTATTCTCAAATTAATTGGAATCACCTGGGGAGTTATACAAAGTACTGATGGCTGAGTCCATCCCCTTGAGAGCTGACTGTAATTAGTCTGAACTAAAGCCTGTTCACTGGCTTTTAATGTTAGTCACATAACTGTAATGTGCTTCTAAGGTTGAGAAACACTGATCATAACATGTAGTCTAACCCATTATATAGTCTAAAGAAGGGTATGACACATTTGTAATTAGTTTGATGATCATAAAAATGATGATAATTCAGCCAGCAAAAGTGACTTAATGAGATTTTTTTTCTTCTACAGATTTCAACATATAAATTACTTGAAGATTACTTAAAAATTTGGTTTGAGATGAGCATGCCCTCCATAGACTTCTATATTTGGTTCCCAGCTGGTGGAACTGTTTGGGAAGGATGAGGTGTGGACAGTCTTTGAGGTTTCAGATGTGGGCATCATTCCCAGTTAGCCCTCCCTGCCTCATGCTTGTGGATCAAGCTAGTTCTCAGCCACAGCTTCGGTGCCTGCTTGTTGGTCATGGTCCCTGCTCCCTGCCATGATGGTCATGGGCTCTAACCCTCTGGAACTGTGAGTTCCAAATTACATGCTACATTTTATAAGTTATCTTGGTCATGATGCCTTAGTACAGCACTAGAAAAGTAACTAAGATGGTAGCTTTTAAAGTTAAATCCTATTGTTGCCTATGAGATAAGTAACAAATCAACTTTAAGAATGAAAATTATTCCGAGTTTAATTATTTTACAAAAAGTTGTTCAACTATGGGGAAGCTCATTTGGAATACAAATCTCCAACTTTTCACTTCATGCTCACTGTTTCTGTTTTGTACCAGTTGTCCGAGTAGGTGAAGATGAAGATAGGATTGCAATTTCTAAACTTGGAAAGGACAACAGAAATCACATGACAGGTAGAGGAAAGGGTAAGATTATCTGGAGCACTGAATGATCTCATTAACTTGTGAAGAATTTGAAACTGAAGCCTATATTTTATTCATCGTTATACCCTTATTGACTTGCATTATGATTAGCATTTATTAGGAGCTCAGTAGATCTATGATAAATGAATATTTGAGAACTCTAAAATAAATCAGTTTTAGTAATTTTAAAAAGTTACAAAGAAGACAACAGCAATAGCTAAGAAAACACTCTAAACTTAAAGTTTCAACTAAAATTAATAATCATAATGATATATTACAAATATTTCAGGTAACAAAAGGAGTTGAGCAGAAAAAAGTTGTGTCTATTTTCTGCCTATGTCTCTCTTCCCACTGAAAGTAGACATATAAATATAACTAAGCTAAACCAAATGATATTACTTAATTTAAAGAGATTAATACTAGTCTTCAAATTATTTCATAAATTATGCATTTTATTAGTATGCCATGTTCATAAAGTTTCCTTTTTGTTTCAGCTAAGGGAAAATAAAATTGGAAACCTTTAACTAAAATACTGTAAGATTTAACTAAGATTTTGTTCGCACAAAAAAATTTAAAAATATATGCAATTATTATGACTGTGAAACTGTTAGATTGTTAATATTACAGAAAATTCTAAAGGAAATAAACCTGGTGTTCTAAAGAAACATATTGTACATATAATACATAAATTGTTGATAGAGATATAGGTGCTTTATCATACAATAAAAAGCGGCAACCAGCTTAAATGCACAGTGTTAGAACTGTGAGTTAAAATACATCACATGTATGACATTAGTTCTATGTCTTTAGCTAGAATTAACATTTCTGTAGCAGTTACTGATACTTTGATATAGGAGAATGAACACACCATTTCCTACTGAAGAGTTGTATGAGACTGAGGTAATTTTGAAACCCTATTATAAAATATAATAGTATTGCTTTTTTGAGGTTCAGGGACAGGAACAATTATATTTTGAGACAAACATTTGGAGACAGGCATTAAGTAGCATGAATAGTGAATTTGAGTTCACTTAACTCTAAAAGCTGACATGATTTCAAAATTTCTGGCCTTGAAAGTAGTCAAATTTTACAAAATTGATTAATAATTAAGATTAAGTTTGTCCTAATGGGAACTTCCCAGAGACTCATACTCCAACCAAGGACCATGCATGGAAATAACCTAGAACCCCTGCACAGATGTAGCCCATGGCAGTTCAGTGTCCAAGTGGGTTACATAGTAATGGGAAGAGGGACTGCCTCTGACATAATCTGATTGGCCTGCTCTTTGATCACCCCCCCTGAGGGGGGAGCAGCCTTACTAGGCCACAGAAGATGACAATGCAGCCACTTTTGATGAGAACTGATAGACTAAGATCAGAAAGAAGGAGAGGAGAACCTCCCCTATCAGTGGACTTGGGGAGGGGCATGCATGCAGAAAAGGGAGGGAGGGAGGGGTCGGGAGGGGAGGAGGGAGGGGCTTATGGGGGGATACAAAATGAATAAAGTATAATTAATTAAAAAATATATAGTAAATATATATGTAAAAATTTAAAAAAAAAGAAAAAAAATTAAAAAAAAAAGTTTGCCCTAATGGAAATAAATAACGTAAATGAGAAGAAAAAAATCTGTTGGGAATTCAGGATCAGAAGTAACTCTGTAAATATTGGCACCAGGGAGACTGAGGCAGAAATATCATTGATTTGGGACCAGTCTCCAAAAACACAATAAAGAACAAGAAGAAAAAGGAGAGAAGAGAGCTAGAGAGGGTGAGAGAGGGGTTGAGGAAGAGAGGGATCTAAGTGAAATACAGAAGAAAAAAAAAACTTGAGATCAGATTAACTAGAAATAGAGTCCATTCCTACCCCTAGACGGGTTGCAGGTTTGGAGGCTGTGTCTGTAGAAGGCAGAGAGAAGAGAGGCTATGTCTATGTTCAGTGTCTGCTTATGAACATCTGAATGATTAGCAGCCTAACATTCCCTGAAAATAGCAAGCCTGAGATGACCAGCAGTCCTGCAGACAGGCTTTCAGGATAGGAAGCAAGCTGGAGACTAAAAGAAACCTGCAGGGGACTGCAGACAACCCTCACAAGGGGCTACTTGGATGAGCAGGCAAGGAGTGAGCCCAAGACAACAAAGAGACTGGTGCCATGGGACCCAGACAGGAAGCTAGCCTGAGATGACCACTAGTCCATAGGGAGCTACCCTAAGATGGCCACCAGTCATCTTGGTGCTGTGCAGGCCAAGGGGAGCAGACCATGTACATGAGGTGACCCCCGGCTGGGCACCATAATGCATGTAGGACATAACACTCCTGAGACCATTCTTGAGAAGACCCCAGACACTCAAGGACCCCAAGCACCACTAAGAGAAGCAAGTAAGTGATGGAAAAACAGAAGAGAAAGAGAAACAGAAAGATGTGGGCACAATGAAGACAGGCAGAACTGGAGGCTCCTTGGCAGTGATGAACAGCCTGAGGTGAGTAGCTGGTGCTACCACTTGGGACAATGGTGGGGTCCTGGCCTGTGCTGCCACCTCAGGGGAGGGAGGCACATCTGGGCCCAGGGCCCCTCAACAGAAGTGGTCTCTTACCCCCTAAGGCTAGGCAGGTCTGCACTCCCTCCCAGAGACATTTTGATGTCAGGAAGCTGTGAAGAACTAGTCTCACCCCTCACCTGGGCATTATGGGAGAGTTGGCACTGTGGGCATAAGAACAGTAGGGCCGTTCCTGCCCCTTGTCAACTGCAGCCCTGTACCTCACCTGGGCAACAGTAGAGCTGGCCCTGATGGCGGGGGCACAGGTAAACCAGCCCTGCAGTTGTGAGCCTGGGAGAGCTGGCCCTGCCTCTTGTCTGCTGGGTGGTAGTGAATGAGGGAGAGATGCGCTCCTCCCCTCCTTTGTCCCTTGCCATCTGTGGCAGGCAGGAGAGCTGGCTACAGGGTCATGAGAATGGGAGAACTGGCCATGTCCCTCAGCAGCTGCAACACTCAGGATAACAAACACTCCACCTCATCTGGGCAGCAGGGGAGAGCTGGCCCTGATTGCCAGGGTTGCTGGTGAGCCAGCCCAGAGGGCCTTAGAGCAAGATAGCCAGCAAGCTGGCAGCCTCAGATACCTCTCAGGCACAGATGCAGGGCTTTGGGTCAGTCCAACCCAACATCTCCCCTATCCACGCACTGCTGGAGTGCATAAAAGGGCCAATCACACAAATCCAAAACTCCATGACACAAGGCAACAAAAGGATATCTAAGAGAAATTCCAGTGAAATTCCAGGGTTGATAGAGTAGTAGAAGCCAGACCAATGATTCATTGCAATGAACATTTGCAAGCAAAGAAATTTGAACAAAGGGATATGCTGTGGGACACACTGTGACACACTACAGCTTCCACAATGAGATTTTTTTTCTGCTGTTGATGAGGGGGAGGTATCAAGGGTGGAGGGCAGGTATGGGAGGAGGGAAGAGGAGTTAGATTGAGGTGCAGAATGTGAAATTCATAAAGAAGCAATAAAAATTTTTTTAAAAAAAAGTTCTTTTAAGAAAAAAGAAATAGTCTCAGAGAGTTGAGACAGAACAAGATAGAAGATTTTGAGTTATCAACTTGAAAGGTTCAATGTTATTCTTATTGCTAATTAAGAGCCTGCATCACAAAAGATAGAGTGTTATGATGAGGGCTCAAGAAATAGCCTTAGTGTTTTAGCACAAGGGAAATAAATATTTATCTTTAGTTACTGCCACAAGTTCATCCCAGTTTAGTGTCCTCATCCAGAGATGCAAACTGAACTATAGAAAACACCATCCTGTAAAATGTCACCATGGAAGATAGGCAGGAAAAAGATATGCCTACACAAACTGTGGTAGCATGAATCTGCTTCCTCCCAAACTTATGTTGAAGCCTAATTCTCAGTATAACACTGTCTTAGTTACTTGTCTATGGCTGTGAAGAGACACCACGACCAAGGCAACTTATGAAAGAAAGCATTTAATTGGGAACTTTCTTATAGGTTCAGAGAGTGAGTCCATTACCACCATAGCAGAAAGCGTGGAAGCAGGCAAGCAGGTATGGTGCTGGAGAAGTAGTAATCCATTAGCAGGAGGCAGAGGGGGAGAGAGCTAACTGGAAATGGCTTGGGCTTTTGAAATCTTAAAGCCCCACCCCCAGTGATACACCTCCTCCAACAAGACCACACCTCCTAGTTCTTCCGAAACAGTGTACAAACTAGGGACCAACCATTCAAATAAATGAACCATTCTTACTCAAACTACCATAAATGCCTCTGTGAATTACAGCCTTTGGAGATGGAAGTAGGCCATGATAGCTCCTTTCTCATGATGAGATTAATGTCACTAAAGGCTTGAGTGGATGAATCTATTATCCTCTTTTGCTCTTCTACTTTTTTCCATATAAAGACAGGGTACTCATACCTTCTGCCACGTGAAGATGCAGCAAGAAGGTGTATGCAAATCTGCCAATTCCTTGATCTTGAATTTCTTATACTTCACAGCTGTGAGAAATAAATTTGTTCTTTCGAAATGTTCTTTCACAACACTGTAGTATTTTATTATAACAGCATGTATAGTGTTAGGCTCTTAATTTCTATGCTACTACCTAGAAATGATAGTTATCCTATGTTTATTTTGTTGGTCAAATCAAGCTATATTGCCATTTCTAACATCACAAATTTAGAGAAAAGCAATCCTGCCAATTTGCCCATGTAACCACCCTGGCAGAAATGAAACTTTCTAAACTTAGGTTTAGATTCTAAACTTTAGATTCTAAAGAAACATTTGTGTTTCTCAATCATCAGGCTACTGAAACAATGGACCCCAAAGAAATGGGAATTTCCCCAGGAATCTCATGCTGGGAGAAGGAAAAGTCACCAGCCAGAGGGAAAACTTGTCTCCTGGGAAGAGATTTCAAACAATCCTAATTTGTCAGACCATCTTACAGAATGAGACTTGAAACCCAAACAAGGATGGGTCAGTGGTGGGTGGGACCACATGTTAACCAGATTGCTTAGATGTGCAAAGCCTTGGCTCTCTACTTAAACTTTGATCTCACTTCTGGATGCAAAGACAGAATTAAAGGGCTTACTGGATCTCCTGCCCCTCCTCCCTCCTCAGACACACTGAATAACTCTTCTTTTTCTGCTTTCTACTTTTAACTTGTCTCTTTTAAGAGGCTTATTGAGGATGGGTATCCAGAACACATTTCGGACATAGGTTGTAACCACCTCCCCCTAAGTTTGATAACTAAGTGGCCACCGATAAGTGATAAAGACACATTTGGCGTTGTGTCTGCCATGTGTAGTGAGCTGATACAGGGTGTGGAGTACTGGGGTCTTTCGATCCAGGGACATTTTCCTCTTTCACTTCAGCAGCATCAGCTTCTCTTTACCTCCACTTGATGAAGCAGGAAAAAAAAGAGCTTAGACTTTTCTTTTCTTTTTTGTTTTTTTTTTTGGGGGGGTGGGAAGAGTAGAGTAGGTTGTTTGTTTGTTTGTTTGTTTGTTTGTTTGTTTGTTTTAGAGGACAGAGTTACTCTGTAGCCTTGGCTGTCCTGGAACTCACTCTGTAGACCAGGCTGGCCTCAAATTTACAGAGATCCACCTCCCAAGTGCTGGGATCAAAGGCATGTTATACCACCACCCAGCTGGACTTTTCTTTGTTTTGGAGAATTGTAAAATAGAGAGGCACAGTAACCATGACAGTGAAGTAGAGCACTCTCAAAGGCATTACCATAATTCAGAGACAGGGACTGTATGCAAGATATCAGTATCAGTTCAGGACCCCAAGTCCAAGCCCTTAGCACAAAAGGGAATCATTTGTTCCAGAGGGACAGAGGACAGGTAATAAGAAACAAAGACAGGAGATAGAGAATGAAGGGGAAGGGAACAAGGGAGAGGGGAAAGGGGTATTTGTCCTAGGAGGACAAAGGACTGCCTCTGGATAGAAAGGAGATAGACGCTGTCCATAGGCAAATGGTGGTTTATAAAAATAAAGGGGAAAACCTTGTAAAAGGATGGGGTGTTTAATTTTATTGGGATTTTTAAGTATGAGAGCCAAAGGGCACTTTTTACTGCTGGACTTCAACACTTTGATAGCTGTACCTTGGTGATCAGCCTCAGAGGAGAAAGTGGCCAAATAAGAGAATAGACCTTGGTGGCTAGCATTAGGAATATAATCTAATGGATTTTAGCAAGGCAGAGGAAGTTGTGGGGGAAGGGAAAGACCTTCGAAAGCCAGGCCCACTATGCTTGAGCTGACCAGCATCCCTTCACTGCTGAGAAGTAGGGCTCTGCCAATTCTGTAGAGGAAGGCTTCATGGAAACATGGTTAGGTCTTCTTTGTCTTGAGTTTGCTTTTTCCCTGGTGTCAATCTTGTAGAAAGGCCTCTTGGCTCTTAAAGAGAGCATGGCTTGAGTGTCTTAAATGAATATGGCCATATCCCATAATAATATTAATTCAGAAGCTCTTCTGAGCAAATTTGCAATTCTGTTGAACTATTTGTAGCACTTGCCATGAGACTCTTTTGAGCCATTAAGGTTCTGTTGAGCCTTTTAAAATAGAGAAGGTGTTGAGATTGGCTATGGTTTACATAACCATGAATATATTGTCTTTAAACTACAGCTAACTAGATTCTTATAATTGTAAGATGGTTTCTAAAACAATTATGAATAAGAACCCCTGACAAAATGAGTCTACAGAAACTGATCAGAACTTCAATTCTGTAGAGAGGTTGGAATGATGCAGGTTCAAAGGCTAATTACTTTATCTTGGGCTAGCTTTAGCCCCCAGAACAGCCATACCTTAACTACTACTGGCAGAATTAACATTCTGTCACTAATAGATAAAAACCTATGGCATCTAGTAACTTAGAAGACTTCAAGCTTCCACCAACCCAAAAACTAAGAAGGTCATCTGATAGCATATGGGGCCTACAGAAAAGATTCCCCCCTCTTGCTGTAACCACTTCTCTGATGCACTCACCACAAGTGAATTTTAAATTTGCCTTGATTTATGACTCTCTTTGCTTTGTAAAACTGTAAAACTTCATGAAAACTGCTTCCATGTTGGAATATGGAATTTGGGGTAACCTAAATCTGTGTTTTTAGGCCATAGTCACTCCAAAAGCAAAATTGAGCTAAAAAGAAATTTAGAATATGCTGTTTTTCTATGAAAATAAAATAATCCACCCAACTAAAACCTATCTTTCTCTGGCAGAAAAAGTGACAAATCAGAGAAGATTTTGACAGAATAGGATACCTCCAACTCTCATGAGAAGAGAGAGTAAAAGGAAGCTATTTAAGGGGCAATGCAAAGAGAAAGAGAGAAAATACTGGAATAGTTTTACAGAGACAGGCTGAAGAGAGAACAAGCTAGACATAGGTGATGACAGAATGACCCAGAAATTGAAAAGAGATCAGAAGATTAGAAAAAATTTCTAGAGTTAGTTTGAGGCCAAGCAGAGCAACTCAGAAACCAATAGAAAAAGCCAGATTTAATAAGTTAGCTTGGAGAGGAGAACTGAGGCAGAACAGCAGAACAGAAAATGCTTAATTGTGAACCTAGGGTACCTAATGAAATTGAGGATCAAGATAGATAGCTCACTGATAATGAGTAAGAAGCCTAGCTCACTGGAGTGGAGCCTAGCCCACTGCCATGGAACTGGACCACGGACTGGAAGTGCCTAAATGTCCAGTTTATATGTGGGTTCATAAGATCTAATTGTGCCTTGATAAACAGAAAGGGGAACTAAGATTAACTGAAAGACACTGGGTGATGGGGACAAAAACTACTGAATTAGAGCAACCAATGCATGTTTTAACATCAGAATGGAACTCAGGGAATATGTTACATTAGGGAAGAGATTTGGCCTATATTTCCATAGGTGCTGAAAGATTATAGGTTGCATCAAAATTGATAAAGATCTGTTCCAAATAAGAGAAGCTTCCAAATGAAAGGCACAACTCTAAGAAGAGATACAGAAAAACGTCAGTGTAGACAACATAGAAAGCATATCTCCCTGCATGGAGACAGCTTAACAAACCAGCTGAAAAGGGACAGACAGTTTATCAGACTGCAGACTGGAAAACCTCGATGCTGAAATGGCCTGTTGCTGAAGGACAGATGACCAGGACTGCAATTATGGAGTATCATTGCATCAGTGGCCGAATGGATCGTCATAAGGACATTTGAACTGTTAAGTTTGTGGGATTCATACTTGTTTCTATTGTAAGAGTTAAACTGTGTTCAATTTTTTATCTTAAAGAGAAAGAGAGAAGTTATAGAGGAATCTTAATTCAGAACATGGATGCTCTGGCAAGAGATCACTTCCAAAGACATGCTAGGTCTGTGTGATTCAGCTGGAATACAAACACAGCTTTAATCCAGGAAACAAACAAAGGCAAGCAGATCTGAGTTCAAGGCCAGTCTGATACAGAGTGAGTTTCAGTTAAAGAAAAGCTTAGGTCCAGGCATGGTAGTATACACCTTTAATCCCAAACAATGGAGGTAAAGTTAGTTTGTAAAAGGAAGCACTCATGTTTGAAAGTGATGTCTAATTAAGTGGCAGAAAAAATGACAAATTAGAGAAGCTTTGACAGAATAGGATATACCCAACTCTCATGAAGAGAAGAAAGGAAACTACTTAAGGGGCAATGAAAAGAAAAAGAAAGAGAGAGAAAGAGTCAGAAAATTAGAAAAGACTGCTGGAGTTATTTTGAGGCCAAATAGAGCAATTCAGAGACTGAGAGAAAGTCCAGATTGATATTAAGTGAGTTGGGAGAGGAGTTTGAGCCAGAACAGCTGAGTTGAACCAACAAACCCAGAGCTCAGTAACAACAAGAAAGGGTGAGCTTATTAAGCAGTAAATCTCAGAGGTTGAAAACATTCTAGGCCTGGTTGGTTGGTATGGAGGCTAAGAGCTTCCAGGACTAGGCCTAGGTTAGCAGACAGAGACAGTAAGCCTCTGAAACAAAAACTGAAACAGGTGAATAAAAATTCCTTTTACAAAAAAAGAAAGGAGATAGCAAGCCATTAAAAAGGGTTTTCGTCTGCTTTTAAATGTACTGACTCACAGTGTGACGTCAGAGGACAGTACAGAGGTCCGACAGACATGTTATAGTTCCTAATTACTAAATTGTGGATTGTTTTATGATTAAATTAAATTGTTTTATGATATTTTCCAATCAAATATGGCCTGGGGAATTCCAAAGCATGCAGTCTGTGCTGCTGCTGTCTGTTTGGTATTGGTAGAAAGTGTCTTATGAATATATTCATTAGATTGCAATCCCAAGTTTGGAACCTGACTTTGGAAAAGCAAGATTCCTTGTGCTGCCTGAAAATAATACTCGTGTGACAAACAGAAGCCCTAAGATGCTTGCCTTGCCTTTTGTCTTCAAATGAATAAAATACATAGTGGAAAAAGATTGAAAAAAAATTCCTTTTACATCTCTCTCTTTTTTTCACTCATGTTTTCTGCTCGTTTTATAAGAAAGTAGTCTAATGAAAATGATGGTTAACCTATTATGATGAATAGGGGAGAGGGGATGTGGGAAGGAGAATGGGACTGGGAGGAGAGGAGAGAAGGGCCTATGACTGAGATGTAAATTGAATTAATTAATAAAAAATGAAAATGGTGGTTAAAATGGGTGATAATTCCCATTTATAATATCTTTGCTGTATTTTTTAAATGTTGAGAAGTTGCTTATTTTATAAAGAGAAAAATACCCTATAAAGAAACTTTAAAACACAAATATAGAACTTTCATGAATTTGGATTCTGGAGGTTGAATTTTTAGTATGATTTTTGAAAATCAAACCTGGAAGATGTTTAGAAGAAACAAAAATCCTCTCAGGAGCTTAAGGAGTAGATATGAGGCTGCATAATCCAGGCTCTGTATACACAGCAGCAAATGCTGAATTGACAGTAATCTCAGCCCATCACCCTGCCCTACCCACATGGGACTATTCACCACAGATTAAAGTTTTTACCAACAGTAGTAAGATAACAAGAGGAAATAAAGACTAACTCTATGCATTGCCAGAGTTAATTTTGATGTGCAGGTTTTTTTTTTACACTATCCAGTTCTCTAGTCCAGTAAATATCACTTTACAGGAGTTGCTTAAAGATTTTAAGACAAAATAAATTATTAGAAAAATATGAATGTACTTTTCTAAATAAGATTGGTAACAGAGAAGGGAAATTATATTTAGCAATGCAAAAAGGAAAGACTGTGTTTTCTATGAACTTATTTATAAGACTAGATAATTATAATTAAAATTTACTGAACACAATCACAAGTGGCTATTGTTTTTATAACTGGAAAACTGGGTGGCAGAAAGATGTTTAGTCAATGAATTATGCTTAAAATTTTCATTCTAAAAAAAAAATTTAGATATACTAGAATAAGTTACAATCCAATGAGTTCCATAAGTAAAGATCGTACCAGACTTCTAGAATTCAGAAAAGTTAAACATCAGAATAATGTTCTTAATGTCCTCCAATTTTACCTTTTATAGTTTAAGTCAATATGAATGTTTTCTTTCAAAAGTGTACTGTGTATAATTATGTTACATTGAACTTTCTCTATTACCCACAAAATTCAATGCTATATTCTTTATCTGGCTCTTACATAGCCAGATCTCCAGTTTGGTTGCATGGATATAGTATACAAGTAAACCTGTTTTCTTAGAAGTGAGAACAACACATAATAGACATTTTCTATTAGGGGAAAAACTACCTAAAATCTTAGCCAAATGATCTAAAATTACATCCACTTTTCATGGAATGAAAACCACAAGATTTCATAAATTCTTCCTTTATGAAGGACAACTTATTGTACCTAAATGTGTTCTTTGTTTGTATAACACATAAAAACAATCCCAAACAGGTTGTTTGCCAAGCCAAGGTAAGACAAGATCCTACTGTCCGAACCTGGATGTCATGCAGACAACTCTACAAGACTATTTATTGCACCTTGGTATTACAGGAAATGAGGGCAACTAATTGTGCGTTATAATTACTGTGCGTTCCACATCAAGAATGTCCATTAAACTCAGCACTACATGAATCTAACTAACTTGCTGAGTATTCTGAGAATGGAAGCAATGGGTTAGTTCCACTTTGTACAGAGCAAGGTGCCTGCACGCATTGTAAAATAGGTCTTTAACACAATCCCTCCAAAGTAGTTTCTCTCCATTCTGTGGAGGAATAAACTAGAGGCAAGAAATAATGAACGCTGTATCCAAAGCGATTTAAATAATAACTGAATGGGTTTGATCCCCAATACATCTGAGTTAGAGCCTACATTACTTATACTCTGTAATGTGTCTTTGGGTGGCTTGTGTTCAAGGTATCTCTCCTGGTATAAAGGAAGAATGTCTTTAAGAGTAGAGGAAAACAGAAAATATGGAAAAATAGGACAAATTCCTTACAAAAAGAATATGGAGTGCTATCATATGAACATATAATAAGTAAGCAGAAAAGAGGCTGAATTCTTGGCTCTCTTTCTTCTAATAAAGAGGATTGGGAATGATTAGTTACATGAAAATACTTCACTTCATTGTTTCTTTCCCAGTCATGCTCTATAAGCCTCAGCTGGCCTCGGACTGGCAATCTACCAGCCCCAGCTTTCCAAGTATATTGTTTGGCTTTTTTGTATGCTCCTCTTTCACGTTCTTCCCAAACAATTTTTCTTGTTAACAATTTAGTAGGTATTTTTATATTTCCCTTATTTATATTATTAGAGGGAACTTAAAGAACCAGGAATGTGTTTACCATTACTCAGTTACCAACATGGGGTGGTGTGTCCTTCTTTGACAAATACTGCATCATATGGTGCTGGCTTTTCCCCATCCTACTTTTCTCACTCGATATTATGAAGGGCCAAAACTTCCAAGATAACGAATACATCCTTTAAATCGATTTTATGGTTTGTACATTTTATGGTGTAGTAATAATTACCCAAGTAGGCAATGCACTTTTCTTTGCACATGTTTTTGTTTCCTTGAAGGAGATTTCTATTTCAATGAAAGAGACCATCAGGAAATACACATGGTATTAAATTTAATATGTATTTCATAATGTTATGCAAGATGTATGAAACTCTTCATGTTGTCAACCTTAGGTCACCAAGACACTCCCATTTCTGTGCTCCTGGAATCAAGAGTTCTTTTAATTGGATTACTTGATTTTTTTGCTGTTTAACTTCTTTAGTTCTTTATATATACTGGATATTAGCCCTCTGTCAGATATAGGGTTGGTGAAGATCTTTTCCCAATCTAGGCTGTCGTTTTGTTCTGAGGACAGTATCCTTTGCTTTACAGAAGTTTTTCAGTTTCATGAGGTCCCATTTATTAATTGTTGTTCTTAGAGCCTGTGCTGTTGGTGTTCTGTTCAGGAAGTTGTCTCCTGTGCCAATGAGTTCTAGGCTGTTCCCCACTTTTTCTTCTAAGCGGTTTAGTGTGTCTAATTTTATGTTGAGGTCTTTGATCCACTTGGACTTTGGTTTTGTGCAGGGTGATAAGTATGGATCTATTTGCATTTTTCTACATGTAGGCTTCCAGTTAGACAAGCACCATTTGTTGAAGATGCTGTCTTTTTTTTCCATTGAATGGATTTGACATCTTTGTCAAAAATCATGTGTCCATAAGTGTGTGGCTTTATGTCAGGGTGTTCTATTTGATTCCATTGATCCACCAGTCTGTTTCTATGCCAGTATCATGAAGTTTTTAGTATTGTTGCTCTATAGTACAGTTTGAGATCAGGGATGGAGATACCTCCTGAAGATCTTTTACTGTAGAGAATTGTTTTGGCAATTCTGGGTTTCTTGTTGTTCCATATGAAGGTGAGAATTTTTCTTTCAAGCTCTGTAAAGAATTGTGTTGGTAATTTGATGGGCATTGCATTGAATCTGTAGATTGCTTTTGGTAAGATGGCCATTTTTATTATATTAATCCTGCCAAGCCATGAGCATGGTAGCTATTTCCATCTTCTGATATCTTCTAATTCTTTCTTCAGAGACTGGAAATTTTTTTCATACAAGTCTTTGACTTGCTTGGTTAGGTTCACACCAAGGTACTTTATGTCCTTTGTGGCTATTGTGAAGTGTGTTGTTTCCCTAATTTCTTTCTCAGCCCTTTTGTCCTTTGTATACTGGAAGGCTACTGATTTTTTTTTTTTTTTTTAGTTAATTTTGTATCCAGCCACTTTGCTGAAGGTGTTATTCAGCTATAGGAGTCCCCTGGTAGAGTTTTTGGGGTCACTCAGGTATACTATCATATCTTCTGCAAATAATGATACTTTGACTTCTTCTTTTCCAATTTGTATCCCCTTGATCTCCTTCAATTGTCTTATTGCGCTAGCTAGGACTTCAAGAACAATGTTGAAAAGATATGGAGAGAGTGGACAGCCTTGCCTTGTCCCTGATTTCAGTGGGAATGATTTAAGTTTCTCTCCATTGAGTTTGATGTTGGCTATAGGCTTGCTGTATATCGCCTTTACTATGTTCAGCTAAACAGAGAATTCTCTGCAGAGGAATATTGAATGGCAGAGAAACACTTAAAGAAATGCTCAACCTCATTAGCCATCAGGGAAATGCAAATCAAAACGACCCTAAGATTTCACCTGACACCCATCAGAATGGCTAAGATCAAAAACTCAAGAGACAACACATGCTGGAGAGGTTGTGGAGAAAGGGGAACCCTCCTCCATTGCTGGTGGGAATGTAAACTTGTACAACCACTCTGGAAAGCAATCTGGCGCTTTCTCAGACAACTAGGAATGGCGCTTCCTCAAGATCCAGCTATACCACTCCTAGGCATATATGCAAAAGATTCTCAAGTACACAATAAGGACATTTGCTCAACCATGTTTGTAGCAGCCTTATTTGTAATAGCCAGAAGCTGGAAACAGCTCAGATGCCCCTCAGTGGAGGAATGGATGCACAAATTGTGGTATATCTACACAATGGAATATTACTCAGCAATAAAAAACAAGGAAATCATGAAATTTGCAGGTAAATGGTGGGATCTGGAAAAGATCATCCTGAGTGAGCTATCCCAGCAGCAGAGGGATGCACACGGTATATACTCACTCATATAGACATATAATATAGGATAAACCTACTAAAATCTGTACACCTCAAGAAACTAATCAAGAGGGAGGACTCTTGCTAAAATGCTCAATTCCTATCCAGAAAGGCAAAGAGGCTGGACATCAGAAGAAGGAGAAAAGAGGAAACAAGTCAGGAGCCTGACACAGAGGACCTCTGAAAAGCTCTGCCCTGCAGACTATCAATGTAGATACTGAGACTTATGGGCAACCTTTGGGCAGAGTGCAGGGAATCTTAGGAAAGAACTGGGAAACAGTAAGATCTGGAGAGGACAGGAACTCCATAAGGAGAGCAACAGAACCAAAAATATCTGAGCACAGGGGTCTTTCCTGAGACTGCTATTCCAACCAAGAACTATGCATAGAGATAACCTAAGATAACCCTGCACAGATGTAGCCCATGGCAATTCAGTACCCAAGTGGGTTCCATTGTAATAGGAACAGGGACTGTCTCTGACATGAACTGATTGGCCTGCTCTTTAATTACCTCCCCCTGAGGGGGAAGCAGCATTACCAGACCACAGAAGAAGACAAGGCAGCAACTCTTGATGATACCTAATTGACTAGGATCAGAAGGAAGGAAAAGAAGTCCTCCCTTATCAGTGGACTTGGGGAGGGGCATGCATGCAGAGGGTGGAGGAAGGGAGGGATTGGGACAGGAGTAGGGAGGGAATCACGGGGGGAGGAGATACAAAGTGAGTAAAGTGTAATTAATACAGAAAAATAAAATTTAAAGAAATAAAAAAAGAGATCTTTTAATTATTACCATGTTGGTGACAACAAAATTCTATGTCACTGCTTAATTCTTGATAATAGGAATTTGGGACCAAGTAATAAGTGTTGGGGCCACATTGTTCATTCTCTATCAAATTGTTCTTATTATAAGTATGTTATAACCATGTCTATATTATTATGGATAAAATAAATTTGTTCAACAAAATGTGTTCTTTTTTTTCCTAACAAAATTTTATTATGTATTTGCTCAGTGGCAAAAGATATGTGGCAGAAGCTTTAGTTCAGTAAAATAAGTCTACCTTATGAACACTTCTGTATCATCTACCTTGATTAAAAACTTTCTCCTAAAAAAAAAAACCAAAAAAACACTTTCTCTATGTTGTACACATTTTTATCAAGATAGTTTTAAGAATTTTGTATTCATTTTTGTAACTTGACTCTTTATCTCAGAAATATAAAAATTTTGTTACTTGACTGTTTATCTCAAAAACATAAAAAAATGTATAGAACAGAGAATTTTTGTTTTTCTAGACAGATGGTAATTTATCAGCATCGTTTGTTAGATCAACTCCCTCTTGCCAAATTCAAATATTAACTTTTTATACATACAGCTCATAAACATAATGGTGATACAATGTGTGAAAATGTTTTCCCGAAAATATAATACCCTAGAAACTGAGAAAACCTTAAAGACAAGAAAAACACTCTCATCTTTCTCCCATCCCCCTCTCTGAATCAGGCTGAAAGGACAAGGGAGACCATTCTCTGAATTTCTTCTGTTAAGATCTTCATGATGGGGGAGATAGAAAGACCTGGAGGGGACAAGAGCCCCTCAAGGAGACGAACAGAGCCAAAAAATCTGGGTCCAGGGGACCCTGCAGAGACAATACTCCAATCAAGGACCATGTATGGAAAGGACCTAGAACCCTTGCTCAGATGTAGCCCATAGGCAGCTCAGTCTCCAAGTGGATAGATACCCTAGTAAGGTGAGCAGGGAATGTCTCGAACATGAACTCAGTGGCCTGCTCTTTGATCACCTCCCAATAAGGGGTGTAGCCTTGCCAGGCCGCAGAGGAAGACAAAGCAGCCAGTCCTGATGAGACCTGATAGGCTAGGGTCAGGTGGATGGGGAGGAAGCCTGCCCTATCAGTGGACTAGGGGACAGGGCCTAGGGGGAGAAGAGAGAGGAAGAATGGGATTGGAAGGAGGGAAGGGAGGGGGCCACAGCCAGAATATAAATCGAATAAATTGTAATAAATGATAAATTTTTAAAAAGATCTTCATGTGACAAGTCTCCTTTGCTATATTCAAAAAAATAATGAATGCCACTCAGAAATACAGAAAACAAGCCAATGAGATCCTTCAAAGTAGTTCTCTGAAACACATCCTATTCCCCTTTGTTCAAATGTTCTTCATAAAACCTAAGCAAAATTAATGAAAAAAGAGAACATGAATTTAAAAGATCAAGGAGATCTTTTTATTTTTTTTTATTAATTACAGTTTATTCACTTTGTATCCCCACTGTAGCCCCCTCCCTCCTTCATCTCCTCCCATGCTCCTCTCCAAGTCCACTGATATGGAAAGGTCCTCCTTGAATTCCCTCTAACCCCAGCCTATCAGATCTCATCAGGACTGGCTGCATTGTCTTCCTCTGTAGCCTGGTAAGGCTGTTCCCTCCTCAGAGCGAGGTGATCAAAGAGCCAGCCACTGAATTCATGTCAGAGATGGTCCCTGTTCCCATTACTAGGGAACCCACTTGGAGACTGAGCTGCCATGGGCTACATATGTGCAGGGGTTCTAGGTTATATCCATGCATGGTCCTTGGTTGGAGGATCAGTCTCAGAAAAGACCCCTGGGCCCACTACAGCCCTAAGTATTTTTAAGCAGATGATCTTCTCATAGTAACAGGAGACAGGAGGTTCTCAGGAATGCTAGCATAGGCTTGTTTCATCTAGTTGTTCTATAAGTTTTACCGAGGACACATTATAACAAAAATGATTGTTTCATAATGGAATGCATTTCTTTAAGTAATTTGGTTAGAGAAATGGGATTAGAGAGTTTGTTATTATAACAATATGATATATTCCTAACTAAACTTTGACACTTTCAATGGAAAGTGAAGCTTTTATTAAAACACACACACACTCCATCATCAACATAATCATCATTCACTCTCACCATGTGCTTGTTCTGACATTTGAAGTATACTTCTGAAGGTACCAGTTCTTCACACATGGAAATTTCCTCATAATAGAATTTAAGTGTGTCAACCCAAAGAGAAGACAGAAAATCACACATACATCAACCTGAGTTCAACCTGAGTTGGGGCCTGCAAAAGGAGAAGACCAACTCTACAAGTTGTCCTCTGACTTCCACATGCTTGCACAAGCATACCCCCACACACACACACACAAATTAAGTTTATTTGTGTATGTGTGGTTTTTCAAGACAGGATTTCCCTGTGTAGCCTTGGCTGTCCTGGACTCTTTGTAGACCAGGATGGCCTCAAACTCACAGAGACCTGCCTGCCTCTGCCTCCCTGAGTGCTGGGATTATAGCCGTGTGACACTGTGTCCAGCTTAAATATATTTGTTTTAAAACAAAGGAGGCCTATGCTGAGCATCCTGTCACTGGCCTGTAATCCCAGCACTCACGAGACAGGAGGAGGGAAGATCAGAGGTGAGTCTGAAGCCAACCTGAGTTACATGGGACCGTTATCGAAAACAAACAAAAAGATTAAAAAATGGAATGAAGCAGTTGTTTAATATTTGTTATTGAAAAATATACACTACATCTAAGTTAAATGCTGTGTGTATGGTACATATGATACATACCAATTTACTACTGCAAATAGTTCAACATTATATTGTAAGTACTCTAAATCCAGCCAGTGTAACAATCCTATCTCACTGCTATAAAATTGTATTTAATATGTTTTTATAGAGGAGATGAGCATCAGTGTGAATATGAGCCTGGTCCCTAAATGTCAGCATCCCAGGATGTAAGCCTGGTCCCTTAATTACCACCAATGAGACTTTATCTTCTACTATCTGCCTCACTGTACCTGCATTTTCTCATTTGCAGAATTGGAGCTACCTACTTACCAGGTTATTCTGAGGATTAAATTAAATAAGAATGTGGAAAGCTTTGCCATTTTAATTAAAAAGAAACAAAACCCTGTTTAACCTACCAAGAGACTACAGATTATTTTAAATAGAAACACTTTGCATTTGCTTAAAATAAATTAAAGAGCAGCATACTTTGGCTCTTATGCATTCATTAAAGCAGGTGAGATGAACAATACTAAACAGTTCTTTGATGAGGAATAATACAATCTTTATTTTCAAAGATGGACTGTTTAGCATAAACTATCTGTGATTACACGTACTGGGTTCTTGCTAGAAAAGCACTAAGCTCAGAACAGGCTGGAATCTTACTATATGTTGGAACCTCTGCATCTTCACCTGCATTTCTTCCAGAGATATAGAGGAAGGAAGCAGCGAAGGACAAAAAAAAAAAAAAAAGGAATGAGGTTCAAAAAGAAAATGACAGATGAGAAGCATACCAGAAGTAAACACAGAGTATCAGGAAAGCCTGTAAGCCAAGCAAAATACAAAATTAATTTCATTATGAATTCTTAGTGGTTGAGGCAGTACACACAGAAACTATGCAGGCTTAGGCCAGCCATAAATCCAACATGGAGAGAGGATGAGGGTAACAAAGTCCCACATCTAGCTAAATGGCTATTGGCTGTTGATAGCTTCAGGGAAAGAGAAAGTGTTGCAGTTCTGTTGTCACTGTTGTTGTTGTTTGGCTTTTGTTTTTGTTTTTTCCTTTAAAGATGCAGCCCCTGGTGTTGCTTCATTGTCGGCCACACATCCAAGAATTTATGGGCAGCACAAAGGGTACTTTATGGAATTTTAGGGGTCAGGGTAGGGGGCAGGCAGGATTTGGCTCAGCAGTCGAGTACTTATTAAGCATTATAAGGCATGGAGTTTAAGTCCTAATACTGTAAAAGATGAAAAAAAGAAAGAAAGTGGGATTAAAAAAAAAAAAAGGACACAAGGATGGGTGTGTAGACAAATGGGGATGGATCTTGAGTTGGGGGAGGGAATGAACACAATCAAAATGCATTACATGAAATTCTCAAGAATTTCATTCTTTTAAATTTTAAAAATTTCATTCTTTTAAATTTCATTCAATTTTAAAAAAATGAGAAGGAAAACTGATACCACACACTCACCTGACAGGAGAGTGCAAAAAACTTAAATTTAAAAAGAAAAAGAAGGTTGTTCTACTTAGCTTTCAGAAGCAAACTAAGTGTACTCTTAGAGTACAGTGCATTTTACCCCTCGGTAATGTTTGGAAATGTGATGAGCGGTTGGTTCAGTTTCTCGTTTTCAAAATCAGCAGCCTAACTGTAAGATACTCTTGCCTTATAGGGACATCTGCTGGCAGGTAACAAAAAGGTCTGGAAGAATAGGCTACAGGCCTCTCAGCCCAGGCTGAATTCTAGAGCCCCACACATATCTGCTTCACACTGTCCAAGGCCGTCAAAATTCTAAATATTATATCATTTTGAAGTCCCGGCTTTCTCAGATCAGTGATAATTAGTTGCAGCTAATTATTAGCTTTCATTTTAAAAGGGAACACTTAATAAAAGTAAAGACACGAGTACCACTTTTCTCTGCTAACATTAGCCATCACAAAAAGGATAAAATAATTGATTCTCTTTTCTTGTTTGATTGAACAAGATGCATCTTCGTGTTCTGTTTTGGAAAAAACAGTGCAGAGTTAAGTCAAATAGTGTTATCTTAGACTTAAATTTTACCCACAATACAACAAGCAGCTTGTTCCCGCTAGCTCTTTAAGCACTTCATTCATTTGTTGGTTAATGTGATGAAAAATAATCATCATTTGCCTCTGTCTCCTATTATTTATATAGGTAACTTTTAAAGGTAAATAGAAAGCTTCTGTCAAAAACACTTAAAGAAATGCTCATCCTCATTAGCCATCAGGGAAATGCAAATCAAAACGACCCTGAGATATCACCTTACACCCATCAGAATGGCCAAGATGAAAAACTCAAGCGATAACACATGCTGGAGAGGTTGTGGAGAAAGGGGAACCCTCCTCCACTGCTGGTGGGAATGTAAACTGGTACAACCACTCTGGAAAGCTATCTGGCGCTTTCAAAGACAAATAGGAATAGTGCTTCCTCCAGACCCAGCTATACCACTGCTAGGTATATACCCAAAGTTTGTTCAAGTACACAAAAAGGACACTTGCTCAACCATGTTTATAGCAGCTCTATTTGTAATAGCCAGAACCTGGAAACAACCCAGATGTCCATCAACGGTGGAATGGGTACAGAAATTGTGGTATTTTTATACAATGGAATACTACTCAGCAATCAAAAAGGAGGAAATCATGAAATTTGCAGGCAAATGGTGGGATCTAGAAAAGATCATTCTGAGTGAAATATCCCAGAAGGAGAAAGACAAACATGGGATATACTCACTTATATAGACCTATAAGATATGATAAACATAATGAAATCTATACACTTAAAAAAGATAATCAATTGAGCGGACATGGGGTAAGATGATCAATCCTCGTTTAGAAAGACAGATGGGATGTGCATTGAATGTATGACAGGAGTCTACTGAGCGCATCTGAAAGAGTCTAACTAGCAGTGTTTTCAAAGCAAAGACTCATGACCAAACCTTTGGCAGAGTACAGGGAATCATAAGAAAGAAGGGGAGTTAGTCTGATGGGGAAAGGATAGGAGCTCCACAAGGACCAAATATATCTGGGCACAGGGTCTTTTCTGAGACTGACATTCAACCAAGGACCATGTATGGATAAAACCTAGAACCTCCACTCAGATGTAGCCTGTGGTAGCTCAGTAACCAATTGGTTTCCCAAAGTGAGGGGAACAGGGACTATTTCTAACAGGAACTCAATGACTGGCTCTTTGGTCTCCCCACCCCCGAAGGGAGGAGCAGTCCTGTTAGGCCACAGAGGAGGGCTTTGCAGCCAGTCCTAAAGATACCTGATAAAACAGGATCAGATGAATGGGGAGGAGGTCCCCCTATCAGTGGACTTGGAAAGGGGCACGGTGGAGATGAGGGAGGGAGGGAGGGACTGGGAGAGAATGAGGGATCGGGACACGGCTGGGATACAGAGTTAATAAAATGTAACTGATAAAAAAAAAATAAAAAATAAAAAAATAAAAATAAATAAAATTAAAAAAAAGAAAGCTTCTGTCAGCTAAGGCATTTCCTGCTAAAAGAGATGATGCAGTCATTAACTGCTTACAACTAAATAACAGCATTGTGCGTCTTCACAGGTTAACACGCATCTTGTTAAGAATTGAAAGCTCAAGAAAGAGTGATAAAGCTGGTAGTTGCAAGATGCCAATAAGGAAAATAAACTCTTGAAGGATTGTTACTATGACATGTCATCTTTCTTTTTCTTAATTGTTGCACCACCACACAAAGACCATGTACATTTATATTGGCATTCTAAACAAGTTAAACTCATTTTTACTGATCTTGTCAAATTCTTAAGTCATAGAGTATATTGACTTACCAAGTTTCAACACGCTAAAGTCATCAATCTGGCTCTTTTCTTACCAATAAGGTAGAAAAACATATATAGTGATTATCAGGTGTGAAAAGAATAAAGAAAATCAAGTCGATAAAAGGAAAATCAGTGTTTTCCAAATGCAATCTAATCGTTAAAAACTCAAAAGCGAACATGAGTGGTATACTTTCTATATTGTCTCTGAAGAGCTTCACCGAGTAAATGAAAACTATTATAAAGGAAGATATAAAATTAAATCTACTTTGTGATTTCTTACATAACAACTCACAATTTTATACATGGCCACATTTTATCTTATTGTTCCTAATTTGCTTAGCATGCACTTCACCAAATTTCCTTCGTAAACCAAAGAAAGCAAAATTTAGCAAACTAAAATTTAAAGTCTCCTTTAGTAGACACAGAAGACACTGAAACAATAATTTCATGTTTTTATTTTTACTACAGCCTGTTAACAGCCATATAATACAGCTGCAAGAGGAATTAACTCATCAGACATGAATATAATATACAGGATGTCCACATTAATTTTTTTTATTTATTACAGTTTGAGAACATTTTATCCTTAATTGTATTATTATGATATTTTAGTCAAAAATTTTTTAACTGGGCCAGATTGTTGCTAAATAAATTAAGAATGACAGTGGGATAGTCAGGGGGTTGTTAATAAACATTGAGAACCAATTACAATATAATAGGAGCTGTACAGAATTTCAGATATATTCTTTCAGAAATTTGAAAATGGAATGATAAAATTTATTTTAAAGTGATTTTGCATTTTACCTTAAAGAGATAAGTAAATCATTGCTTATCATAGACTATTTGAGATGTAAAAAAATAAAATAAAATGTTACTATCAGATGGTATAACATAATCTATACGTCAAAGACTGGTATTGCAAAATATACATACACAGAGAGAAAATGTAAGAAAAGTTTAAATCATTTACTTTTCTAGTTTAACACAAATCCTTTTAGCTAATTATCATGAGATGTTGTGTAGAAATTAACCAGTCATGTTGTGTTTCTATCTCCAGATTTACAATTAGTAACACTATTAATGTGGTTCCTGTACTTAGCATTACTAATTATACTGCTATGAACTAATGGCGATAAAAATAGCAATAGCCATCAACTACCAATTAATGCTTAATGAGCGCATATAAACCTTGGCATTGTAATGCATTTCAAAATTGTTGTTGCTTGTGTTCCTTTTGCAATTGTGCAAAACTGGGTATAACCAGTCATCACTATGATTGAAGGCAGAATGATCAGGTAGTTAAAAGAAAATCAGAAAAATAATGGTTCTTTAAATCTAGACAGAGAGGTGTGTGTGTGACACAGACATGTGACTGTGTCAAGTCAGTACAAAAATCTAAATGTACGTGTTAGAAAACCAACTCAATTGTCATAAGCTCTCTCTGAACGAGTTTCTTCAACAGGAAAGACTGATTTTAATTCAAGAGCAGGCTCTGTAAGTGGGCAACAGACTGTGACAAACTATTCTATCTAGTCTCTTCCAAGGGCTCATAGAGTGTCATTTAAATTATTTATAGTTCTCTACTTCTTCAATTAAGATTGAGTATAAGTTCTTAAATAGCACAACTTTTGGAAGCATTAGCTTTTTCTATCATAACCTTGTGCACAAGTTAAAAATAAATATAGTTGTATACCCTTTTCCTGATAATTTATCGTTTTTATAGATCAAACTATACTAGAGAAGACCAAAAAGGCAAGAACTAGACCCACAGGGTTTAATCACACTATTTAAAAATATGCCCTTTATTTAAGGATAAAAAAATTAAGCATCTGTCCTAAAATGAGGATATGCATGATAGCCCAAAGTTGTTCTCAACAAAGGGTCAAAGAGATACAGTGTGAGTTCCAATTTTCTCTCCCTCTCTGGATCTCTCCTGAATCACTTTCTTAAAAGATCAGGATCTTCCTACAAGTTTGACCATTTCATCAGATTTGCTGAATTATCTTTCAGGCATATGACAGGAGAAAATAATAGTGGGGCATATTTCCTCTTGAACTTGGGTCATCAGTGTGAGGGTAGGAGGCTGAACTCACCTCGAGGGCTTCTTTTTTTAATTTTAATTTTAATTTTTTAATTACAGTTTATTCACTTTGTATCCCAGCTGTAGCCCCCTCCCTCATCTCCTCCCAATCCTCTCTCTAAGTCCACTGATAGGGGAGGGTCTCCTCTCCTTCCCTCTGACCCTACCCTATCAGGTCTTGTCATGACTGACTGCAATGTCTTCTTCTGTGGCCTGGCAAGGCTGAACCCCGCTCAGGGGGAAGAAGTCAAAGAACCAGCCACTGAGTTCATGTCAGAGACAGCCTCTGTTCCCCTTACTAAAGAACCCACTTGGAGACTGAGCTGCCATAGGCTACATATGTGTAGGGGTTCTAGGTTATATCCATGAATGGTCCTTGGTTGGAGTATCAGTCTCAGAAAAGACCTCTGTGCCCAGATATTTTGGTTCTGTTGCTCTCCTTGTGGAGCTCCTGTCCCCTGCAGGTCTTACTATCTCCCGCTTCTTTCATAAGATTCCCTGCAATCTGCCCAAAGTTTGGTTATGAGCCTCAGCATCTGCTTTTTTTTTTTTTTTTCAATGCAGTTTATTCAGGAACATTGAACAATCCTCGGACCCCGGGGAAAGCCAGCCCACAGCTTAAATAGCCTCTGGGTAGCCAACCCAGGCGTGCCACGGGGGCAATGCAGATAGGTCCACATACATGGAAGCAAGCCAGATCCTCGGCCTTAGCCAAATGTGGAGTTGTTCGTGACAGAGAGCACTCACCATCGGGAAGGTGGAAGGCAGAAACCAGCTCCATCTTTAAGGCATAGCATTCCGCAGCTCTCTACAGTTCCCCCTTTTTGTTTTAGACGCATCAGGCAAGAGTAGAGGTCTGATCTCTGATATTAGAAATAAATTGGGACTTTGTACAGATGTTCATTTAGGTGTCATCCACCCAAAGAGCATCAGACCGTCCGATACCTTTTTCTCAGAGGCGGGACCTGGGGCATCAACCCGCATGCAATCAGACATGCTCTTCTCTGGGTCCAAAGCGGCTGACCCTGAGTGCAGTGCTTAGCCTCGCATCCTGGCTGTCAATGAAAGTATGCTGGACTTTGTGTCACTAGCATACAACATGAGAATTTTTCCTGTGCTGCAAATCTGTCTAAACAATTGTCGAGCTATATTTTAGGTAATTGGACTGGAGAATTCGATACTACGATGGAGCAGCTGAGAGTGGCCATTGTCACAGTAAATTCTACCGGAGTGGACGCAGGACTAGCCACAGGATTATCAACATGGATTGCTGCAGCCATGAATCATCTGAAGGAATGGGCGGGCATGGGAGGGTTAGCAGGCCTTCTGGTGTTGGTCTCCTTGGTTTGCCTGTGGTATATATGCAAGATTAGAGTCTCACAACAGTGTGATGCAGCCATGATCATTCAGGCCTTTACAGCCATTGAAGCAGGACATTCTCCCCAAGCATGGTTGGATACCATAAAAAGCATCTGCTTTGATACACTGCTGGGTAGTCTTTCAGAGGCCCTCTGTGGTAGGCTCCTGTCCTGTTTCCTCTTTTCTCCGTCTTCCAATGTCCATCCTGTTTGTCTTTCTAAGGAAAGATTGATCATCTTACCTAGGGTCCTCCTTCTTACTTAGCTTTTTTGGGTGTACAGATTTTAGTATGTTTATCCTATATTTAATATGCCTAATATCCACTTATAAGTGAGTATATACTGTGTGTGTCTTTCTACTTCTGGGATACCTCACTCAAGATAATCTTTTCTAGATCCCACCATTTGCCTGAAAATTTCATGATTTCCTTATTTTTAATTGCTGAATAGTATTCCATTGTGTAAATGTACCACAATTTCTATAACCATTCTTCAGTTGAGGGACATCTGGGTTGTTTCCAGGTTCTAGCTATTATGAATAAAGCTGCTATGAACATGAAAGAGCAAATGTCCTTGTTGTGTACATGAGCATATTTTGGATATATGCCTAGGAGTGGTATAGCTGGATCTTGAGGAAGCGCTAATTGTCTGAGAAAGCACCAGATTGATTTCCAAAGAGGTTGTACAAGTTTACATTCCCATCAGCAATGGAGGAGGGTTCCCTTTCTCCACATCCTCTCCAGCATGTATTGTCACTTGAGGTTTTGATCTTAGCCATTCTGATGGATGTGAGGTAGAATCTCAGGGTCATTTTGATTTGCATCTCTCTGATGACTAAGGATGTTGAGCATCTCTTTAGGTATTTCTCTGCCATTCTATATTCCTCTACAGAGAATTCTCTATTTAGCTCTGTCCTCCATTTTTTAATTGGATTACTTGACTTGTTGTTTTTTAACTTCTTTAGTTCTTTATATATTCCGGATATTAGCCCTCTGTCAGATATAGGGTTGGTGAAGATCCTTTCCCAGTCTGATGCTGTCATTTCATTCTGACGACAGTGACCTTTACTTTACAGAAGCTTTTCAGTTTCATGAGGTTCCATTTATTGATTGTTGATCTTAGAGCCTGTGCTGGTGGTGTTCTGTTCAGGAAATTGTCTCCTGTACCAATGAGTTCTAGGCTCTTCCCCACTTTTTCTTCTAACAGATTTAGTGTGTCTGGTTTTATGTTAAGGTCTTTGATCCACTTGGACTTTAGTTTTGTGCAGGGTGATAAATATGGATATATTTGCATTTTCTACATGTAGATATCCAGTTAGACCAGCACCATTTGTTGAAGATGCTGTCTTTTTCCACTGTATGGTTTTGGCTTCTTTGTCAAAAATCAAGTATCTGTAGGTATGTGGGTTTATTTCTGGATCTTCTATTCCATTGATCCCCCATTCTGTTTCTATGCCAGTATCATGGCTTCTTTATTTATAGGTGTGGTGGTTGATGCTCTGCTAGCTGTCATTCAGAACTTAGCCTATGTGCACCAAAGCACCATAAGGGAACCACAAGCTCTGTGGCTACTTCTTCACAACAGACAGGTGTAGATTTCTTTTGTTGCACCTCAGGGCTACAAAGGTGAATGTTCAAAGCCACAAAACCAGAAGCAAAAGCTTTTTTTTTAATTCCTAGAACCTGATGCAATAATAATTTGTAGTATGCTCCACTGGACAAACAGCATCAACACTCAAATGCAAGCAGGGACAGGATGTGGACATCATACCTCAATTAATGGAATACAAAAGCATTTGGTGCTACATTTTAAAACTGTGGCATTTGTCAGTAAAGTGGCTTTCAGTGTTTGGCTTCTAGCTTTAACTCATACTCAACTTCTCAAGATATTGAGTGTAAGGTCACCTGTTCTCTTTGGAAGTTTAGACTTAGAGTCCACACAGGGAGCCCCTGCCCTTTTCCCAGAGAAGTTACTGCTTACAAAAGAGTGAAAGTCGAATTGGTGATTCACAGATAACCAAGACTATTGAAAAGTAAAACTTATATAAATTGTTTTCTAGAGAAAGAGCTGAAAAGTTCAAGAATCAATTCATTATGAAGTAGGAAACTTTAAATAAGTCTCAAATAGATTTTTTTAATCCATTCTGTAACAATGATTGTTGAAAGGATCTGAAAAGTATTGATGATCTTTACATTCTATTACATAACCCAATAAATTGGTTCCATCATAAATGATGCTAAAAATAAAAATATAAAACAGAAATGTTTCTTTTTCCTACCTACAGCTAAAGAGTAAAAGCTTTATTTGTATTTTTCAAAACTTTATGGTATTGAGTTTCTATCATTGAGAACAAAGACATTATAGTTTAAAAAACAATAACATATATAGTCATTCCATTATTGTAAGCTATACCTAAATTACTGCAAAAAATTGACTTCAACCAAAAGGCGTAAAATAACTAACTTGATTATCTTTTTATTTAAAAATGACTTAATTTATTTTTGGTTTCATTATTTAAGAACTAATGCAGTTCAATGTCCAAGTGGGTTCCATAGTAATGGGAACAGGGACTGTCTCTGACATGAACTGATTGGCCTGCTCTTTGATCACCTGGGGGGGGGGGAATTACAGCCTTACCAGGCCACAGAAGAAGACAATGCAGCCACTCCTGATGAGAACTGATAGACTAGGATCAGAAGGAAGGAAAGGAAGACCTCCCCTATCAGTGGACTTGGGGAGGGGTATGAGTGGAGAAGGGGGAAGGAGGGTGGGATTGGAAGAAGAAGTGGGAGGGAGCTACAGGTGGGATACAAAATGAATAAACTGTAATTAATAAAAAATTTAAAAAAAGAACTAAACCTAGTGTGAGTTAAGTAAATAACTAATCAAAGAGCATTTTTTAGGCAGATACAAGGAATGAACATTGAATTTCTGTCAGCTCTTACACAGGGAATTTAAAACAAGTTTTTTAGTTACTTTCACCAATTAACACCTTTACATAGGAACTGTTACTTATTATCTTGAGAAAATTGGGGTTTTCTGAGGGTGACATGTATATCTTCATTGACTCCAGGATTTAGACCAATAAACTGGGTTCCTCTCTTCGTTATCTACATTTTTTTTTGCATATTCACCTCTTGTCAGTTGGCTAACGAGCTGTCCTGCTCAGGCCCAAAGCAACAATTCTTAGATCAGGCTGTGGACACTTATGATCCCTCTAGTGTTTCTCTGTCTGTTTTCCTTAGTTTCCTTAAACTTAAATTCTGAAGCATTCAATTTTTTATTCAAACAGTGTACTTTTATGTATTGACAAATACAATGAAATCTAATGAATGTGTGTATCGATACAAAATAGAACACTCAACCTTGGGAATGAGAAGGTGCTATACAAGCAAACTAATCAAAACTTCAGAGAAACTTTTATGAAAGCAAGTATCAGAATCTATGAAGACAAATGGAAAAACTATAAAAGTTTGTTAATGATCCAGACCGTGTTTCTTCATATTTTATAACTAAAAAGATAGATTATACATACTTATATACATAGATGCATATATAGATAATATTTGGTTAGAAGGTAGGTGATAGATAATAGAAGATAGATAGATAAACAATAATTTAAAAATGTGTAAAAGTTGCTGGCTGAGGCACACCTTTAATCCCAGAACTCCAGAGGCAGAGGCAGGCAGATCTCTGTGACTTCAAGGTGAGCCTGGTCTACAAAGTGAGTTCCAGGAAAGCTAGGGTTACACAGACACCCAGTCTAGGAAAAAAAAAAAAAAAAACTATGTAAAAATGGACAGAATTGTATTAAAAGCTATATAGGTAAATAAAAATATAGACTAATAAAAAAGCTTTAAACGAAGTGGTATCTTAAGGAGATAAAATTAGAATCATCTTAGCAAATAACAAACCATGATGATAGTGAAATAAAATAATACTGAAGAGCACCTAGAGAGCCGAAAAGATGGCTCAAGAGGCAAAGGTGCCTGCTGCCAAGCTTAATGACTTGATTTCATTTCCCCCAAAACACAAGGTAGAAGGAAAGGATAGACACCCCTGATTGGGTGAGAACAAAATAAATCTTCCAACAGAAATAAATACTTATGAAAACAGGAGAAAAACACATTTTAGTTCCTAAGTGTTATAATTAAAAACAATTTCTTCTTGAGGCCACTCAAATGCTTTAAGTTCTGTTTTGGGAGAAATTTTGTCATTTGAAAAAATTTAGAAAACATTTGATCTTAAACTAAAATTCTATGTAATGAAACCCAATAAAATAGAACCCAAATCATGATAATAGGAAAGACAAATATGTGACTAAGAGAATTAATATACATGCCATAGCAAATATTATATGTATCTATATATAAAGCTGCTACGCTTTTGATAAAATGTTAGGTTTACAATAAAATCTGTAAGTTACAGATAAAAATCTGAAAATTACAACATGCATATAAGTTAGCAAGGAAAATATTCACAGAAGAAGAAATACACATGGACAATAACCATGAAATAAGATTCTCAGCATCCATAGCAATTAGAAAAAATACATAATTAACTACAGTGTACCATTTTCAGTCATTAAATTAATAAAATTTGGAAATAATTCCCTTAGTCTTCTTAGTACTACTGGTGGAATATGGCTTCACAAAATCCTCTTAGGAACTTGTCTGTCATTGGAAATAAAAAGGAAGCATACACATTGACAGAACAGCCTCACTTATTTATGCTGGAGAAACACGAACAGCACCAATGTATAGAGATACATGGAGACAGGTGCCCTTCACGGGTATTTTTGTTGTTCTTCTTCTTTTTTATTATTATTACTTTACATCCCCCTCCCTCCTTTCCTCCCAGTCCCTCCTTTCCTCCCAGTACCCCCCTTCCCCTTCATCTCCCTTCCTCTCTTCCTTCCCCCTAAAAAGTCCCCCTCCGCCCCCCATATGAACTCTCCCCAGTACATCAAGTCACATCAGGACTGAGCATATCTTCATCCCCTTAGGCCAGGTCAGGCAGCCCTGCCAGGGGGAAGCGATCCAAAAGCAGGCAATAGAGTCCATGTTAGAAACAGCCCCCACTCCACTCACCAGGCGCCCCATATGAAGACCAAGCCTCCCAACAGCCACATTTGTGCAGGGGGCCTAGTTGATGCCAGACCGTGCATGCTCCGTAGTTGATGTCTCATTCTCTGAAAGCCCCCATGGGTCTGGGCTAGTTGTCTCTGTTGATCTTCTTATGAGGTTCCTGGACCTCCAGGTCCTTCCATTTTTCACCCAACATTTCCACGAGACCCTCAGAGCTTGGGCTCATGCTTGGCTGCAAGTCAGCATCTGTCCTGATCAGCTGCTGGCTGGAGCCTCCCAGACCAAACATTCAAGTTAGGCTCCTGTCTATAAGCATAGCATAGCAGCATTAATAGTGTCAGGGGCTGGCTCTCTGCCATGGGGTGGGTCTCAAGTTGGGCCAATTGCTGGTTGGACATCCCCTCAATCTTTGTTCCCTCTTTATCTGTGTACTACTTGTAGGCAGGCTAATTTTGGGATGAAAGGTTGGATGTTGGTAGGTTGTTATTCCCCTTCTTCCACTAGTCCTACTTGGCTAGGAAGTGGTCACTTCGGTCTTCATGTTCCTCTCCCTCCACACCCCCCACCTCATTAGGAGTCTCAGCTGGAGTCACACCCATATCCTCCCAGGAGCCTTCCCTGTCTTGAGCCTCCAGCTCTACAAAGAGATGTCCCCTTCAGTTTCCCTTCTTCTTCCAGCCCTCTCATCTCCCCCCATCCTGTTCTCCCCACATCTGATCCCCACCTCTTTTTCCCTCCCCATTCCTTCTCCTGCCCAGTTCCCTCTCTTCATCTACTTCTGATGTCTATTCTATTTCCCCTTCTGAGTGACTTTCCAGCAATCTCCCTTGGGTCCGCCTTGTTACTTTATTTCTTTGGGTCTCTAGTTTATAGTATGGTTATCCTGTAGTATAGGTCTAATATACACTTATAAGTGAGGATATACCATGTGCCTCTTTCTGCTTCTGGGTTACCTCACTCAGGATGATCTTTTCAAGTTCCCACCATTTGCCTGCAAATTTCATTATTTCCTTGTTTTTAATCACTGAGTAGTATTCCATTGTGTAAATGTACCTCAATTTCTGTATCCATTCTTCAGTTGAGGGACATCTAGGTTGTTTCCAGTTTCTGGCTATTACAAATAAAGCCACTCTGGAGACAGTTGAGCAAATGTCCTTGTTGTATGGTGGAACATCTTTAGGGTATATGCCCAGGGGTGGTATAGCTGTGTCTTGAGGTAGAAATATTCCCAATTTTCTGAGAAAGTACCAGGTTGATTTCCAGAGAGGTTGTACAAGTTTGCACCCCCACCAGCAATGGCAGAATGTTCCCCTTTCTCCACATCCTCTCCAGGATGTGTTGTTGCTTGAGTTATTTTTTTCTCAGACATTCTGATTGGAATAAGATGAAATTTTAGAGTCGTTTTGATTTACATTTCTCTGATGACTAAGGACCCTGAGCATGTAAGTGTTTCTTAGCCATTCAAGATTCCTCTGTTGTGAATTCTCAGTTTATCTCTGTACCCCATTTTGAATTGGATTATTTGATTTGTTGATGTTTAATTTCTTAATTTCTTTGTATATTTTGGATATTAACTCTCTGTCTGATGTAGGGTTGGTGAAGAGCTTTCCCCAATCTATAGGCTGCCTTTTTGTTCTAATATCAATACTCCTCAAACTATTCCACAAAATAGAAACAAAAGAAACATTGCCAAACTCATTCTATGAGGACATAGTCACCCTGATACCTAAACCACACAAAGACCCAACAAAGAAAGAGAATTCCAGACGTCTTATGAACATTTATGCAAAAATACTCAATAAAATACTTGCAAACCAAGCCCAGGAACACATCAAAAATATCATCCACCATGATCACGTGGGCTTCATCCCAGGAATGCAGGGATGGTTCAACATACAAAAAAATCCATCAATGTAGTCCCCCATATAAACAAACTGAAAGAAAAAAACACATGATCATCTCATTAAATGCTGAAAAATTATTGACAAATTCCAACACCCCATTCATGTTTAAAGTCTTGGAGAGACATAACCAAACCTTCAGCAGAGTGCAGGGAATCATATGAAAGAAGGGGGAGTTTGTATGATGTGGAAAGGATAGGAGCTCCACAAGGACCAAACATATCTGGGCACAGGGATCTTTTCTGAGACTGACACTCAACCAAGGACCATGTATGGATATAACCTAGAACCTCTGCTCGGATGAAGCCCGTGGTAGCTCAATAACCAATTGGTTTTCCATAGTAAGGGGAACAGGGACTATTTCTGACAGGAACTCAATGGCAGGTTCTTTGACCTCCCCACCTCCCAAGAGAGGAGCAGTCCTGCTAGGCCACAGAGGAGAACTTTGCAGTCAGTCCTGAAGATACCTGATAAAACAGGATCAAATGAAAGGGGAGGAGGTTCTCCCCAATCAGTGGATTTGGAAAGAGGCAGGGAGGAGATGAGGGAGGGAGGGAGGATTTGGGAGGGATTGAGGGAGTGGGATACAGCTGGGATACAGAGTTAATAAAATGTAAGTAATAATAAAAAAATAAAAATAAAAAATAAAATATTAATTAATAAAATAATTATGACCTATCAATCACTTTCCCCCCCAAAAAAAATGTCTTAGAGAGATCAGAGATACAAGGCACATAACTGAACACAATAAAGGCAAAATATGGTAAGCCAATAGCCAACATCAAGTTAAATAGAGAGAAAAAGTATTCCTGCTAAAATCAGGGACGGGACAAGACAAGGCTGCCCACTCTCACAGTATCTCTTCAATACAGTACTTGAACTTCCAGCCATAGCAATAAGACAAGTAAAGGAGAATAAGGGAATACAAATTGAAAAAGAAGATGGCAAAGTATCGCTATTGCAGATGACATGATAGCATACATAAGTGACCCCCAAGATTCTACGAGAGAACTTCTACAGCTGATAAACACCTTCAGCAAAGTGTTTGGATACAAAATTAACTCAAAAAAGTCAGCATCTCTCCTTTATACAAGTAACAAAAGGGCTGAGAGAGAAATTAGGGAAACAATGCCCGTCACAATAGCCACAAATAATATAAAATATTCTGGTGTAACTCTAACCAAGTGAGTGAAAGACCTGTCTGACAAGAACTTCAATCTTTAAATAAAGAAATTAAAGAAAATTTTAGAAGATGGAAAGATCTTCCATGCTCATGAATCAGTGGTATTAACATAGTAAAAGGGTCATCCTGCCAAAAGTCATCTACAGATTCAATGCAATTCCCACCAAAATTCATTACAGACCTGAAAAGAGCAACCATTAACTTCATACTAAAAAAAAAAAAAAAAAAAAAAAAGACCCAAGATGGCCAAAACAATTACACACAATGAAAAGAACTTCTGGCAGTATCAACATCCCTGATTTCAAAGAAATAGTAATAAAAAAAAATGCATGGTATTGGCATAGAAATAGATAGGTTGATCAATGGAGCTGAACTGAAGCCTCAGAAATAAACACACTTCTTCAGGCACTTAATTTTCAAAGAAGCCAAAACCATACAATGAAAAAAAAAAAAGTATCCTCAACAAATGGTGCTGGTCTAACTGGATATCTACATGTGGAAAATTCAAATAGATCCATATTTATCATCCTGCACAAAACTCAAGTCCAAGTGGATCGAAGACCTTGACATAAAACCAGCAACTCTAAATCTATTAGAAGACAAAATGGGGAAAAGTCTGGAAATCATTGACACAGGAGACAGCTTCCTGAACACAGCACCAACATCACAGGCTCTGATATTAACAATTAATAAGTGGGATCTCATGAAACTGAGCAGCTTCTGTAAGCCCATCACAGCTTTGCTGAAGTGACAGATGTTTTACATTGGGAAACAGCTGAAAGGTTGCACCTATTAGAGGAACATGGTCTGAAGAACCGGCACAATCTCTGGATATCTGTACAATGGACTATTGCATAATTATTTGAAGAAAAGTCAGAGCCAAGACTGGCAAGGGTGCCTATGACAAATTTAAGCCAGCTTCACACTAAGTTCTCGATCATAATCCTGTTTTGAGTTAACAAAAGAAATGAAAAGATACTGATAAAATTCATGTAAGTCTTGTTTAATTGTGGAAAGGTCTTCAGTAGTGTTAGCTGCATATGAGGGGTAAGATTTTGAGACAAGAAGAATAGGATTAGTTGTCTTTGGCATGACTTTATGTTCAAAACAATAAAAAGGCAACAACAACAACAAAAAAAAAAGAAAAGCATACAGTCCTTAAATTCAGTCCTGATGGCATGTTTACTTAACATGCTATGTTTGTGCAAGCTTTCACACAGATTCCTCTCAACCTGAGCGAAAACGGAATGGGTTGTGCAATCAAAGTGGAAAGAGATCAGAGGTTGTTCATTTTTCAACTCAACATTATTCGTCATGTCCTTAGAACAGCAGAACCTGAACTGTAAATACCACATCAGTCTTAAAATCATATATGCACACAATATTTGTATTGTAAAGGTGAAAAGAAGGCAGATATTCAGACTGAGGTAAGAGAATATCTTATAGTCATTTTAATTTTCATTTTTTCTCTGATGGCTAGCAATATTGAATGCTTTTTTTAAAAAAAATAAATAGTTATTGGCTATTGGTGGGATTTTTTTTTAACTGTCTATTCAATTCATTTGTCCATTTGTTGACTGGTAGTTTTATTTCCTTTCTGATTAATTTTCTTACATTCTAGTTTCCTCTGCATTTTATATAACACTAAATTTTATTTCCCCTTCCTTGGAAGATCATCTCCTGCCTTACTAGCCACCTAACCTCTGTGATTATTCTAGGCACACACATAACTAGAGCCTGAAACCTAACAGCCACATATAAGAAAAACTTGTAATATTTGTCTTTTGATATTTAAGTTACCCCGCTAAGGATAATCATTTCTAGCTTTGTCCATGTACCTTTAAATATCATAATTTCATTTTTTATAAACTGAATAATATTCCATTGTGTACAATGTGCCATGTTTTGATTATCAACAGATCAGCAGGTAATGGACATCTTGACTGTTTCCAATTTCTGGCTGTTGTGAATAGAGTAGCAATGAATTTGGATGAGCAAGCATCTCTGCAGTAAAATGCAGGATCCTTGGGGTGTTTGCCCAAGAGCAGTATTATTGGATCTTGTGGTAGATAGACTTGCAACTTTCTGAGGAACATCTACATTGATTTCTGTAGTGTCTGTACCAGTTTGTACTTCCGTGAGCAATGAATAAATGCATATTCCCACATCTTCACCAGCATGTACTGCCATTTGTTTTATTGATCTTAGCCATGCTGACTGGCATAAGCTGAAACCTTGAAGGAGTTTCATTTTGAATTTCACTGAAATCTAAAGATCTTGAACATTTTAAGTATTTCTCAGCCATTTGTGTTTCATCTTTCAGGAACTGTTTAGTTCTCTACCCAATTATTTTTTAATTGGCTTACTTGTTTTCTGTAGGGATGACCTTCCCTCACAATGAGATGGTGTGTCCCTGTATGTTCAGTTGTTGGCAGAGAGCTAAGTGCTGGTAGGATTTTGGTATTGTACTTTCAATAGCCCATCACCAGTTTTCTATTTGTAAATGCTTGTTCTTCCTCGCTTGCCAAAGGGAAACCCATAAGAGATGGATGAGGGGGCTGGAGAGATGGCTCAGCAGATAAAAGCATTGTCTTCCGGAGGTTCCAGCAACCACACGGTGCCTTACAAGCATCTATAATGTGGTCTGGTGCCCTCTTCTGGAATGAAGGTGTACATGCAGCTAGAGCGCTCATCTACAAAGGAGAGAGCAAGAGACATGGATGGCATTGTCTTGCTGCTCATTGGTTCAAACTGGAATGTGGCTTTCTGTATAATAAAGAGATAACAGCCCAGGGAGTAGGACTTCTAGGCAGGAAACAGACTCAGGAAAACTTGGAAAAAAGCAGAAGCAAGACAGTCAGAGCTGAAAGCAGGCAGTGAGAATGATATGAGGAGAGACAGGGAAGTCAGGATAAGTTTAGATAGTTAACTGAGAGACTGTCCCGGGGAAAAGGCCACCATCTTTAAACTATATAGAAGTCTCTGCCACTTGTCCAAAGATCTTTAGTCAACATGTCATAGAGATTCCTGCAGAACACTATTCAATCTGGTACTAGTCACAATAAGCAAATTCTGGAACCAACCTAGGTATTCATTAGCAGACCAGTGAATAACAAAAATGTAGTGTGTGGTGGAATTGGTGTGGCCCCATAAACTCATGTGTTTGAATGCTTAGCCCATGGGGAGTGGCACTATTAGACTGTGTGGCCTTGTTGAAGGAAGTGTGTCACTGTAGGGGCTAGTTTTGAGGTCTTTTATGCTCAAGGTCCACCCAGCATGGAACACAGTCTCCTCCTTGCTTCTGAGGATCAAGATGTAGAACTCCCATCTCCTTCTCCAGCACTATGTCTGTCTTCATGCCTCCGTGCTTCTGGCCATGATGATAATGGACCAACACTCTTAAACTGTAAGCCAGCCCCAATTAAATGTTTTCCTTTATAAGAGTTGCCTTGGTCACAGTGTCTCTTCACAGCAATGAAACCCTAAGACAGAAGTTGATACCAGAGACTGGGATACTTCTGTGATAGACCTGACCATAATTTTGTTTGGAGGAATGTGGATTTGGGGACTTTGCATTAGGAATGCTTTAAGTGACGCTTGATGAGCCATGTGAGTAAGAACATGAGAGTGATCTGAACTGTGGAGGTTGCCTCAAAGTATTCAGAAGAAAAGAATTTTAGTATTTTGCTTAGAGATCATTCTTGTAATATTTTGGTGAAGAATATGATTAACTTTTGCCCTTATATGACAAGTCTGACAGACTAAAGAGATTTAGAGTGATTTCATTGGCAAAGGAAATCTCAAAAAAAAAACCTATTATATACTCTGTCCTGTGGTTTACTCTTGAAGAGCATTTTGATGAAACAGAGCAAGCTTAAAAAGGAAAAATACAAACTGTATGGTAAAAGAGGTGAAGTGGCACCAGGAAATGGAATGGAGCTAAATCCCACATTTAAGGAGATAAACAAAATAAAGATATTAAATGGAATTAAGAGAGTGATGATTTCTGGTCAAGGTCCCATGCAGCTAAAAGGAATTAAAGAGAAGCCCAGGTCCTGGCTTGGTGGTACATGCCTTTAATCCCAGGAGAGGGAGCCTTTCATCCCAGGACTCCTGAGACTAAGTCATGCAGATCTCTGAGTTAAAGGTCAGCCTGCTCAACAGAGCAAGTTCAGGGACAGCCAAACTTAGGCAGTGATGGAAACCACGGAAAACAGTTTATATATAATTGAACAAGGGGAGCATGTTCCAGCCCCAGCAAGCAGCAGAACTTATCACCTTCAGCCACATGGTTAAGGCTTTAGAGTCAAGGATAAAAGAAAGGGATCATAGAATCTCCCTCCAAGACTAAGGAAAGTAGCTGAGGCCAGGTGTGTGGCAGGGGTGTCCCTGCTTAGAGGCACTTAGAGGTTACTGCATGAAACTGCAAAGTTGAAAACAGAGACCCTAAGATGCTGGAAATCCCAGAGTCATGGGATACCTGCCAAGAAAAGCTTCTAACAGAGAATGGAACCAGTTCAAAAGAAAGAAGTATGTTGCAGTCAACAAAGATGAAAGGGGTTGGAGAATTGAAGAGCATTTTGACATCAGATATGGAGATACAGAATTTAGAGTTTGCCCAGCTGGTTTCAGTCTTGTTTTGCTCCAGTATTTCCTCACTATGTTCCTTTCCCTACATGTTGGAATGCCACTATGTATACTGTGCCAAATGTTGGAAGCATGTGATTTGGTTTTTTTTATTATTATTATTTTGATTTTTACAGGGGAGGGCAGTTAGGAGATTGCATAAATCTCAGAAGAGACTTTGAACTTTGGAACTTTAAACATTGCTGAGACTGTGACAGACTATGAGGATTTTTGAGATTGGACTAAGTGCATTTTGCATTATGTTGTGACTACAAACCTGTGGAGGCTAGGGAGTAGAATAGATGGTTTCAATAGAAATGCCGCCCATAGATTCATTTGTTTGAATGGTTGGCCCATGGGAATAGGCCCATGGCATGTGTGGCCTTTTGGAGTAGGTGTGGCCTTGTTGGAGGAAGTGTGTCACTGTGGGGGCTGGTTTTGAGGTCTATTCTCAAGCTCCACCCAGTGTGGGACACAATCTCCTTCTTGCCCCGAGGATCAAGTTGTAGAACTCTCATCTCCTTCTCCAGCACCATGTCTGCCTACCTGCCTCCATTCTTCTCCCCATGATAATGGACCAAACCTCTGAAACTGTAAACCATCAAAATTAAATGTTTTCCTTTATAAGAGTTGCCATGGTCATGGTGCCAATTCACAGCAACAAAATCCTAAGACATAGCATAAATATACAATGGATTTTATTCAACCGTAGAATGAAATCATTTTGTGTGTAGGAAAATAGATGCAACTAAAGACTGTCCTTTTAAGTTAAACCAGATTCAGAAAGACAAACATATTTTCTTTCATCTGTAGATTCTATATTCATATATATGTGAAATTATGAATGTATGTACATATAATACATATAACGTGAAATTGTCTAAGGAAGGGAACTAATAAGAGAAAGGAAGGATGGGGAAATAAGTGTAGAAAAGTGTATTTTTCAGTACAGTCCATTACTTTGTATCATCTTAAGGGGTGAGTTGAGGCTATTATACTTAAGGGTACGGTAGAAAGGGGTTTGTTATCTTCCATAAATTTGTTAGGTAATGTTTTGTTTTGATAGATTATTAATATTCCTTTTTCTTTTCCCATATTAATTTTGAAGTTTTACTGAGTTGCTGCGTTGGAATTGTTTCTTTATTTCCCAAATGTGGTTTATCTGTAGTCTGATAAAATATACCCTTTCATGCATTTATCTTCCCCTCTGTAAATTAATTTACTAAAAATTTTCTATAGTGCTGGCTTTGTGGTCATGAATTACCTTAACTTGTTTTTGCTTTGAAATACCTGTGACAGCTAACATTATGTTGATGGCTAACTTTATGTTTAAAAGTTTAAAATTACTTTGCTTAAGAGAACTATAAACCAAAAATGAACTTCCAAACGCTAAGGTCTGCTAAGGGTTAACTTTGTAGTTGCCTGGTCCTTGTGAAACTTTAACAAAGCTGCCGTTTCTGCTTCTGTAAAGATTAGCTTGCTTTGGACAAGATGACCTTTCTGTTTGCCTGCAGAGAGAATGTTACTGTATTCTCTGTCTTTAAAAGCCCATGATGAGGTGGCTGTCCAGTGTGTTCGCGAATCCCCAGTCCCAGGTGAAGACCTGGCACCAGTCAATGAATAAAAGCCTCTTCTTTGGTAAAATGTATTAATAATGGCCAGACTGGTGAATCTCTGAACTACCTTTGTGGTGGTTCAATAGAAATGGCCCCGATAGACTCAGGTGTTTGAATGCTTGTCTTATAGGGAGTGGTACTCTTAGGAGGTATGGCCTTGTTGGAGGAAGTGTGTCACTAGGGGGTGGGCTTTGAGGTCTCAGAAGTGTAAGCCAGTTCCCTTCCTGCAGCTGATCTACACGTAGAACTCTCAGCTCCTTCTCCAGCACCATGTCTGCCTGCATGTTGCCATGTTTTCCACCATGTCAATAATGGGCTAAACTTCTGAATGGTAATATATTCTGAATGGTAATATATTCTGAATTGTAATATATAATAAATTGTAATATATTTTCCTTTGTAAGAGTTGCCCTGAGCTGTGCAGTGGTTGTGAAGGCCTTTAATCCCAGCACTTGGGAAACAGGCAGGTGGATCTCTGAGTTCAAGGCCAACCTGGTCTACAGAGCCAGTTCCAGGCTAGCCAGAGCTGCCCAGAAAAAACATCTTGAAAAACCAGAGAGTGAGGGGAGGGAGAGAGAGAGAGGGTTGTCATGGTCATGGTATCTCCTCACAATAACATAAATCCTAAGATAAACTCTGACTGATAACATTTGGGGGCTCATCTGGGATTTGGGTGTTCATGCAGAACCACCTTCTTTTTCTGGTTGACCTTGGGACCTTAGAGGCTCCCAAAGTACTGGGAGCAGAGAAATCAGATAGGTTCAGCATTTGGAGGGAGTCACTGACAGGTTTTAGATTGTGGGAAAACAGGCATCATAAAAACCTCTGGTGGTATAAGTAAGGGTCCTTTTGTTTGTCTGTAGCACACATTTGTAGGGCTTGGGGAAAAGCTTCATGCAGCATTAATTCCCAAGTCAGATGGACCACCAGGCTGGGGCTGCTATGGCCTTTGTCCTCTGTCTATAGCCAGGGTTCAAAAGAAAAAAAAAAATCTTATCTCTAAGCCTTCTTTGTTCTCAGCTTACTCTGGTCCCTTCCTCCTGGTCACTGGATTCTGATTTCTTTCTTCTAGGTATGGATACTACTATAAGTTGTTTTATGCTGTTCTATTTCAGTGAAAACCTGGCTCTGAAGTTGGGTTATAGCTGCCCCTCCTCTAGACACAAGCATGCCTATTTAAAAATTTACTCCAAAATCTTTTCTGCATCAGGCAGGCCAGCTGACTATGTGACAGAGAGAGAGAAGAGAGAAGACAGAGAGAGAGAAAAAAGAGAGAAAAAGAATAGTGTATTGCAAATGAGGATTACTGCCATTCATCTTGTACTTCTTTTTGGTTTTATTTAATTCTCTAAAACTTTTACCAAAGTATGAACCTTGTCTCAAGATTTGTAAGATTATTATGTAAACTTCTGTATTTCAAGATTTGTAAGTTTATTGGATATGGTTAAAGATCTGTAAAATCTATAACAAAAATTAACTTAAAACTCATATCAAGAGGATTGATGGTTGAAAATCTATACATAGGTAATCTTTATCACAATTTACAGTGATTACATAATCACATAATTACAGTGCACTATATTTGTAACTTGGATTCAATTTTTGTTTTTTTTTTTTAAATGGATGCTTTTACATAACACTGGGTCTCCAAGATATTTTGGACTGGTATGGATTTTGTGTGTGATTCTTGTCCTGAGAATAAAGGGGGCTGTATAGAAAATAGATGAGGACAAAATGATAAAAACAGGGTTTATAAAAAATAAATTAAAAATAACACTGAAAAGGTTATGATGGCTAAAAATGTAATCATTTGTGTTCTTTAATCAAAGCAATATAATCGAAGTTTTCCTTATTATGTTCAATAATTTTCTGTGCTTTAAAAAAATAGCTAAATAACAGGCCTTCTGGATGGTTATCTCAGAATAATGTCATGGATTAAACCAAAGTTTGTCCTTGATGTTCTCTAAATTCATTGAGCCTGCAATCATCGGTGGTTTGATACATACAGAAATTCTAGTAATTTTTCCATTTCTAGTTTTCACTTTAAATAGAGGGGGCTACAGCCAAATAGATACCTGAGCTAAACACCAACAGCTCAGGACCCAGAGGACTAGGCCTGAGAAATCTATTTAAATGGGACAAGACAGAAAATACTACCAGAAGCAGAACCAAGTAGAAAAGCTCCAGGATGGAAGTTGTTATCATAATAATAATAATAATAATAATAATAAGCCCACATCACCTCCTGGAGTAAAGCTGCTTGCCTCTGGCCAGGTGTTGATGCCAACCTGACAGTGGACAAGCATCTTTAGTTGGATCTTCTGATTTAAAATATGACTTTAAAAAAGACCAGCAAAGGCTTGATATCATGAGATTAGATCTGACCGTGATTTTGGACAGACTAAGATGACAGAGATCTGTATTATTCTAGATGAAGAAAAACAGTGGCTCAAGAAACAGAATAAACTAGGATGAAAAGGTAAAAAAAGAAAAATTAAATATATAGGTAAGAAGCTAAGGGGTTCCGGCCATAGCTACAAACACCCAAAACTGAGATGTCTCTATCTTATTATGTGGTAAGACAACGGCCTATGCAGTTTGGCAAGAGCCTTGGGGAATATCTCTCCTTACAAAGGACAGCATTAACTGTCTGACTGCTACACAAGGTAGCATCAGCCTTCAGTAGCCAGACCCAAAAGATCCAAGAGACTTACTTTCCTGTGGGTGAGGAACTTGAGAGACTGGCCTACCTCGGCAAGGCAAAGGGTCAGTCAGTTCTTCGGTGTTCTGTGTTACGGCATGGTCTGCTACTTTGCATTTAATTAATTGTTTGCCCCTTGCGATTCTTACTCTTCTAAAAGCAACCCCTCACATAACCAAAGTGCTGCTGTGTAACCTTGCCTCCAAATTATCCCTGAATGGCCCATCAATGCCTACACCTGGACAGGGCAGAAGTGAGGTAGGTGGAACTAAGGTTTGAGGGTGGGGAGAACAAGGATTACAAGAGCAGAAAGAGAGGAAGAGTAGGAGAGATAGAACAGGAGAGATGGAAGTGGAGACCACCATGAGTTAGCATAAAGAAGAACCATGTGGCTGGAAGGAGTTTGCTCTGAGGATCAGTGATGGAAGGAAGCAGCATCTTCCAGCTATCTACAGACATATATTTCCCTCTGGACAATAACAGTTCTGCTTGTGCACAATCTGCTTGTTTACAAATATATAGATATAGATACAGATATATAGAGAGAGGGGGAGAGAGAAATCCCTTGAACAATAACAGTTCTCCTTGTCCACAATCTGCTTGTTTACAGATATATATATAGATAGATAGATATAGATAAACAGAAAATATATATCCCTTTGGACAATAACAGTTCTGCTTGTCCACAACCTGCTTGTTTACAGAACTGTTATTGTAATATACATATTTGATATATATATATATATATATATATATATATAGAGAGAGAGAGAGAGAGAGAGAGAGAGAGAGAGAGAGAGAGATCCCTCTGGACAGCTAAAGCTGTGTGTGTTAATGCTTTTTTGGCCCCAAAGCTTTTACAATTACTCAAAGGTATGGATCTACTGCTTTTTTCTACAATGCGGATTTCTGTACAGATTACAAACAGTGGTAATGCTGATATATCTCAATATTTTATCTCTTTTTGTAAACTTTAAATCCATGTAAGCTTTAGGGAGTTGCAACCTGGATTCGCCTAGCACAGAATGGTACCCCTGTCAATCAGCAGCCTAAGCTTTCCCACATACTGCTTATTCCTGTGGGGCAAGTTCTAAATGTAATATTTTCCTTTAAGTTCTTAAGCTTCAACTTCTGCCCCTAGTCTATATCTGTTCCAGGAGAGTTCCACTTGGCTTCTATACTATCCATGAATCAGCTGTGGACTGCAAACTGCTCCAAACATCTTTGGGCCCTGCTGAAAGCTGATGTAAACCAACACATCCAATGTGACTGCTCCTTGTCTCTTCAGCTGGGTCAGCAACCCAGATGCTTCTGATGAATGCCATCTACCGCCTGAAACCCCAACCTTTGGTATTTGATTAGTATTCCAGCCTTCATGACAGAAATACCCTAATTTTAGCTGGGAAGTAGTTACAGAAGAAAGTATGTTGCCCTTTATCTTCAACTAAAGGCTGAAATGTTAGGTTTAAAAGAAACTGGGATCCCACCAGAAGGGACCACACCTTGTCATCCTGACCACCCCCACTTCTGTCAAGGTTGATGCTATTCACACTCGGATACATCCCTCCCAGATCAAGCATGTCATGGGATAACAACCCAGCTACAGAAAAACAGACCATCACCAAGGCCTAAGAAAATCCACAAAAGATTAGACTGCTGTTGGTTGTTGACTCATAATTTTGTTTTGCCTAACTGTGTTCCCTCCTGCTCCTTCATGAAATATATATATATATGTGTGTGTGTGTGTGTGTGTGTGTGTGGTCTTTTTTATTAGTTGCAGTTTATTCACTTTGCATCCCAACTGTAGCCCCCTCCCTCTTCTCCTCCCATGCCCTTCCCCAAGTCCACCAATAGGGGAGGTCCTCCTCCCCTTCCCTCTGACCCTAGCCTATCAGCTCTCATCAAGACTGGCTGCATTGTCTTTCTCTGTGGCCTGGTAAGGCTGCTCCCCCCTCAGGGGGAGGTGGTCAAAGAGCCAGCCACTGAGTTCATGTCAGAGATAGTCCCTGTTCCCATTACTAGGGAACCCACTTGGAGACTGAGCTGCCATGGGCTACGTAAGTGCAGGGGTTCTAGGTTATCTCCATGAATGGTTGGAGTATCAGTCTCAGAAAAGACCCCTGGGTCCAGATTTTTTGGTTCTGTTGCTCTCCTTGTAGAGCTCCTGTCCCCTCCAGGTCTTTCTATCTCCCCCTTCTTTTATAAGATTCCCTGAACTCTGCCCTAACTTTGGCTATGATTCTCAGCATCTGCTTTGATATATTACTAGGTAGAATCTTTCAGAGGCCCTCTGTGGTAGACTCCTGTTCTGTTCCCTGTTTTCTCCCTCTTCTGATGTCCGTCCCATTGGAGACATTTTTTTTCTTGTCATTATTTCCTAAATGACGCAGCATACCTACTATTTGTATAGCATTCACATCAGATTAAGTTACAAATAAGGCGATATGGTGGCATGTACCCACAATCCCAGCAGCTGGAAGGTGAGGGCAAGAGGATTAGGAGTTCAAGGCCAGCCTTGGCTAGATGAGAACCTATCTCAATAACAAAAGTAATGTAATTAGAGATGATTTAAGGTATATGAGCAGAGGTGACATATAGGTTATAGGCAAATTATATATTTATGTTATATAATGGACTTGAGCATCCAAGGCTTTTTGAAACTCACAAGGTGTCCTGAGGATACTGAGGAATGACTGTATTTGATGTGTAGTTTGATGAGAACTGCAAAGGTTAGAGGGCCTTGGAACTACCATCATCTCAGAGTCACTGCCAGCCCCGTCTGACCCATGAAGCTATCGCACTGCATGCTTTGGATCTGTGGGTTCCTGACAACCTAGAAAAAGAGAACCTAGAGCAAGACTCCCAGATGTCTCTTTCAAGGCATACAAGTGATTGCCTCTATAGAGACCCCAGCTTCACCAGGTCTTTACTTGTAAGAAGGAGATAGTGGGCATCTACAGAGCTGCCTGCTCACGAAGGCTACAGAAAGGATGAGCACTTTAGGATCCATTTAGAGCCCATCAGGAAATCAGGGCCAAGGATCAGACCGTGAAGAAACCTGTTCTACAGCTTCTTGGAGGCCAGGTAGCTAGCTGCCAAGGGGCCCGGGTAAGTAAGCTGCTACACCTGGCAGGCTGCAGGGCTGGGGCCCAGGGCTTGCCTGTCATTTAACACTGGCCCTGACACTCCTCTCTTCACTTTATTGCTGAGAAAATAGAGGCACGCAGTATATCCGTAATTAGTTTTATTTGTTTGTTTTTTTTAGAGGTGGGAGTTTCACTATGTAGCCCAGGCTTCCCTTGGACTTGCAGCCTTCTTATTAGCTAGCATTGCAGAGTTTTGGGCTCCTATCATGTGCCAAGTATGTGAAATATCAACATATAAGCATTCCACTGTCTTTATCCCAGGCATGCATTTCGTATCACTGTTCATCAGCCCTCATTATAAAACAGGTAAACTGAGGCTCAGGACTAGATATCGCCTGCCCAAGACATAGAAGAGTCCCAGCCTCTCTCTGTATTCATGCCATGCCTCTCATGACCTTAACCCCCCTTTGCCTACCCCAAGATTCTGAAGTACCCTCATCTATTTATTTATTTGTTGCTGTTGTGTAGAGTTAGGGCCTAATTATGCAGCCACAGATGACCTAGAATTCTCTATACAGACCAGGCCAGCTACGAACTCACAGAGATCTGCCTGTCTCTGCAGGAATTAAAGGTATGTACTACCACACCTGGTTGGTAGAGGTGTGTGCCTCCACACCCGGCTGGAAATGCTTTTAAATCATAATGATCCAATTAATGTCAACTCCAACTAGTTGAATCAAAAAAATGGAAACCAGTTTTGGGAACATTTCCCCCTCCACCCTAGCATCAGCTTCTTCAAGATCTTTTCTGAACCCTTTTTTCATCATTTCTGATCTTCTGGGTCTTGACATGTCACTTTGCTTACTTAGGCAAAAGTCCTTCTGTGGACTCTGTCTGAACCAAGAGATGCCTGAACTTCCTCCACCGGAACAGCAGATCTCTTCACACTTTCAGTTCAATATTCCTCCTCTCTCACGTGGACACAGAGGATGTTCAGTCCTCAGTCCTGTGTGAGAAGGGAAGGAAGGGCCTAAGAGTAAGGTCAGTGTTGAGCACTTGCTGAGCATGTGTGAGGGCCTGCATTTGAACCTAGGGAATTGGAGATCAGGGTTGGCTGAGGGGTGCAGGGGTGGAGAGGAGTGAGTTGAAGGCAGAGGGAACTATAGTGTCCTGGTCATGATGACAGGCCCTGGGGATAAAGTGATGAAGAGGGATGACCTACGGCCTCTGCCACTGTAGTCCCATTGCCTCCTCTGGGATCCAGGCCTTCCCTGCTCTCTCCTGTGGGAGCCTTGGGCCTTGCTCACTGAGTGTGGGCCTCCTGGTAAACTCCCACTTCATCAGCTCCAAGGACATTCCGGCCTCTGTCTGTCCACAGCTTGGTTGCCCTGGCCCTAGGAACTAGGAAGTCATCAGATGTCTTCTCATTCAGAAAGAGAACCATAAGGTATATAGACTTGCCTACTGGTTTGCTAGGAAAATGAGGCCCCTTTGGACAGCACAGTGAAACTGAGCCCTCCCCTGGAACGGGTAATCCCCAGAAACTCCCTGCCTACCTCAGTGTCTTACAATGGGAAACAGGCCTAGAACCAATGTGAGGGCCACCACACCCGAGCCAGAGGCACAGAACAGGGACTGGAGAGGTTTGTGGAAAATCTTAGCCACTGTGTTGACATTTAACTGATGTCTGGGAACTGCCCATGTTCGAATTCATTTACTCAGGTAACTTCAGGACTGCTCCATCAGAACAGATGTGGAAGCTGAAGCACCTGGGGTGCCTTATCTTATTTTGGCACTACCCACCATCTTTCCCAATTTCTCTACCCACCTCCTGGTTGGACTTCAGGCATGTTGCAGAATGCTCCTTCAAGAAAAAAAAAAAAAAAAAAAAAAAAAAAAAAAAACCAAAAACAAAAACAAAAAAAAAACAACATATATAGTGTGGGAAGCCACTTCCTGCAGCCAAGTAAACCATTAAACCAAGAAAGGCTTTATTCTCCCCCAAACCTTCCCATCCTTCCAATTTCCCAGCCTCTTCCTCTTCCATTGATCTCCTCCCCATCAGGCCAGCTTCTTCAAACCGTGCCCCAGCCCCCAAGAAGCTAAGCCATCTCTGTCTCTCTCTTCTCCAAGAACAGAGGCCTTAATTGTGTCCCAATGAGAGTAGGAATGACTTCCCAAGCAGGGCACAGGGAAGAGACCAGCCTGTTTAGCCCCAAGTAGTCATGGTTGTGCTGCCCAAATGGCAGCAAGGCCACAGAAAACCAAGAGGGCCTTAAGCACAAAGACTTGAACTAGCCTGGAGAGCTGCAGAAGAATGACCACAGCCCACCTATACCCCAGCTCCAGCTAGGCCTCCTGCAGAACAGGTAGAGTAGGGCCTGGATGAGTATTATCTCCATTTCCTGGACATGGGTAGGAACTGGGGTCCTGTGCAGGAACTTGTTATACATGTAGGAACTGGAGTCCTGAACAGTGGACTTGCACGCCACTGAGAACTCTTGTGGCAGGTGAACATGACCAGTTCAGGCACCCAGGGATCTGACAGGCACAAAGGCAGTATGTAGTTTGAGACTCTGGGCACGCTGTTCCTTCAGAGGAGAAACTGGCTGGCAATGAACCCCTGGAAGTGTGTTCCCTAGGGTTTGCCCAGGGACTAGCCTTGTGTGAGTAAGTTCATTTCCCAAATTTCCTCTTTTTGGTAAACAGTGGCTACTTCCTTCTGGGTGGCCACTTCCTCCTGGTCACTTGGTTTCAAGAAGCTGGCCAGGGCAGGGGCTCACGTGGCATAGATGACAAGCCCTCTGACTCCAAGTTTAAAATGAGAAAAACCGAAGTTTCATATGTTTGTTTTGTACTTTACATAAACTGTGAAAAGTATCGAAATGGAAGGTAAAAAAAAAAGGTACAGAGGTAAAATAAACCTGGTGTCCTAGATGAGACAAAGGAAATCATGAAATCAGTAGTAGCCTAGAGTGGCCTTAGAGAATGGGTAGGATAGAGGAATAGGCTGGGTCAAGTTGGATGGAATGTAAATTGGATTTCATTACAAGGGCCTGGGCACTTCCAGTGGCTCAGAGGGGATGCAGACTTTCCAGGGACCCTTGTCAAGTTGGTGCTTTACATTGCCACTGGGGGGGGGGGGTCTCAGGCCTGTGGTTTGAGCCTCCTGAGAGAACCATATGCTGGGCTTGGCCCGAGCCAGGCAGGGCCCAAGTCAGCTTATCCCTTAGAGACTATAGGCTCAGTGTCCTGGTATGCTGACTCCTGAAGGACTGGGGAAATGTCTGTTGTATAAGGAAAATAGCAGCCATATTGATAGACACCTGTAGTTGCAGCACTTGGAAGGGAGAGGCAAAGCTTAAGTTCCAGCCTTCAAAGAGAATCTGCCCTGCCCTGCCCTGCCCTGCCCTGCCCTGCCCTGCCAAAGACAGAAAGAAAACAGAAATGTGTTGACTTCAAAATTCACAAAAAAGACCAAAATCAAAATTAATAAACATTTACTTAAATATCTATAAAGTGCCACATTACGTCCACGCCTTTACTCTCAAAAAGATCCTGTAGAAATTTTTTTTTCAGTTGGCTGGAGGCCATGGAGACATATTAAATTCTTAGCGAATCATAGTCAGGATCTGGAGAGATAGCCCAATGGTTAAGAGCACTTGATGCTCTTGCAGAAGACTGGGATTCTGCTCCCAGCACCCATGTGGTGGCTCACAACCATCTGTAACTCCAGCTCTGGAGGACTCACTATCCTCTTCTGACTTCTGCTAGCAGCAGGCACACATGTGATGCACACATCATACATGCAGGCAGAACACTCATATATATAAAATAAAACAAAAAATAAACAATCTCTTCTTAAAAGTGGAAATTAAAATGAACTCATCATCATGTAATATCAAGAGCACAATTATGAACTTTTTATTCGTGTGCATCAGTATTTTCCTGACTATATCAGTGCGAACCACTTGCACGAATACAGTGTCCACAGAGGGACACAGTGTAACTCCTGGAAGTGGAGTTATAGGTAGTTGTGAGCCATGTGGGTGCTGGGAATCAAATTTGGGACTAAATGCTCTTAATCACTAAGCCAGTGGTCCTCAACCTGTGGCCTATGACCCCCTTGGGGTCAACTGACCCTTTCATGGGAGTCCTGCATACCAGATATTTGCACTGTGATTCATAACAGTAGCAAAATTACAGTTATGAAATAGCAATGAAGTAATTTTATGGTTGGGAAACACCACAACATAAAGAACTGTATTAAAGAGGTTGAAAACCCTTGCACTAAGCCATCTCTCCAGCCCCAATCTTTGAACATTTTTATGGCCAAATTTTGTTGATACTTACTATGGGACATGAGAGCATTGTGCGCTTACAGTGGCATGAGATGTGGCCTCCAAAAAGAAGAAGGTGGGGCCCTGCAGCATTAAATCAGGGACCCAATCTCATCCAATATGAATTCAGGGAATTCAGGTACAGCAGACCAGCTTAGGATTGATCCCTTGCCCAGTACTATCTACCTGCTCCAGCCTGCCAGCCCAGACTTTCTCCCAGGGAGGAGGCTCTTTCCTTCTGCCCAAGAAGGATGTCATCTCTATATTTATCAGACATTTACCTCCAAATGATATCCACAGAGCCTGAATCTGTCCTCTAAGACCTTTAGTTCATTTGCTAGCCCACTTTCTTGAAGCTGGCTGAGATGGGCTGGATCCTTTCGACTCTCACATCTCAGCTACACAGATCGACTTTCCCCAGCTCTTCCCCTTTCCATAGTATTTCAAAGTCATACCCCATCCTGACTGCCTTTCTCCACAAGCCAGTTAGTCATAGGCCCTCATATCCACAGAGTGAGGCTTCAACTGAACTCGGTTCCCCTAACTCCCTAGCGCGGCCCAGATGGCACATGGCATGGGTGTCTCTAGCCTACCGTGCAGGTAGACCAGGTGGGCTGATAGATTTTCCTCTCAGGATTTGCTTATGAAAACACCACAACAACAATAACAACGGCAGTCAATAAAAGACCGCAGCAAAAAGAGGTTAAACAGCCTAACCCAATCTCCAAATAGACAGTCTACTTTGGTGTCTTGTCTTTTCCACTGTGTGTGTGTGTGTGTGTGTGTGTGTGTGTGTGTGTGTGTGTGCCTATGTTTGTCAGTGTTTGTTTAAAATATGCAAAAGGAAGGGAACAAAGGCCTGGAGAGATGGCTCTGAAGCTAAAAGCACTAGCCACTCTTGAAGAGGACATGGGTTTGGTTTTCAGCACCCACATAATAACTCACAATGACCTATAATTCTAGTTCCATGGGATCTAACACCCTCTTTTGATGGGGCATTTGATATGTCCTCACAAATATAACCAGAATGTCTATTTCTCTTTGAAAAAAAAAAAAAAACATGAGCTTCGTATTCATATTCAGTCTTAAGATAAAGCACCATGAACAAAAGCAACTTGGGAAGAAAAGAGGGGGTTTTGTTTGTTTGTGTGTTTGTTTGTTTGTTTCACTTTACAGATTACAGTCCATCACTGGGAAGTCTGGGCAGAAACTTGGGGCAGGAACCTGGAAGCAGGAACTGAAGCAGAGGCCATGGAGGACCACTCCTCAAGGTTGCTTCTCATGACTTGCCCCAGCCTGCTTTCTCATGCCATCCAGGACCATCTGCCTAGGGATGGCACCACCACATTAATCAAGAAAATGCCCCCACCCCACCCCACAGACTTGTCTTCAGGCCAATTCTCTGCAGGCATTTTTATTTTTCAACTAAAATGCCTCCTTCCCAAAGAACTGTAGCTTGTGTCAAGCAGCACACAAACCACTAAGCAGCACAGTGGTAAATTTCAAGCAGCGATCATATTTACAGGTCATAACAGCCTTTTTGCAGCAAAGCACTTGTTCTACTTGTCTGCCCTTTAAAATGTGTGCATTATTGTTCTGCTTTATCAGAATATATTCTCCATGAAGCCAGGAAGTCATTGGCTTGTCACTGCCAAGTCTCCCAGTGTTTGATTCCTGCAGAGAACGCCTCCATACTTTTTTTTTTTAATTCAGTGAACAAACCAGGATGTAGAGAGGCAGTAAATACTTTGGCTTCCATTCACAAACTCTGCAAATATTTACCAAACACCCACTCTGTACCAGGCAACACGCGCTCTCATTTTCACAGTTTTACCCTACGACTGGCTGGGCGAAGATTTTAAAATCAAAGCTTATTCAGAATTTAGGGAAGTATTAAGTGGACCCTCCACAGGTTTAAAAAAACCCCTCTCGTGGAAGCCATACTATCATAAAGAAACAGGACTTTGCTTCCCGGGATAGGGCGGACCTTGGAGCCCCAAGATGTGTGGAAACTGGGGTGGAGCCAGCCCAGGTCGCTAAGGAACCTCGGTCTTCCCACGCTGCGGGGGCGCGGCGGGGGCGGGACTACAAGTCCCAGGCTGCTCAGCGCGCCGCGGCCCTACGGAGGGCGCGGCGCGGGGAGGTGGGCGCTGCGGCGGCGGCTCGGAGGCGCGGGGCGCGGGCGCCGGCGGCGGGCCATGCCTGGGGCCGGGGCCCACTCAGAGGAGGGCGGCGGAGGTGAGGGAGCGGCGCCGGGAGCCGGCCCGGAGGCCGGGGCGGTTGCGGGGCGGGAGCCCTCGCGGCTGTGCGGCTACCTGCAGAAGCTCTCGGGCAAGGGCCCGCTGCGCGGCTACCGCAGCCGCTGGTTCGTGTTTGACTCGCGCCGCTGCTACCTCTACTACTTCAAGAGCCCGCAGGACGCTCTGCCGCTCGGCCACCTGGACATCGCCGATGCCTGCTTCAGCTACCAGGACCGCGATGAGGCTGCGGAGCCGGGAGCCGATCCTCCCACGCACTTCCAGGTGCACAGCGCTGGTGCAGTCACGGTGCTCAAGGTGGGAAGATCGCGCCCCGGAGTCCACTCGTGTCCCGCCTGCAGACTTTCCCTTCCACCTTCCTTCCTTGCGCCAAAGGCCTCCTCTTATCCTGCCCAAGCCTCCCTTCGCTACTGCCCACTCTGATCCCTTCCTCATTCTTACCTTTGCCCTTTACCTGTGCTGGGGCAGGGTTGGGGGTTACTCAGTCTGATCTTTGACACTTTGACCCGTTATCTCCCAATACGCCTTCCCTCGGTCCCTTCTCGTGTCCACTCTCGCCATCCTTGGGATGCTCTGGGAGCCCCTCCCACAGTTGAAGGCTTCCATCCTCCACCCCTGCCTTTACAGCTCTGCCTGTGTGACCCTTTGAGTGACCCCTCTGTGCTTCAGCTACCTGCTCTGTAAAGTGGGGACAGCAGTAATAGCTATTTTGTAGGGTTGCTTTGATTAAGTGATTTCCAGTCTAAAGTGCTCAGCGAATGTGGTGTGTTTGATGCTATAGCCAGAGGCAAGTGATGGTAGGACCCCTGGAGATAATTTACCACAGCCCCCTCCAGAGAGGTCGGGATGCTCCAGCTGTGCTCACTCTGACTGTGCCTGTTTTTTGATTCTTGGGAAAGGTGGGAGGGGTTGCTTCAGCTTATGGGAGGCTTGCTTCTGCTTCCCCAGAGAGATTGGGTATTAGAGGCTTGGCAGTAGTTAGCAGTCCTGGGGCAGCTTTTACTGATGCTGGGAGTACCAGATGCCCGGACCTTGACGTCTCCTAGGAGTTGTCCTGCTTAGAGCCACAGGGTTCTGGGCCCTGGCCTGGAGCTGGGCAGCCTCTCACTCTGGGCCTTGCTCCCTGCTCTGGTTCCCTGAGTCTCCACCCTCTCTCTCTCTTTCTGGCTTCCCTTCCGTATTGCAAGCTGGGCTTTCTCCAGAGCCACAGGGCTGGGCTTGAAGCAGCAGCTCTCTCAAAGCTGGCCAAGTGGAGAGCAGAGTGGCCTTGTGAGCATGCAACTGTTCCCGAGATCTGCAGAATGCACAGCAGCTGGAGCTGTTCCCTGAAGCCATTTCTTGGAGCTTTGTCCACTCAGCAAAGTCTCATTCGGGGAGGGTGGGGGGGGAGAGGGGGAGAAGGGGTTGTCTCTTGGGACTCCCTCTCCCCTCGCTGAGTAGAGCCATGAAATGTTTCTGTAAAGGAAGCCAAGCAGTGTGGCAGTTCAACTTGAGGTAACTTAGTGTTTGTGTAAACTTGGGACTGACTCCAGTGTGTCCACAGGGAGTTTTGTCAGAGGCAGATGCTTGTCGTCTGTGTACATGTCGGCACTGGTGAATTTCCGGTGGAATTGCTTGTTAAAAAAGAAAACTGAGCTTCCTGTTTCAGATTTTTTTTTCAGATAACTTTAGAACCCTCTCCCTACCAGTTCTTTCATGTTTAAAACAGTGTCTGCATAGGTGGAGTTACAGTGCTTACTTATTGTTAGGGGTATGGCTTTAGACTTGGATGGATTTGAACTTGCAGCCTGAGTCATTGGTCATGTGTATTGGACACATTTTATCACTTCTCAGTCTAGTTCCTGCTTTGGTCTAATGTGAATTTTGCCTTCCTCCTGGAGCAGCTGTGAGAGCACTAGAAATCATGGAACATGGCTAGCACATTGTAAGCACCACCTGGCAGAGATCAGGCACTGTCTTTGGCGAAATACGTGCTGCCATCATTATAGTCATCAAATGGAGCACTATTGGTAGTGGACTTAGGGAATTAGAGTTGTGGCACTCTGTGTACCTGTCACAGACGTAGAATTAAGCAAGAAATAAGAACTTACAGAATGAGGTCTTTTATGTGATGATGAAGAAGTTTGTATGAAGTATCACACACCATGAGGATCTATGCTGTGCCCTTCCAGGAGTTGGGAAGCTATGTCAGAGTAACAAGCCCCGGTTTGGGGTGGTAGATAACCCCAGTATGAAGATAAGCTTATGGAAGAGGATGGATATCCTGGGGTTTCTACTTTTGTTCTGCAATGCTTTTCATCTTAGACTGGGTCATGGCTGTACCCAGGTTTGTTGTGTTGTTCTGCTTACCTTTTTGTAGCCCTGGCTGGCCTTTAACTCATAACCTCTGCCTCCTGAGAGCCGAGATTAAGGGTGTGTGCTATCACACCCAGCTTAGATTTTAACTTTTTGTTTTGTTTTGTTTTTTGAGACAGGGTTTCTCTATGTAGCCTTGGCTGTCCTGGAACTCACTCTGTAGGCCTAGCTGACCTGGAACTTGCAGAGATCCTCCTGCCTCTGCCTCCTGAGTACTGGTAGTAAAAGCGTGCGCCAGCACTGCTCAGCTAAACATTTAAATTTTTTTTTTTTAATTTTACACATATGAGTGTATGTATATATACCTGGTTCCTGCAGGAGTCAGGGAGGATACCTGAAAACGAGTTACTCACGGTTGTGCGCTGCCGCGTGGGTGCTGGGAACCGAACCTGGGTCCGCTATAAGAGCAAGTGCTCTTGACGTATTAGCCGTCTCACTGGCCCCTGAGACAGTTTTGTTTTGCCTTTTTAAAGGGTGAGGGCACATTCGAATATGGGTTACTGAGCCATCTCGTTCTCATTAAGAATTTCTCACAGCCGTCATGAATATTCATGCAGAACTTTTTTTAAACTTATTTTTAATTTATGCCCTCATTTATGTAAGTGTGCTCTGTGTACTGTGCCCGTGAAGAATTAATCAGATCTCCTGGAAGCATAGTTACAGATCATTGTAAAGCACCAGGTAGTTGCTAGGAACTGAACCCAGATCCTCTGCAAGGGCAACAAGTGCTCCTGCCTTCTTGCGGGACAGTTTTATATGTAAAATCAGATAACAGTGACAGGATATCTGAGTGTTGGCTTGATAGAAATGGTGAGAATAGAAAATGGCAAAACTTTCCAAAAGTAAAGAGCAGCTGAGATGTAAGTCAGGGTGGTTTTGTTTTTTAGGTGAATTTTAAGAGGCTGAGAAGGTGGGTAAAAGTGCTTAGGAGGGCCTGAATTTGATCCCCAGCACACGAGGAAAAGCTGGAGATGGTGTTAACATACCTATAATCCAGCTGGAGAGAGCCAGGTGGGTCCCTGGAGCACTGTGGCTAGCCAGTCTAGTCCACTGGTGAGCTCCAGGAGCAGTGAGAGCCTGTCTCAAAACATGAGAGTGACTGAGAACACACCAGCACTGATCTCTTATACATACAAGGAGAACTTCAGGGCACAGCAATTCCTTGTGAGCTGCTGGAGTAAAAGCATCACAGTGGAAAAGCAGGAAAATAGCAGTCATCTTCCTTCCATGTGATCTGATTCCCATGAGCATGGATGCTTCACACGAGCACTGCTTGCCCACTGGGGAAAACCTGGTTTTCAAGGAACTGGTGAGGACTTATCCCTGCTTCAATTCAAGTATGTATATAACTGCAGATGCCATTTCTCCTGAAAAAAAGATGGGTTAGAAAGAGAAGAAAATCAGTGATTTGCTTACTGTGTTATCATATGTTTCTTATTTTAATAGTCTTTCAGCCTTCTCGGAAGAAGCTGTGGCTTTGTTGGGCTTTTTCATAATGCCTTACTGCGTAAGTCTTAATGAAAGCTGAGACTGGAATTTCTTGGTAAACTCCTCTATTCTTAAAGTCAGGGATCTGATCCAGAGCCCTATTTTACAGATGAGGGAAAAGAGGCCAGAGCAGGGGCTGGGGTTTGCCTGAGATCACGAGGCTAGACTCAGACCGTCTGAAAACAGTCTCTGGGAACAGGGAGTGTCCCAGTTGTATTATCTGCTTTGGCAAATCTCTCTCTCCAGACTTTGGGTACTGCTAGTTTTGGATTGGGTAAAGTGTAGTGGGATTTCTGCCTTCACTGTCTTTCGGACAGTCCTTTTAATGCAGTAAGGACCTGGAACATGGTCTTGCCTGATTCTGCTACATGGATACACAGTAGTTTTGAATAGAAACTACTGCAAAGGCCTAGAAGAGACAGATGCTTCCTGTGTGTTTACAGGTGCTAGGGTCTTCTTTTCCAACTTTCCTGAGCCCAGACGCTTAGAGGTATTTCTGGATTGAATTGGTACTTAGGGATAAAAAGCACGTGACTGAATGTGGGAAAAGTTTGGACGACCCTGCCCCAGCTGATCTCTACAGTACATTGGAGCAAGATACATCATCAGACTGGCCACCCTCTTCTTCCTTTCTCGTAGGCATTTGGTGCTCACATGGACGTGTAGTGTGTTGCTTGTTGGTTTCCAAACCACACATAACTGAACAACTATGCATCCCTATTCTTAACCCCACTTTGTGGGAAAAGTGCCCATTCCCTCGTGTTGAACAGCTCTCAGCTTAATGATAAACATTTGTTGGTGTGGATAATCATAGTGTGCTCAACTCAGAATAGATGTGGTAAACCAGCCCTCCTTGCTGAATGGTTCTGCTAAGCTGTTGTGCACTCAGGTATCTGTGTAGGGTCTTGAAGCATTATTTAAATCTTAGGTGTGGGAACTTGGCTTTTCACAGATTTGTTATGGTTTCCCAGGTAGCCAGTTTCTTAAGGCAAGTATTCCTGCTCAAGTTCCTGATATAATGGCTCTGTCTCCCAGTGCCTCTTATATACTCCTTGTTGTGGAGTGTCTCTACCATGCAACATCTAGTCTAGCTCTCTGTGGACTTCTCACAACAAAACCAGCATAAAAGTATGTGTGTTAAAGACAGAGTGAATATTCAGTATCTTTTTCCAAGTTTATATGTTGATGCTTGAAGCCCTGACTCAAGAGTACTTGGGAAATGGGGCCTTCATGAATGAGATTAAGTTCCATACAAAGAGAGTCCAGAGAGATTATTTGCCTGACAGGGCAGAGCATAAAAGTGTCCTTCCTCAAACATTTAATGAGGACTGTTTGTGTGTTAGACTCAGGCAGTGCCAGATCACCGATTCACAGGTCCTTGCCAGGGACTGAATTGGCCAGCGTATTGATTTTTAATGTTTTGGCGTTCAGAACTGTGAAGAATAAATTTCTGTTTAAGCCACGCAGTCTATGACGCCATCATCGTTTGCATGTGTGATGGACATGTGCGCATGGCACATGCGTGTGAATGTTTTTGTAAGAAGAAGCCAGAGTACGTTGAGTATCTTCCTTTATTGCTGTCTGCCCATTCCCTTGAGACAGGGTTGCCCACTACAGCCAGCCAGTAAGTTCCTGTTTTTTTCTGTGCCACTTCACCCCTACCCCAGCACACATACCCACTCACACACACATACACACATACCCTCTGGGTTACAGACATAAACAGCCAGGCCCACTTTTCATGTGGGTGCTGGAAATTCAAACTCGGGTCCTCATGGCTGCATAGCAAACTGAACCATCTCCCCAGTTCCAGTGTATGTATATATTTTCAGTGCCTGAACTAAGACAAGAAGCCAACACACACTTTCATTAAATGAAAGAATAGTCATCCCCAGTAAGCATAATTTAGTCTGACCTCTGACCCTTTAGAAGGGATCATCTAGAACTCTTGAGTGTACGGATGTTATAAAAACATGTCTGCCACATGTTACAAAAGGGGCTGCCATTCAGTAAAAGGCCAGTGAATGTTGCAGGCATTAGGAATCCAATAGAGATTTTGATTTAGGCTTCCCCAGAGGAGAGAGTTTGCTGTCAGTCCTGTGTGGGGAAGTTTGTGGTGTATTTCTTGCCCACAGTTTGGGCTCTGGGAACACTGTTTTACCAAGGGCAAACTTTTTATGGAAAGGGCCATATAGTAAATACTTGAGGTTGCAGAGGCAGTGCTATCTCTGTCATTACTTTAGCCTGTTGTACTATTCTAAATGTGGTCATTTGCTGGTATAGCTTGGTTCCCAAATTTTGAATTTCATATAATTCATATAATATTCTTATGGCACACAAAAGATTTCCCTTCTGATTTTTCCCAACCATTTAAAAATATTGATTTTTTAAAATTTTGTCTCTCTCAAGCAACAAAAACATAAACAGCAGCTGGCCCTATGATGGGAGGACCCACAAAGGACAGGGCCATGTTTAGACCCAGCTGTGTTCTCTTTGCTTCAACCTGTGGTCTTTGGGTTTATGGCAGGATTTTAATCTTTGTTCCCAAGAGCTGAAGGAATCAGTGATTGTGAAGCAGGGACTGATGAATATTTCCCCCAGCTTGATGTCTGGATCCATTTGGACTGCTGTAACAATGTCCTCTACATTGCGTAGCTTATAAATATCAGAAATGTATTACTCACAGTTCTCGAGGCTGGAAAGTCTGAGCCCAAGGTCTGAGCAGATTTAGTCTGCTGAGAGCTCACTCAGCTTTGTAGGTGATGCCTCCTGGCTGAGTCCTCACATGGTAGAACTTACTAACTCCCTACACTTTCTAAACAATCCCATTGAACCCAGCTCACTCCCTCATTTTTTCCTTGATATAGCTCAGGCTGGCCTTGAGCTCATATGTAGCCTTGAACTTCAGATCCTCCTGCCTTCTCTTCCAAGTGGCAGGATTGTAGGTGTGTATGACATCTGGTTTATGTGGTGCTGAGATTGAGCCCTGGGCTTTATGCATGCTAGGTAAGCATTCTACCAACTAAGCCACATTGGCCCTTTTGCCTTTTTTTTTTTTTTTAAGGCAACAGAATTGTATTCATCAAAGCCTGCTTGATGGATCATGTAGTGTGTATGTACATGTGTTTGTGTGTGTGTGTGTGTGTCTGTAGAACAATACTGTGAGCAATGTGTAATGTGTGACAGTTCCATTGCTATGAGAAAGTACATTCATGGTTCCATCAACATGAGTGCACGCTTTCCAACATGGAGTTCCTTTACAGGAATTTGTTATTCCATAAAGATAAATGTGAGTCCATGCCCACAGATATAACAACAGCAAAAACAAAAGTAATTCTTAAGTCTCTGAGAAGCAAGTAAAGTTGGAGATGGAGCCAGGCACATCCTAGTACTTGGCAGGCTATTTGCTGAGCTTCACCATACAGAGTTACATACTCCTGTGCCAGTGCAACGGCATTCACATCTGAATGTCTTCCAATTCTTCTGCCATAAACTGTAAACGTAGATGGAGCCCGGAGATAAGAGGTGTGACCAACTTTCTAAGTAATAAGGTAGCCATGTGTCAACTCCCAAACACCTCAAAAAACAGGAAGATGACAGTCCTACCAACAAAGCCCAAGTGTTTCTCTTCTGTTGCCAATAGCCTGATTCAGGGTCTTGTCTGGTGACTTAAACTTGCCGTACACCATCTGCCCGTAGGCCTTCCTAACACGTCTTGTTGCAGAGGGGAGAGTACAGTGGTTTCCTAATCGAGCATTAGGAGACCTGTGTTCCAGGCTCAGTTCAGTTTGTTCTTTTATTCCCCGGGATCATTGGAGGAAAGGCACGTTTTCCACGTGCAGGATAAGTAAGTTTTTCTGACATGTGCTAGCCTGAGATGAGGATCTTGGGCCCTGGAATCTGGCTTCCTAAAGGGGAATTCCTGCCTCACCTGCCTGCTGTGTGATGTTGAACAAGAGACTCTAGATAATCATGGATCCTACTTCACCAGAAGTCATTGAAGATAGACAAGTTAACTTCCTGGAAGTGTTTGGACTGTACCTGGGACAAGACTATCATCATTTATAAAATGAAATATTAAGTGAATAAATGGCTAAAGAAAATGTGTCACAGACAGTGAAGTTTTGTTTAGTCTTGAAGAATTAAGTTACGTCATTTGCAGGAAAATGGATTGAGGTAGATAGCACCATGCTAAGCAAAACAATCTAGACTAAGAAGGAAAAAGTGTTGCATCTTCTCTCTATATGAAATCTAGAATTAAAAGATTATATGTATATATATATATATATATATATATATATACAAGACTATATATGTGTGTGTATGTGTAGAAACATACATACATGACTTTGAGAGGTATATGAAACATGAAAGTAGAAAGAGAACCACTTGGGAAGAGGAAGGGAATCAGTGGTAGAGGGACAAAAAAAGAGTAATGGAAGGATGATGGATATACATATATGAAATGTCATAATGAAACCCATTCATTTTATGATACAATGACTATATGCTAACATAGAAAATGTAATGTTTTAAAGTAGACAAGTGCAGAGTTGTAGATATCTCCAACAGTAGTTTCTGAAGTATCTTTGCTTTGTCATGGCTAAGAGTGCTTCCATTTGTTGTGATAGCTTGCAAGGATCTGCCCTGTCCTGAGCTACTCTGCCTGCCCTCCTGAGGCCTTCCTGATGGCCACCTTCAGTAACTGGGAATTCACATTCTTTCCTCCTATGTATACTGCCTCCTATTTCCCCTTCCAAGATAACTGTTTCCTGAGAAGTAGAGGGGTGACTGTGGTGGTTTGAATGAGAATGGCCCCATAGGCTCCTATTTTAATGTTTAGCCCCCAATAGGTAGAACTGTTTGGGAAGGATTAAGAGGTGTGGCCTTGGAGGAGATATGTCACTGGGGGTAGGCTTTGGGGTTTCAAACGCCCGCACCATCCTCAGTTAGCTCTCTCTGCCTCATGTTATCTCAACATGCAAGCTCTCGACCATTGCTCCAGTGCTATGCCTGCCTGTCTGCTGCCTTGCTCCCCTCCATGATGGTCTTGGACTTTATTGAGCCCCAAATTAAGCACTCTCTTTTGTAAGTTGCCTTAGTCATATTTTTGTCACAGCAATAGAAAATTAATTAATGTAAGCACCAAGTGTGCTTGGTATTGACCAAGGGATCTGAGGGGAAAGAAGCATTTAACAGTCAGCCACTGGTTGCAGCCTTCCCATCTCTAGTCAGAGCAGAATATAAATGTTAACCCTCTTCCTCCCAAAAGCAGGGAAGATCACCACTGTTGTAGAAATGATTCTTTCCCTCTGGGAGAGGGAAAGAAGTTGTAATTAGGAATTTGGGGTTCGGAAGTCCAGAGACATCTGAGTGAGATTTTCCCTAAATCCTCACAGGCCAGGGCTCTGCTGGCTTTGGTTTGCTTTCATACAGTACCTGTGGTATGGGCATGGGGAGTTGGGAAGTGGTGATACTTGTAACTAGTTTTCTGTACCCGCTACCAAAGTCACCCAGTTCAGCTAATGCCCTGGGACTAATGAGGCCTTCTGAGGGCAAGAAGCTGAGAGGCCCGGGGAGACTGCAGTGTTCATGACCTACTTGTAGGCACAAGAACCCCTGGGTATGCTGGAGAGTCAGATGGTTGGTCTCCTGATGCAGTCAGATCCTTTCCTAGTCTCTAAGCACCTGATACCAAGTCTGTAGGAGCGCAAGAGTTTCCTGTGTAGTCCACCACTGTGTTTCTAATGCTTTAGGGGGGTGCCAGGTACCCAGGAGATGCTCAGGCTATGTTTGTTAGCTAACAGAATGCTTTGAGCCCTCAGCTTCTCTTGCAGAAAGTGAGCACAGGTGTGAGGGTAGGTTATGTGCTCCTTTTTCATGGTAAATGGAAGGCTGTAGTGTCCATTTATTTAGCAAGTGTTTTTCTATCTATATCATGTTCTAAACATTGTACAACCTTTAATTTTTTTTTCTCTATGTGAACGACTATTTTGCCTGCATTTAAGTATGTGTACCACATGTGTGTCTGCTAAGAAGAGAGCACCAGATCCCCTGGGTCTGGAGGTACAGTTGGTTGTGGGCCGCTGTGTGGGTACTGGGATTGAACACAGGTCCTCAGGAAGAAGAGCCATGCTCTTAACCACTCTCCAGCCCAAGTGTTGTGCATCTTGATGCAAATATATCAGTGAATTTTTTCGTTGATTTAGGAAATATATAGCATTAGAACTTTAAAAATAATTTGTACCTTTAAAAGTAATTTGACACAGGAATTGCAAGAATATTAGAAAGAAGCCATTTTTGTCCACATATGTCAGTACTGTGAGGTAAATACGAAATGTCTGCCCTTTTTTTTTTTTTTTTTTTTTTTTGTGGTTCTGACAGAGTTCTGGCATTTCTCTATAGAAAATGAGGGGGAATACCTAGGATCTGCCTGTATCTGTTCCCCCTCCTCAGGGAGGGTACAGTCACACCTGGACTTGTACTTATGTGCTGGGGATTCAAACTTGGATCCTTATACTTGCACTGCAAGCACATACGTAACACGGAGCCACTTCCCCAGCCTCTGTCTAATTTCATCAAGAAGATTACTTGGAGAAGACAAGCCAGGGGAGTTAGGCTCTGGTGTAATTGTGGAGCTGCTCAAAGACCAAGTACCTTTTGAGTCTGCAGAAATGTCCCAGGAAGATAAGAGTCTGCTCCTTTTAATGAGATTTCATCCTGTGTTTTGCTCACTTTTTGCAGAGATTGTGTGGAAAACAGGAATTAGGGGGAGAAGCAGCTTCAGGAGCTGGATCCTTTGGCCTCCTCTTCCTCCTCTACCTTCTGGGAATAGCAGCCTTTCTTGCAGCAGTGCTGGTCAGATGGAGAGTTACTGGCTGGAGGAGGGCGAGCCAGTGTTATCAGGATGTTGATCTTGGATTAAAGGAATTACTTCTAGGCAGCAGGCCCAGTTTTATTTTCCTTTCCAGCTCTGTGATGTCAAGAAAGACTACTTGCAGGAAGGTGGCTGGCTTTGTGACTATGATTGCAGCCAGCTACTTCCCCAGTCCTGATAGATACCCTTGGCTGGAGTCAGATATCTTCTCTGGCCTCAGGGAGCCTTCCCCAGTGTTTACACTGGAGTGTGATCATGTCACTGTCATTAAATGGCTCTGAGATCTGGAGGAGGTCATTTGGTGTTGGTGTTCTGCCTGTTGTTCCAAAGTCAGAGCTACAGAGGCCTCCAAAGATCAGCCTGCCCTTCCCAGTGTGACTTAGCCTTAGAGCTAAAATCTCCTCCAAATGCCTGGTCCAAGCTGTTAGATAATCCTTATTCCATGTGTATATCCATTATTAGGAAATCAGGCTTATGCTCTTACGGTTTTATACAGATACACACTTGTACATTTAATTATTTTATGTTGGGCATAAGTTGGAGAAGCTTAGTTGCATTCAGTTTGGAAATGGACAGCAAAGATTATAAACCTCCCATTGGAGCTGAGCAAACAGAAGCAGGGATGGAGGTGTGCCCCACCCCTCTCAGGCACCTTTGTGATAAAGTATTCACTCATGGAAGCAGACCTTTGGCTAGAGTGAGTCCTCTAGCCTTAGGAAGGGAACTCCAGTTTACCCAGCCCTCACATGTGTGCTGTTCCAGAGGTAACATGCTAGTAAGACTTTTCCTGTCCTCTGAAAGAATGTAGATTCCTTAGAATAGTGGTCCTGGAAGTGACTGTGTGGAGGAAGTCTCCAGAACTGTCGAAGTGGGGTTCCTGTCCTGGAGATTCTACTGTGCCCTGTAGGCCAATATGGGCCTCAGGACTCTACATTTCCAGTGGACATCCCTGCAGCCTGATCTCTGACCTCTCCTCTCTGCTCTCTGGGTCATAAATGACTGTTCTTTTTGATCTTCTTTGATGGTGGCCATGATGCATGTGTAGAGGTCACAGGACAGCTTGGGAGAGCCAGTACTTTCTTTCTATGACATTAGAGTTCTGGGGATGGAACTTAGATTACCTTCTCTCTGGCCTTTAGTGGTAAAGCAGAAATAACAGAAGTGTGTGGGTGGAAACCAGTGGAGTGTGAGCCCTTTATTCTCAGGTTAGCACTCTGTGGTTTGTAGCTGCAATCATCTTTGCATTCTGGGTTTCTGTGCTCTGGGAGGAGGCAGTGTGGGAGCAGGGCTGTCAAGCAGGCCCTGGCTGAAGCCAAAGGAGTTCTTAATCATCCTGACTTTGGCTCATTTTGCAGTGGCAAAGCCATTGGACTGTAGCTCTCTGGTCACTTGGAGGCTTCCCATGCTCCCTTTCTCTGAAACTGAAAGCACTTGACAGGCTTTGCCATTTTCTGAGGGGAAGAGCAGGCACCAGGAGTGACCTTGTCCTTGCCTGCATCCTGATGAACCTTGCCTGGGTGGGCAGCCTGGGCTGAGAGGCTGTGGTTCAGCCAGCTTCTCACAGGATGGACATGTCTGCAGCACACATGTCTTCCTACTTTCCAGCTCTTCTCTGCTCTGCTAATGGACTTTATTCTAAGTCCATTACCAGTGCTTGCCCCCACCACCCATAGCAGGGTCCCACTGCATCTCAGACTGGCCAGAAACTCACCATGCCGCCCAGACTCTCAGCAGTTTGGGTGAACACTGGAAATATACGTGTGAGTCACTATACCTGACTACCATCTATTATGGTACTAAAGGTACTTTTAATTGCTTTTCTCTCAAGATTTTTTTAAAATATGGGATACCTCACAGATTGGATTGTCATCCCTGCATGGAGCCATACCAGTGTTCTCTGTTGGTCCAGTTTTAGTGTTGGAGCTGCCCAAGCTAGCACAGTGTTTGCTTCTAAAAGCGGACTGTCCCAGTGCTGGGGACAGCAGCTCTTCCCAGCTGACCTCTCACCAGAGTAGGTCAGAAGATGGAAACTGTCCAGCCCTCGAAAAGGAATTAAGTTAGATTTCAGGTAGTTATTTTCATAAGACAGATGAAAATGCTAACTTTAATTAGCAGTTTAAAGACTTAACAAGTGAGAATTTATTGTGTCCCCTAAATACATGGAGTTTGTAAAATTGTATCCTGTTTTCCAAGGAGCAGGCAGCCTAGTGTTGGCTGCCTTGGCCTCTCACTTGGGTTCAAACAGATGATTTCAAAAATCTTCCAAAGGAAAAACACGTATTTTTCCACTAGTATGAAGCCCAGTCCCTTGAGATTGTTTCTAGACTTGTGTGTAATTTTGACACACTCAAAAGAAAAAATTGAAAGCTAAAGTTTGTTAGATTTGGGGTGTTGTCTGCCATCCATATGAACTTGGTTTTGTGTTATCAGGCTTATATTTTTATATTGCATATGAGGAAAGAACCTTAGACATTCCTTGGAAATGAATATATCCTTTCTTAAGTTTAAGAATTGAGTTCTTCCCTTGAGCAGCCATTACAACTTTAAAGAACAGTGGGTGAAACCTTTCATGTGGTTTATGTGCCTGTTCTTCTGTCTGTGGCTCCTGTGTTCTGTTGGCTCTGCCGTATAAATGTGCTGGGATCTAACCCCCTGGGGAGGAAGCCAGAGTCCAATCTCTTAAGCAGATTGGAAGCCATCAACATATAGTGCTTTGGAGAAATGGATGATTGCCTCTGCAGGGGACGTGGCTGGCCTTATAGGTGGGTGCTTCTGAACTGGATTTTGAGGTAGTTAGGTGGGAGCAGAACTGGCCTTGCTCATCCGTATGTTGTGGGGAGGGGAGGAAAAGGTCATGGTCCTGTGGAGGGTGGGCAGTGTGGGCCCTATGCCCAGCCAGATGACTTGGCATTGGAAGACATCCAAGAGTTGTAGACATGGCATGGGTATAACTTCATTGACTAGGGCTAAGAAAAGGAAGACTGGGAACAGCCATCCAGTTGGAGGGCCTGCCACCGAGGCCTGGTTTGAGAAGCTGATTGGGGCATCTGCAGACCTGGTGGGCCTGCTGTGTGGAAGCTGTTGCTGTCTTCTCGGTGTCTGTTTGAACGTGGCCTTATGATTGCTTGTGGCTTTCCATTTCTTTCTATTTCATTTTTAAACATTCATTTTATTTTATTCATCTGAGTGTTTTTGCCTGTTGTATATCTGTGCACCACATATATATGTCTGGTACCCTCAGGTGTCAGAAGAGGATGTTGGATTCCCTGGAACTGGAGTTATGAATGGTGGTGTGCTAGCATGTGGGTGCTGGGAATCGAACCCATGTCCTCTACAAGAACAACAAACACTCTTAGCCACAGCCCTGCTGCTTTCTGTTTCTAAACCCTGTCCTTAGAGTAGAACTGTGGCTGCAAGCATCCATTGAAAGCACCATATGGACTGCTGGTCTTGCTTCCTCAGTCTCAGGGCACCATGCCTGCGGCCCGCAACTGAGGTCTTGTGCACTGATAAGTGCATGGCCTCTGGTGTGCCCCCAACACCCACACCCTTGTGAGGTTTTAAATTGAACTTCAGTGTTGCTCAAGGTCATCAGCCTTTCAGCGTTTGGGAAAAGCCATAGAGGAACTTCTATTTCCTGCAGAAGTACTGAATAATAGGGTTTGGCTTGGGCACACTCATCCTCCTCCTCAAGAGTGGGGCATGCAGACTTGGCCTTGGATTTGACCATGAAGCTGGCAGTGAGAGCGTGGTGAGCACAATGCCCTAGAATGTGAGTGTGGCGCCTATCGACTCAGAACACCACCCTGGAGCAGCATCGTGGTGTGATCTCCACTTCACCAATGAGGCATCCAAGGCCTGGGTGAATGAGTTACTTGCCTTGCCCAGCTATCAGGTGGTGGAGCAGGGATGTGAAGCCAGGTGCTTAGGCTCCATGAGTAGGTATATGATGTTATTTTTGGAGAGTATTGTGGGGGTTAAATGGCTGTGTAGAACAAAAGCTCAATGTGTGATGATTATTTAATTGACAGTGTTACATTGCTAGCATGCCAGTATAGATGACTGGAGAGCCTATACTTTATTCTATTGTTTAAAGGAAATTGGTATATGTATTTGTGTGTAGTAAAATGTTCAAAAAATAAGTACACCAAAGTTTTGAGAGGGACCATTTCTGGTAATGTGGTTATGTTCACCTTATTCTCTTTGAATCCTGAGAGAGAGAGAGAGAGAGAGAGAGAGAGAGAGAGCATTATTACTTGATAATAAAGTCTAAATCTGGGACCAGCAAGATGGTTTAGTGGCTGAGAGCACTTGTTGCTTTCGCAGAGAGCCTGGGTTTGGTTCCCAGCACACACGGTCTGAGCTGAGCAAGGACCTCCCTGCAAAGCTGTGGCAGCCCTAGACTCCACATCAGACTCCGGTTTAGAAGATCTTCAGGCATCTTCTCAGTTTATTTCTGCCATTTTTAGTCACACTGACATTTTCTTTGCTTGCTTACATTGTGGCTTTATAAAGACTTTCTGTTCCAAGAAAATAGAAATACAGGGACGTTTCTTCTATATTGCTTGAGGAAAGACTCAGCCCTGTGACTGTCAGCTTAGGGCCAGCCCCCTAGAGTTGGGGGGAGGGGGTGTTGAGAAGCAGCTAGTGGCTTGCAGTTTGAAGTCTGTCCTTCTCACTGTCCCTTCAGGGCTCATTCCTAAAGGAGTGGCTTATTTTCTGCACCACAGCACAGCTCACAGCTGGGCAGGATCAGGCCCACCAGAAGAGCGGACCTCACTGCTTGCTGTCCACACTTTGCCAAACTTTTTCCTATGGATCTCTCACCTGCTACATAGCTCTGTAACCCCAGCCATCCCTTCAGCTCCTTAAAAATGCTGTAGAAATCTAAGGATCTCTTGCCTCAAGAGGCAGAAGGAGACAAGCAGTTTTAACTATATAGATATTTTCTTGTAACTTAATGGGTTTTTTTCCATTCATTAATCTAGCAAGTTCACTAACTCACTTATCTGATGATTTGTATCCAATTTATTAAATTTCAAATCAAATTTTAGGTAATTCTTCACTATGACAAGTTTCTCATGTAAGTCATTCATGGTGATTTTATTTCTTTCCACATGTTTGACTGGTTGTCAATACCATTATTCAGTAATTAATCTTTTCTCCACTGGTTTGATTTAAACTTAAATGCTCATTTGCATACTTAACCATGTGTTTTGATTTACCAGAAATATATGTTCTTGCTTTAATTATTCTGGCTTTATAATAAGTTTGACTATGGTAGGAAGAGGTCTGTCCCCACTATTTCAGACTGAACTTTACATGTATTTTATCAATCTTGTCATGTTTTGAATTTGAACTAGACTTTTTCAGTCCATAGAATGAAGGATGTCTCAGTTAAATAGCTGGGCTTCCCCCCTCCCCCCCCCAATCTCTACAACTGCTTTATTCAGAATGTAGCCAGTCTGAGAAGCAGTGGATTAACATGCCAAAAAGAGCTGTCTTTTGTTTCACCTCCAATCATCAGGGCATTTTATGTTAATTGTGGTGAGCGTGTGTCTAGTTGTTAGTTGCTAGGTGGGTAGAAGAAAACATTTGCTTTCCGAGTGTCTCAGCGACAGGAGTCAATTAGGTCTTCTTAAGATCTATGTCCCTAACGCCAACTGTTACGATGAGGTCCTGGCCAGTCTCTAATGTACATGCCACTGTTACCTTTTCATCTTTAGGAGGTCTTAGGATCAGTCTCTAGGAATGGGATCAAAGAATTATTATTGTCTCTAAATGTGTGGAGTGAGTTTGTGTTTGAGAGAAAGAGAGAGGGGAGGAGAGAAGGGAAAGAGAGAGACAGAGACATTTACCACATGGTCAGGGGTTTGCACATATGTATATTTTATACAGAGGACAGTATTAGCAGGTATCCTTGGGTGCTTTCTACCTTTTTCTTTTTCCTTTCTTTCTTCTTCCCTCCCTCTCTTTCTTTCTTTCTTTCTTTTTTTTTGTTTGTTTGTTTGGGTTTTTGTGTTGTTTTTGTTTGTTTGTTTGTTTGTTTTTAATTGAGACAGGGTTTCTCTGTGTAGCCTTGGCTGTCCTGGGCTTGCTTTGTAGACCAGGCTGGCCTTGAACTCACAGAGATCTGCCTACTCTACTTCCCTGAATGCTGGGGTTACATATGTACACCACCACCGACTGGCACTGTTTTGCTTGTTTCTGAGATAAGGTTTCTCCTCGGCCTGGAGCAGATTGTACTGGCTGTCCAACAAGCCCCTGGGCTCCTCTTTGCGCTGCCTCCCCATCGATGCAATTACAAGCGTGTGCTGCTGCTGCTTCCCCTTTTGCTTTTCCTTCCTCTTTTTTGTAATGTGAGTTCAGGGGATCAAACTCAGGCCCTCATACTTACAAGACAACAAGCACTTTCTCAACTGAGCCATCTCCCTAGCCCTGTGTATCCAGTTTTCGTAGGTGAACATTCTCAGCCGGAGGGCTGGAGTCCCAGGGAGTGAAAAACCGAGGCAAGGCTGTAGCAAGTAGAGCCTATACTAGCAGGTGAAGCCTCACTCCCTAGCTTTGGTGCTAAGTCCTCTGCCAGGCTCCCCAGTCATGTGTCCTATTTGGTGGGCCCTTACGAGAGGTCTGCTGGAAAGGTTTGCACAGACAAAGGCAAGCAAAGGGCCCAGTAAGTGTTGTTTCATACACTATACATTATACCTGGACTGTCAACATATAAAATGGCCAATAAATTCTTTTGCCACTTCTAGTTTTGTTTTATTTCGTTAAAAAAGTAAATTTCTTCTGAAACCAATATCCTTGGAATGAAATGATTTAGTGTGGTATGATTTTGGACACTGAGTTGAAAGCTGTCTGGGTTGGAGGGAGGTTGGTCCTGAGGTCCATGAGAGGGAACAGAGGGCCAGGACCTGACTCATCGATGTGAGAGTGGGCTTCTGGACTCAGTGCTGAGGTGGCCTAGGCACAGGAACTTGTGGCAGCAGCTGGAGCATCACATGGCACTTCATGGGCAGCTGTCAAGACCAGTTCCTCCTCAACTGAATGAGGCACGCCATGCTTCCTTCTCTGAACGGGCGTTTCATGTCAAGGCCCTTAGAAGCAGTAGATGGCTGCCATGCCAGAATTGTGCCTACACAGCCCTGTCTGCTTCTACCTCTCACAACCATCGAGCTATATAGGAGACAACCAGGGTGGTTTCCCAAGATGATTGTTTTCATCTTTCATGAATCAGTGTTGTATTTCAACTGGCATTGGAGCATTCTTGAGATAGCATCAACAACTGAACCTAGGAAACCAGGCACATATTTGCCCTCTCATCTATGTTCAGGGCACCAAATTCTTAGATCCAATGAGACCAGCAAATTCAGCTTGTGTGTTAGAGAACAAGAGAAAAATTCTTAGATCCAATGAGACCAGCAAGTTCAGCCTATGTCTTAGAGAACAAGAGAAAAATAACTAGCACTTCACCCATTCTCTGGATCATACAGTCTTTCTGCTCCTTCTTTTACATGACTCCCTGAATGTTGGAAGGTGTAAGATAAACATCTCATGTCTTGCTTTGCATTTTCTATAGTCACTTATTTTCAACACTTGGACAGGTTATGAGTCTTTGCAATCACTGCTGTGCGCTGCAAAATATGAAACTTCTCTGACCACAGCTGACAGCACTGTACACATCAACAGACATATCATGTCGGATTAATTCCTAGATTTTCTGTGAATATGTCATATACATGTATGTATGCATACACACGCATGTGCCTGTGGAGGCTCAAGGCTGAATCAGATGTCTTTCTTGATCACTCTAGTTTATCGAGGCAGGATCCCTCACTGAGCCCCGAGCTCACAGATTCTAGCTGGTGAGCCAGCCTTCTCTGGGAAAGAATCCTGTCCCAGCCTCCCCACTGCTGGGATTGCAAGCAGTAATCTCCTTTTCATGGGTTTCACATGGGTTCTCAAGAGTCGAACTCTGATCCTCTTGCTTACACTGCAAGTGGTTTACGCTGAACCATCTTCCTGCCCTCATCTCTAGATTTCTTTTTAAAATGCAGCAAACCCACATTAATCACCATCTCAGGGCAACTTTGCATGCCTGATTGACCACATCTAGGCGGCAGTCCTGGGTTCTATAAGAAAGCAGGCTGAGCAAGCCATGAGGAGCAAGCCAGTAAGTAGCACCCCTCCAGGGCCTCTGCATTACCCCTGTCTCCAGGTTTCTGCCCTAGCTTTCCCTGTGATGGACATGTAAGCTGAAATAAGCATTTTCCTCCTGTTGCCTCTGTCTAAAACACTGTATTCTAAAATTTCCAAGCCCTCGGGTGGTCAGGTCTTAATCTATGACTTCCTTTTCCCTCCCTTCACCTAAGCTGTGTGCCTAGGGGTCCTTTAGAGAGCTGTTACCTCACCTGTGCCGTTTCTCAAAGCTCTCCACCTCGAGTAGAAACAACTGATTGGTTTTCTTTCTTCCCAGTGGGCAGGACTCCAGTTCTGATAGCTGACTGGTGCTCAGTAAAGGTTGTTGAATGAGTACATGAAAGGAGTGCTTGGCTGATAGTTGAAAGAATTTTCCATAAGTGCTCAGAGATACTGTAGTACTCTGTTTTCTTTACCTGGGCCCAGGTATGCAAACGTTAGCACAGAAGAGCCCAAGGCTAGAGTCAAGCCTGGCATTGTTGTAGAGAACACCTGTTTGCCATGCATTACCTGGGAAGCCCTGTGTCTGAAGTCTGGAGTCCCCACAGTTGTGACTTAGCATTTTTCTTCTTGCAGGAGGCCAACCTGGAGCTAAGTGGCCAACGCTGCGTTTATTTGCAGCTCAGTCCATAATTTGGTTCCCTTGTATCTTGATTATATGTGCATATACATATGTGTGATGTGTGTAGTATATGCACATTTATGTTTGTGGGCTTACATGCTTGTGCATGTACTGAAGGAGGACATTAGATGTTCTACTCTATCACATTCTATCTTATCCACTTGAGAAAATGGGTTTCTTACTGACTAGACCGGTAGCCAGCAAGCTCTCTTGATTATCCTGTCCCCTCTGTCATGGTGCTGGGGTTTCAGGCAGTCATAAATGACTATGCCTGGCTTTTTACATGGGTTCTAGAGTTTCGAACTCAGGTCCTCATGCTAATGCAGCAAGAACTCTTACCTGCTGAGCCATCTCCTCGGCCCTCAATTGATTTACTTTTAATGTACTTATATTACAGAGTGAAATTCACTCTTCAGATATGTGGTTCTATGGGCTTGGACCAATGCATACAATCATGACTCTACCATAACTGTTGTAATATGGGATAATTCTATCATCCCTGTTTCTCTAGTTTTGCCCCTTTGTTGACAGTTCCTATTTCATTCTCAAGCCTAGAAACCCCACGTTTGTTTCTGTCCTTCTAGGTTTGCACTTTTTTAATTGTTTGAAGACATAATATGTGACCTTTGTGATCTGGCTTCTTTCGCTTAGCAATATGTATATAATATTCACATGTTCTGTAAATCCATAGTTTGCTCCTATTGTTGTGTATTTATGACAGAATGTTTATCCACCCCTCAGATGATGTGTGGTGATTTGGGGTTGTCGGCAGTTTGGGGCAGCTGTGAATGAAGCCTCTATAATGTTCACACACAAGCTTTTGTGTAAACATACTCTTTATTCCTCTTGGGCCTCTGTGAGAAGTGAGGCCACGGTGCCACTTGATGATTGTACAGTTAACTTTATAAGGAGCTGCCAAGCTGTTCCTTAAAGTAGTTGCATCGCTGTCTGCGTCTGTCACAGCTTATGAAAGCTTAATTGCTTTATACCTTTGCTGACACTCGGTACTACAAAATAAAATATTAACCTTTCTAAGCTGAGTACAGTAGACATACACATAATCTCAGAAGTTTGGAGCCTGAGGCAGTATGGTCATAGGGACTTCAAGAGCAGCCACAGCTACATAGAAAACCCTGTCTCAGAAACTGAGGGAGCAGCTAACACCGATGCTAACGGGGTGTGGCAGCTGCTTACACTGTGCGGTTTTCTCTGAATACTCCCAGGTGGTGGCAGAGTTTAAATGTGACTGGCTGTTTGGCGAGTACACTGTCCCTGCTTACTTAGATTGGGTTTCTTGAGGTGGAATTTTTATAAGTTTAGAGCAGAAGAGCAGGGGACTTGCCCGTCCTTCCTAAACTCTTGGAGGAAAGTGTTAGATGCCATCATTCTCCAAGCTTAAATTTCAACACAATTTCTTACCCATTAGGTTAAAATCCTCATGTTAGAATGGCTGTTTGATCACAAAGCAAGAGCTACTAGTCTATGACTGAACTGTGTGTGTGTGTGTGTGTGTGTGTGTGTGTGTGTGTGTGTGTGTGTGTCTGTGTCTGTGTCTGTCTGTCTGTCTGTCTGTCTCAAGTATTATTGTGCTTCTGCGCATCTGTGATGTGTGTGAGAGAGTGCTTACATGCAGTGGTGCAATGGACAAATTTTGGGAGTTGGATCTCTCCTTCCAACTTTATGTGGGATCAAACGGAGATCTCCAGGCTTACCTGGCTTCACCTGCTGAGCCATTCTGCTGCTCTTGCCTTACTTTAAATATATATATTCTTTGACAAGTTCATATATGCGTGTATATGTGTATAGACAGTGAGTTTAGTCATCTTTGCCCCGGCGGTTCTCTTCCCCCTCCCTCTCCTGCTGAAACCCTTCTTCATGTCTCTTTGTGTGTGACCCACCAAGTTTAGAGTTACTTAGGTGAGCACGGGCAGGAGATTATTTACTGGAGCAAGCGCAACTTCTCAGTGACTGCACCTCTGAGGAAAGCCCCAGTAAGTGTGGGGCCTCATGAGCCCCACCATCCATGTCTTTTTGTGGCATCTTTCCTTAGGCTCTGGTGCTTAATGTTCTCTCCACCCCCTCTTCAACATACGATGCTGTCTGAGCCAGAGGGTGATTCAGATATTCTGTTTAGGGCTGAGTACAGCCCCATCACCAACTCTTGGTATTTTGGACAGCTGTGCTCCCTCATTAACTGCCGCCCACAGCTGTAGGAAGTTTCTCTGACCAAGGCTGAGAGCTGCACTAATCTGCAGGTATACATATGAGTGTTTGGAAGGCAGTTTAATATATGTGCAAAACAATAGTAGTAGATTCCTTTCTGGGGCCTATGAGTGCCGCAAGGGGCTCTTGACTAGGTTTATAGTACTCAGCATGGGTTCCCCACTGTGGAGCAGGCCTCAAAGCCTAACAAAAAGTAGTTGGTTACACCTATTGTAATCATGCCAGAGTTGTACCAGTAAGCCTATTGTACCTTTCAGGTTGGTGGTGTACCTCTCGGGGGTCACATCTGGATAACACTGTTGATGGCTTTTCTCCCAAGCTGCCTGGCTCAGAAAAAATGAAAGCTAGAAAGCAGGAAGAATGCTTCGGCTCTGTTCAGCTTCATTTCTGTGTATCTAAAGCGTGTAGTTGGTTTTTCAGCAGCAAGGTCTTACGATTATGTTCTCCTAGGCAACCTAGTTGCTGTCGCCTTAATCTGCTCTCTTCCATATGCACAGTTTGTACACAGACGGTTTTTAGCCCTTTATTTTACTGGTGGTTATAACTATGCTTCCTCTCCCTCGTTCTAGGCTCCTAATCGTGAGCTCATGACTTACTGGCTACAGGAGCTTCAGCAGAAAAGATGGGAGTATTGCAACAGCCTCGACATGGTGAAGTGGGACAGTGGGACTTCCCCAACTCTAGGGGATTTTCCTAAGGGGCTTGTAGCCAGAGACAACACAGGTAAGACACAGGTAGAAGGTTCCATATCTGTTCTTTCAGGTAGATAGCTGTTTGACACAGCAACTCAAATTAGCAGTGGGTGAAAATGAACTCAGAGTGAAAACAATGTTAATCCTTTATGAATGTACTGCAGTCCATAATGCCAAGTGCTCCAGGGACAGCCATTTTCAAGCTAGTACTAGCCTGGGTGGCCAGGCAAGGATCCAAGCATATTTGACTACAAGGCTAGCCCACTTCCTGCCATAATTAAAGATGAGGTACACTCACTTATGTATTCATTGTATTCATGTTTGGACCAACTTTCTGAAGCTTTGTATTTTGAATGTGGCATTCCATTGGTTATTTTCTAGTATTCTTAGGAAGGCTTTAACAGCCAAGCACTGATTCTGTTTTATTCCAGTTTCATGGCATTTTCATAGGTTCTAGTAAGTCCTGGCCATTAGCACCCAAGTGAGAATGTGCTTTTATACTTGAAAAGCAAAATCTAGACACCATGATCTTCTCATGACTGTTAATTGTATTGAGCCCTCTAGAAAGAATGAGTCAGTTATTTGCAAACCATCTTACTGACCTACCTCTCCCCCTCCAAAGGCTATAGGCTGAGGCTGCTTTTTGTGGCATCCGTCTGTTAGCTTGTTACAACAAGCCTGGAGCTCCTAAGCCCTGAAATGAGCTCTAAAATGGCCAGGGCATTGTATTAGCCACTTAAAATTATATTTGCACACGTGTGTGTATGTGTGCCCCTGTATGTGGTATGGTGAGAATATATAAAGGTCAGAGGACAACTTTCAGGTATCACTTTTCTCCTTTTACCATGTGGGTCCCGGAGATGAATCCAAATCATATCATATCCTCAGCAACAAGCACATTTACTCACTGAGATATCTTGCCAGGCTTGTACTAGCATTCCTAGTTTTTATTTTGTTTTGTTGGTTTTTTGGGTTTTTTGTTTGTTTGGTTGGTTGGTTTGGTTGGGTTTTTTTGTTTGTTTGTTTTTTGGTTTTGTTTTTTATTTTTTTGAGACAGGATCTAACTATGTAGCCTTGTTTAGCCTGAACTCACTATGTAAACCAAGCTAACTTTAAACTCATAGAGATCTGCCTCCCTCTGCCTCTGGAGTGCCAGGATTAAAGGTGTGTGACACCGTGCCTAGCCTGTACTAACACTACAAAAGAATGCGCATTAAAATTGAAACCACCACAAGGTTTGTTGTAGCACTTCTGTGGAAAGTTGTGGTCTGCACTCCATAAAGCATGTGAGACCCTCTGCTCAGCTAAGCAAGAGAGTGACATGTGGTCTCTGAGCACATAGTAGCTGCTTTCTCTGGACTCAGTCACTATCTTACACTCTCGGATTTGCCAGCCTTGCTTTTCCCAGTTAGGTGTTTTTTTTTAGTAGACTGTCTATCTTGTCAGTGAGAGGATATTGCATGTTTGTACCTGTGGATGTTTTTCTAGGAACCCTTGTCATGGAGTCTTAACACTCTAATTTTCCTAAGAGTGGAGAGGAAGCCTTTATATTCAAGAGCATGGCCCCTTCTGGTTTAGAAGTGGCTTACTGTTTCCTGAGGCACGGTTTTTTTTTTAATTAATTAATTTTTATTTTCATTCTTTTGAGGCAGATTCTGTAGGCTAGCCATGGACTCCCAATCCTCCTGCTTCAACCTCCCCGTGCTAGATTACACGTTTGTACTACTACATTGGTTTATGGGACACTGGAATATGGTATGCAAGCACTGTATCAACTGAGCTGCATCTTTATTTTTGTTTTGTTTTGTTGTAGATTTTTGAGAGAGTCTCATGTAGCCCAGGCTAGCCTCAAACTCACTTTGAAACTGAGTGATGACCTGAAACTCCTAATCCTCCTGCTTCTGCTCCTAGCCAATAGACTGAAGTATTCAGAAGCCACCATTAGTGTTCTTTCCATGAGAAGAAGCTCTGTATCAGTTTCAGGATCACTCGGGACCCTGGAAAGAAACTATAAAGCCACGTAGAGCCTCCATGCTGGTGGCTTATGCCTTTTTCACTAAAGATACTCCATTTGCTTTCACTCTGGGGACATAGATCACTCCTCTCAAGCAAGGACTCAGATGTGTAGCTGAAAGGGGGGCAAACTGGAAGCACCTAGTCTTGGAGTCCCTCTGTTATGTCTTTCCTGCCTCCTTGCAAACCAGAATGGTTAGGTTGGGAAGCCAGAAGAAGCATCTTTAGCTAACATTTGGTTCCCTTTTCTGGTTTGGGGATTCTAGCTATGGGAATTTAGTTTGTGCCATGCTATTTGTTCATTCAACAAGTGCCTGAGGTGGGCCCAAATTTCTCCCCTCAAGTGTCCCCATCAGCCAGAATGTTTATGCAGAGACATGCAGGAAGTGTCAGCGAGGGGAAATGTGGGGCAACCTGGGCCCTTCGCAGGGTTGTTGGGGGACTCTCTAAGGACACGATGGCCAGGATTCAGCCAGTAAAGGGACAGAAAGGGAGATGAAATGGAAGAGTCAGAGAAGAGCCCTTTCCACACTGCTGCAGGTCAGTAGGGCTGCAGGGGTCAGCCAAGCCAAACCTGGAGGCCCAGCCAGCCCTGGAACAAACTGGGAGAGCCTACTGGCTGGCTTAAATGTGAGATTTTCACCTAAAGCACAGTGGAGTTTTGAAAATGGTGTGTATAGAAATGACTAACCTTAAATAGCTTCGAAATTCTAAATAGCTTTAAAACCCATAGCTATCTAAAAAGCGAAAAATTCTAGAGTAGAGCTCTTTTACTGAGATCCGTCAACATAGGCCGTGTGGGCACCAAGGCTGTGAAGAAGGCAGTCCAGGTCATCATTGAGAAATACTACATATGCCTGGATAATGACTTCCACACCAACAAGTGTGTGTGCAAGAGCTTGCCATTATCCCTAGCAAGAAACTCCACAACCAGATAGACAGCTGTGTCATGAATCTAATGAAGTGGGTTCAGAGAGGTCCTGTGAGAGGAATCACTATCAGGTTGCAGGAAGAAGAGAGAAAGAAGAGATACTTATGCTCCTGAAGTCTCAGCTCTAGCTCAGGAGATCATTTAGGTAGATCCAGACACCAAGGAAATGCTAAACCTTGGATTTCGGTAGTCTCTCCAACTTGCGGGTCACTCATCCTACAGTTGGGATGAATTTCAAAACACCATGTGGAGCTGTTTAAATCTGTTCTGTCATATTTTCAATAAATACGAAAACAAGAAAAAAATTCTAGAGTAGAAAGTCAAGAAGACTGGGGGCTGGCAAGATGGCTCAGTGGTTAAGAATGTTTGTTTCAAGAAATCATGAAATTTGCAGCAAATGGTGGGATCTAGAAAAGATTATCCTGAGTGAGATATCCCAGAAGCAGAAAGACACATGGTATATACTCACTTATAAGTGGATACTAGACCTATATAAGATAGGATAAACATACTAAAAATCTGTACCCCTAAAGAAGCTAAACAAAAAGGGGGATCCTGGGTAAGATGATCAATCCTCACTCAGAAAGACAAATGGGATGGATATTGGAAGAAGGAGAGGACAGGACAGGACAGGAGCCTACCATCGAGGGCCTCTGAAAGACTCTACCTAGCAGTGTATCAAAGCAGATGTTGAGACTCATAACCAAACTTTGGGCAGTGTTCAGGGAATCATATGAAAGAAAGGGGAGATAGTAAGACCTGGAGAGGACAGGAGCTCTACAAGGAGAGCAACAGAACCAAAATATCTGGGCTCGAGGGTCTTTTCTGAGACTAATACTCCAACCAAGGTCCATTCATGGATATAACCTAGAACCCCTTCACAGATGTGGCCCATGGCAGCTCAGTATCCAAGTAGGTACTGTCTCTGACATGAACTCAGTGGCTCTTTGATCCCTGCCCCCCCTTCAAGGGAGTAACATCCTTGCCAGGCCACAGAAGAGAACATTGCAGCCAGTCCTGATGAGACCTGATAAGCTAGGGTCAGATGGAAGGGGAGGAGGACCTCCCTATCAGTGGACTTAGAGAGGAGAAGGAAGAAGGGAGGGTAGGATTGGGAGAGAATGGGAGAGGGCTACAGCTGGGATACAAAGCAAATAAAACAATAATTAATATAAATAAAAATTTAATTTTAAAAAAAGAATGCTTGTTGCAGGAAACCAACAAAGCAAAAAAAAAAAAAAAATCTGAGCCCAGGGAGTCCTGCAGAGACGGGATGCACCAACCAAGGACCATACATGGAGAGGAACTAGACCCCCTGCTCAGATGTAGCCGATTGGCAGCTCAGTGTCCATGTGGAGCTCCGAGTAAGGGGAGCAGGGGCTATCTCTGACATGAACTCAGTTGCATGATTGTTGATCAACTTCCCCCTGGCAATGCAGTCTTGCCACACCACAGAGAAAGAGGATCCACACAGTCCTAAAGAGATTTGATAAGCTATGGACAGATGGCAAAGGAGGAGAACTCCCTAGGGGAAGGGAATGGGAGAAGATGGAGGGAGGGTGGGACTGGGAGGAGTTGAGGGAGGGGTCTTCAATCAGAATATATAATGAATTAAATATAATGAATATTTAATGAAATATATAATGAATAAATATATAATATAAAAATAAAAAGATAAATATATATAAATAAAAATATATAATATAAAAATAAAAAGCAAGATAAGGGAAAAAAAAAAAAGAATGCTGGTTGCTCCTCCAGAGAACCTCAGTTTGTTCCCAGCAACCATGTCAGTTGGCTCACAACTACCTGTAATCCATTTCCAGGGGATCCAGTGCCCACTTCTGGTCTCTGTGAGCACCTATACATACATGGCATATACACAATGACATACACACATAAGTCTTTCTAAAGAGAAGGCTGTGTTTCAGCCTTCATTTCATCGTCAGAGGGAGAAACTAAAAGATAAATTTTGTGGTTATATAGCAGTGTCCTGTAATATTCTGTAGCCATGCTATGGTTAATGGCCCACCTTAGCTTGAATGAAAGATGACTGGTTTTCATAACACTGATTTGCGTGAAATATAAAACTTGTCCTACTGTTGTCCCCTAGTCACCCAGTCACCTCTCCCAGCTGAACACTTTCATCTCTAGTCTGAGTGTCCACCCATCATGACCCTCCAGGCACCCAAAGTCAGCATGGAGAAGGCCAGAAAGAATTTACACTTTGCATGGAGAGCCAAGTGTTAATCTTGGAAGGTGATCCTGCCTGGAAGCCTTGTGGGCCTGGCTTGAAGGCTTTGATATCTACTGGTCGTCGGGCTCTTAGCAGGCCACTTACCACGACTACAGGAGTACACTGTGGCGTGCAAGTGAAGTGTGGCCACTGTCCATATTGCAAGGATTGAAAGGAAAAGCTCATTGCCAAGGGTAGAGAAAATACCCACGCGCGCGCACACACACACCTGATAATGTGGTTATGAATAGGTGTTTCACTGCATTTAATAGGAAACTGGATTAACAAGAACATTATTAATTTTTCTCACAGACAGGTCAAAGCTAGAGCTCTCCATCCTCAGCCACGTCCAACTGGCCCATTCTTAGGACTAACTTTCTGACTCTTGCTCACTGTCTCCTCATATCGCAGGAGGACGCTTCCACAGAAGCCTTCAGCTTCTTATTAGCAATGACTCTCACATGGCTATTCCTCGTGTCTATATCAGATCCCTGGAAGGGAATAGGGGGAGCTGAGTACTTCAGCTGGGCACATGGCCGTTAAGACCATAGGCTCCTGAGAAGCTGGCATGAACAGCTGCTTGTGAGCTGGCACCGGCGCATAACTGCCTGTGTTTCTATATTTTGTGCCTTTATAGTAAGGTTTTTCAGTTTTCAGTCAGGCGTTAAAGAGGGGGGTGACTTTGTGTCTCTTTATGTGTTCTGTTATTCCTTCACAGCCTGGCTTCTAAGATGTGCCTCAAACACCGTTCCCCATTGTCTGTTGGATAAGGACCTAGCTTCAAATTATTACTTTGGAAGGATGCAGAACAACTGTCTACATGTAGAGATCTTTATAGCCTTTAAGAATCAAGGGTCTGCCTGCAGGTTTTCATAGCATTTGAGAATCCACATACTTAATATGGAATCTAGATGTCCAGTCCACTTGTTTACTTCATTCTTGGTAGGACCTGGCTCATGGCAAGACTTCTTGGGAATCAGCCATGTGAAAATACTTACCACCCTATCTTCTCTGCCCCGCACCGTGTGAGTTAGTCCAGGGGAGGTGACTGTACCTCAGGCAGGCTGCCTTTATATGGGTGGTATTTCGTAAGAAAATTGTGAAAACAGCTTGAGGTGACCACACACTTCCTCTGTAGATGCACAGCACCTCCTGTAACCGTCACACCTTCTGTGGCTCCCTGAGAGCAGGAGGACTCAGCAGCATGGGCAGGGGTCCCTCTAGGCCAGTGGGTCTCAACTTTCCTAATGCTGCGACCCTTTAATGCAGTTCCTTGTGTTGCGGTGACCCCCAACCATCAACTTTTTTTTGTTGCTGTTTCATAACTGTAATTTTGCTACTGTTATGAATCATAAGGTAAATATCTGATATGTAAGATATCTGATAGTTGGCCCCTGTGAAAGGGCTGTTCAACACCACTACCACCACAGAAGGGGTCGTGGCCCACAGGCCGAGAACCACCTTTGGGCTGCAAGGAGGCCTATGGGTGGGCAGAGAGCTACCACTAGCACCGCAGTAGTCATGCTCCGTCCTCTAATGCCACAGTCCTGTGCAGTGATCACAGTTGTGTCTCTGTTACCCTGTTTGTGAAATGCTATGAAATACCCTGCAGTATTTTACATATGAGCCATGGTGGTCAGCAGTGTTGTCTCTAAGAGGCTTGTATTGCCATGGTTCAGCACATCCCAACATCCCCTTAAGGAAACAAGATGTTCTCAGAGCCAGGTTCTTTGGAAGTCAGGCTGTGGGCGAGAGGGCAAGGGGGAGATGATACATGGAGTGAAAATCCAGCTCTGTGTGCAGGAGCCTCTGGAAGCCCGGAGGAGGAACCTTTGAAAGGAAACTGCCCGGGACTGGCCAGGGTTTGGTCCCATGGAAGTATCTGGAACCTGGCTGTAGGTTTGAGTCTGTACAGGTGAAGGCAGGGGTTCCACGACTATAGATGGCAGCTGGGGCTGAGATTGCTGAAGAGCAGGGAGGAATGGGAGTGAATCGACAGAAGCTGAGTCTGGTATACCCCTCCTAATTCAGAGGACTTAACAGGAAACAGCAGGAAGAGAGAAGCCAGGAGGAACCATAAGCATCAGTTCATTGAGAACTGTGAAGGCCTCTGCCACCTCCTGCTTTGTTTCCTCAGCCCACAGGAAGCCATTCTTGCCTCATAACAAGAATGTCATTACTGTCATTAGGCATTCAGCCAGCCATGCTACCCATTTCACTTGAGCCGTTCTGTGGCTAGGTGTTAGTTATTTGATATCAGTGAATCAGGTCTCAGGCTATGTTTTAGGGGGGAACATGGACAGATGGTCCATCCTTGACTTAGGCACATAGGCTGGTCCAACCTGGGGGCTCTCAGAACCCCGTGGCCTGTTTCACCATGGAAACGGCAGTTTTACGAAGATAACCCTGCTCCTTCTGGCTACTCACCCCTTCCCAATCTAGATCGAAACTCAGTTTCATTCAAAAGTCTTTCGGCAGCTAGGATGGTAGCTCTGTGGTGGAGTTCTGTCTTTTAGCACAAGATCCTAATCCTCATTAAGTGTATCCAGTTCTTCCCTACCTACTATGGTGATGCCAGTTCCTTGCTCTCCAACACTGGAGTGGGGTGAACGGCCATCTCCCAGTGTTCTTCCCCATGGAAACTCTCTGGGACATGCATGTTCTTTGCTGCGTACAGGGGTCTCTGGCAAGGTGAGTGTAGGCACTCCAGTGGGAGAGCTTTGACTGGAAACTGAGCATTTCAGGGGAGCAGAGACTGCCTCCGGTCACTGACATCCAAGGGCTTGCCATGGAATAGAGCCCGGGAAGGGCAGAGTCGCAGTCTAAGCTCCTTCCAAGGTTTCATCAGGCACGGAAAATGCCTAAAAAGAACAGAGGACACCTTCCAAGGCAGATTTTCTTTCCCACTGCAGTTGCAAGACAAAGGACATGGCCTAAGCAGCCCCACCCCTATTCTTCCATAGGCTCCCTACACCCTAATGTTAGGGCGCACACTGAAGAGAAGCCGGCAGCTCCACAAAAACAGACAAAAACAAACTGACACTGCAATAACCATAAAAATAAACTGGGAGCTGGAGAGATGGTTTAGAAGTTAAAGACACTTGCTACTCTTCAAAAGAACCTGATTTCAGTTCCCAATACCCACATGAGGTTTCATAACCATCCGTAATTCCAGTTCCGAGGGAATTGATACCCTTTTCTGATCTCCATGGGTATCAGGCATACACATAGTAAACATACTTATGCAGATAAAGTACTTAAACACATAAAAATTAATAATCAAATAAATAAATGAATATACATACTCAGCTAGGAAATTGCTTTTTTTCTTTTTTTTTTTTCCCCAGGTAAAGTGGTAACTTTCGGAGATTGTTTCTAAACAAGTCCCAGTAGAAATAATTTTTGCAGTGTGTTCTTCCATGATCTGCCTGAAGACCCTTTCTGCCCCTCCCCTCCCCCTCCTCTAAAGTCCTTCCTGGGTGGACTGTGGGTTGCTGCAAGCCGTAGGGGTTTTGTGGTAATAGGTAGCTCACCACATCCGAAGGTGACAGCCCCTGCTCCTGAGGGGCCTCATGACGTCACTGCCAGCCCACACAGGATACTGCACCTGCTGACTGTAGCAAGGAGCTCAGTTGGTTGCTTACTTCCTGGCTAGGCTTAGAACTGCCGTGCTCTTACTCAAGCTGGGCCTGTAGGAGACCAGCCTTCAGGAAGTCTGTGGGACAGCGCTGCCTTCCTCTGAAGTAAAGTGTAGAGCCTCCATCTCTATGAGCCCGTGGACTAACGCTAGTACTTGGGGATGGTGAGTGCTCGCTGTTTTGGCTGTGAGGTTCTGAGCAGCGTCTCCTCTGCTTCCTAGCCTCTGACCACTGCCAAGGCAGGTGACTGTTATCCCTGGCTCAGGGTTTTAGTGTCCTGACACAGTAGATAAAGTTTGGGCTGAATTAGTGGTATGTGAACTTTTTCGATTTTGCTTATTAGATACTCTTTCCAAATGAAGTCTTAAAGGGGACCGCAGCATTTAAGTGCAGAGGGCAACTCTGCCTACCCCTCTCCCTCTCCAGCAGTCCCCAGATGTCTCCTGTAACGCTTAAGCCCAGAGTGAGGGTCTGACTACCAGGACTTTATGTGTTCTGTGGTGACTGGGAGCTTTCCATGCTGACCTTCCTGAAAGAATTCTCCATTAGGGTAACAGCTCTGTGTCATTGGTACTATTCTCTTAGTGCTTAAGACATGATAACATACACATAGCCTGTGTCTTGTTCCCCCTGACAGAAAGCAGTCCCTTATTCCTGTCACACTCAGGATACTTTCAGTGGAGCCTTTTCCACTGACACAATAGTCAAGGTGGTGAGCTGCCTATAAAGTGAAAGCCCATGCAAAGGATTCCCAAGTGGGACATCTGTTTCTAAGAATTACTGCTGTCCAGGATATCTTGATCAGTCTTTTGTGGAGACCAGTCCTAAGCAGCCCTTGGGTATGCTAGTCCAATTAGAAACTAATTTTCTTCTTGGCTGTCGGTGGCTAGCAGTTCTACTCTAATTGTGTTTTTGTATTAATATTGTAAATATTTTGTTAAAAAGACATGTTGCAGGATATTTGATCACATTCTGAACCCTGAGATTGTGAACTAGAAAAACCTGTTGTTGTGGTGTGGCTCAGCCCTAGTACACACCTTTAACCCAAGAGCTTTCTGTAAACAATAGCTAAGTAAAGCCAACCAAATGTCAAGAGGTGGAGCAAACAACCAGTTCACAGGGAGTAAACATATGAAAACACAGGAAGGAGGGACGATGTAGAGAAGGAGAAAGGGCTTTTTCTCCTTCTGGGACATCGGTTGAGTAGGAAGGTCAGCTGGGTGCTTTCTCTGCCTCTCTGAGCTAGTAGGCTTTTACTCCAGAATCTGGCTCCTAAGTCTATATTGGTAAAATCAGACATTTGGGATTTTGTTTCAAAACAACAAAGACATGTAGACCAAGTTGATTATCATGAAATAACATGAAGTTCTATTAGCAAACATTCCTGTTCTCAGACGTTACCACTGGGAAAAATACAAAATGTTTAGATTGTAGAATGGTTTCTTTAAACATGATGCAAAATGAGTAACAGTATTATCTTCATGTCTGGTAGATGGCTTCATCAGTTACTGTATTATTTTATAACATTTTATTTCCTACCCATACCTGCTTTTATAATTTTGAAATGATTAGCATGTTATTTGAAGCAAATATTATTTAAGCTGTAAATGTTATTTTTAGGTAAATCCTGGGCATTGTAGTATTTCAAGCTGGAACATCTTTAGATGTTGCATTTTATACAAAAGAATTTTATTTATGTGTATGAGTGTTTGGCTGGGGGCAGGGCGTGGTGTGGTGTGTTTGGGTGCTACATGACTGCAGTACCCCTTCCAAGCCAGAAGAGGGCATCACATCTTTTGGAACTGGAGTTAACAGACAGTTGTGAGCTGCCTTGTAGGTGCCAGGAACTGAACTTCAATCCTCTTAACCACTGAGCCAACTCTTCGGTCCCCAAAGCTTATATTTTAAAGAAAAGTTTTGAACTTGAGTCATATTTGGGTATCAGTGCTTTTACCTGTGAGTTTACTGAGCTGTTAGGCTGTGAGAAAACTTATCTCATTGCCGTCACAGTTTATACATACTAGAAAACATTCATATCCATAATATCTATTTTCCTAGAAGAAATGAATAAATAGAGTATACAGTGCTGATTCACACTTTACTATTTTAAACAACACTTTAATCTTGGAAATTTTTCCTTATCAATAAAGATGTGTGGACCCTGTCACATAGTTACTCATCAACAAGACTAGAGGGCAACTCTAGGCTTTTTCTCTCCCTGGACAACACTGTCAGTTTTGGTGGTCATAAAGCACCTCGTAATCTGACCTTGAGAAGCATGGTTCTTAAGATAAAGTGAGCTCAGGAGCACAAAAGCCAAACAAGGGCCACGTTTTTATATATCTGCCTGATATTCTTAGGTTGTGTAGCAAGTCAGTGTTTTATCTGGGATGGCAGGTTTCCCGTGGAAGTTTGGGTTAACTGACAGTTGTTTACCTTTTTTTTTTTTTTTTTTTTCAGATATAATTTCTCAGCACCCAAATCCTTCTGCAGAAAAAGCCAGAACTGTACTCGCTGTGGAAGCTGCCCCTGGAGAGCTGGTGGGAGACCGGGCCGCACAACAGCCAGCCCCCGGGCATCCGAATTCCATTAACTTTTACTCTCTGAAGCAGTGGGGTAATGAGCTCAAGTGAGTCTTTTGGAAGTAGCATATGCTATTGAAGATGGATTCTCCCTGATAATGAGTTATAATGTGGATTATATGTATATATGTGACATTATAAATCCACTTTCCATTTATGAAGGGTCTTTGTGCTCTGCAGTACACTTTCACATAGGCCACTTTTTCAAGCTTTAAACAGTATGCTTGCTGTCTCTGGTACCATGCCAAGTATCATCAATAATCTCATCTGACTGCTTGACTCTGTGTGGTACATCAGATGCCTGGCATTTTACAGACACTGAAACTAGCTGAAGGGGGAGGGGAGGTGTCTGAGATCACAGGCCTCCCAGATGCTGGGCTTCTTGCTCTTCAAGCCTCACCCTGCTCCCAAATCTCAGGATTGGCCCAGAGTCTTGGCTGTGGAGTTCTGTTCTCTGTCCGTGCGTGGGCCAGTGAGGTAGGTTTTTGTTTGTTTGTCTTATTTGTTGTACTTCATGAGTTTTTAAGAAAGGCCTTGTTGAGATATAATTCACCCATTTGCAATATAGTATGGCGGTTTTTCATATATTCAGAGTTATACAATCAATATTACAACATTTTGGTATTTTTGCTGTTGTTGCTTGGCTTTCTTTTGCTGTTTTATTTTTCATAGCTAGGGTCTTGCCAAATGGTGAACTTGTAGCTATCCTCCTGTCTCAGCTTCCTGAGTCTATGATATAGACATATGTGGGCCTGACTCAATTTTAGAACATTTTTGTCATCCCCAAAAGAAAGCCTTTGTCAATCCTTTCCTGCCTCTCTTGCCTTCTTCCCTCCCTCCCCACCTTCAGTCCTAGGCAACCACTAATCTGTGTTCTGTCAGTGTGGATTTGTTTATTCTGAACCTTTCATGTAAGCGGAAATTTCACTTAGCATAATGTTTTCAAGATGTATCAAGGTAGTGGTGAGAATATCATTTCCTTTTATGGCTACATGATATTCCCTTGTATCCTATCCTAGTTCCATTTCCTGCTGCTGTGGAAAAGCACTGTGACAAAAGCAAGTCTATTTACCCGGCTTACAATTCCAAGTTACACTCTGTAATTGTGGGGAAGTCAGGGCAGCAAGAGTCTGAAACAGCTAGGCAAGTCCCAGACAAGAGGGGAGAGGAAGGATTGCATGCATGTTGTGCAGCTCACTTCCTTCTCCTATCTATAGCCCAAGACCCAAAGGCTCTTCCCTCATCAACTACTGTCATCAAGACAGTCCCCCACAGGCTTGCCCACACTCCAGCCTCATCTAGACAGTGTTCATCGAGGCTCTCTTCCCAGATGATTATAGACTGTGTCATGTTGACGGCTGAAGCTATGTCATAAGCCAGGTTTTGGTTATTTTGCTTATTATTGTTCGTTAGTTGGCGAACATGAGTTGTTTTTCATTTCTTGTTTTTTTTTTTTTTTAATGTGTATATATGCATGTGTGCCTGTGTGCGTTTTCGTGTAAGAACCAATGGAAGCCTTGAACCTAGACTTACAGATAGTTGCAAACTGACATATAGGTCCTCTGCAAAAACATAGAAATGCTCTTAATTGCTTAGCTATCTTTCCAGCCCCTCTACTTCTTCACTGTACAATTAGTGGTGCTGCAAACACTTGTGGGCAAGCTTTTACATGGACACAGTTTTGTGCCTGTTGCTCAGTACGTACAGTTGCTAGACCTGTGATGAGTATAAAGAACTGCTGGACTGTCCCAGTTATTCTGTTTGACACAGTGTGTCAGCAGTGCATGACAGTGCTCTTTATGTATGTGTGATGTGTGCACATCACTGTACCCATGTGTGAACATCAGAATCTCTGCTTTATCCCTTGAAATAGATCTCTGGACCTAGAGCTAGAATGGGAGCCAGCAAGTTGTCATTATTCTCCTGTATTTACACACACATACATGCATACACACACACACACACACAAACACAGTCCTAGTGAATCTGGGTACACACACTCAAACACAGTCCTCATAGTCCTCGTGATCAAACTGTATTCACACACACACAGTTTTAAGCACACCTGGCTTAAAAAAAAAAAAGAAAAAGAAAAAGAAACTTGAGTTCTCAAGTGCTCATGCTTGTCTAGCGAGCAGTCTTACCTACTGAGCCATCTCCCCAGCCCAAACTGTCATCTTTTTGACCCTAGCCATACTACTACTATGACTTGGCTGATGTCTTATTGTGGAATTGGTTTGCATTTCCATGATGACTAACAACACTGAGCATCTTTTCTCCTGTGGCCGTTAGTTCATCATCTTGGGAGCAGCATAATGTTGGATCTATTCAGATCCAGCCTGTTTTAAATTGCACTGGCTTTTTATTATTGAATTGTATGTACTATTTGAATGGAGAGGATTCACAGATGTTGGCAACGGTACATTTGGTGGACACAGAATCTTAGAAGACTTGGCTTGATTTGGAAATCGGAGTTAGTAGGAAGGTTTGTACTCTGTGCATAGATCACCGGAAAGCTTTCTCCTCTGCCGCAGGGCCCAAGTCATGACCAGTGTACTGTCAACCAGCTGTGCTCCAGCAGGCCCACTACATGTTCAGAATGTCCTAGGAGACACTGTTGCAGCAAGTGTCCTCCGCATACGTCTTCCTATGTATGCCTTTGTGGTTGTTTGTATATAATAAAGTCATTTTGTGTGTGTTCCTAGCACTTCAGAGATAACTCTTATTGGAACTGAGTAGAATGTGTCAGGGGTCTCCAGACTTCAGAAGACCAGCACTTGTGAAAAAGATCACTATGAGGCCTGTCCATTCTGCCCCTGGCCTGAGCAGCAGTCTTGGCCCCCTGGACCTGCTGTGCTCCATCCCATCCACATCCTGCCCCTCTTGCCTCTGACCACGTGCTCACCCCTGCATCAAAGAGTCATGAGTGCAGCAGCTCCCAGCCTCTTCATTTGACACTTGAGGTTTTCAACACTGTGACTCTAGGCTGTCTGTTGGGTAGCTGTTTTCCAAAATTCTCATTCCCTGGACCTCTACATTCTTGCCATTTGCTTCCTTCCTCTCCATCCGAAAGCCTCTGCCTGTCTCTCTGGCAGGGAGCCTCTTTCATCTCGTGGAATCCCACTTGCCTTGTGGACATCTGACTGATCTGATAGAGCCCCACTCAGTATTTCCCAACCTCCAGGGGAAGTGGGTGGAGGCAGCAAGGGTGAGCTGCCTCCCCCAGGCCCTGCACTGTATCATGCTTCTCAGTAAAGAAAGAGTTCTATGCTCCTAGAAATGTCAGGAAACCACAGAAACTCTTGCTTCGTTTTTCATGTTAAAAAGCTGAGGCTTATAAAATTAAAGTGACTTGCTCAAGGCTGCATTACAGGAGTGGGTGACAGAACTGAAAGCCACCCCAGATCCTCTTGCTGAGAACTTCATCTTCCTTTCACTCTTCAACATAAGAACATATCTGGGAACTGGGCATGATACCTGCAATGGCCAGCCTGGGCTGCCTGGCAAAATAGTCTCAATAAAACAATAAGATCACATGGAGAGGACTGTTAGTTAGCCAGGTGTTTGTGCATCGCCTCCTGCTCTCAGAGTAGACAGTCGGTGAGGTGGAGACAGGCCTGTAGTACTGGGAACTTCCCATTTCCCGGAGCTTAGAGTGAGTCTCTGCCTGAAAAAGAGAACGTATGTCACTTTTGTTCGTGATAACTCTCAGAGCAAGTTTGGAGTTAGTATCAGCAGGAGCCACAGCAGCTGTGCTGGGGTAGTGTGGCCAACTCCTCAAGAGAATCCTCGGCTGTGCCACTTCACAGTTTGCTGTTTCAGGCAAGTTGCTTACCATTCTGAGCCTACATTTCTCATGTGTAAGCCACCATGTATACCTTGTGAGAAGGACTGGATGATAAAAAGTTTATATGAACAAACAACATGGGACTCGGTTTTAAGGAAAGTGGGTGTCGCCATTTTTTTGGTCTCTGACAAGCCACTGTGAAGCTGCACAGGACTGCTCTCTAAGAAGCAGGATGCTCAGACAGGTCTCAGGTGGTTACAGTCAATCTTTTCTTTTTACTGGTGGGCATGTTTTAGGAAGGCTAAAACAACATGATCTGGGTGAGTGGAGAAGCTTTTCTTACTGTTCCAGGGACAGGAATGTGCTAAGCAAGCTTGTGCCCTCTGAGCTACAGCCCCAACCTGGAGAGACCTGAATGACCTTAGAAATAGTAAATATACTTCTCTCAAAGAGAAATGGCTCAGAGGGTTTGTTTTTGTAATGGATTCAAACCAGTACTAAAATTAACTGTGGCCAGGTTTTGAGGATGACCATGTGCTTGTGTGTGTATTGATTGTATTCACCACTTCAGTTGGGCCTTCCATAAGACTCCCCTGTGAACTGAGAGTGTAAATTTCACACTTGTCTAAGACTTGAGGGCCTTGCTCCCACAACTGAGTACAGATTTGTAAAAGTCTAACAACTGATGGCTGTCTTAATTACTTAGTTCAGTTGTCATGATAGAGTATCATAACCAAGGAAAATGTTTGATTTGGGGCTCACAGTTTTTGGGCTAGAATCCCCATTGTGGTGGGGAGCATGACGCAGGCAGGCAAGCATGGTGCTAGAGCAGTAACTGAGAGCTCACGTCCTTATCCACAAGTAGGAAGCAGAGAAAGCTAATGGGAATGAACTGAGCTTTTGAAACTTCAAAGCCCATCCCCAGTGACATACCTCTTCCAATAAGGCCATACCTCCTAGCCCTTCCCAAAGAGTTCCACCAGCTGGGTACCAAGTATTCAAATATATAGGGGACATTCTTCAAATCACCATGGATGCCCATTGTACCTGTTTTGTATTATGTGATTGAATCATTTAATAATCCTTTAAAATATAAAAATTTATTATTGATTTAAAATCAGTTTGATGCTGAAGGAGAAAATTGATAAAGGTGATCAAGCCAATAAAATATTTTTGAGAGAATGTTGGTGGCATGGTTGTGAGGAATCAGGGGGAAAAAAAGAACTTGTTAAAAGCCAGTAGGATTCTAGGCCGACATTGTAGGTGTATGTTTTTATTCTGTTAAAAGCAGCAGCAGCAAAACAGGATTGGAGACGTGACATCTTACAAGTGTGATTTATCCAGGCTAGGCACACCGCAGCCAGTAGCCTGGCAGGCAGGTCCACTTGCACACTCCTGCATAGGCACCTCGGTTGAAGGTGTCGTTACTTTTACTTGGTTTCTTGCTTTAAAGGCTTCCTCATTTAACCTACCCACCATGCAGTTCACACCAGGTAAGGAACTAGACCTCAGGTGAAATGCCAGGTGGCATGTATGAATAATCACTGCCTCCCTAATCACTATCTGGCTGACTGTTAGTGCTCAGCCAATGGGGGCTAGAGGATGCAGTGCTACAGGCTTTGCAGCTCTTGGCATTGCTCTAACTCTTCAGGGCAATTAACGTGGTGGGCCTTCCCTTGATGTCAGGCGGAGAGCCTCCCGCCCCCTTCCCCACATGCATGGGAAGGCTCAGCTTGCTGGGAAGGTTTGCTCATCTTTCGAGATTCTGCTGGTTTTCTGCTGGTTCTGCTGCTGGCTGTGTCCCGGCCCTTTTTTTCTGCTTTCCTCATGACCTCTCAAGCTTGGTAGCAACGTCAGTTGTGTACATGACTGAGATTCCCAGGAACTCACTGGTTTTGCCATCTAGGGCTATGCCTGGTGGTGACTCATCTCTTTGAAAGACAGGGCCAAGCCAGTGCCTAGACATCTGGTATGCTGGCGGAGTCGTTTATGTTTTTCATGTTGTAAGGCTTAGCTCAGTCTTTGCCAAGAAAGATGAGGTACGTCATCTTGTTGCTACCTCACGGGTGTTTTCAAAACCAGGCCTTCTGGGGGTAGGGAGTAACACAGGGAAGGTGGTGGAAGAGGTTGGCCAGGTTGTGTGTATGTTGCCATGTCAATGCCTGGCCTTTCCTAACAGCTTCCTGGAACACAGGTTGTTTGTACCTAGTACTTGTTGCCAGCAGTCCTTTCCATCACGACTGGAACCATGCACTTCCAGGGGCCTGTTCGTGATCAGAACCACTGTAGCTTTAGGGAAATCATGGTGGTGGCTTATAGACCTTAACCATGGCTGGGATGACATCTGACTCAGTATAGAAACCAGGTCCAAGAGAGTGTCCATCTGTGCCTCGTCTGAGGTCATCAAGGAGCAGCTAACCCTAGCCTCCTATTTTCTTTGGAGTTGGGAGCTACAGAATTGTATGAAGCAGTCTGCGTCTTCTGCTGGCTCTGCTGGATCCACTTGTTACAGGGGCCAAGTTCTCAGTGGCCTGGATATATGCATTCTGCTCAGTTAGCCTTCCAGAGGCTTCTCATTGCCTCAGATAGCCCAGCATGACCTCCCCACCTCAAGATCCTTCCTGTAATCACAACAGCAGAGTTCCTTTCCTGGGATTTAGATGTGGACATGGTGGGCAGTGGGCTTATTATCCCTCCACAGGGCACTTTCCCTCGGTTCTTCCTTGCTCTCCATCCAGCCTTCTCAGCATTTCTCTATCTCCTGTTAGAACACTGGTCATACACAGAGCTTGGACCCTCTGGCCTAGATAAGCCCAGAGCCACCAGACTCCAGTGCGGCCACCCACTAGCTGCGTTCAGCCTGTCCTCTTTCTTAGTTGTGTTCCTTCTTGATGGTGAAAAGCAGGCATGCTTGTAAAGAGAGGCCTGCTCATGCCAAGAATGAAGGCTTTCCAATCCCATTCCGGAAGTAGCTGCTACAAATGGAATTACATATGTAAGCGCCCTGGAATTCTCTCTGCCTGTTAAAAGAGACCCTGCAGTGCTCACTGTCGTGGTGCCTCAGTATCCTCCTGACTTTTGCCCTCTCTGCATCCCCCAAGTCATGAGTCTCCCTCCCCCCACCCTGCACCAGAACTGTGCTCTCACCTGCAGTGTGGCAAGCTCAGCAGTATGGATGACAACCTTGTGATTCTTGGTGCTGAGGCTCTGTGTAGCCCAGAATGACCTAACTCAGCCCCTCTGTTGGGGCTGCCATTGCACGTAGTTCATCTGTACAGATGTGCCCTGGTTTATTTAAACCTGTTCCCTAGCTGTGGTATCTGCTTATCAGTTCAGGGGAAGCGCTGAGTCACCTTCATTGAGGGACCTATGAGAGAGTACCTCCTGTTTGGTTTTTCTGACCATTGTCTGGAGAAAGGGAGGGAGTAAGCCTGCCCCTGGGGTAGCCTACCCTCCTGCTGTCCCCAGCCTTCTGTAGGTCCAAACCTCCATCATAGCCCTGCCTCTCAACCCTGAAAAGGTTTGGGGTGCTGGCCACAATGTGGCTCCTCAGGCAGCTTTTGAAGTTGTGCACTCTGGAGAGATTTGATGGGACATTTCTGAACACTTCTCTCAGCTTCTAAAGTCCACTCACACATCAGGATTACCGTGAGTCCTGAGTATATCATTACTGTGTCGTTTGAATATCCTTAAATTATATTTATTTTGGAAAGGGTGCCACAGTGTGTTGCACAATCAAGAACTGGGTTCTGCTAAGAATACACTCAGCCAGGGTTTGATGAAATAATACTGCAGCTGAAAGAGTATTGCAGCTTCACCTTGAAGCCGGTCTCATTCCTCCACTGCCCAAGCGTTGAGGCTGTCCCTCAGCTGCAGGGGCTTGCAACAGCCTAGAAACACACCCTGGGGAAAGCAGAGTGCGTGGAAGATAGTTATCGGAACTGCCTTTTGTCCCTCCCCGGGCTGAGTTTGGGTCTTCTCTGCTCTCATTTCTCCTTTTTGTGTTGACTCTTAAGAACAAGGGCGGCAGGCAGAGCTCTTACCCTTCAGCACGGCACTCACTGGCAGTGCACTCCACACACCATTCTTCATGTAAAAAACAAGAACACACTTTGAAGCCATGCCAAATGGCAAGGAGATTTTAACCCTGAAACATGTCATAGGAGAGGAATTCCAGGCCTGGAAGATGTCACTAGAGCTGCTGGGCACACTCACACTGCAGGTGAGAGCACAGCTCTGGTGCAGGGGTAGGGAGGGGGTGGTTCTCATGACTTGGGGAATGCAGAGAAAGCACGTCTAGGGCAAAAGTCAGGAGGACGCTAAGAGACCGGGACATGGAGCAACGCCGGGTCTCTTTTATCAGGCAGAGAGAATTCCAGGGTGCTCACATATATAATTTCTGAGACTTCCTTTTCTTCCAGAGCAACTATTTTGAAATCATTTTCTCCACAGTTTCCGAGGTGTTGTGAAGCCAGAGTTGACCTTGACAGCAGCATGCTTATTCGTTTCCCCTGGGTGTAGACAGATCCCCTCTGTGCACAGAGCCACGCACCACAAGATAGGCTGTGAATGACACCGTGCTTACTCTTTATTCGCCTCTGCTCTCAGTCCAAGCGTAATCACTAGGTTCTAGGGACTCAGTGTTGCAACGTGTGTGTGTGTGTGTGTGTGTGTGTGTGTGTGTAAAGTGATACCCTCATATTTTGCCAACAGGATGAAAACCTATGTGCTATATAATTTCTTCTAAAACTTTACATTACTTAGGTGAAATTCAAATACAAGAGTTAACCATGCTTTTAAAAACACAAATTTTGGGAGGCAGAGTCAAGTAGATCTGTGAATTCGAGGCCAGCCTGGTCTACAGAGGTAGTTCCAGCCAAAGCTACATCTTAAGGAGTTTGACAGCTCAACAAGTAATCTGGTTTTAGATTTCCAGCCCCATGTAAGAGCCAAGCATTAGGGTCTACAGCCCTAACCCCAGCGCTGGGGAGGGGCTCCTGAAAGCTTGCTGGCCAGCTAATCCAACTAACAGTGGATTCTAGATTCAGTGAGTCAAAAATAAAGTGGAGAGGGCTGGTGAGATGGCTAAGCAGGTGAAAGTGTTCACCACCAAGCCTGATTACCTCAGATCTGGAAACTTGTCCTCTGTCCTCCTCCACATATGCACAAGGTTCACGTGCCTCCTCCCAGTAACTAAGTAAAATGCTTATCTTATGAGTATGAATATTTTATGTGCATTTATGCCTGTGTACCACACGCATGCCTGTGCCGATGGAAACCAGAAGAGGGTACCATACCTCCTGCATTTCAAGTTATAGGCAGTTGTGAGCCACCATGTGAGTTCCTGTTGGGAATTAAACCCAGGTCTTCCGGAAGAGCAGCCAGCGTTCTTAACTACTGAGCTATCTCTCTAGGGGAGGAGAGAAAGGAAAATTAAATTAAATTAAAAAGTAATTAGCAATAGAGAAAGATATTTGATACTGACTGATAGTTGCTACTGACATCTGGTCTCCGCACATGCAGGCACAGGAAAACACAACCGCACATACATGTGCGCCCGCACATAGCAGCATACACCAGAAATAAAGTGTTGAGACCTAGATGCTTTATACAAGAATGTCCTCTGTCTAGTTCAAATTGGAGAGGAAATCACCTTTCCCTTCTCACCTTTGATCTGCCTCAGGAAACACCAGTGATGCACAGGTTTTTCTCCTTGGTTAGCAGATGTGTTAAGGTATGGCTTGCCTATAGACTCACGTATTTTAGGTGTACAGTCTGCTGACTGTTAAAAAAAAAAATACAGCTCATAGAAATACCTCAATAATCAAAATATATAGCTGTCTATCAGGGCACATGCCTGTAATCCTAGCATTTGAGAGGCAGAGACAAGCAAGTCTCCCTAAGTTTGAAGCCAGCATGGCCTGCATATGCATGGCCTGTGTAGCTGGGGCTACATGAGACGGGAGAGAGAGAGTTTGTGTATGTTCCCTGGTGATCCCTCCCCTAATCCCTAGCCTCAGACAACCTCCAAGCTGCCTTCTTTCACTATAGCTGTACTTTTGTAAGAATTTAAGTGAAGTCTTTTGTTCTACAGCCTGTTTTACTCATGACCGTTCAAGGTGATCTCTCCCTTTCATGTTCCCACCAACTATAGGCCAGTTCCAGTTGCTCCACACCCTCTTGAGCACTAGGGGTTACTGTTGTTTTTAACTTCAGCTGTTCTAAGCGATGCATTTTTAAACTAATATATGATAAATAACTGTGCTTTTATTTTACGTTTTATTTTCTTTTGTTGCCTTGGCTGTCCTGGACAATGGTGCTTTTTTTTCTTTACTGTATTTTTAGACTGTTTTATGTGTGTGCGTTGCCTACATGTACGTCTGTGTACCACATGCATGCCTAGTGCACGAGAAGGCCAGAAGTAGTTGGATGCCCTGGACTGAGGAGTTACAGATGGTGGCGAGCAGCTATGTGTGTGCTAGAAACCACACCAGGGTCGTCTGCAAGAGCAACAAGTACTCTCAGCTGCTGAGCCACCGCTCCAACTCAGTGTTCTCCTACTAACCATCCATAGTCAGCTGCTCCTCAGCTTAGGATGGCTTACACGGGAGGATTATGTCCTAGTAAACCCAACATAAATTGAAAATGCTGAAAGGCAAACATTCATTTTCTGACTTAAGCCAGCGAGCACCATGGCTTAGCTTCATGAACTCCATAGAGTACCTGTGGTTCTGTTTACCCTTCAGATAGTGTGGCTCACTGGAAGCCACTCCTACCTTAAGGGTATCGTAAATATTCTGAATATAAGCCTGCTGTCAAGTATATATTTTGCAAATATTTTTCAAAGGAGAAAAGTTTGAATAAACTTAATTTTTCTCATTCAGTCTTATAGATTGTGCTTTTTGAGTTCTTTTTAGAAAGTCTATCTAACGTGGCTATGGAGATGGCTTAGTCAGGAAGTAAACTTGACCTGTTTTGGACCCCCAGGATCCCTGTAAAAAGCTGGACATGTGTCTATAATCCCAGCACGGGGAGCTGGAGACAAGTGGATCTTTGGAGTTCATTGACTAGCCTAGCCAAGCCAGTGAGCTCAGGTTCAGAGAGAAACCCTGTCTCAGAAAATAAGCTGGAAAGTGATTGAGAACAACACTTGAAGTTGACCTTTGGCCTATACATGTATGGGTGCACACATACAAACATAATATATGCACATACATACAAAAAAAGAAAAAAAACTGTCTAACAATGTAAAAAGTACTTTTTCCTTTGTTTTCTTCTGGAAGTTTTGTGTTTATGTTTAGAGCTTAGCTGGGGAGTGGTTTGTTTTTGTTTTGAGATAGGATCTCGCTATATAGCCGAGGCTGGCCTGGAACGTATGATTCTGGTGCCTCAGCTCCCTAAATGCTGGAACTACAGGGGTGTCTCACCACAACCTATCTCTATAGTATATTTTAATTTATTTGCATGTGGGGTGAGTGTGAGATGAGGTTCAAGCTTATTTTTTCACTAAATGTATAACCAGTTCTTTGAGGCACATTTTCCCCCTTGAGTCTCTTTATATCCTTGTTGAAGATCAAGTGACCGTCAGTGTGAGGAGCGGCTGACATGAACAGTGTAGTGTATGTTCTAGTGTCTTCCTCTATTTGTGTGCAGAAATTTCACTTAGGAAATGCTGATGTCTTGAGAAAGTCAGTTCTCATAAAGATATATGCGTTGGTGAGAGTATAAAATCCAGCTCCAGAATAGCTAATCTCACTGTGCAGGAGTCTGGTGAGAGGGATAGGTCTGATTAATTTTGCTGTGTAACTTTTTTTAGTAAAGATTTTTGTTTGGTTGGTTTTTGTTTTTTAAAGAAAGGCTCTTCACATGGCAGTTCAGTGTCCAAGTGGGTTCCATAGTAATGTGAAGAGGGACTGTCTCTGACATGAACTGATTGGCCTGCTCTTTGATCACCTCCCCCTGAGGGGAGAGCAGCCTTACCAGGCCACAGAAGAGGACAATGCAGCCACTCCTGATGAGATGTGATAGACTAGGATCAGAAGGAAGGAGAGGAGGACCTCCCCTATCAGTGGACTTGGGGAGGGGCATGCGTGGAGAAGGGGGAGGGAAAGTGGGATTAGGAAGGGAGGAGGAAGGGGTTTATGGGGGGATACAAAGTGAATAAAGTGTAATTAATAAAAATTTAAAAAAAGAAAGACTCTTCAATTTAATTCTGCATTGTTGGGTTGCTCTCCATGATACTAGTATAAGTGTGTATTCATAGCAAGAATGTATATTTCCTCATTTTCCATATTCTCAGCAACATATGATATTATCAAATCTTTGTTTTTTTTAATCAGTCATATACAGCTGTGCTTTGCTTTACCTTTTCTTGTTTTTAAATAGAAACTCAATGTCATCTTTCCGTCCTGGGAGAGCGCACAGTGAGAGTCGCAGGACTGTGTTTTACACCAATGAAGAGTGGGAACTTTTAGACCCACCTCCTAAAGACCTGGAGGAGTCCTTGGTACAGGAAGAGAGGAAGAAGCAGATGCCTGAGGGGAGCAAAGGTACCGAATGCACCTGTGCTCTGTTGCTCTCCGTGCTGCCGTTTGTCACCTCCAGAGACACAGGAGACACTTGACTGGCAGAGCTCCTGGCAGGAAGTAGGGCTTTGTATTATGGGGAGGGGGTGGCAATAACTCATAAAGGTTTGTAAAGTGCTTCGAGGAATAAATGTCCCTCTAGCCCAGCAGCTGCAAACTGTTTCCAGGAGATGGAACCTGTCATGCCTCTGTGCATCAGAGAAAAGCTGCCTGAAGAAACTTTGTGCGTAACTAAGCCAGGTGTAATACACCTGTGGTTCCAGGGCCTGGGATACTGAAGCAGGAGGATTGCACCCTGGGCTGTGTATCAAGAGTCTGTGTTACACACATGTGCACCCCACCTTTATTGACAGAAATTTGGGTGGTACTCAGAAGAAGAGCACATAGTATCATAGATTCTGGAGAACTGGTTAAATTAGTCATATTACTGTAACAAGTATCTGAGATAAACTCTTATGGAGAGAAAGGGTTTATCTTGGTTCACAGTTATAGGGATTTGTCTATGACCAACTGAACTCACTGCTTTGGGCCTATGGGTATGCATCATTGTGGGAACATGTGGCCAGGAAGCAAAAGAGAGAAGGCCTGGGAGACCACTCTCTGGAAGACTTCACATTAAGCTCCCAGTTTTCATCACCTCCAGAATTGGCAAGCTAATAATTTTAGGCGTTAACACATGGGCCTTTGGGAGACATGCTAGATCCAAACAAGTCAGAAACATGGGCCTCGGTGAGTTATGAAGCAGGCACACCAGGTAATCCAGTGCCACTTAGATTCCAGATGCTGTTGGCCCCTTCTAGTCTCTGCTGGACCCCAGGGGGCCACTGTGTGCCTCCAACAGTGTAGATACCTTTATTTCGACATTTTGTGTCTGCTGTTTGTGTTTTTGAGTATACATTTAAAGCCATTCATACTTAACATTTATTTAGGTTCTTTAATATGTAAGTCACACTTGTAAAATGTATTTATACTTTTTGAAAAACATTCATTTTGTTTTTATTTTTAGCCAAAAACAAATGAGTAAAAGTAAGAAGCCAAGGATTACCTAGTGCATCTCAGTTGTCTTTACAGTGTTCATAAAGTCATCTGTAAAGAGTGGGCCAGCAAGGACGCTCTGCTGGTTTTAGACCTATTGAATATTCTCCATAGTGAGGTGGAGCAAAGGGGCCTTTGGCTGCCCTGCTCTCTTCATGCATTAATAAGTCCACAACCCCCAGAGGGTGATTTATAAGAATACCAGAAGGTTTGACTTGCTCAAAAAACTTGTTTTTATTTTTGCTTTTAATATAGGAGTCACTAGTTCTGGATTCCCCTTTGAGTTTGGACGAAACCCTTACAAAGGAAAGCGCCCCTTGAAAGACATAATTGGGTCTTACAAAAATCGCCACAGCAGTAGTGATCCCTTGATTGAGGGAACAGCATCAGGCAGCGGGTGTCTCTCTAAGCCAGTCTCTGAGATGCAACTCCAAATTCAAAGCCAGCAGGAGGAGCTGGAGCAACTCAAGAAGGATCTGTCCAGCCAGAAGGTAACTGTCTCCTGACTTCTGTGTGTCCCTTCAGTGGGCCAAAGACCACAGAGTCTTCTCTTGCTCCCCAGGAGCTCTTCCCTGAAGTTCATGCTGCAGGGGCCACCATCCTGTGCCATGAGCTATGCCCATGGTTTATTCAAAGACCCTAGACCATGGGGACAAATGGAAAAGTCCTTTGCAGAAGGTTGCAGGGTGCTGCTCTCTGCAGCCACACCCAGTTCCTCAGCCTGGAGCTCTGGAGTTTCCATATCCTGTCAGATGGTAGTATTTTTCTTCTACCTAGTTGCTGGACAGGTCAGTGGATCTTAGAGCCTGGATTCTCCCCCAACCCTGTTTTATTTTATTTTTAATTATGTATGTAAGTATGTGAATGCAGGTAGCCATGGAGGCCAGAAAAGGATGTCAAATCCAGTGAGCCTCCCAACATGGGTCCTGGGAACCAAGCTCAGATCCTCTGCAAGAGCAGTATGTGCTCTGAACTGCTGAGTCATCTTTCTCACTACCCACACATACACAGCACCCCCAAACACACTTTTATTTACTCATTTGTTTTTGAGACAGAGTCTTGCCAGGTAGCCTAGGCTGGCCTGGAACAACTGACCCTCTTGCCCCAGCACTGGAACTAGAGGCATGTGCCACCACCCAGTACTTCACAGATCCCTTAGCCCTGATAAACATGTGCCAGCAACCATTACTAATTGCAGCATGCACATCCTTTATTTCCCGTTTCCTATTATTGTTCTCTTCAGTCTGTATTTGTAGAGCAAATGTTTTTCCTCTCTATTTTTGAAATCTTTCAGGAGGAAGTTCAGTATTAAAATGTTTCCAATGAAGTTTCTGCATTTCCTGAAATTCCAATGATAACTTATGTAACACTGTTATGGTTTCTGTCTTTCTTCCTACCCTGGCTTTCTTACCCTTCAACTCCTCATCATCTTGGCTCTTAGGAGCTCATTCGGCTGCTCCAGCAGACAGTCCGGTCATCCCAATATGACAAGTATTTCACAAGCCACCAAATCAGCCAGGGCGTCCCAAGGGACACGCTGGAACTTCTCCACCAAAAGGATGAGCAGATCCTGGGCCTCAGCAGCCAGCTGGAGAGGTTTGGCCTGGAGAAGGAGAGTCTCCAGCAGGAAGTGAGGACGCTGAAGAACAAGGTGGGCGAGCTCAATGAGCGGCTAGGGATGCTGATGGAGACCATCCAGGCCAAGGACGAAGTCATCATCAAACTCAGCGAATGTGAGGGCAACGTGTCTTCGCCCACCATGGGGCCCACCTCTCCTTTGGCCACCCCAACCAGCAGGGACCAGCTGGAGCTGGACAGGCTAAAAGTAAGGACAGGGTGTGGGCTAGCTTTTTGAACAGACATCCAAACTCCTTTAGCTCCATCAGCATTGATCCCTAGAGGTCCTGTTTTTGTGAGCTAATCTGTTAAGAGAGCAGCACTGGGGGTAGGGCACAGAAACAGGTTTTATAATCAAATTTCAAGCATTTTAAGGAATTTCATTGCCACTGTTGCTGGGATACTTTCAGCTCTTTCTGTTCCTTACTTAGGGGTAGCTGAAATACTTCTCCCCTTTTATTTATCCCACCCTCAAGATTTCATTATGTCATGAAACATATGGAGGTTGTCAGTTTTCCCTTTTGTGTACATAAATGTAAACACAGACTTAATTTGCACAGCCTCCCACAGGCTTGGGTACCAATATTGTTCCAGTAGTCAGAGTAGAGCCAACTGGGAAAATGGACCTAGCTCCAGGCAGTCTGGAAAAGAAGCCAGCTCAGTCAGGGTTAGTGCCCAACATGAGGAGTCCTGCCCTTCAAAGAAAGGACAGAACTGTCTTCCCGTTACCCCACTCTAAGATAGCCCAAGGGTGGGAGGCTGACTCCTGAACAGAAGGGAACTGTGGTGACAAGCAGCAGATAAAGGAGGAGGCACACTCTCCCTGTGGGAAGCAAGGACAGCCTGCCTCTTATGCCTGTTGACAATCTTGCTGGTCCCAAGCGGGGAGCTGAACCATTGGGCTGCTGTAAGGCTGAGGAGACTAGCACATCTTTGCTGCCAGCAGCTCCTGAGACTCTACTGGAGAAGTTTCACTTACACAGGCATCCCCTGGGACATGGGCATTAGGTAGAGCCCACCTGACTCTAGCAGACCCCAAATAGGTCTATAGCTACTGGCCCCAATGTTGCCACACAGCCACTGTCTTCTTGCAAATAATTTGGTTTCAGGTGTTTGAGTTCCAAGTGGAATTTATCCTTGAAGGGTTCAGGTGTGTTACTGTTGCCATCCTTACAGAGTGTGTGTTTCATGTGTGTTTCATGGCTTCCAGCACCTGTCATTTGCCAGCAATGAGCTGAGGGAGTACTCAGCAGGCTGGGGACTTCAGAGTTATGAGCACTGAAACAGTGGCAGCATTGTTGGAATGCGTGGGTGGTCTGTTTAGTGACAACACCCTATGGATTCACAAAGCCAGCATGGTTTGGTTTGGTTTGGTTTAGATATGTGTGTGGTTGTAAGCATGTGTGCACAGGTGTGCTTGTGCACGTGGGGCTAGATACTGATACTCCTCCTCTGTACCTCTCCACCTTATTTTTTTAGATAAAGTCTGAGCCCAGAGCTTACCAGTTGGCCTGGAACCCCCAGAGATGCTCCTATCTCCATACTCCCTGCACTAGGGGTTCTAGACCATCACACAGGCTTTTATTACATGCGTGATGGAAATCCAAACTTAGGGCCACATACACTTTACCGGCTAAGCCCACTCCACAGCTCCCACTAGGATTTACTAATGAGAAACCAAAACACCTCTTATTTCATATTTATATCTACTATAAAACAGCCTTAATTATTTTATTTATTTATATATTGAGACAAGGTTTCATGTTGTAGCTCAGGCTGACCCTGAACTCACTGTAGCCTAGGTTGGCCTCAAACTCAAGGTAATCCTTTTGCCTCTATATCCAGGGTACTGGAATTACCAGGTGTGAGCTATCATGCTTGGCTGCTTTTTGTTTGTTTTGTTTCACTTTTTTTTTTGGTATGTGTGGGTTTTTTTTATTAATTACACTTTATTCACTTTGTATCCCCCCATAAGCTCCTCCCTCCTCCCCTCCTGATCCCACTCTCCCTCCTCCTTACTCTTCTTTTTATAAGCAGTCTTAGTGTTGCATGTAGAGATCAGTTTTGTTTATATGCTCATCCTTAAATGTTCTGTCCCTTACTGTGCATGTTCAAAGTAGTAATAAGCTTAGTGTCAGCATCTGTAGCATGGGCTTTCCAGACAGTGGGTTTTGTTCTTGGCAGGAGAGAAGTGTGTGGCACACATTTCCATGGGGAGCCAGAATGTGAGAATGGGCTATGTAGCCTCTATGATCCCTGAACCTTTGGAGACTGCTAACTTACCTCATCCAAGCAGGCCATCTACTCCTGTTTCCTTGCATAGCTGGATTAATTTTGAATGAGTGGTGAGGATCTTTTTCCTCAACATTTCTCAACAATTTTAAAGCTATGGCTCCAAAGTCTCCACAGTGAAGCTTAGTAGGGATACTTCATAGGTGGTGGGTGGTTGATGCCTTCCTAGTAAGCAGGGGCAGCCTGCCTAGGTCAGGCCTGCAGTTTTTGGTGTCGCTCTGCCTGGGCCTGTTACTGCCGCAAAATCCATTCCTCTCCACAAGTAGAAAAGCTGCTTTTGTGAGCACTGTGAAGGCAGAGGATGTGGAAGAGGGTAGGTGGCTTACACGGAGCTCAGCCAGCCTTACCCTGGAAGCTCTGACTGTGGCAGTTAACTCAAGTTTCTGCCTCATCTGTGAAATAGTGCTATACCTACCCCACCATAGTGTATTATGAGGGTTGAAGGAAATAATCCACATCTGGGCCTGGCACCTTGTACAGTCTTAACTGCCAAATGTTATTGTTATAGCAACATTCCCAAGAAAGTATACTTATGGTGAATGGTAAGAATTTACTTAGACTGGGGTACATATTTTACACTAAAGACAAATTCACACAGCAAGTGGGGACCATGCTCCTGTCTCCTTGTCTTTCCCCTCACAGCTCAGTATATTTAGTTCCTCTCCAGCCAGCCTTCCTTAACTCACCTGCCTTGTAATGATGTGTTTGTTCAAAAGGAATACAGTATTTTTAAGATGCCAAAAGAGGGGAGAAGATGCCATGATTTGGGGTCAGAAAAGACTGCTTTAACCTTCTTTTAGGTCTGACATTTTCACAATTTAGATTGCCCAGGCTGAGTTGGTGAGGTGCCAGGGCTAGGGTGCAGAGGTGGGGAGGTCCAAATACTCAGCCCAGGCCTCAGAACTCAGAAGCTGGCTTCAGCACAGCACTTAGTAGATACATAGCCTCCCTGGCCTGGGGTGTCTGGGAAATAATGATAAGAATGGCTCCTGGGACTTGGGAGGTCTTAGTGAGACCAGGAAGCTTATATGCCTTGCCCACAGTGCTTATGACCCATGGCATGTGCTCCATGAGTGTCAGCAAATCAGAAAAACCTTTCCAGCTCTTTTGCATCTTATAGGGACAGTCTTCAGCCTCAAGGAAGATGGAGACCGCAAGATTGTCTGGAGAAACATTTAGAAATGGCCAGGGCCAGAGTAGGACATGGTTACAAAGGTGGAATTTATGAGGAGTATTTACAAACCACAGCCTTAAAAATAGTTCTAATTCATCTTTATTTAAAAGCTTCCTTGGAATATCATGAAGATGATCTAAAGGAGTCTGCAAATTTTGTTTTCAGAACACCCTACATGAAAACACTTCCCTACTCAGTCACAAGTACTTGAAGTACAGCAAAACTTGTAGCCCTAGGAGGCATAGGCAAGCCAGATCTTTGAGTTCAAGGTCAGACTGGTCTACGTAGTGAGTTTCAGGACAGCCAGGGATACATAATAGAGAGACCCAGTATTCATACACACAAATTGTCTCTAACTTGTTACATCCTCCAAATAGAAAATAAATGCCACAGAAGTAAACAGTTGGCCAGTCCAGTGAAGGACCTACTGTGTTCTTGGTAACTTGGGAGGTTGTGCTGGGGACTGGAATCAGGGCCTTGTGTCTCATAGGCAAATGCTTTACCAATGACCTTCTGTCCTGTTGTCCTTCTCCTTCAGCTTTTCCATGATTTTGAAACTTTGCAGTATACAAAAGTGAAGAGTGTTTTCTCCAAAGTGCATCATTCTTAAGAGCTTTTGTATACTTTTATAGCCTTTTTTGGACATCAGAAGAAGAAGAAAACAGGAAACAAGTTAGGAGCCTCCCACAGAGGGCCTCTGAGAGGCTCTGCCCTGCAGACTATCAAAGCAAATGTTGAGACTTATGGCCAAACCTTTGGCAGAGTGCAGGGAATCTTATGAAAGAAGTGGGAAATAGTAAGATCTGGAGAGGACAGGAGCTCCACAAGAAGAGCAACAGAACCAAAAAATTTGAACACAGGGGTCTTTCCTGAGGCTGATACTTTAACCAAGTACCATGCATGGACATAACTTAGAACTCCTGCACAGATGTAGCCCATGGCAGTTCAGTTTCCAAGTGGGTTCCATAGTAACGGGAACAGGAACTGCTTCTGATATGAACTGATTGGTCTGCTCTTTGATCACCTCCCCCCGAGGGGGGAGCAGCCTTACCAGGTCACAGAGGAAGACAGTGCAGCCACTCTTAATGAGACCTAACAGACTAGGATCAGAAGGAGGAAAAAGAAACCCTCCCCTACAAGTGGACTTGGGGAGGGGCATGCATGGAGAAGGGGGAGGAAGAGAGGGATTGGGTGGGGAGGAGGGAGGGAACTAGAGGGGGGATACAAAGTAAATAAAGTGTAATTAAAAATTAAATTAAAATTTAAAAAATTCTTATAAAAAAATAGAAGCTGCATAAGTAAAAATGAGGACCTACAAAGAATATGTTCAATTTCTCTGGTTTAAGAGAATGTTAAATTACTGTTTTTTCTCATCACAACTTAATCACTATGAATGGATTTAGAAAATACATTCTTGCTGTGTTTGGTGGCTCTCACCCATAATCCCAGTACTCGGAGACATAGGCAGGCAGATCTCTGTGAGTTTGAGATCTGGTCTACAAACCAAATTTAGGACAGCCAAGGCTGCACAGAGAAACCCTGTCTCAAAAAAAGAAAATATATTCTTTTTACTTCTGCAATCACTTGAGAAAAGTCACCACTGCTAAGTAAATGTTTTTCCCACCTCCTTCATTACAGCAGCAGTTCCCATTGCCACAAATGGCCAAAACGATTCATCAGAAAGCTCCTACTAATATCTTCAACCTTTTTTAGAACTTGCTCTCAACTTAGCAGGACTCAGAAATGCTAATTCCGTAGGATAATTAGCCAAAATGCAACCCACATGAATTGATTTAAAAAAAAAAATTTTTTTTTCCCCAACAGGATAGTCTGCAAGGATACAAAACCCAAAATAAATTTCTAAACAAGGAAATTTTGGAACTCTCAGCTCTACGAAGAAATGCAGAAAGGAGAGAGAGGGATCTGATGGCGAAGGTAAGTCAGGATGGACGTGTTTTACTGTGGGAGGGTGGAAACCACATTTAAGTGGATATGCTTTAAAACCTACCCAACTACCATGACGGGAATAATGTGGCTACCAGTGTCAAAATACATGTGAAGCATGGGGGGCACATTTTCTTTGTTAATGACAAAGAAATACTCTCACCTGTGGCCTTCTTCACACATTTTTTAATGTTTTCAGAGATAGGGTCCCCTAAATTAAAATTATATAGATTTCCATCTACACCATTGAGATTTAGTTTCACATGAAAGAACATTATCACTTCCTTAGATCCAGCAGGGTTGGTTTGAGAGTCATGATTGTGGCTGCAGAGGGCTTTGGAAACTATAAGGGGCTACAAGCATTCCAACTGTATGCTAGTGAGTTGCAGCGCCTGGCGCTTATCTACAGCTGCTGTTTGTATATACTATTTTTGAGCAGCCTTCCAAGCACAGTTAGAAGCCTCATTCCTGCATGTTTGCCAGGGTAAAGATGAGTTTTCTGATCAGGTATAGCAGATGGGAACTAGTCCTGCCTGGACATAATGTGCTAACAGAGTTGGTGTGCACAGGTGTCACAGTGCTAGGGGCTGGAGTAGGGGGAGCATTCATGGACCACGTAACTAGGTAGGATTAGGCCTGATGTCAGTAATTGGTTCATGACCCAGTTTCTGTTGTTTACTCTAACCATGCTGAAGGGTGGTACCTTTGCCTGTCACCCCTTCTTAGCAAAAAGAAGGAAATCAGAGCAGCCTGTTTTAACCCTGAAAGGGTCTGCGGCATGAATTAACCTTTTGTCTGTGTTAATAGTTTACAGCAGGCTCACTTCCTAATCTTTGGGCATGCTGGTCTGGCCTCACTGGTTGCCTACAGTTCCTAAGGCTTGCTTTTCCTGCCTGTGCTTGTCTCTGGATGGAGATAACACCTTACATTCTCTGCAGTATTCTAGCCTGGAAGCCAAGCTCTGCCAGATAGAAAGTAAATACTTGATACTGCTTCAAGAAATGAAGACACCAGTTTGCTCAGAAGAGCAGGGGCCTGCCAGAGATGTCATAGCCCAGTTGTTGGAGGATGCTCTGCAGGTTGAGAGCCAAGAACAGCCGGAGCAAGCATTTGTTAAGCCTCATCTGGTCAGGTAAATGTGCTGAGTCTGTTGGTGCAGGCCACCCATTTCCCAGGTTTCTTTTCCAAGGCCATAGAGACTCACAGGGTACTAATACTGTGTGTCCTATTAGATGCCCTGACAAGTGCTGTCAGGCCAAAAAAGCAGAAAGCATCATTCTCCCTCAGAAATCAAGTGGTGGGGCTGGAATCAGTCAGGGCCTCTTCATTCCAAGACTGACAAAGTAGCCTCATCTTCAACACATTCCTCCTTCTGCAGGGGCCAGTTTTCCAAGGAGCAGGAGCCATTTCCTCACACTGGTGCATCCCATCAAGGGAACTGCCAGCAAAGGGGCCATGGAGGGAAGCTGGCTTTCCTTGTATGGGGAGGCAGTTTCTATGACCTATACCACTCAATCTGAGACAAACCATGGACCCATGCCCAAGATGTACTTGGACACACATATGTGAAATACTGCATCTTGGGGGGTGGGGTGTCATAGAACCTAAAATGGATCTTGGATTAAAAGCTCATGAAATTATTTTCTCACAGTGTCAGGGCTAAGAGAAATCTGCAGGATCACCTGGCATAACCTCCTCTGCTGTCCCTGTCACTCACATACAGTGAGTCTCTGGCCTTGCTCTTTGCAGTCTCCTCCCTGTCTTTCCTCCAGCCTCAGACAAAGCCCTTTGTCCGGCTTGGGTCCCTCCCCAAGCTGACAGACCCTACCAACATGAACAGTGCTTGTCAAATGACAGAAATGTTCTTTGAGAATATAACCAACAGCGTTGTTACAGGACACTTATTCCAAGGTGTGCTGGGTATGGGGACTGCTAAGAGGTTCATGTACAGAATTGTTTTAATACTCATTGCAGATGGCATTTTGCCCTCACTTTGTAAGTGAGGCAGCTCAGTTTGGAGGTAGTGTAGCAAGAATATTCTGGGTTATACACCCAATGGGACATGAATGAGACCCCAGCCAAGGTAGCCAGAGTCTCAAGTTCAAGAGTGCTGCCTCCACACCATATATGGTTGCTTTCCTCATAGTCATTGGTGACCTCTGGGAGCCGGGTACATTTAGGAAGCTCTGTGCATTCTGTACTGCTTTGCTGGACTTTATTAGATGACATTATTGCACAGTGGTGTTGTTGCTTCCCCTCATGAAAGGCACTTAGGACCTTTCCAGTTTTCTTAGTTACAAACACCATGATATATGTTCTGTGTACCCAGACTAGAGTTTCTCCAGGACATAGGAGAGAAACAAGATTCCTGATGTGGAAGAAGTACTTATCTTCAACTCTAGTAATTTTGATTTCCAATGTTCCTGAGGGGTTTACACATTCACTGTGTCAGATGCTCTTTACTAGATTCTGATGCTGCTGTGATGAATCATCGACTTAGCAGCAAGTTTGCTGTCATAGAGTTCATAGGTCAGAAGGCCACATGAGGTCATACATAGGTGTCAGCAGCACACACAGCTCTCTCTTATGTTTCATTTCTCCTTCCTCTTCTATTGTCATTTTCCTCTGATCTGTTCTTCAGCCTTCCCTTTTCCTCTTTGAAGGGCTCATGTGGATATCAGGTTCTTTGATAACCTGACAATGCCTTTGACTTAATTCTGTAACTTTAATACCATCTTCCAGTGTCTACTCTTTGTATACCGTCACAGATTTCAGGGGTAGGGTGTTGAAATCTATGGGCCCATATCTTATCCACCAAAGCTTTGATTGATGTTCATACCCAATGTCTTATGAATATCCTCTTCCTTAAAGTGATGGCTTCTAGACAGATATAGTGGTATGCACCATAATCCCAAGTACGTGGAAGGATGAGGCAGAAGGGTCACTTGATCCTCTAATGCCTAGGCTGGTAGACATAGTAAGATATTAAAATAATACCTTTTGAAACATGAAGTTGTTTCATCGCTAAGTGTGATACATAAAGACACAGACATGTACATTGACAGAGCCACGTAGATGAATCTTTTTTCTTTTTCTTTGTTTCTTTTATTCTGAAACAGTGTCTTTCTAGCTACAGCCAGACTTGCCTAGAACTTACAGTCTTCCTTCTTTAGTCTCCTGACCACTGGGATCAGCGGAGTACACTGTGGTGCTCAGCTTAGGTCAGTTTTGTTTGGTGATGGTGCCCATCTGAAAGTGATCCCTGTACAGTATTGAGAGTCGATCTCATTTGATTTTTTCCATGTAGATGGCCAGCTGTCCTGGCCCTGTTCATCAAGAAGCTTGCTATGTGCTTGATGGTCTGAAATGTCTCCTGTTTCACTGCACTCTTTGCCAAGACCATGCCATTGCTACTATCCCTCTTGTTATTTATCCACAGTGAGTTTGATATCTACGGGTTTAGGACTGTCCCTGATGATGATGAGGAAGAGAAGCTGGTGGCCAAGGTCCGAGCATTAGACCTGAAGACTCTGTACCTCACAGAAAACCAGGAAGTTTCCACTGGGGTCAAGTGGGAAAACTATTTTGCGAGCACAATGAACAGGGAGATGGTATGCTCTCCCGAGCTGAAAAACCTGATCCGAGCAGGCATTCCTCATGAGTACCGCTCCAAGGTGTGGAAGTGGTGTGTTGACCGTCACACTAGGAAGTTCAAGGACAGCATGGAGCCTGGCTACTTCCAGACCTTGCTCCAGAAGGCTCTAGAAAAACAGAACCCAGCCTCCAAGCAGATTGAGCTGGACCTGCTGCGGACTCTGCCCAACAACAAACATTACTCCAGCCCCACATCAGAGGGCATACAGAAACTGCGCAGTGTCCTGCTCGCCTTCTCCTGGAGGAATCCAGATATTGGCTACTGCCAAGGCCTAAACAGGTGGGTATCAGACTATGCCCGTCTGTACTTTAGGAAACCTCCAGGCACCAGGCACTATCTGGCAGCTCCCTCTCCTCCTTGCTGACTAAGAAAAGCCTATTCTTGGGAAGAGGAGAGATAGCAGCAAGAAAGTTCTTATACTGCAGTACCCCCAGTTCTACAATAACTCGGGCAGATTGTGCTTCAGAAAGCATAGGAGTACAGAGGCAGGCTGAGGGTGTGGCTCAGTGGTAGTGTGTTCTTGGTACAAGTGAAACCCTGGTCTAGTCCCCAGCACCAGAAGTCAGTAAGCACAGAAGTCAGCCCATGTACAGCATCTGGGAGTCTCATTCTCTCCTTCTTAGCTCTTGTCTTCACGTTTGGGTTTTATTCATAAAAATCTGATTGCACTGGTTGACAATTGATGGAGTAAATGCTTGTGTCAAGTGTTTATACAAGATCCTGAATGGGTTTTTTTCCCCCTCTGATTAAAACTCAGCCCTTGAAGAACCTGAACTTGCTTGCCTTTATGTGTGTGTGTGTGGATGTAATTTTTTTCTTAACAATTTCACACGTGCATGCAGTGTACCCTGACCACTGTAATCCCTAGGGCTCTCCCAACCCTCTATCATCCCTGTCTAACCTCCTCCACATAAATCTCTCACATTCATGTCTATTTAGTTTTGTAGCCATTGAGTAGACTGTCTTACAGGTCTTGATAGTCTTCCTTGCTTCCGTAAGCATAAAAAGCTTAGGGCCTCTCACCTTTTGTTAGTGCTCTAGGCTTGTCATTCTGAGCTGTGTGCTGGGCTAGGACAAGGCTTTCAGGGTACCAAAACTGGGTGCCCATCCAACTCCTCTCAGCACCACACAGTGTGTACCAGGACCAGCTTCTTACCATGAGCCTTGTCTTCCTACGCTTCATCTCTCTGCTCTCTGCTGTCACTGCAGTTGCTGAATTTGGATTCCTTTCCAGGTAGGGGTAGTAGGTAACCAAGCCTTGCCACAAAGATAAAATAAATACTGAGCATGGTGACATACACCTTTAATCCCAGCACTTGGGAGGCAGAAGTAAGTGGATCTCTGTGAGTTCAGGGCTAGCCTGGTCTATATAGTCAGTTGTAGGCCAGTCAGGGCCAATGAGACCCTGCCTCAAAGGGGGAAGGGGCTTAAAAAAAAAAAAAAAACTACCAAGGTCTCTGTATGTGTTTGAGCTGCTCTCCCATAAACAGAGCTCATGTGCTTGAGTTTTGAGTGCTGAAGTGTAGTCAGGCTGCTCAGAGGCTTTTTGTTCCTGACCCCCAGTGACTGTCTGCCTTCAATGGAGGGAGCACTATGGGAGGGAAGATTGAAAGCTCAGCTGCCACTTACTTAAAACCCAGATGAAGCCCACTGGCTACCAAGAAGCCATGACTCCTCCATCAGGAAGGACAGGGTAGTTTTTTCTGAAGGTTAAAGAGGACTTCAGCTTTTCTCACAGTCTGTTTAAAGAACAAAAGCCACCTGAAGCAGTCTTGGTTTTAGTTAAAGCCACAGCTCACACTGTACCAACTCTGAAACTTACTAGAAGCTAAAATCCCCCAAGGGCACCGTGGTGAAGACGTTCTGGGTGCTCTCCTGGAACCTGCGATCCTCAGGGTGCTGAGAGCCCTGACTCACCTCCACTCTTGTCCTGTTAAAGCCTCTGAATGGTTGGGATGGGGGTAGATTTTTTCCTCAGAAAGCTTGGCACATGTCCCTGCCTTCTCAGTACACAGTTCTTCAATATGAGAACGCTAGTTCGTTCTGGATTTGTGCTTACTGTGGTCAGCCTCCGCTTAAATGTCCTGACAGTCTCTGATTTGGACTCCTCACCCCCTCTGTGGCATCCTCCAGGGCTGTCTGTGCCTTTGGTTATCTGTTCTTTTGTGCTGTCAGGAACTTTACATAACTGTCTTCCAGTTTTCACCTCCCTACCTCTATCCCTTTGAGGAAAGCTAGAGTAATCCTCTTGCCACCTAGGCATGTCCTGTTTTTCAATTTGATATTTGCTGATTTCTTTCAATTTTATCAAAGGAAAAGAAGAAAGCAAAGTCTGAGCAAGGGCCTTTTTTCCCTATGAGTAACACAATAAGCTTTATTTAGGGCAGAAGGTCTTGGATTTCAGCTAGGTGGAGAGGCACTTTTTTCCTCATCTCTGTGCCCTTTCTGAAGATGGACCTTAGGACCTCACACATGTTGCTCTTATTTTGAGATGCTGGGGAGTGGACCCCAGGCTTGAAGCACACTAGGAAAGTGCTCTGCACTGAGCTGTATCCCCACTTCCCTCTCTTCACACCTCTATTTTAAACTTTGAGACAGGGTCTTGCCAACTTGCCCAGGTGTGAGCCTCAATCTGTGGTTTCCCCATCCTCTAGCCTACCACAAAACTGGGCTTAGTCATATTTCACCAGCAACCTCTTGATTATGACAGTGTGCCAACGGCTGGAGCTCAGTTTCCGCTCTGAACAACACAGCAGTTGGTATGTATGAGCTCCTCTCCTGCCCCATGTGTACACCTCATGTAGCTCCAACAGTGCCTGTGGGATCCCGTGCAATCCCATTTCCTCCCTCCAGTGAGGCAGCTAGGGAGTGGGTGAAATCAGATTTGTAAACTCCTTATGCTCTCTTACAGTCATATTATTTTTAGACATAAAAGGATAAGCAGTTAGGCCTAAGAATTAGCTGCATTCACAAAATATTAAAATGAAACATTTTTTTTAAACAATGCCAATGGATCACAGGGAGGTAGTTTCATTGGGAAATAATTTCAACTTTGAACAAAAACCAAATGACAGGATCAGAGGAATGTGTCTTTTCTCCTCAAGTTTTAGAGGACTCATCTCTTGCCCAGAAATCCTTATCTTTCTTCATTAGAGAAGTAGAAATTGCCCTGGCCGTTAGAGAAAATGGCTTCAGCAGACATCTTGGTGAAGGCAGGAACAGAAGCCTGCACTGACCATATCCCTGTCTGCCCATAGGTTGGTGGCAGTGGCCCTTCTTTACCTGGAACAAGAAGATGCTTTCTGGTGTCTTGTGACTATCGTGGAAGTCTTCATGCCTCGAGACTATTATACAAAGACTTTATTAGGATCCCAGGTACTCTTTAAAATACTATGTCTTGCTCACTGACTTATGGAGTTATAGTTGTCATGAGCCCTGAGTTAACGCTAGGGGGAGGGAGGACTTGTGTACGTGCCTGCAGTGACTGCTGTCTGTGAGAGGACTGTGTCCGCTCCTTCAGCTCACTGGGTACCACAGAGAAACAGCCCTCCCGGGCAGTCTATCATAGAGCAACGACGCTAGGGGAGCCTATTATGTTAGGTCAGGTCTTCCAGGGTGCAGGTGCCATGCCGGAGATAAGCCTGTAGGGGACAAAAGGCTACTGAGGGGGCTGGGTGGGCCTCCAGCCTAGAGAAGAAACAAGAATCAAAAGGGAGAGTCTTGGCTGTTAGAGGTACGACAGGAGCAGCTTCCTTGGTGCCCTACCCTGCTTTTCTTCAGTTTCTGGGTTCAAATAGTGGCGAGTCCTAAAGAGCAGCCGCGGGATTGGCAGTCACATTCCACATCAGAGTATTTGAGTGGTATGTGTTCGTTTCACACCTGGATCTTGACATCAAGGGCCAGAGTAAGGCAGCATGGGCTGGAAGAGGCCAAATCATCTGTTTCTACCTGTCTTGCCTTGGGCACCTCTCTGGGAACTGGGGTTCCCTGCTTTCTCCCCTGTCCTGGCTGTTTTCTCTGATCCCTGGTTGCGTTGCCAGCAAGATGGCTCACCAGATGAAGTCATTTACACCAAGCTTGATAACCTAAGTTTAATCTCTAGAACCCACATAGTGGAAGGAGAGAAGTGACTCCTGCACATTTTCATCTCCACAACATGGTACACCCACAAGATGATTATTTTTTAAAAAAGATACAATTGCCATGGGGCTCAGCTGGGGATTGGACTCAGCTCTTGTGTCCCCATGACTAAGCTTGTACCTCTGTTTCCACAATGTCACTGGAAGGTGATGAGAAGCTGAGCTCTGGCCTTCCCACAGCTGCCAAATTTGGGTTCCTATCCCAGCTGCACGGATGTCCACTGACAGGAGAGAAGCTTCCCTGGTCTCCTTGCAGTCTCTTCACTTGCTAATTACCCGGGAGCCGGCTCCTTGTCAACACATGAGTTTATAAACTAGGACATGGACAATGAGGGAACGAGGCAGTGCTCTCAGTCAGTGGGATTTTAAAACTCAGTGGCTAGTGCTTTTTGTATTCACAGCACTGAAAGCAGAACTCCAGACTCAAGTGTAAAGCCTCGGGTGACTCAGTGTTTTGGAAACGAAAAACTGAAGATTGCTGTTTCTGGACAGTCTGAGTGGGGTTGTCATCAGGTGCTTTTTTACCCAAATATCGGTGCTGATTTCTTCTCTCAGGTGTCTATAACACATTCATTTATGTACATTACCTCTGAGTAGTATGTGTTAGGCTGCTCCTAAAATAAGTGTGCCATCAGTCCCTGCGCTGGCCTTGCCAGAACCTGGAGCCCCAAGCCTGCTCCCTGCTGCCGCTGTGACCCCGCTGCTGGCTGGGATTCCCATCTTGCCATCCTGGAAGTGCATGTTGTGTGCCAGGTCCTCACCAGGCATTGCAGACACCAATGAATGACACACTTATCCCATGTCCTCCAGTGCTTAGAGGAGGAGGGGTAAAACAGAGGCCTAAGCAAGCATTCCCTGGCAGCCTGCTGTAAGCCCAGTCCTGTGCCAACCCCGGGACAGCCTCAAGTGAGGCACCGTCTGCCACCTCATTGGGAGAAGAGATGTGTACACAGATTTTCTTTGGCCTCAAAGCCAGATGGATATTCTGTGCTTCCAGATGTCTTCAGCTGACCCCCATCCAGATAGAATAAATCCTGTGTCATTACTTGGCCTCACGCTCAGATGTCCATGTATCTTGTTACTTTCTAGCTTCTTTAACGCAACACCTGGTCCACCTCACCAGGGACTTGAAGTGTGGGCAAATGTGTCATTGTTTGAAGTAATGAGCATGAAGTTTGTGGTCTGGCTGTCAGGGATGGCGCTCCTGGGGGTAAGGGAGCAGTGCTCCCTGGTGAATGGGCACCGGGTCCAGCTTGACTTCTTAGGCAACTTTTGGGCACCATGGGAGGTTTGACAGCTTTTGGAATAGTTTTCAGGATTTTACATCTAACTTGAGTTTGACAGGGTCAGGTAGACATGGGTGAGAGGTGAGACAGGCTCTAGAGCCTCTTATGAGCACTTTTGTTTTTAAAGTATTAAGAAAATGACATTCATTTCAGTAGTTTATATCTTTGATTATGTCTCTTGTTCTTGTCAGAAAGCAAATGTGCCTTTTTAATCCCTGAATCACTATATTTTGTTGTTCTTCATGCAACCTAGGGTACATTTATAATGTATAGCATTAGTTTATAAAAAGCACTATTTTTAGTTATTTATTTACTCATTTGTCTTTTTATTTCTGAGGAAGGGTGTTGCTGTGTAGCTGGCCTGGAACTCCGTATCTTCCTGTCTCAGCCTCCCGAGTATAAGGAGTATAGGTGTTCACCATTAAGCCTGCTAGGTTTTAGCTCTGCCTTTTAAAAGTTAAAGTTCAAATAGAAGTTATTTTAAAAAACAAACAAAAAAAATCCCAATGAATTGTTGCCATTTTTAAAGTTTTGGATAGTCCTTTAGAGTAACATTTTAAAGTGTTAATATCTGATTAGACTGTAGCTGTGTTGGTATTCCAGGAATCCCAGTAATGTTCACACCTATTCTAACTGACTGGGATTGTCTTAGTGATAGTTTCTATTGCTGTGATGAAACACCATGACCAAAGCAGCCTGAGGAGGAAAGGGTTTATTTGGCCAACACTTCTATATCATCATATATCACTTCTATATCATCATCATCAAAGGAAGTCAGGACAGGAACTCAAGCAGGGCAGGAACCTGGAGGCAAGAGCAGATGCAGAGACCATGGAGGAGTGCCAGTTACTGGCTTACCCTTCATGGCTTGTTCACTCTGCTTTACTATAAAACCCAAGACCACCAGCCCAGGAATGGCACCACCCACAATGGGCTGAGCCCTTCCTCTTCAATCACTAATTAAGAAAATGCACTACAGAAGTGGTTCTCAATCTGTGAGTCAAATGATTTTTTTTCACAGGCTTTGCCCAAGACCATCAGAAAACACAGATGTTCACATTATAATTCTTAACTAGCAAAATTACAGTTATGAAGTAGCAATGAAAATAATTTTGTGGTTGGGGGGGTCATCATAACATGAAGAACTGTTTTAAAAAGTCACAGCATTAGGAAGGTTGCGAACCACTGCTCTACAGCCTTGCCGGATCTTATGGAAGCATTTTTTTTTTTCCATAAGATCAAGGTTCCTTTCTCACAGATGCCATTAGCTAGTGTCACATTGACATAAAATTAACCAGCACAGGGTTACAGTTGACAGCTTTGCAGATTAGTCCAGGGTGTCCTCCTAGGCAGACTCCATGAGCATCTTCAGTGCCTCGGTGCTGCCGTGTTGTTCTCCACAGTGGCCATCCAGTTGATTTCCCAGTCCACCGCTCTAGAGAAGGTGTCCTTCCCTGTGGTCTCAGCATGAGTAGCCCAGAGCCTTACCCCTCCAGGGCCTGGCTTTGTGCCTTTACAGCCTGTTCCTCTTCACCCCCTTTGTGCAGTTGTACCTCTCACCCTAAAGGTACCCTGGGTCACCCACTGGTTCTCATCTCCCAGTCCACTCCTGTGTTCTGGTCTCAGATGCCAACGTATTTGCCCTCTCCATTCCAGGCTCAGAAGTGGGGTGCTATGAGCACCTTTTCTTACCTGTTCTCACACAAAGGGGAATTACCTTTGGCTGTTACCATCAAGTAGTTTTGAGTTCCACACACCCTCCTCCATTCTCATCAGTTTGGCCAAGGGCCCTCAGCCATCTAGTCTGGCCTTCCTGTTGCAGCTGGATGGAGGGACCTAGAGAACAGGTCTCACCGTTCACTGTCAGACGTCCTACTAGAAGCCTTAAAATGCTTCTTTCTTCTCTGTGGTTTGCAAACTAGCAGTGGAAAAACTGGCTTCCAAGATTGGTGTTAATCTTTTCATGTGTCAAATAAAATTGATTAGACTATATAAAACCCAATGCACCTGAGAGCCACTGTGAGATCTGAGCTTGTTTCTGTTTTACATACACACGCACACACACACTTAAAGTTAGATGTTTTGGTGTGGGTCACATACAAAGCAGGGAAAGCCCTTGATGAGGCCTCTCAGCCCTCTTCCTAGAAGTCTGTTCCCTGCCCACAATTGCGCTGATCCACCTATGTAGGTAGGTGCCCTACACATCTCTTCCATTGTGTAGCTCATCCTTGAACCTTATTCAGCCTTCAGCCCCCCACACTGAGTGATTACCTGACCTAATACAACCTATAGCCACCTGTGGCTTGTTTGTAGCCACCGTGGCTTGTCTGTTTTGCAGTAGTTTACATGTCTCTTTTAATGCCCAGAACAGCACAGTGGATAAGTCAGCTATCTCTAATTGTCCTCCAGAAGAGGACAGAGCTGTTTAGAACATCCTTTGTAGATGGATGGACCCAGCTAATACACTGGAGCTTCGATCTTCCTGGGCACCTCTGACTCTAGTGTTTTTTCTACCCACCCTGCCTGTTAAGCCTGCTTGCTGCATAGGTGTGTAATACTGTTATATTTCTTTTCAATGACTCATCTTTCCTCCTGCACCTAAGACTGCTTGTATTTATAGGAGTATTGGCAAGCTGACACCAACCTGCAGGCTCTAGGGAGGGTGACATGTAGTGGCCCTGCAGCAAGTAAGGTCAGTTACTCCTGGGCCACGGAGCAGCCTGGCTCTATGATGTGCCCCACAAGGACATCTGAAAAACAGCTGCATTGCTGCCTGTCCCCATGGGCTCCACCCTCTGTTCTCAGGTGAAGCAACTGTTCTGGTTTGCTTGCTTAGTACCCTGGCAGAGCCAAACCTTTCTCCCCTTTGTTCCCTCTTCAGGTGGACCAGCGGGTGTTCAGAGACCTCATGAGTGAGAAGCTGCCTCGACTGCACACCCATTTTGAACAGTATAAAGTGGACTATACCCTCATCACGTTCAACTGGTTTCTGGTGGTATTTGTGGACAGTGTTGTCAGTGACATCCTTTTTAAAATATGGGACTCTTTCCTTTATGAGGGACCAAAGGTGAGTGTACTCTTTCCAGACAGGTACACATGCTTGACAGACTATGCCAGAGCATGTCAGTAATGACAGAGTGCCTGGTTCACCTGGAACTTGTGAGGTTTCCACAGCACCAAATTTACCTCAGCGCGATGTGCTCCTGTAGGCCTTGGGAAACAGCAGTTACTTGCTCACCCACGATGAGAAAGTGTGAAGCTAGGCATGGTAGCTCATAGGGAGAGCCTGTCACAGAATAAGCTTGGAAAATGCTCATAGCTTGGTGGTCCAGCTTGTGTGAGGCCTCTGGGTTCAGTCTCTACCCTTTTCCATCCCCCACGCATCACACTACAGCACACCAAAAATAATTTTTTAAAAAATTGCTGGCAAGACAGTACAACGAGCCTCACATAAGCCTGAGTTTAATCCCTGGAATTACAGGTTGGCTGGAGAGAACCAACTTTAGCAAGTTTTCCTCTGACCGACCTATGCCTATGCCCACACACATAAACACACCAAATAAATAATTTTAAATAAGTAAAAATAAAAACAAAGTATAACTAAGGATATATATAGTAGGAAAGCGATCTCTCTACTCCTGACAACCTGTTGTTTTCTCCACGACTTATACATTGTCTTCCATGTTTCCTAAGTGTATCTAAACTACAGTAAGTGTTTTAACTTACTGCATCTTGGAACTAGTGCATCAGTACTCACAGGACCCATGTGGTAACTTGCTGGTGTTTGTTTGCACATAGCAGCTGCTGATGGTGGCCACTTTGGTTGTTTCCAATCTCTCACTGCTTCAGAACTAGCAGCACCTTGCTCTCCTACAACTTTCATCTTTCTTCATGTACACAAGGGCATTATAGATTTAGCATAGAATTGCAGGATCAAAGGTTGGTCCATTGGAAGCATTGGGGTAACAGATCGCCCCTCAAAAGAGCCGTATGAGTTTGCACTTCCACAGCAGTTGAGTTTATCTTTTATCCCATAGCAGACTCAGTATCCAGCACAGGGCATCACCACTTTTATAGTCTGATTTGTCATTAATACAAAGAACTTTTAACTTAAGATCATCGGTACTGTTTGTATTGGGCCATAGGTGAATATCTGAAGAGAGCCATGAACAATTTGGCCCTCTAGATAACACTTTGTAAGGATGATGCAGTGTAGGCTGGCACAGGCCATTCAGGGCTCTTAGATGTGGAAAAGCTATTTGTTCCAAAGCTGTCTGGACTTGTAAGATCACCAGGAGTTCATTTCCCCTAGCCTTGCCCAGAGTGCCCCAAAAACAAATCAGCCAATCCACTGATTATTAAAAAGTCAGGCAGACACCTGTTCACCAGCCGAGACTGCCCACCTCTGGAGTTGGCAGCTTCACATTTTCAGTCAGAAAAGTCCAGATTTTGATGTTTTAAAAACTGGAATTTAGGTGCATATTCTTTTTTGAATACAAAGGTTAGTCAAATGTGAAAGGATTCCACAAAACTCTTCTTAATTCATAGGAACATTTCTAGTTTGAACTGAACTGTCAGAAACCACAAGTATTTGTTTTTTCATACCAAAGGGCCTTGTCTAGTCCTGGAAGTCAACCATCAGCTCAGGAGTCTGCCCAAGGGTAGGGCCCTCAGAATACCTCCTCCGCCATGCCCAGGGAGACCTCCAGAGTCCACCTATGCCTATAGCCACAGTGTGTCTTTAGTTACAGTTTCCCTGGCTTTCCCACAGGTTATTTTCCGTTTTGCCCTGGCACTTTTTAAATACAAGGAAGAGGAGATCCTGAAATTGCAAGATTCAATGTCCATATTCAAGTATCTTCGTTACTTCACTCGAACTATTCTTGATGCCAGGTAAGTTGATAGGAGTCTCAGACTCAGAGCTGTCCGGGTGCCGTAGGTGAGAGGGAAGCTCTTTCCTAGAGAAAGAAATGGTAAGGGCCGTGGCCTTCCAGTGGTATGAAAAAACAGAAATGGATATGATTTTGTCCTTTACTCAATGAAAAAAAATCCCAGTAACTGAAAGCAGTGGCTCATGCCTTAAGCTTTTCTCTATCTCTGATATCACAGAGTCTATTACAGGAATAGGATGGTAGAATAAAAAGTAAAATAAAAGAGCAGCCTAAACTCAAAGGCTCCCAGAGGGAAAAGGCCTCCCTTGACCCATGTAGTGATGAAGAAGCCTCGGCTGGGAGAAAACGAGCCTAAGAAGAGAGCAAGAATTGTGCTTGACAGAGATGCTTTGGGGCACAGAGGTATGGAAGCAGGTGTGTTTGAGGACAGTGGGAGGGGCTGCCCAGTCATATCAGGGTGCTGGGGCTCAGGGCTACAGCCTAGCCTGGCTGCTGTAGACAATGCTCAGGACTTTGAGCTTCATTCTAAACATATTGGAAAGTCACTGAAGGCATAAGAAGACTAGGGCAGGACTGGCCAGCGGGAGGTAGACTGTGACTGTTAGAAGGACCCAAGGAAGAAAGGGGGTGGCGCAGAGACAGTGTCCTGAGAGTTGGAGGAAAAGAGGACAGACTGCAGAGATTCAGGATTTTGAATTCAGAAGAACCATAGCCCTCTAGCTTGGACAGCTGGACTATTCATGAATCATTTCCTCATACATATACACACAAATCTCCGGCCACATAGCTGTTTCCTGTCTGAGCTGCCGTTTTCCCTCAGCAACAATTGGTGATTGCTCTGGCTCTGGCGACTAGGGAAGACATTGGCAGTGGAAATGGTTGGCAGAAGCCGTACCAGGCCTCTGTGAGGTCGCCTCTGTTTTTAGGATCTTTTACCTGGGGAATATGTTTTCAAGATGGTTTTAGGAGTAGGTACTAATACTAAAAACAACCTGGATTGTACCCAGTAAGAAAGAGTATCAGAGAGCGTTTACTGTGAAAGATCGATGTAAAGTTTAGAATGAGTATTTTGTTCATCTCACATTGGTCAAGATTATTAAGAATGACTGAATGAATTCCCACATGACAGCTGACACTGTGTTGAGAGCATTTTGGTTCCAGAGACAGATTCTGCCTCACCCTGACAGTCTCAAGGCTGCCTGGAGGTAAATCGCCCTCCTCTACTTCCTGTCACCATTGGACAGAACAAGGCCTCTCCCATATTGCCCAATCCTACAGCGCCACCTTGTGAATGGCTTTTGTTGCAGTTTTCCCTTTGCTTTAGAAAGTCAAGGTGGCGGGACTAAGAGTTCCTAAATTGTGTTGAGTTCCAGTGGTTGCTCCCCCTGTCCTCCAAACCCCAGACCCTTACCCGACACTCTGGCTCCAGGGAAGGTGCTGAGGCTGTAGGTGCCTTGGCCCCATCTCCACACTGAATTTTCAGTATTTTAAGGAGCTGCCCAAACTGGTGGTCTAAGGAGAGGCAGTTCTGCAGAGTGGATAGGTTCTATAAAGAGCGGTAGGGGTCATAGCCAGGTACATTCAGGATAGACTGGATGATGCAAGATACAACTGGTTGGTGTTTGTGGCAGGACTTACGAGAGGCTAAGCATGCAAGGGCAGTGTCTGAGATACCTTGTAGTGCAGCCTGGGCCCTGTCAGTTTGCTCTTTCCAACTAGAGGAGTAAATTCATAATTTCATACCCCTCTTTTCCCTTTCTATAGCAAGGACTGGGATTTCTGCTTTATAGAGCCTGTGGCTCGCGGAAGACAAAGAACAGTGGTGGGCTCCTGGTTCTCAATCTCAGAGATGTTCCCAGCAAGCTCACAAAGCTGGGATCAGCTTTGCTGAGGCAAGCTTCTGGAGCTTGCCTCTCCTAGAACACACAGGGAACTTGGCCTGTAAAGAGAGCCAACCAGTTTCACCTTTTCACTTCCTTGTGAGAGAAGCTGTTTGAAATGTAAAAAGGAGAGGGCTTGGCTATGCTTTGTACACCTATCCAGCGGCTGAGAAGCAGCCCGTGGCTGACAGGAGAATGGGCCCTTGCTGTCGGAAACAAGGCTACAGGCCTGGCAGAATAAATTGGGAAATGGTCTACCCCTTGGGGCAGGAGAAATTGTGTCTTTCTGTGATACCCAGGAAGCAGTGTGACTGCTTCCCACAAGTGCTGGAGAGCAAAGCCAGGCATCCAGACAGTCCTTAGCTCTGTCTTTCTTAAACACAGACCAGTAGCTGAAGTATTACAAACCTAAGACTTTGTTGTCAGTTGGTGCCTTGACAAGCTTCATGTGCCTCTGTAGACTGTGTCTTGGCACAGGTCATGAGGCACATAGGGTCTGATATTTGATGTTATCACCATGCCTGGTCATTGGTGTCAAGACAGTTTTCCTTAGCATTTAATATGCCTTGCCTCGGGCTGGCCCCCAATGAAAACTCATCCTCATTGACACCTGCTGTCACTTAGTGAACGTTAGGTTATTAGTGCCTGCGTGTGGGAACCATATGGAGTGGCACCTCTGTAGCTCCCGGTGTATAGATGAAGAATCAGGTCAAACAAAACTAAAATCCAAGTGGATCAAAGACCTCAACATAAAACCAGACACACTGAATCAGAAGAAAAAGTGAGGAAGAGCCTAGAACTCACTGGCACAGGAAACAACTTCCTGAACAGAACACCAGCACCACGGATCTAAGGTCAACAATCAATAAATGGGACCTCATGAAACTGAAAAGCTTCTGTAAAGCAAAGGACACTGTTGTCAGAACAAAACGACTGCCTATAGACTGGGAAAGAATCTTCACCAATCCTATGTCTGACAGAGGGCTAATATCCAGAATATATATGAAGAACTCAAGAAGTTAAAAAACAACAAATCAAGTAATCCAATTAAAAAACGGAGTACAGAGCTAAACAGAGAATTCTTTGTAGAGGAACATAGAATGGCAGAGAAACACTTAAAGAAAGGCTCAACATCCTTAGTCATCAGGGAAATGCGAATCAAAACAACCCTGAGATTTCACCTTACACCCATCAGAATGGCTAAGATCAAAACCTCAAGTGACAATACATGCTGGAGAGGACGTGGAGAAAGGGAACCTCTTTCATTCCTGGTGGGAATGTAAACTTGTACAACCACTCTGGAAATCAATCTGGTGCTTTCTCAGACAAATAGGAATAGCACTTCCTCAAGATCCAGCTATACCACTCCTAGGCATATATCCAAAATATGCTCAAGTACACAACAAGGACATTTGTTCAACCATGTTCATAGCGGCTTTATTCATAATAGCCAGAAACTGGAAACAACCCAGATGTCCCTCAGCGGAGGAATGGATACAGAAATTGTGGTACATTTACCCAATGGAGTACTACTCAGCAATTAAAAACAAGGAAATCATGAAATTTGCAGGCAAATAGTGGGAACTAGAAAAGACCATCCTGAGTGAGGTATCCCAGAAGCAGAAAGACATACACAGTGTATACTCACTTATAAGTGGACACTAGACATATAGGATAAACCTACAAAAATCTGTACACCTAAAGAAGCTGAGCTAGAAGGAGGACCCTGGGTAAGATGATCAATCCTCACTCAAAAAGGCAAACGGTATGGACATTGGAAGAAGGAGAAAACAGGAAATAGGACAGGAGCCTACCACAGAGGACCTCTGAAGACTACCCAGCAGTGTATCAAAGCAGATACTGAGACTCATAAACAAACTTTGGGCAGAGTGCAGCAAATCTTAGGAAAGAAGGGGGAGATAATAAGACCTGGTGAGGACAGGAGCTCCACAGGGAGAGCAACAGAATCAAAATATCTGGGTACAAAATATCTGGGACTGATACTCCAACCAAGGACCATTCATGAATATAACATAGAACCCCTGCACAGATGTAGCCCTTGGCAGCTCAGTATCTAAGTGGGTTCCCTAATAAGGGAAACAGAGAATGTCTCTGACATGAACTCAGTGACTAGCTCTTTGACCGCCTCCCCCTAATGGGGGAGCAGCCTTGCCAGGCCACAGAGGAGGATAATGCAGCCAGTTCTGATGGAGACCTGATAAGCTAGGGTCAGATGGAAGGAGAGGAAGACCTCCCCTGTCCATGGACTTGGAGAGGCGTATAGGAGGAGATGAGGGAGGGAGGATTGGGAGGTGATGAGGGAGGGAGCTACAACTGGACTACAAAGTGAATAAACTAATTAATATAAAAAATAAAATTTTAATTAAAATAATTCAAGTTCATTAACATGAAAAAAAGAAGAATCAAGTCAAAACGGGTTCTGTGCTTAGGGTCCTCCCATAGCCACTGTGCCTTCCTGCCTCTATGCATAAGACAGGCCTGGGCTCCCAGGATGATGTCCTCCATCATATAATACTTGTCCCTTTCTCATTTCCCTGCTCTCTAGGCCATGCTCTGAGCCCTGCTAATGCTTGACTCTGCCCTTTGTCCCACCAGGAAGTTGATCAGCATCTCCTTTGGTGATCTGAACCCCTTCCCTCTGCGCCAGATCCGGAACCGGAGAGCCTACCACCTGGAGAAGGTCCGGCTGGAGCTTACAGAGCTGGAGGCCATCAGAGAGGATTTCCTTCGTGAGCGGGACACTACCCCTGACAAAGGCGAGCTGGTCAGCGATGAGGAGGAAGACACTTGAATGAACCCCAACTCGAGGATGCTGCTCTTCTTGCCTTTATAACCAAAAGTAGCAAAGGCACCTCTCTGCACATCAGCTGCCAGAATGTAACATCTGTGGCCTCAGGGTATCTGCTGGACAGATGTCCAAAGCTAAGCTGCACTTTCTCGTCTCCCATTTGGGGCCATGGGTCTAGTGGTTTTACAGCCAGTTTCTGTTGTAGCATTCAGTCACATGCATCACAGTCATGCTTGCTGCCTGATTGATAACTTGGCCAGTTGACAGTTTCCAAGGCCCAGTTTACAGCATCTGCCAGTTGTGTGTGTGTTTCACCCTGCAAGAACTGCTTTGCTCCACATCTCCCCACGCTTGCTCTTTCTTTTCAAGGGCAGCACTGTGGAGGAATGCACACCGGGCTTCAGCAAGGCTGCTTCCAGGGGCAAGAGGTCATCCTAAGAAGAGAGACCTCTTAAAAAAGCAAGCACAACTCTTATTTAGAACTGGCCTACCAGGGAGTGTGGGAGCCCTCTGCTGGTGGCTCTGCACTGCCAGCCACGTCCCTTTCTGGACTAGCCTTTGCCCTCACAGGCAGCCTTTCAGACTGTAGCGCTCATCCTGCTCTGTAGCCAGCCCCCACATGTATTACCAGCTCTTTTGCCAGCTGTCTGTCCCAGTTTGCAGGGGACCTGGCACACCTCTGAGAGCTGCTGTGGAAAGCTCTTCTAGCTAGGAGGTGACTTGTAGACATCTCCAAGTGTGGCTGGATTGGGGTTACAAATGAACCTTGCAGTAGGCCACCCCAGCATGAAGGGACGTGGGAAACTCAGATCTGTGGCTTGTGAGATTCTGGGTGGCAGTGTCCAGGGCTCTGCTATCTTTCCAGCACAATGACTGGGTGGGGAGTAGGGCTGATTGCCAGCTTCCTAGATCTAGAAACAAGAATGATGAGCTCTCCCAGTCTCTGTGTTGCCTAGACCATCCTTGTCCTCAGCAGGAATCTGGGACCACTGTGGCCTCTGGCAGGGCTGACTCTGGGGACCTGGAACATTCCCTTCTTCAAACCCAGAGAGGGTCTGAACAAGAGAGATCATTTTTGCTCAGTCCTGGAGTATCCCTGATGGCTGGCTGTCACGAGAAACTATTCTCTAACAGTGTTATTGGAACACAAGGGAAACAGCCTGAAGTGGACTATCTTCCACTACCTGGAAAAAAATCGGAAACAATCCTTAGCTAGTGTAAACACACTCAGATTAAGAACTGGGGCAAGGCAGTTTCAAGAAGTACTTTTTCCATGACCCATTTTCCTGTTTTTTGCTGTCTGCTTTCTAGCACTTGAATGGTTAGGTCAGTTTTTCAGCATCAAGACTGTGTTCAGCTTCTCTAAGAGTTGCTTCATTTATTGGGGCCCGGCTTTTTCGGGCAGCTGTCTGGAACTAAACAGTGGCCTCACTGCTGTTCTTAGGGCCTCCCTGAGACCAAATGCTGGGAGAACCCCCCACCCCTGTGAATTGATGTCTGTCAGCCTTGGGGACAGCTGCTGAGGTGGTGCAGTAGGCTGGGGTTGGAGCCTCATGGCCCAGCTCCAGCTGCCCCAATTTCAGTTGCCATGTCAGTTTCCCACTGGAAGATCAAATATGTATTTGGTGTAAATGCTCTTTTAGCAGTGGGTTGCTTTTTGTCCTGTGTGCCCAGTGGAGGTATATTTAAAGCTCCTGGTGATACTGGAGACATGGCTTAAAACACAGACCTGGAATGTGAGGCCCTGGGTTCCAAACCAGCAATTAAAAAAAAAAAAATCCCCAGTATGCATGGGTCTCTGTTCTGCCATTCCTTGAGAGGCAGCGTTAATTTCCTAGGCAGTTGGCACTGGTGACCAGGTAAAAGTCTCAAGAGGTCCAGAGGGAATGTACACTTAGAGGCTCTTCTCCCTGGAATAAATGATTCAGTGTCTGGAGAGCGAAGAAGGAATGGTTGCTCTCCTCCTACTTTGGTGACAGCTTGACAGAGGCTCCTCCCAGAGGCGTAACTCCAATGATTTGAGCCATCACCTCCCATTCCCTCATCACTGAGACCTGTCTTTACCACCCAGTGCAGGCTCCAGTCTTCTACCAACCACCATGGCACGTGCCCCTAAAGTCAGAGCTGCTCCTGCTGCTTTACCCAGCATGCTGCCCGCAGTTCCTGCCTGGTGAGCCTTGTGGGCTGAGAAACCCAAAGCATAGCCTCCAGCATGTGGGTCCAAATGCTCATGCCACAGCAGGGAGACACCCTGCCCTCAGCGCCCCATCTGGTGGGACTTACCAATATCTCAACTGTTAATAATACTTTTATATTTTCACTACATTTTATATTTTTATAGACTATTTTATATTAAGGTTTTTCTAGATTCTGTACAACTTTTATATAACAAGTTCTATTTTGTGTGCACAACTCCCTTGTGTGTATTTATATCAACCTGAGCCTCCCAAATTGCAGTTCCCTTTTGGGCCGCCTTTCCCCCTTAGCCTTGATGACTACCACTCACTTCTGCTCACCCAGGTAGCCCCAGGGCATGCTGACAGCTGAACAGTAGCTGGTCACTGTTTGCTCCTCTGGTGTTTGTTAGCTAGTGTGTGTTGATACGGGACATACTCCAGGCGATGCCCAGTCAGGTTCTGTTAACCACGTCCCTGCACAAGCCCTTATCACTTTGTATAGGAATGCCTTCCTGGTGCACCTGCCTCCCGGTGGGTGGCTGGGCCTGGTCACAGAAATCTTTGAGGACAGGCTGGATGCAAGCCCAGTATATGAGGTTATTCTGTGGGCAACGGGAGGACTCAAGGGCACACTCCCAAGGGACTGTCCTTTCATATCACAGCAGCTTCTGTGCTGATCTTTGAGTTAAAGGTTAGACTTGTAAAGGAAGAAATAAACTAATTTGTATTACATTCCACCTCGAGAGATAGTTGTGGTCATTTGCAAAAGAGGCCTCTACATGGGGTATGCACAACAGGCTTCTCCAATATGCCTGCTGATTCTTATGTCCCTGCCCTTGGTTCCACTGGGGTAGGAGAGACAGGATGCCCTTCTCAGCACTGGTAGACCTGAGTTTCCCTGAGTGCCATGGCTGAACTATGGGTAGAGGCCCAAGCCTTAAGTGGGATACTGTCTGTATCCGGAAAAATCCACCCTCACCACCTCACCCCTTAGGAGGCAGGTACCCTTTTGCACCAGCTGTGTGTGCCCAGCCTGAGTCATGGCTTGTTTGCCTCCTGTCTGGGTGGACAGCTCAGGCCCAGCTGCCACTAGGCACTCCCCTAGCCATCTCTGGAAAAACACAAGAATGATTAGGACCAAATGTCTTTCCAACACAGAGGGGGGGGGGTGGGGGAGTGCCGGTGACCAGGGCTCATCAGTGTAGGCCTGGACCTGGTATGCTGCTGCTGTTCTTTGGAAGACATGGATTTATTCAGCAAGACTGGGGGTCTCCTAAGGTCCCACAGCTTCATAGTAATGGCAAAGGCCAGAGCTGGGTCAGGGACCCTAGGGCTCTGCCACAGTGCCACTCAAGCTGTATATGGGTCTGGAGCAAGGAAATGGCTCTGCTCCCATCTTTGTGAGGAGTTGCCATGGGATGTGGATTAGGCAAAGTTGTAGGAAGCCATTACTCAGGGTGTGGGTCCCTAGGGCCTCTTTGGATCCACAAGGCTGCTGCAGACACAAGCCAGAAGCAAACCCAATGCTTCTGCACCCTCAGCACAGTAGTGCTGGATGCACACACGCCACCAGTGACTTGCTCTCCCAAGTAACCTGGTAGACTGCCTGAATTTGACCAAGAGCCTGCCTGAAGCCCAGAATAGGAAGTAGGGGCTCAGGACCTATTCTGGGCCTGTACCTCCTAGCCATGTGCCCTTGGACCAGTCACCTCCCTCTACTGTGAACTTCTCACATGTTCATGTTCAGGATGAGAGGGCAAGATCAAATGGAACCCAGAGCTGGGTAAACACCTTTGCTCCACCCTTCCTACTCCTAGGTTGAGGAAGACCTGGGACAGTCAGGACACTGGCTGGTCCCACCCTGTGGTGCCAACTCGTAGTCTCAGGGGGCGACTTCCTATACCCACATTTTCAGCGGCCAAGTGCCTTTACAAATAAAATGGGACAGGTACCCTCACAGAACCTCACGGCCTCAAACTCGGAGGGGTAGAAGGCCTTCTGGAAGACTCAAGAGGATCATTCACAGCTAGAAGGCGCAGGCAGACAGGGACTGGGCCCCAGAGGAAGGCTCAGTTCTCCCTCTCACTGACTGGGGTCCTTTTCAAAGTACCGGCCTGCCCAGCTGCTCTCCAGTAGCAGATCTGACCTGTGCCTACTATTGTACAGATAGTCCCTATGGGAGACAAGACAGCCTCTGTCGCATGAGTGCATGTGGCTCCATTCCTGTGAAACCAGGTCTCCGAGGACCTTAGTGGAAGATAGCAGGCAGGAGTGTGGAATGAGTGGGAATGGTGAACAGGACTCCCTGGACCTCTGCCAGCATGTACGTACCCCCTGCAAAGAAGACTTTCCTGCTCACACTACAAAACCCTCCAGAGATAAGCCTTCCCTAGAAGCCACCTTCACCCACTTCAGGCCCTTCCATGTCTACATTAGGCATCTTGATTTGCCCCCAAAAGGATAGAAAACCTGCTGTCTACCGAGGCTCCAACAAGGGACAGGGTAGTAGCCATTTGACGGCAGCAGTAGGTAGCATTCATTTTAGAGTCTCCAAATCCAAGACAAGGCCAGACTATTTTGAAAGGGTAGATACTCATTTATGTAAAACAATAACAAATGTGCAAACTGTTAGAATAAAAAAATACCTTTTCTGAGAGGAAGGGGGAGGTCCCCAGCCTGCCATTGTGCAGGGGTGGGGTTAGCACCATTAGGGCACGAGGAGCGGGGCTCCACCGCAGCCTGTGGTGGGGCGCTGAGGTCTGTGTGTCATGGGTCAGTTTGTCTGTGCATCCTGATGTGCGTTGGTGTAGGCCAGGACTCTGTTTAGCGTCTGGCCACCCGCTGATGGCCTCGGGAAGGGACACCACGGCTGAGTGGGGGACATGAGCGACAGCACTGAGCTCGGATGGTGGGCAGCTGGCAGCGGCCCAGTAGGCGCAGTGTCTCACAGAAACTGAAGGATAGGCGATCCCGCTCACAACCTGGGAATGGGCAGAGATGGGAAGGGGTGCAGTGGGATGGTTAGAATCTGTGGGCATGCCATCATAACCACACTTCATCACCCAGTAATGCAATTGAAAGGCCACGTATCTCCATTGCCTAAAGACCAGCAGCCAAGGGGAAACCCAGTTTCTGAAAGAGGGCCACAGGATCAGAACCCTAGGTTAGGTCCCTGGTTGTTATCCCTGCCTTACCTACCCTTGGACTACTGATATTGCTGGACTTAGCCTTCTGGGAGAAAGGTTCAGAGACCCCATCCTTTACCACCTCAGGAGGCCATGAGATGCCCAAAAGCCTACTGGTCAGGGATGCAAATCTCTAGCCCCTATCTTCATCCCTGCTCACCCCTGGTACCAACGTTCTCTCAGGCACTTGTGTCAATATGCATTCACTCTACACCCCCTGCCACCTCCTTTAGTCCCACGTGCCTCTGCTGCCACGACTGCACTAGCCCCTCAGGCCCCAGCCTCATGTGGGCCATGTTCATCCTCAGCATTTCTGCGGCAGGACACACTGGGTGGGGAAGCCCAGAATGTTGGACTTGGGCAAGGCCACAAAGATCATCCGTAGTCCCCAAAGACTGGGTGACAGGGCATGGTGGAGGGTGATTCTTAAGCCCTAACTGTCAGGAGCTGAGGTCTGGCTGCCTTTCCTGAGAAAGCTATTTTGGGAAGTGGCTTCCAGGCCCTGGCCTCCCTCCCAGTGCTACTACTTTGTTGTTGGCTGCTGCTGAAGCCACAGCTGCCCAGACCCCTGCTCACTTCAGCACACACCCTGGGCAGCGGGAGCAGGAGGGTAACTGTGAGCCCTGGTCGGGGACATCCCCAGGTGCTTCAGAGGGCGCAAGGCAGCAAACTCCAAACTCCTCCATTCTAGCTCCCCTGGGTGACCTCAGGCAGGCTTAATCACTGGGTGAAGGTTTCCTCTTGATACCGGCCTCCACCTCCACAGGGAATAATGACTAGGCATGTCAGCTGTCTTGCTGTGGTGATCACACACCCTGGAGTTTCCAGGGTTTCCAAATGTCCTGTCACGCAGTCTCAAAAGCCATCAAAACATCCTGGAAGCCCCAGGAGCTTGGAATCCAAAATTCTTCCCTGATTGGCTCCCTTCACAGGGCTTATGCGGGCAGGGGGTAGGGAGGGATATGGTGATGACATGGGGGTGGGGACAGACACTCTTCATGTGGGTGGGCATTATATAGCAGTCTAGCCTAGCCCTTGATAACCCTACCCCCCCACTCCCCTTGGAGACCTTGGAAATAGCAAGCATTTCTGATAGAGCCTAGGTTCCTGCCCACTTCCTGTCTGCACCACCTGGGACCATAGCTACCCCAGTCCCTGCCAACCCTGAGCTTGTTGGGAGAGAGACAAGCCATAGGCACAATCTGCCCCGAAGGCAAGCACTGGTTCAACACCCATCGCAGCTACGCTGACGTGTCTTAGAGGTTTGTGGAATAGACAAGGGAAAAGTAATGAGATGGAGACAAGCAGGGATGGCTTGACAAACCCAGGCTGGCATTTCCCCAGCACCTTGAGGCAATGGGATTCAGGGCAGAATGGCACAGCAGTAGCTGCTCTGGTCCTGAGCCAGTACCACGAGGGGCCAGTTGCTTGTAGTGAAGGCTGCGCAGAGTAGAGAGAAGCCTATTGGGGTTAAGAACACAGGCTGTCCTAGGGACAGGTGTAGTGAACCAGTAGGTAAATGGCAAGCTCTTGGGTTCCCTCAGGTGTCAAAGGTGGCCTCAGGCACCCCCTGCCTTTGCAAGGGAGTACAATAATGGCTGCTTAAGGGGAATGTGGGAGTGGGAATAAAGCAGCCTATCCTACACTAAGCAGGGGCCCCAGCAGTACCCACCCTCAGACCCCACTAACACAAGAATAAGGGTTGCCAGCCTCTCTATGCATGAGGAAATGACAAACCATATAGGGAAATAGAGCCCAAGACTACACAGCTGGTGAGCGACTACCCAGATGTGACTCAGGGGCCACACTGTTTCCTATGTTCAGCACTGCTGCGGACAGCTGAAGCTTCAGGAAGGAGGTGATTTCCAGAGCCACCTCTGGCTCAGATCTTTGCTCCGTAATGGCCCAGCTGGCCAGGAAACCCACAGTGAGCAGCAGCAGCAGCAGCAGGACCCTGAGAGGTCGCTGCAGGCAGCCACCCTCTGAGGAATAGGGAATGCCCACAGCCAAGGACATCCTTGCCTTGCTGGGGGACTATGACCCCAAGGGAGAAAAGCTTGCCGCAGCTGAGAGGTCAGGAGGCTCTGTCCAGTCTCCAAGGCTGTGGAAGCTTCCTGCGGGATGCCTGAGTAGCTGGGATTCCCCTTGGCTGTTTCCCAGTTTTGGACTGTGGCACCCTGTGGTGTCCTAGCTACTGCGGCCATGTGGTTTGGGCCGACTGTAAATAGAACTGCAGCTGGTATGGCACTGACATCTGGATGATTCTCTAGTTACCAGCTATCCCTCTCCCCTCACCCCCACCATCCCCAGGGGTAGGGAGACACTCACGTGGTAGCTCAACCAGCTCACAGTCCTCAGTGGCACATGGCTGTGAACTCTCAGGCCAGGCCTCATGGCCGCACTGGTCACTGTCTTCCTCTGCCAAGCCTGTCTGAGTGTTCACACATTTGACCAGACGCCGCTGAACACCACCACCACAGGGGGCTGAGCACTACACAGGAGAGAAGGTCCCCAGGACCAGGCATCACAGTCAAGGACTGGATATCACTAGACAGCACCAACCCTCCCCAGAAAGCCATCTCTGAGTAGAGCCCAGTCCTAAACCCCACTGTCACTAGGGGCTCCTGTTCTTGCAATGAGGGCAAGATGAGGGTAAGAAGGAATGCCAAATCCACCCAAGAAGCCTGGACAGAGGGCAGACACTGGAGTGAGACCACACAGCGCTCAAGAGACACAGAAGATGTGCTGCAAGCCAAAAGAAGCAGAGGGAGAAAGGCAGTGTCCCAGCAGGGGTCCCCACCCTGAGGCAGCCTGTTCTCAGGTTTAATCCTTGCTGGCATGATACAGGCTTGGTGCTTTATTTAATTCTTCCACTCCCCTGTCATACTGCCCCCAATTTAAAGATAAAGAATAAAAATGGCCCAGCAAGACAATGCACCTGCCCAGTCATTCAACAGCCAGTAGGCCAAGGGCTCACTGAGACTCCTGAACCAATTAGCACCCAACAGGCTCAGCAGAGAGCTGCCCTGCCCTGTAGGGGCTTTCCTTCACTCGCCTTCTGCCATGCTGGTCTTTGCTCCATGCCCTGCATACCCCCATCACTCCCCATCAACAGCACTTGCTGTTCTCTTTACCCCTCTCTTTGGCATCACTGACTCCTTTAGGTGTCAACTGCAAATCCCCTCTTCAGAAGACCTTCCCCCACATGGCCACTTTTCCTCTGTCTGATTTTCCTTGGCAAAGTGCAAGGACTTCATCAGGGCACTACCGCGTATTTAGTGGCTCAGAGAGACCAGCACACAGCACAAACCCAACAACTCATCCTTCAAAGCCCAAGGACTAGAGCTACCTGCCAAGGATTGCTCCCAGTTCCTTCACCAAGGCGCCCTGCTCACCTGACCCCAGGGCCCCACCACCCACTGTGTGCAGGGGTGGGTGTTGCAGGGCCTTGTGCTGTTGGGTCTCAGCGACTCCTCACAGAGGCCTGGCTCTGGACATGTCACCAGACGCTGCTGTTCACCGCCACCACAAGCCTCGGAACACTGGAAGAACAGGGAGCCATCAAGTATAGCCAGAGTCTAAGGGAGTCCTTAGTCCCCACTCCCCCAGGCCCAGGCCTCACCTCTCTCCAGGAAGAGGTGTACCAGCTGAGACAGGGCTTGGTGCCGCAAAGCTGTCGAGTGGGTGGCTTGGTAGGTCCAGGCTGGCAGTGGAAGGGCCGTAGTGGCCTGAGGTCCCGTGTGTCCACACACTGTACGTCCCTTGTAGAGTAACCTCCACCACAGTTGCGAGAGCACTAGAGACCAAAGAACAGACATAGAGACACATCCTATCTGTGCACATGCATGCAAGGGTTAGACCCACCCGCCTGGACCAAAGAGCCCCAGAAGACTTGAACACCGGGTGGTAACACCAGAGGATGGGACAGACGGAATTAGGGTGAGCTAGTGAAAGAGAGCCCAATGGTGGATGGTAGGGATACAGAGGAAGGACAGCAACACAAGCAGGACCAGGCCAGGTCATGCAGAACGAAGAGCTCCAAGAGAGGGACAAATACAGAACAGGATCAAAACACAGGCGGTAGCATGGCATTCACCTGCTGGTCTTCGAAGCACAGCCATGGGACCCAGGGCTTACCTTACTCCAGTTGCCCGAGCGCCAGGCAGCACAGGGCCTCAGGTGACAATGGCGGGCCGGCTGGGGCCTGCTGGATGGGATACAGTCCTCATCATTGCCGGTGCTGCAGCGCACCAGCCTCCAGGTGGCGCCCAGGCCGCAGGTGGTGGAACACTGTGGGCCACAGATGGGTAAGAAATCTGCAGATCGGCCAGCCCCACCTAAGACGGCCCTACCGCATCTTTATCTGCAAGACAGACTCCTCCAACCACCTCCCAAGGAGACTGTGAAAGAAAAACCCCAATGTCACCAGCAGTTAACTATCCCTGCCCCCTCGTAGGCCCACCTACCTACCCTGCCATCCTGTGGCTGCTCACTCACCAGGGAAGTGTGGGCCCTAATCCAAACGGTTAATCCACAAGATTATGGATCTCTTACAAGGACAACCTAGAGAAGGGGCACGGGCCACCTTTCTTCCAGCCAACTTGGACTATTATGGGATCCCTAACAGAAGAAGGGGAGACTTTGAAGGATAAAACATCTGGAGGAGTCTGGATGTGTCTCAGCTATCCGACAGGCCCTTCCAGGCAGCACTGGGGTCTGGGAGTCACGGAAGGAGGCCTTCCTCACCTATACAGCTGACTAAGGTGAGATTCCCACTTCCGGAGTATGCAGGCCAGTGCACGGGTGCTCCTCCAGGCTGCACTTAGCTTGTAGCTGCTACCAACTTTTCTGAAGCCTTCCAAGTGGCCTACGAATGGCCTTCTAAGGACTCAAGACTCAAGAAAATGGGGCTCCTCACTTCACTTCCACCTCACAGTTGGGAAACTGAGGCCCAGTGGGGCAGACTAGCCTCAAGACTGCATGAGAGCTGAGATAATACTCTCCCTGCTTTGTGGCCCTTCGGCCCACCATGGCTGTCAGTCAGCTAATCCCAGGAACTGCCACACTTCTGTCTGAGGGAGACAGGACGAGCAGGGCTTTGTCTTGCTCTGCTCAAAACTGAGTCCTAGGGTCCTGCTCAAACTTCCCGCCATCCCTAGTGCTGCACAACTCACCTGGCTCCAGTTTCCCACTTGCCAACTGGCATTCTTGGCAGGCGGTGAATCTGCAGGGGACCCGTCCTCCACCAGGCTCGGCTGCGAAAGCTGGACCTCAGGGTCCTTGCTGCTGTTGGTTTGAGTCTCCTGAGCTGAACTAGGCAGCAGCCCAGGACTCAGGGTCCCCTCAGCTTTAGGGGGCTGTGGCTGGCCCAATGGTCCCGAACTCCTGAGATCAGTTGGTTCTGTCAAAAGGAGGGTCCCTGGCAATGCCAGAGTTTTCAGGTTCTGTGAACCCGGTCCTGAGGTTGAAAGGGTGGGAATCTCTGGCTCCAGGGAGCTGTCCCTGCCCCAGAGACCTGGAACAGTGGCCAGGAGAGGAAGCTGAGGAGGAGCCGCCTCCACAGTGGGTTCCAGTTCACTATGCACAGGCTTGAGGTCATCCTCTAGCACAGGGTCCCAAGTCACAGTCTCTTCTGTCCACATCTCCTCCACATCAGGACTAGGAGAAGCTTGACTGGTGCTGATGGAGGGTGAAGAGGGCTGTGTGGGGCCAGAGCTTTTGGGCAACGGAGATGATATACGACCCAAGGTGTTCATGTCTTTGGGAGTGGGTGTCTGGCCCTGCTCATCTCCTCTCACTAGCAATTCATCAGAGTTTCCAGGGGCAACAGGTGTCAGCATACCATCAGCTGAAGCAGGGGGCCAGGGTAAGCTGGGGAGCTCAAGTTCAGGGGCCTCTATGGGAGTATCTTCCTCAGACAAGAAATTGGCCAAGGGGTTCGCAGGGGTCTGCTCTATAAATACAGGTGGGAAATGGCTAGCCTGGTTGAGTGAAGGGCTAGGGGACCAAGCTCCCTGAACTCTCTCTTCTTTAGCTCCAGGAGCCCCTGCCGTAGGCACCAGAGTATCTGAGGAGGTTTCAGAGGGTCTGATGTGGGATGGTGCTATCCAGTTCCCTGTATCAGCCAAGCCTGGTTGGGGTTCCTCAAAGCGGCTGTAAGACAGGTCTTCATGGAAGTTAATGAAATTGTAGTCATAATAGAAGTCATCCACAAACACAGGCCCTGGCGGATCAAGGTCCGCCTCATCAATAGCGTTGCTGATGCTGACCGGCTTGGGTGAAGATGCCGGTGAAGGGCGTGGGGCCGGCCGGTGTGGGATGAAGTCAACTTCATTGAAGAGCTCGGGGCTGGAGGAACCGCTGCCAGAGCCATCTGTGTACCCTGTGTACATGGTGTGATGGCAGGGAGGCAGAAAACAAACGGCCACAGTCGCCGGTCGCTCAGCTTCGACACAGGGGACAGCAGTATTATTGATGCAGAGGACAGTTCTCTGCCGGATGCCGGCGCCACATGTCACAGAGCACTGCAAAGGAGGGTACAGCTCAGGTCAGGATGGGAGCTCCTTCGAAAGCTGGGGCACAGTGGCAGAGCCTGCCTGCTGCTGCTGTCATAGCGGCAGAGGTCTCAGCCAGCACTCTCCGGGCCACGCTCGGTTCAAGATGCTAGCTCTTGGTCGTGAGCATGCCAGGGAAGTCCTGATCTCCAAGGCTTTGAGAACAGTGTCACCCTAGGAATGTCCCCAGGTGGCCCTCCCACTCCCGGTACCACACAGTGAGGATTCTCTGTAGGTTATATGAGGCAATGGTGGTACCAGAGGCAGGTCCCTTTCCTCTCTACACTTACCTGAGACCAGTTCCCCACACCCCAAGTGGCAGGACAAGGTACATAATAGTTGCATGGGGTCTCAGCCAAGGGCCGGGGGAGATGTTCACACGCAGCTGGATCAAGGGCACGCTGTTCATCCAGCCCTACGCTGCGTATGCAGAGCACAGCCCGTCGAGACAGGCCTCCAGGTCCGCAGGATCGGGAACACGGCTGCCACTCCCCTGCCCACCACCTGGCAAGGGTGATAAGTGTGGACATTAGCACCAACCATGAGCAAGGGTCACAAGCAAAGATGGCCATGTCATGCATGGCTCCAGGGCCCTGAGGTTCACACAAGGCTGAATGGAGGACAGGCCCCAGAGAGCCAAGCTCCAGGTTGGTACCCTGCCCCTGAAGCCCAGTGACAGAGCCCTCTTCACTCTTGCCACCCTCACCCCTAGGGACCTAAACAAGGGTACCCAGACTCCCAAAGAAGAGTGATCAAGGGCATCAAGGCTGACACCTGATGCCTAGGTGCACTGCAGGGTCCAGCTAGGTCCATGGACTGATGCCTCAGATTTGGAAAAAGGGGCCACAACCTAGTCCGCCTCTTCACTAGAGCTACCAGGGCCCCTGTGCAGAGGTGGGAGCAGGGCATGTAGGAACCGGAAGCCTGGTGGGGGACAGTAAGCTCACCTGGCGGGACAGGGCTCCTCACTGCACTTCCTCTGGCGGTCATCGGGCCGATGTAGATGCTCACAATGTTGCTCATCCACCCTTCCGGCCTGCCTCTCTATGCAGTACAAGCTCTGCCTCTGCACACCTGGAAGCCATTGGGGAGTTCAGCCTGGACGAGGTACCAGGCTGCCCCAAAAGACATAGACACATCCTCTCTGGCCAGACCCCACAGAACGGGGTTCCACTGTCTCTGTGATGACTACGAAGGCAGTCCTCCATGGCCTCCCATCACTGCCCTCCCACCCTTCCCTCCATGACACTCTATACTGTCCACCCTAAGTGGCCCACCCCACTGCAAGACCCACTTCACAGCCCTAGGGTGACCATGACAGGTGATCACACAAGTGCAGGCTCAGCAAAGGGTCCGTCACGTGTGAGTCTCACCTGTGCCACAGGTGACAGTGCACTTGCTCCAGGGCCCGTAATGCCAGGAGAACTCAGGTGGCTTGACGTCATGGTGGCTGTCCATGTGGATGGTATACTCATAGTGCACCCCAGGATTGCTCTCCTGGAACAGCAGCTAGGATGGGCAAATGGGGGCCTGTCAGCATAGGGGTTCTTCTCCATCTGCCCAAGACCTGACCCTACGGTCACCTCCAAGCCACCTCTGTGAACTGAGCTGTACTGGAGAACTACTCTAGAGATAGGAAAACTGAGGCCCAAACGTAGAGGCTGATGCCTTGGAGCAGCTGAGGCTAGCCCAGGATCAGACCCTATGAGAGCCTTAAGGTGTTCCCTTTATATCCTACCTTGGGGCCCACCCCATTTATTCCTCCTGTCCTGGCCCTGAGAGGCAAGCACCTGGATCCAGACAGGCTCAGTGGTGGGGCCTGGGGACGTGAGGTTCTCCCAGTTGCCCAGACGCGCATAGGTGAAGGTTGTACCCGCCACCTGGTAGTCGCCATTCCACTGGATGGTCCAGCCGCCGTTGAGGAAGTACTTATCTGGGTCCTCGCTCCGAAGGGCCAGGAAGTTGGCAGCTTCAGCCACCTCCTTAATGAGGATTTCTCGGGCTCCAACTGGGATCAGCCCTACATCCACATACCCTGTGGGCAGAGGTAGTACAGGCTTTGAGGTGCAGGATGGGCAATCAGCTGTCCCCCACCCTCTTGCTTCCAGTTGTTTCTGCTGCTGAAGCCAAAGACTCCACCATCAACTCAGGAATCTGACCCCCACCCCCAAAATGCAGATCACTCTGGATCACCAAGGCCTCAGGAAGAACCTTCTATGGCCCATGGCCAATACCACTCTCCTGGGAAACTGATCTGGTCTTCATCACAGCCTGGTCCATCATCTCTCCCATCCTAGAAAAGATTGGGCCTTTCTCCTCTCCCCTGGGTAGCCTGATTTCTCTCTTTCCATTAAGCAACACTTCTCTTGGGTAGGTCCGGCACTACTCTATGCCTGTCAGAACTCAGCAAAAAACAATCCCATAACACAGGCACTATTGTTAGCCCCATTTTACAGATGAGGAAATGAAGTGCTAAGGTTAGGTGCTCTTCATAGGGCTCCTATGGGGATACAGGTCAGCTCAGGGGAAAACTGCAAGCTGTGGAGCCCAGCATTACAGACTCATGGCCCACTTGCCTCACAGGGAAGGCTCTCTCACAAGCTTGCCTCTAGCTGGGGTTCTCCTCACCCAGTCTCCCCAGTCCTTCATCATCCAAACCATTCTCCACCTCCTGTGGGAACTCTTCCTCCCTCCCCGACTTCCCAGATCAAGACCTTCTTCGCTTGGTGTTTCCCTTCTCCCCTTGAAACACATAGCCTACTGCCTTTGTCACAGGGAAGTTTCTGTCCCCTGTGAGCTCTTCACCTAGGTGTCCCCCGTGGTTAAGCACACAGCTGGCACTTAAGCAGTATGTGCAACTCAGACCTCAAGGCTGAGGCAGGGCACTGGGGAGGTCGCTGAAGCTTCGGAGGACAGCAGCCCTCTAGAGAAGACTACAGACCATTCACAGTCACACAGAAGAACCCCTAGGATGACATGTCTCACTTGGGGCAGGGTCTCACTGACTGCTGTAAGGAGAAGGATCCCGGCCAGACAAGGAGGCCCCTGTCTGCCATGTCTAGACTAAGCAAGGACGACAGGGGCAGGGGATAGGATTACAGGTACACATTCCACAGCCCAGCAGCCAAGACCGTACCTAGACCCTCTGCCTCCTTGAAGGTCCTGCTCACAGTGTGGCAAGTGGAGCCATTGCCCTGGCAAACACCACAGCGGTCCTCCACGGCACCAGAGTCAATCTCGAAGTCGCAGCCCACGTTCTGTAACAGAGAGGAGGCCCTGTGTGCTGGCTGCCAGCCCCCTCTGTGTCTCTGCCAGAACCTGAGAGAGAGACCCTAGGTGGAGGTCAAGAGCCCTTGCTTGGGTCCAGTCCCATTATGGTCATCCTGTCTGACACACATGAGCTCCACTTCCCTTGAGCCTCAGTTTCCCCAGATGGGAAAGGATGAGGGGGGAGGGAACATCAGTCCGTGCCTTAAAAGAGTGTTAAGAACATCACATGAGACAAGAGGCAGGAAGTCTCTCTCATACAAGGCTACAGGTGAGCATGGACTCTGGTACACTATGGAATTTTCCAGCAACAGGAATCACTATCAAAGACACTGGGTTGGCACCTCTTTCTTAAGGCTCCTCTACACCCAGGCCTTTATAGCACAGTGGCTTTAAAGACAAGAAGCAAGGTAAGGAAGGCAGCTGGGGCCCTGGGAATGGAAGAGCAGTCAACACTAGAAATCAGAAGTGTTAGCAAACCCAGTGCTTTCTGCAGGCCCGGAGCCTGGCACACCACCAGTACCATTTTGTTAGCCCCTTCCTGTCCGAAAGGAGGCAGTTGCCTAAATCTGTCTAGGCTCTGATTTCAAGGCCGGAGCTGTCAAAGGCAGGCATGCTGGGATGTGCAGTAGGCAGCTGGTAGGGACAAAGTGCTAAGGTGGTATGGGGACAACTGTGGGGTCTCCAACACCAGGAAGAATAGGGTGCAAAAGCCTCTTCTTAGAGGTAAGGAAGCAAAGAGAGGAGTTGGGGCTGGATGCAGCCTGGAGAAAACACTCAAAGGCCTAGAGGTGCGTCTGGAGCCTGCCGTTGTGGCTACGAGACCCTCCTGCTGTCCCACACACCTTGCAGATGCCATTGATGCAGACATCACGGCTGACCCGGCCTTGGTAGCAAGGGGTGCCATCCACCACGGCATCCCTCAGCTTCTCCGTATTAGATTGGTTGTAGGGTCGGCAGTGCAGCTCACAGGGGTTCTCTGAGGGGGCAAGTAGAGGTTTCATGAAGCGAAGCCAAGAGCAGGCATTACAGAGGCCATCAGGAAGACCCCTCCATCCTTCATGACACGCATCAGTGGTAGGCCAAAGGCTCCCAAGGGGCACAGACTATTAAGGCATCCAGCAGGACAGGTAGCTATCTGCAAAGCTTCAAACTAAGGGAGCAGCCAAGGGCTGAGGATCATACCGGAACCCCTCTGTAGGGTCCTATAACCCTGGGGTTCATAGATAGCCCCACCCCTGGGCCTCAATGTCCACATGGAGAGCAGGACTTACCATCATTGATCACAGGCACCCATGTATGCAGCTGGCCCTTGTACGGCATGCCATCAAATTGGCTACACTGGGTGTGGCGGAAAGAGGGCCGGCCAGCAGGGCAGGCTGGCAGGTTGCAGAGCCGGAACCGCTTCCGCTCCCCAACACAGTACTTGCCTCTGTGCTTAGGCCTGTATGGAAAGCCACGGGGCTGTGAGCATGCTGTTAGTGCCCGACGCCCAGCAACACCTGCATCCTCTGCACCCACACTCCCCCGCCATCCTCAGTGGTGCTGCCCTGGCCTCAGAGGCTGCCACTCTCTGACCCATACACAACTGCCCTGTTTCCAAGGATCTAAGGAAGAGTGGCGGCAAGAAGCTTAGGCTTGGCCCAGGCTTGCTGTGTGACCATGGGCAAATGCTCTGCCATCTTCAGGGCCTCAGTTTCCGTGTCTCTAAAATGGGGTTGAACAGCCTCTAAAGGGGTGCTGAAGAGAGGCCAAAACATGAGGAGAATGATGGGCCAGCCCCGTGTTGTTAAAGTTGTTCCTGGGAGGAGTACCCTGGGCCGAGTCAAAGGAAGCCTCCAGGCCCCACCCAGGGGAGAAGGTGCCTTGGCTTGGCATTCAACCTGCATCCCATCTAAGCTGGGCCAGCCCCACTCTGGCTGAGCTGGAGGAGGGGATATGCAGAAGGATACAGACCACAGGTTTGGTGAAGCACTATCCCTGAGATGGCGTTGGCTGTGAAGTCCACCTCCCTGGCAGCCAAGCAAACAAGTTTATCCAGTGGGGTCATTTGAATCTCCACTGGGATTGAATTTGAATTGAATCACCCCATCAGTGCTGCCCTGTTCTCCCAGCTACTGCTAGTCTCCTCAGACACCTGAAGCGGCTTGTGATGGGCATTTCCCACAGCACAGGGAGGGTTCAGCGCCTTATCCATGTTGCCTGACTTGACTGGGAGGGCTCTGCTAGCACCCATCACGGAGTCCAGCAAACTGAGGTCCAGAGGAGCAGTGGAGAAGGAAAGCCCCTGTACGAGGGTGGAGGACCTGAACCCCGAGCATCCCAGGGCCAGGTTCTAAGCATTCACCTCTGCACCCTCGTCCCTGCAGCCACTGCTTCCCCAGCAAGGCCTCTAGTCATGTCCCCCACCTCTTGGAGAACACTTCACTCTCTGCAGTAGTGTCAGCTGGGGGGGGACGCTTTCCTGGAAGTGGCCCCTGGTGACTTAGACACTGGACTTGGCCACCCTAGGGACGCTTTTGAGAGCCAGAGGCTGGAGCAGGAGTAGTCTCTGCTGTCAGCTGGCTCCGTTCAGGTCCTTTATCCCAGCCTGGGCCCCAACACTCACACAGGCTGCGTGCACTGCCGTTCAGCACTCCGTACACCCACGCCACAGCTCCTCGAGCAGACAGACCAGGCACTCCAGCCGGACCAGCCACCGTCCACCGCCTCAGGCTGGAAGCCCTCAGGGACGCACTCTCCATTGAGACACCACTACTGAGACAGATGGAGGCAGACCCCGACACCTGTCAGTCACCCTCACCCCACGAGGACAAAGTGGGCAAGACAGTCTCGAAAGGCAGAGGAGGATAGAAGGAGTAAGATAGCCTTTATGGTCACCCACAACCCAGATGCTACGGTGAAGCCAGATGAAAGATAAAATAAAGTCTGTGTCAACTCAGCACAGGGTGAGAATCTTGCCTCCATTTCGTGATGGCGGTTTGGACCACAGAAGGCTAAAGGTCAGTTAACAGCTCAAGATGATAAGCTAAAGTTGACCCAGGGAAGTCTGGCTAGGCATGACCAGGGGAAAGACAACCCCACCCCCACCCCTTATTCAACCAGGGTTGAGGTTTCCCACCTACCTTGTTCTTCCCACATCTTGTGCCATCCACAGCCGCATCCAGCTTGGAGTGACAGGTGGTCCCCACAGAGCACCATAGCGTGTGGCAGACATTCTGCAAAGAGGCATGCACATTACCCTCACACTCTCCCCCAGTGATACCACCCACTCCACCCTTACTTTCCCCCAAGAACCCATTGGACACATTTCCATAGGGACAGCTCATCGGGTAAGTGTGGTGCAAGTGTGAGGCTCCTCTGACCCCTCCCCTTCAGCCCTTGGAAGGGGCTACTCTCCAGGATGGGTTGGTGCTAAAAGCTGTCTCCAGCTGGGCACCTCTTCCAGCCCCAGGCCACACCTCCTGAAACGCTCAAGATAGAACCTCATGTCATATCTTTACAAGATCCTCTTTGGGACCCTGAAGGGCAGATTTCCGCCCCCCCCCCCTTTTCTAATCCAAGTCCAGGTTGCTGAGGGATTTGTCCAAAGTCCCCTAGGGGTTGATACAGAATCCAGACCTGGGCCTGTGGCCGCGCAAACCCAGGTCTCTGTCACAGGTCACGCTAGGTATCATTGTGCTTCTTGAGGGCCCAGCCCAAGCCAGAGTTTCTCCGAGCCTAGCATTCTCAGGCTCGTGAGGGTCACCGCCTGTGCCTCCCATCCCCACACTCACGTCCATGTCCTCACAAAAGGCTGAGTAAGCCCCATACTGAAGGCGGCACTGATGGTTCACATCATACAGGACACCAGGAAGCACCGAGGGGTAGCCAATGACATCCTTGGCTGGAGTGTCATCCAAGCACAAGCCCCACCCACGGCTGTAAAATAATAATAATAATAATAATAGAATAGGAGTATAAAATGAGGTCCCTAGAGCAAGCATGCAGCCTGAGACCCATGGGAGAGGCCTGGGTGGAAAAGCAGAGCAGGTGGGACTTGCGGAGCTGGTAGGAAAATGATGATAATCTTCCACCTGGCCAGTAGGTCATGTGACCTCAGTCCCTACAGACCTCTTTCATCTGCCTGGAGCTCCAGCCAGCTGACAAATACCCCACCCCCAAAGCAGGTCTTAAGTACGTCCCCCACCACAGACACTCTGGCACCCTTCTTCCGAAGGCCTGGTCCACCAAGTGGTTATGCTCTTAACTCCTGCTGCTTCTGCCCCTGCCGGGACCCTGGGGAGAGGCTCTGGAGACCATCACATCACCTGAGAGGCCAGCCCCCTGCTTCTTACTCCCGATTCCTTCCTGCCTTCCTCTAGCCAGAATTCCAAGGTGGTGACAAGAGAATGGGTCAGTGTGATCAGGTACAGCCTGTGGTCCAGCACACACTCCTTCAGAAGTGGTACCCGGGAAGATGACCACACAGCATCACCAGCAGGCCAGAAACAAGGAAGCAGCAAGACTCTGGTAAGGGCCTTCCCAGTCCCACCCAAACACCTCTGCCCTGATTAACTCTAAATGTTCTATGAGGTTTCCTGGAATCATGACCAGATTCTATGGTCATGCTACCATCCCCCTAGGGTTCATTTTGGTCCTTCAGGGATGAGAGGAGGGTCCAGGCCCCAGAACCTAAAGAGATTTGGGCCACAAAGATAGGCAACGAGGTCACCCAGGCAGAAGGGACTTGGTTGGAAGCAAAAGGAGGCAGAATCTGTGGGTCTAGTCACAGGTCTAGTCACTGGGAGATGAAGACAACCCGAAGCCAGGAAGATTTCAGCACAGAAGGTACCAGCCCAGGGAGCCAACATGAGCATGGTGCTGGCTGGAGCAGGCAGAGGGCGAACTCCAGAAAGAAACACAGAAGCAGAATCTGGCAGAGGGAAGGAGAGGGGCACACTAGTCCCTTGTGACACTGTACCAACTTGCTGAGGGGGCAGGGCACCTATGGGCCTAATGCCAGACAGCTGGAGAGATAGTGGCCTACATCTCTAATCGGCTGAGAATGTTATATGGCCTTGGTTTAGCCCCAAACCTCTCTGAACCATCACATCCTCGTATCCAAAGGACTGATCCCAAGCTATAGAAGTACCCACAGCAGTGTCTGCTTAGGGAAAATCACAGTGGCAGCTGGCAGCTGGCCTTTCCTTCCTCTGTGGATGTTGTACAACCTTGGGCTACCATCCTCTCTGGACCTTCACATCCTCATGTGTAAGAGGAGCTACAGCAGTGTCTGCTTGGGAAAAGGCAGAGGGGCAGCCGCTCCTTCCCCTGGCTGGTTCACTGCCAGGCTCCTCACACAGCCTGGACACACACCATGGTCCCCACACCCATCAACCATCCCCTCAGGGCTCTTCCCTCTGCTAATTAGGGCAGGGCTGGGCCACTCCACACAGGGTCAGAGCAGACAAGGCGTGAGTCCACCATGATAATGTGATGAGCTTTCACCTGCCTGAGTACCAGTTTCCCTTCCTAGCCCTAGTTTCTGGTCATGGAGCAGTTCCACAGGAGGTTTCCAGAGATGAGGTGGAGGACCCCACACTTCCCCCCCAGGCCTGCCTCCCACTCTGCAAAGCCCTGACGTGGGGAATGGGCATGAACATGGCTCGTGGATGCTGCAATCCCTCCACCATACCAAAGCCCTTCTCAGCCCAGAGAGGTTCCTGGAGTTCTTCAGGCCAGCTGTCTTGAACTAGCTGCAGTGCCCCCTTCACCCTATAACCACCCCTGGTTCTTCACCCTGTCAGGTTCCCTAGGTCATGCCTCCACCAGGTTTCCCCTGTGCCCAGCTTCCTTCCCTACCCAGTGTCAGTGTCAGGTCTAAAAGTTCCTGACTCCAGAAGAGGTCTCTGTCCCTCAATACCTACCTATAGCGCACACACACCCAAAACTGCTGCTATTCCCTTATCACCTCGAGTTATGCCTTCCTCTTTGTATGGTGAAAACCTGCAGACAGGTTCTATCTGTGACTCTAGCCTCTTTTACAAGTGTGCCTGTGGACACAGCAAAGGGGAAGCCACGTCTCGGTCAACTGGCTCGGGAAACAGATTTGCTGGGAACTGAGAGGCGTGGTCACGGAAGGATAGTGGGTGGTCTGTACATTATGCTGAGAGCTCTCCAGGCTGTGGAAACACTGCTGCGCCACCCACTCAGCACCCACTCGTTCAGATTTCCATCCTATTTGGGCAGAAACTATCTCCTGTCCCACCCGATCAAGGAGCTAGTGGATGAGAGATAAGACAGCCACTCTGCTTACGGTGGAAGGTCCCTCTGCTTTCCCCTTCTCCTGGACTTTTCACTCCTTGCCTGTTCATTCACAGAGAAGAGAAGTGTGCCCTGGCCTGGAGTGGGTGACTCTCCCTCTCAAGCATCCTTAGGTGGTGGATTCTGCTTCCATTTGCAACGCTGGCCTTAGGCTCAGGCTCTCTGTCTCTCCTCCTACCCTCAGCCAAGGCTCCCGGCCAAGGCTCTCATACATTCCAGCAGCTAAAAGAACACAGAGACTAGCCTGTTCAGCTGTCTGTCCCAGAGCCAGGGTGCTGGGTGGCACTCTGGGTGAGGCAGCTGGGAACAAGCCCTGTGGGTATTTCAGAGTACCCACTATTCTGATTTCCCAAGCAACCTCGCTCCCTGACCCCTCTCTGGGGAAGAGTCACCTCCTCCCCACCCCAGGCCACTCTTCTGGTTCAGGTTCACAAGGCCAACAGCTTGGTAACTGCAGAAATAGTAATAGGAGCCATGGCCAAGTAGTGACCATGCACTCTGTGGTCGGCACTGGGCTGCGCGTGCCTCATGCTTTCTTGGTTAATCCTCACAGCAAACACTGAGGTTGTCCATCATGATCCTCGTGCCTGGAGGCTTAAGGGCTAATGTAACTCATCTGCCAACACAAGGAGACTGGGCTAGAGTCCAAGTTTTAGTCACCAAACTGAACTCTTTAAGTTTCCGGTTGTCAAAACCCCTCTTCCTAGAGGAGACTTGTGTCCACACTCTCACTGTCCCAGTGGCCCCTGGCATGCACTAGCCATGGGGAGGGGGCTTCCAGAGAACCACAGCATACTTGAGCAGGCCTATCTCTGCTCTCTGATAGAGCTCTTCTCCTCTGACATTTGAGGGATAAACAAAACATAACTCCACCCGGGCAGAGGGTAAGAGGGAAGTGATGACAACAAGTGAAAGATGTCAACAGAATTCTGGAAGCTGGAGAGCAGCTGGCCAATCGGTAGCTGACTTGGTAAAGTGTCAGAAGCTGAGAGCTGAAGCCTGTGAGGAGAAACGATGGAGAAACAGAACTCTGGAAGACTCGGCAGTCAGGCTCTCAGGGACTCTTAGCTATCTGGGGGGCCCATAGAGCTAAGGACAGAGATAATCTGAGTTTCTACTCCAACCATGTGTGGCCAATCAATTGTTATCACTCAGCCCAGAAGAAAAGAGACCCAGGAGGATCTGGCCTAGGAATTCCAGTCATAAGCAAAGATCCACACACAGCAGAGGAACCTACAGGGAAACGGCCACTAAGAGTTTGCACAGCAAAGGCTGAGACACCGGCAAGCCCTGCCCTATCAGATGGAATCTTCTCTTGGTACCCCAAGTCACTCAGAAACGTGGCATCAGTTTCTGGTATTTAAGGATGCTCCTGCTCCTCTCAAAAAGGCTGTACCCCGATAAGCCTTTCACCAGTGTCTCAGAAAGTCATGGCTGAAGCTATAGATCTCCCAATAAGAAGTGGTTTCTCCTCTGATATACAAAACACACCAACACATTTTAAGAAAATCTTTAACGTAAATGTAAGATGTTTAGAAAAAATAAAGCAAGCCCTGGAGAGATGGCTCCATTAAGACATTGCTGCTCTTGCAAAGGAGTAGAATTCAGTTCCCAGCACCAGCATCACTTGGCTCACAGCAGCCTCTAATTCCAAGGGAATCCAGTGCCTCCTCCTGGCCTCTATGGGTAATATACTCATGTGTGCAGAGCATATGCAGAGACAAGAAATAAAAGGTACAATAAACAAAATGTCAAAACTTTAACAGGCCCTAAGGAAGGACACATACATAAAATACCAGCACTTAGTAGATGGAGAATCAAAAGTTCAAAGCTATCCCTAACTAGATACCAAATTCAAGGCTAGCTTGGGCTTCAGGAGACATCAATTTCTAAACAAACAAAACCTTTAACAGAAGAAGTATATAAAGACAAAGCAACACCTCTCTGAAAATAAAAGATAGAAGAGGCCTAAAATTTAAGGAAAGAACAGCTCAATATTAAAAGGGTTCAGAAAGAAACAAATCATCAAAAATAAATAAGAACATCTCTAATAACTGAAAAAAAAAAGGATTCCTAGGTGAAGACAGCCCAATGAACGTCCCCAAAATAAAAAGAGAACAAGGCACATAGTTATGAATTTTTAAATTACCAAAAAAGAAGAAACAGGCTCCTAAAAGCTTCCAGACTCTTTAAAAGGTCACACTCAAAGACAATAGGAATGGTATGGCTGTCTGAACAACAATGCTAGAAACTAGAAGATAATGGAAAACATGCCTTCTGCTCATTCCAAAGATGAGTGGATATCAAATCAAGCTATTGAGCTTATGTTAAGGAAAAATAAAGACACGCTCAGACAGACAGTTTACCTCAATGCACCCACGTTGGAAAGATGCTTCAGGGTATATGCCCCATCAAAACAATGACAAAAGATAACCACTCAGAAAGCAGCATGGCATCCAGGCTAGAAAAGTATCCAGGCTACACAGAAGCTGGGGGAGGCGCGGTAACAGATCAGAAAAAGAAAGAAACTAATAAACTAATAGGGTAACCTTCTGAAAAGCCACATTCTGGAAAGAGGTGTTTTACAGAATGGTTATGTGTGGAAGGCCAAAGAGAGAAAAGAAACCCAGGCAAAAAAAAAAAAAAAAAAGTATCATATGGTATCTAGAGAGATGGTTTTGTGGTTAAGAACACTGACTGCTCTTTCAGAGGGTCGGGTTCATGCAGATAAACCCTTAATCTTTAAATTTTTTTTAAATGTTATTTTCAAAAAGTTCATCTTGTTGTAATACTTAGTTCTGAAAAAAAAAAAAAAACAAGCACAAAGCCATAACAATGAAGATGTTTAACATGGACTTGCTATGGTTTGGATGTGAACTGTCCCCCATGGGCTCATGGGTTTGAACACCCGTTCCCCAGCAGATGGTGCTGTTTGGAGGTGTTCTGGAACCTTTCAGACTCAAGGTGCATGTAGACCGCTGGGTGAGGGTTGTGAGAATCATAATCCACACAGTCTCTCACCCACACTTTGCTTCCTGTCTGCAGCTGCAGCATTCCCAGCTGCCTCAGGCTCTCACCTACAGGGACAAAACCAACCTACCCACCATCCCTTGCCACCCATGGTGGACTGCATCCTTAAACAGCGAGCCAATAAATCCTTCCTCCCTTATGTTACTTCTTTCAAAGATGTGGTCACAATAATGAGGAAAGTAAGTAATAGAATACTTAATAAAATGTGTCACTGCTATTTGGGGCTGAGGTAGGAGAAACAAATATGAGTACAGGAAATAATGCAAGAGGGCTAACTCTCAGCTAGGCTCAGCGGTGCACGCCTGCAATCCCAGCACTCAGGGAGGCAGAGGCAGGCGGATCTCTGTTAGTTCTAGGCCAGCCTGGTCTACAAAGCGAGTCCAGGACAGCCAAGGCCATACAGAGAAACTCTGCCTCGAAAAAACAAAAACAAAAAGGTTAACTCTCTAACTTCCAGCTAAAATCTAAAATAAAAAAAATCAAGAAATAGTAGTCCAGAGATGCTTTTCTGAAAGTATATCTAGGGAGAGACGCTGTATGATTTAGGGTTGAAAGCGGGTGTCTTGAGAGAGAGGAGTAGACCGCTCTAGATTCTACTGTCCGCATCTTGAACTTTTCAGTGTCTTTGGACCTCAGCTTTGTAAGCACAGAGGGGAGCGTGACTGAGCAGAAGGCACACACAGGATCCGTGTCTGGTATTCTATACCACCCTATTTGCATGTAACACTCACTACGAGAATTTCATCTTCTTCACTGCTTCCACTGCCCCCGTGAAAAATCACTCAGAAAGGCCGGACAGGCAGCATGTTAAAAGCTGACTTTGGCATCTAAAACAAAACTGTCACCAGGAGACGGAGCAAAGCTTCCAAGAGTGTGCCGGGCCACGCTTGAGGCTGCAGTTTGAACAGCAGTACCACACACGCAGCCTGTACTAAGTCAAAGTGAATGGTAGAATGTGTGCTAAGAAGCTGGTTAGGAGCCCGCTGAGGTGGCTCAGCAAGTTCACTAGCCTGCTACACAAGCCTGGAGGCCTGAATTTGATGCCCAGAACTCATATGAAGGTGGAAGGAAGAAGAGAACTGACTGCACACAGTCGTCTTCTATACATGCACTGTGGTGTACGGGCTCGTTCACTGTGTCTTTCTCTCGCTCTATCTCTCTGTCTCTGTCTCTGTGAGAGAGAGAGAAATTTTAAAAAAAGAAAACATAAAACACCTTAACTTAAACAAGAGGAAGAAGAGTAGAGAGGAATAAAAAAGAACTTAGGGCCAGGGAGATGGCTCAGCAGGTTAAGGCACTTGCCTGACAACCTGAGTTAGATTGCCAGAACACACATGAGGAATCCACCCCGATAAATAAGTGTCAAGATGTATATTTAAACGTTTTTCTTATTCGGAACATTAAATAGGAATACAAAATAGCTCAACAAAGTAAAAGACTGTGAAGGGGGGGAAGGCCTTCTGTTTTTGCTCCTCTTTGCTTGGTCTCACTGGGCTGTGAAGCTGGCCACCTATCCTCCAGTGTCACTCCTTGCTGCCTACATCTTCTGGACTCCGTACACTACTAGCTCTTCTTGTCTGCAGAGGGCTCGTGATCCCCACCTCCAACCCCCTGGAGCCTGACACTTCTCCTAGATGGAGACCCATGAGCCGCTGTCCATCCTCCAAGCCACACCACAGGATCAGTGTCCAAAAGGACCCGGGAAGTCCAGGGGCCCTACACATCCCACTACCTGCCACAGCATGAGACAGTGACAGCAGAGACAGAGGCCTGGCCACCAGGCCCGGGGATGGACTTACTCGAGAAACCTGGTGATGTACTCTCGGCTGCAGCGGGACCAGATGAGGGGAATGCCTCTGTCATACAGGAGCTGTGGAGACATGATGAAAGGCCGTTTCCCAATGGACTCACAGTCATTGCCGCTGCCGTCATGCTGAATGCCAAAACTGCGTGAGAGCACAGGCCCCAGGGGCAGGTGAGCAGCAGGAGGCCCCCAGGCCCCCTTCCCGTGGAGGCCTGCGAGGGGTACAGTCCCAATTCCCAGGGATAGCTCTGTCACCTAAAAGTTGTATGGCCTTCGGAAAGCCTCACATCATCTCTGAGCCTCAGTTTCCATAACACACAATGTGGGGATGACAGCAGCGTTCCCTGGGTTTCCCATCTACATATACCAGGCTGAGCCTGAAATGTACCTGTTTTGAGACCCTCACAACCCCATCATTGTGCGCAGAGGAATCTATGGTGGCCCTACATCCTCACTGGCTGGAGATGACTTCAGGATGTGAACCTGAGTTAAGAGGTCTAAGCTACCACCTCCCCAGAAGGTATCAAGAGGTCATCCTTGGGAAGGGCTCAAGAAAATGTTCCTGAGCACCAGCTATGAACCAGGAACCATGGAACCAACTACTAACTCACTCAGTCCTCAACACTCTAGAGAGCCTCAAAGAAGCCAAGAAACCAGCCAGAGTAACACAGCCAGGACACAGGAGGACTGGGGTCACCAACACAGGCATAGCTGTCACGCAGCCCAAACCCTCTGGCTCACAGAGCTCGCTGGGAGCCCACTGTGACATGCAATTCTGCACAATTCAAGTCGACAACTAACCAGGCACAGGTGGCAAAGGGCACAGGCCACAGGCAGAGGTGGCATCACTGCATCCAACCCCCTCTGGGACCAGAAAGAACATGGCACTTGCCCAGGGTCACAAATCAGGTGGAAATGGAGGAGTAAAAGGTGCCAGCACTGAGCAATAAAGCAGGTGACCGAAGCGCCATACGCTGACTGGCCATGCCCACTCCTCCCACGTGACACTGCTGATGGGTCTCAGTGGCGCCCCATCAGTCCTCTCTCCCGCTTACACGGGAACAGTCTTGCTGAGGAACAGGGAGAGTTCTGCAGCCTTGTGGTTGGGACTGCCATCTCCATCTGTTTTACTCACTCCCTTGGGTTTCGTGACCCATGAGCCCCTCTGGCTGGTGCCCAAGAGTGGAAAGGAAAAGTCAGGTTCCTAACGGGCAGTGAGAGCAGGTGAATTACCTGTGTCCTAGCTCGTGGGCCACAGTGAAGGCCAGCGGCAGGCCGGTATCCTCACTGACACTACAGCTGAGCTGCGGGTGGCACATGCCAGCCACGTGAGACAGACCCAGGGTTTCACAGGGGTGGTTCATGGCGGCACACAAATCCTTCCTGCAAAGAAAGAAGTGGTCACAGGCTGGTGAGTCCAATCCAAGGGGGGCAGGGAGGATCCCAGGCCATCCCAGATCAGGAAGCAAGGATGTTGCTTCTCTTCACTCTGACATCACACCCACATATGATTTGAGAAGCGGTGCCTTTGTTCACATACAACCTTCCCAACACTCACTGGGACCTGAGAAAGGGATGTGTGCCTAGAACAAACAATTTTGGTACCCTTCAAGGTGCCACAGGCCAAGATGGAACTCAAAGATACAGACTCTGAGCCAAAGAGATAGCTCAGTGGGTAAAGACATTGTGGCCGGTCTGACGCCCTAAGTTAGATCCCTGGAATCTACATGACGGGAGGAAGAAACAATGTCTGCAAGCTGTCCTCTGACCTCCACACCTGCGCTGTGACAAGCACATGCACACATACACGTACACACACATATAAGTAAATATAAGATTTAAAGGTTGGAAAAATAAAATAGAGCCCCAGAAGGTAGGAGAGAGGGAGGAAACTACAACTGAAAACAAGTGACAGGAGAGTGATTCTGGTGGCCAGACTCTTGTCTACCAACCTACACAATTTAACTGAATAGCACAACAGTGCACACACACCCTACACACACACACATACTCACACCTCTCACACCTCTCACGCCACACACACATGCATGCAGAACGGATGAGTCCTGAACACGCCTTTTGTTGCACCTCTATCCGATTCCTGCTTGGGTCATCTGAACTTCACTGGACAAGGTGTTACCATTGGGGAGCTTGGGGAGCTGCAGGTTGTCTCTGTTCTGCCTATGACAATACCATGAGAATCCTCAAGTCTAAGGCCCTCCCGCCCTTCCTGGCGAGGTACCTGGTGAGGAGGATGGCAGTGTCATGGTGCTGTGGGTGGCTGTCCCCTTTCATGTTGATGTTCTTCTGCCACTTGCAGAAGTTCCTCAGGGTGTTGTCTGCATGGTGTGTGATCTTCAAATCCTCCTGGGGGTGCAAAGAGTATACTGAGCTCTGAGGACAAGCCCAATTTGCCTCTACACCGAGACAGAAGTCAGACCTCAGACCTTCCTGCCTCCACCCCTCTCCTGACAGAGTGTCTCAGGGTCCAGAGGTGTCAGAGGATAGTGTCAAGGTCAAGAAGGCCTCTGATTGCCCTTCCACATAAAGCATTCAAGGCACAGGGCGGGAGAGCTCTGGCCGTCACTGAGGACAGCTTGGGACTATATGACCTCTCACCTCCTCATCTTCCAGCAGGATAAGGCGCACGATGGTGATGTGAATGCGGTTCCCAATGCTTGGATCATGAAACAGTCCAGCCACCTGTCCAGGAGGGTTGGGGAGAGGATCAGGCTACAGCTAGAATATAGGAAGTGGAAACTGGTGCCCACTCCAGCCACCCGGGAGTATGCACATCTGGTCACATACAAGATCACTCACAGCTGCACATGTTACTATGGGCATGAATGCACCATCTCCTGTGTCTCCACACCTGCACTCACAACACCCCTACGCAGCAGTGACAGATCACACACAAAAGCCTTCCAGGTTGCTTCCTGGGACTCTGGGAAATAGCCTGAGATCTGCTTGCAAATATTGAGTCCGCCCATCCTCCCAACAAAGGAAACAGCAGCCCAGATCTCTGAATGTCAGCTGCTTCTGAATGCTGCTCTGACTATTCTCCTTCTGTCCTGGGGAAACCAGGACCAGCCTTCCCAAGGAGGAGAGATGAATGGATCCTGAGAGTCAAGGTGGGGAGCAGGTGTAGACATGGAGTCCCCACCATTCTGTGTTCTTGTCCTTTCTGAGGGTGGTAGCTCTGGAGTGATAAAGGCAGGTATGTTCCTATCTGTCAGGGGTCCCACGACTACTGAGGTGCTGTAAAAGGCTCCCCCAAAGATGGCGAGGGCGGAGAACTGAATACCAATAGCCACCAGCTCCTTTAAAACTCCCACAGAAAGGCGGGGGCTACATCACAACTGGGGTCAGTTGTCAGGTCCCCAGGGGGCAGAAATGGCAGGTTGGTGTGGCTTCTAATGATACATTAATAATAATAATAATAATAATAATAATAATAATAATAATAATAATATCTAAATAGGAAGAGACTCTTGGGGGAGTTTTTTTTGTTTTGTTTTGTTTTGTTTTGTTTTGTTTTGTTTTGTGGCAGTCAGGGTGTCGACCTTGGATACCATGCCTCAGAAACTATCTTGTTTGTCTGATCTGATTTATTGTTAGCCTGCTTATATACAGTGTGTGAATGTGGACACTCGGGTGGCATGCCTATGTGAGGAGGCCGTCAGAGGGTCCCTCAGTTCTCTCCCTCCACCAGGTTCTGAGGATCAAACTCAGATGCCCAGGTTTTCCAGCCAAGCACCTTTACACGCTAAGCTCTCTCTCTCCATCCCACGCCTTGTGTGAGGCAGCTGCTTCTTTGACCTGAAGCTTGCTGGTTAGTCTATGCTGGCTAGCTGGTGAGCCCTATGGATCTGCCTTCCTGGCACTGGGATTCCAAACACATGTCACCTTATCTGGCTTTCTTATATGTGTTTTGGGACTTGAGCTCATAGCCAGTACTTTGCCAACTGAGCCATCCCTTAGACCCTAGACAGTCTTTGGCCTCTGGACATATGAGGAAAGCAAGGCAGGGTTCTCAGCCCTGAGGTCCTGTTCTTCCCAGTTAAAAGAAAGAATGTTGGGGATAGATGGCCTCTCAAAGTCAGAAGTAATGTCAGGGGCTATATCACTACATATTCAGGCTGGATGTCTGCCCCTTAACCACCTGCAGGGGAATTAAAAAAAAAAAAATCCTGCCTCTTTCCAATAGAAATTGCTGAACCCCAGGGCAAAATGCCTGATCCTAAGTCACCCAAGGGATGTCAGGCAGAGCCAGGTTAAGTACATGGTTGGGTCTCACCGTGCACAAGTCTTGAACCCCTAAGAGACTCAGAAGAGGTGAGGTGAGATGAATCCTGCTAACTGTAGGGGGTTCCAGCCAAGCTGCTGCCTCTTTCAAGCTGAACTCTTAAGCAGTAAACTCAGACCAACAGGACATCGGAGCTGAGAACCCTGCCCTGCTCTTCCACGCTCATCCGGAGGCCAAGCTCTGCTATCCCGCAAAAGCCCCCTACAGCCTGAACAGTGGCCACCTCTCCCTAGGCAGACCAGGCTCAGCAAAGAAGCTTGAGTGATGCTACCAAAGCAGAAGGCCTCCAAGACTTTTTGTTCCCTAAAGAGCAAGGAGGCAACAATGACATCCAGGAGGGACTCCCACATAACTGTGCTTGCTCATGAGGATTCAGGCAGCAGGACTGTGATGTTAGCAGGTAACCATCAGCCATGGCTAGAGCCCCTTCTTTAGAGCCCTGGATTCACAGCCGTACCTCCTAGCTGAGCACAGAGGCATTTTTCCTAAGGTGGCTGCAAGGGAGCCCCGGCCTCGAGGACAGACAGAACAGTACAGAGATCCTTTCTCTTGCGATGCAGCAAGGATCAGCCTGATTGCCTGCAATTTTCTACTTGCCCCTCAAGGAGGGGTCTGGGAAGGAGGCCCTGACTCTATTGTCAGCATGTGGGTGAGAGGTGGGGGAATCACATTTCCCTGTTGGGTGGGCCTTTGGAGACCCAGATTGTTTTGCCTGGCTCTACTTTATCTGGCTTTGACTTGTGTGGTGGCTTGAATGAAAATGGCCCCCATAGGCCCATAGGGGGTGACACTATTAGGATGTGTGGCCTTGTTGGAAGAAGCCATGTCACTGGGGATGGGCTTTGAGGTTTCAGATGAACAAGCCATGCCTAGTGGTTGCCTGCAGATCCACATGCAGAACTCCCAGCTCCTTCTCTCCAGCACCATGTCTGCCTGCAAACTACCATGCTTCCCACTATTAAAATGGGAAAATGTCCAACCAATGACTAGCTCAACCTGAGACCCCAACCCTTGATACTATTTTGCTATGCTCGCAGACAGGAGCCTAACATAGCTGTCCTCTGAGAGGCTCTACCCAGCAGTGGATTGAAACAGATGTGGAGAGCCTCAGCCAAATATCGGGCAAAGCATAGGAAGTCTTGTGGAAAAGTGGGGGGAAAGATAGAAGGACCTGGAGGTGACAGGAGCTCCACCAAAAGACCAATAGAGCCAACTAACCAGGGCCCAGAGGGGCTTATGGAGACTGAAGCACCAACCAAGGACCACACATAGATGGGACCTAGGCCCCCTACACAGATATAGCCAATGGGCAGCTCAGTCTTCATATGGGTTCCCTAGTAACAGGAGCCAGGGTTGACTCTGATATGGACCCTGTTGCATGCATTTTGATCACTCCCACTGGAAGGGCTGCCTCCCCAGGCCAAAGGGAAAGCAGTTGAGCTCAGTCCAGTTGAGCAGTTGAGCAGTGCAACTTGATGAATTAGAGTGGGGGAGGGGGGCTTTCCTTTTCTGTAGAATAGGGGACGGGGATGAGGGAAGAGAGAGAGAAGACAGGGCAGAGAGGAGAGGAGGAAGGGGGCTATTCGAGATATATAGTGAATGAATAAATTAATTAATTTTAAAAAAGAGTTGCCATGGTCATGGTGTCTTTTTATAGCAATAAAACCCTAAGACAACTTGCTAAGTCCATATCTCCCAGGGCCTATGTCATCTCAACTGTCAGATGGAGTCAAGAGCAATGGGTCCAGCCTACAGAGTGTTACTGTCCACCTCAGCTCACAGACCTGCCCAAGGTCACCAGCTAGTAGACCCCAAGACTGAGCGGCTATTTCCAGCTCAAAGGCATGTAGATATCTCAGGTCGGGCTAGTCTAATGGGGTGTGCATGTCCCCAGCCATTAGCACAGATCCTGACATAAAGTAGGGAGGGGCTCATTCAGGGAATAACATATGAACCAACAAGACCATGTGCCCTTAGGAAGACACAGGACGAGGGTGGTCCCAGCCTTTATTCACCCCTCCCAGCAGGGTGGCTCTGCCCTCTGTATGGTCTGGGGCAAGGGAAGGGCAGGCACAGTTCAGTTCCATGCCCCAAAAGCCCTACAACTGTGTTCTGTACTGCAGCACCCTTCCAGGGATCCAACCAGGGCCCTGTTTCTCTCTAGACTCGGAGCCTGGAGACTTCCTTCATACTTGGAGCCTGGCCCACCATCTGGAAACCAGCCTGTCAGCATTCCTACCCATATCAGCCTTTGTGTCCCGTTGCAATGATTCCTCCCCTGCCACCCGGACCACCCCTGTAGAAACTGTAGCAACCTCACCATGTTCATGATCGTCAGCACATAGCTCTCCACTTGCGGCTGTCCGTGGTACTCTACCATCTTGGCATCAGCCACTACCAGGGTCTCCACCCACTTCTCTTTGCTGATTGATCGCTGCTGCCTCCGCTTCTGATGCCGCTCTTCCCAACGTTCCCGCCTGTGCTCTAGCTCTGAGGACACTGTGGGGCAGAGATGGGTTGGGTGAGATCCCCCGGGTACTGAGCTGGGAGGTCCCAGTAACACAGGATGGTTAGTCTGGAGTAGAAGCAGGAGAGAGAGGCAGGAGGCTCCTCTTTAGTATCCTTGCTGGAATTGGCTATGGGCAGCCCAGCCACTTGAGGAAGAATGGCTGAGGGAGTCAGTAACTCCATAAACATTATGTAGAGCCAGCAGAGGAAGATGACCTGTCAAAGTAGACAAGGGAGGTAAGTAGCAGCAGGAGGGACAGCCCAGGCCCACTCCACATGTTAATGGAATATCAAAGGCTATGGGGGTTTGTATGGTGAATGTCTGTGTCTCTCTGTAGTCCAGTGATTCTTCAAGCTTGCTAATGCTGTGACCCTTTAATACACTTGCTCATGGTGTGGTGACCCCCAAGCACAAAATTGTTCTAGTCCAAGGGAGCTGGGCATGAGGGTGTTGAGAGAGGCTTCTAGAAAGGAGGTGTGTCTCCAGGTGGTCCCTAGCCACAGCTGCACATGGAGGTACCTACCTTGCACCCCACAGGTGCCTGGAGCCCTTGAGTCACCCTGCTGGGCCCGTCGCCCAGGGTCCTGATGCTTGTACACCACATGCGGCTGGGCATGTCCAGGCTGAGCTGACACTCCATTCAGAGGCTCGATAAAGTAGTCTTCATTAGAGAGCTGGAACACACCTCTCTGGGGAAGATTGACCAGGGTCAAAGGAGGAGGGCTGGCACATGGTTGCTTTTCCACGTACCCCTGCCCTAGCCAACTGAGCTCCACCTTCCCAATCTGAACCCACAGCAGAGAGATGGGGCGAAACTCTCCTTCTGGACTGTTGCTAATTCTATCCTTGGCATTCGACACAGCCAAAGACTTCAAAGCAAAGCTCTGGAACTTTCTAGAAGCTTCTTGAAACATCTCCAAGGATTCTGCACACACACACACACACACACACACCATCAGGAGGGAGAAAGAGGTCTGCATCAGAATGTGACGAAATGACATGTTACACAGTCCCAGACAGCCCTCCTGTCTGGTGGCCACTGCCAGGCCCCCGGGGTGTTTTGCATCTCCTTTGCCTGCCAGGCTTCTCAAGCCACCATGCCCCCCTCCCATCTGGCCATTGCTTCTCATCGACCTCTTCAGTCTCCCTGAGGAGATGAATCACCCCAAAAGCAGCTCTGTCACACCCAAGCCACCCAGTTGCCATGACCACCAAGATATCCTGCTTCTTGGGTCCACAGATGGACAGAGAAGGGAAGCTGGCAGCAGCGCTTTGGGCACATCTGCCCGGCATAGAATTCAGAGAATGGAGGATCATGCGAAGCAATCAGGCAGCCCACCACCTCCCGAGCAAGCTTGAGACCCCAATAGAGAAGGTGTCACCTCCTTAAGACTTTCCCACTACCATCAGTTAGACCCTTTGGGTTACACAGAGTCAAGAACCCCAGAGGGGTTTAAAGTGCACCTGCTTTAGAGACCACAGATGGGGCTTTGACTCAGCCTCCATCCCTGAATGATTGGTGAGCTTAGGCAAGGTCTTCTCGAGCCTGTTTTCTCGCCTATAGAATGGGAAAGAGATCTCCTCTGCTCAGCTGCCATGCAGGCTTAATGAGAAGAACTGCACCTAAGAGACAGGAATAGGCACCTAAACCAGAACCTGTTAACACACAGATGGGCCTCTCAGGCCTAGGCACTGTCCTGCTGCCTGTTGCTGGTCCCATGGTTTTCACCTGAGCCATTTTGGCTGAGAGCCCTTTGGAAGCAGTGGGAGTCTGTGTATGCACACCCCCGTATCTGCCATACACGCTCTCGGGCACTTGAAAGTGCAGAAAGCAAGTGAATGCTGCCTGGAGTGAATGCTGCTGCTTTAGCCTTTGATAGTAGAATCCCACGGGCAGCTAGGGCTGTGGGTGGTGGCAGAACTGCCTTAGAGGCTTGCAAAGATAGGAAGAGAGGGATTTGGGGGATCTCTGGTCTGGTCTGGGCTGCAAGGCTAAAAGGCAAGAGACTCAAAGTGAGTCTGCAGATAATCGGTCATAAGTGACACCCCAGGGGGAAAGAGGCCAGCTGCTTACTTGGCCTCTGCAAGCTCTGCTCCATGTGGGGCCTTCGGGGTAGCAGCTCCTATCATACCCAGGACATTTTCAGAAGTTCAGGAACTGGGTTGGGGCAGGGGGAGTATGGAGAGCCAAGCCATAGCAGTACCTGCCTTTAATCCCAGGGAGAGGCAGGAGGATCTCTGAGTTCAAGTACAGCCTGGTCTACAGAGTTACCCAACCTTGATAAAAACTAAAGCCAAAGGATTCTGGCTCACATAAAACTTTCAAGCTTTCTGTCCTTCAGAGCAAAGAGGTCTGCACTGTCACTTCTGTTTCCTTCATGAACACAGAAGCTGACAGAGGAGAAGTATATTGAGCAAAGCCACCACGCAGAGTCAATGTCACTCCAACCCCAGGCTCTCCACACATGCATCCCAGAGAACTCACTAGGCCGTCACAGGCGCTGATGGCTGCAAAGCCTCCTTCCAGCTCCGGGTCCTGAACATCACCGAGCAAATGGCAGTTTGGGGCCTGGGTTCGGATGTGCACGTGGCCTAGGCTGTTGCGGCGCCGGATTTCACTCACAAAGCCGGGTGCCAGGAGATAAGGGTTGGTGGTCATGTTGAAGAGCAGCTCCCGCCCTTGGTACTGCAGCTGATAGAAAGTAGATGAAGCCTTCGTGGCAGACACATCGCGCTTGCGCAGCACCCGTGGCCACAGCTCATAGGACAGGAAGGAGCCTCCAGCGTCCACGCGCACAGGGTGAACGATGTCCAAACCCGCTCGGCCCTCGGCTGCGAGACCTGCAGAGAGAATGCGGCATTTAGGTCCGAGGCAGACTCGGGGTTCTAGACCATCCCCAGGAACTAGAGAAGATGGCAGAATGCCTAGACTCAAATCCCAACTGTGGTAAAGCGTGGTGAGGCAGGCTTGTTAAGGCCAGCACTCAGGTGTTTTTGGAGACTGAGATCGCATATAAAGTAGCAGGATAGCCCCACTATGTAACAATATCCTGTCTCAGAGAAACAAAACCGAACTCCTCCCCATGCTTTTTGCCAGCTTTACTGTTTCATCACTCCATGCCTCAGTTTCTCCATCTGACTTCCTACAGGAAGCCCTTAATCCATCTATCTCCGGACTTACACCTCAGGAGCCCTCTGTCAACTTATTTTCAACACGGCAACCAGAAGGACCCACGGTTTCACTCTGCTCACGATACTGCAGCTGCTCCCGTCTCACTAAGGACACAGCACAACGTTATAGCCGTGGCACATCAGGCCCTAGGCAGGAGACTTCTCCACCGTCATGCCCAGCTACTCCTTACTTCCCTCAGCTGGACTCCCAGCCTCTTGATGGCCCTCAGAGTGCCAGATGTGCATGCTCAAGATTTTGCAAAGCTGTCCCCTGTGTCTGAACGGCCTTCCCTCTGTCTTCCATCACCTTTCGTCTGCTCTGTTCTGAGGTCCTATGCAGTCAGAACAGCAGCTTTCAAGCTGAATCTGGTCCTCAGACCAACAATCTTCACCAAGAGTCACACTGTTTGGAGTACAAGTGTCAGGGTAGAATGACTCTACCTCCTGTTTATTCAAGGGAACAATTGCTATTGCCAGGGCAATAACTAACTTATTTGTGCCAAGAAAGAAACACACATGTGAGCAGGGCATGGTGGCGCACACCTGTGATCCCAGCCCTCAGGGAGGCAGAGGCAGGCAGATCTCTGTGAGTTCGAGGACAGCGTGCGTGGTCTACAAAGTGAGTCCAGGACAGCCAAGACTACACAGAGAAACCCTGTCTCGGGGTGGGGGTGGAGGGCAGGGATGTGGAAACACATATGTGAATACATCAAAAAAATACCAGTAACACCAGACCTGGAGCTTGTCACACTACATCAAACCTTCTCATTTTGAACTTTAAAGGAGCCCCAAGATTGAGCCCCAAGGCAGGCACGCTGGCCCACCACCAGGTCACTCATCATGGGCCTTGTCCAGGAGAGCTGACATGGGGAGGGACCTTCATCTGACCTGCACTTGCTCACTCTGAGCCCAGAACAGCTCTTATTTGGTCCTGCTTTGATGCTGGCTGGCTCTTTAACCCATTCTGCAACATGCATACATTATTATGTGACACATAATGTGCCATCGGAGAGTTAATATTAGTAATTAAGATGAGACTAGGGGAATTCAGTGGCTGGTTCTGTGATTACCTCCCCCAAGGGGAGCAGCCTTGCCAGGCCACAGAGGAAGACAACGCAGCCAGTCCTGATGAGACCTGATAGGCTAGGGTCAGATGGAAGAGGAGGAGGACCTCCCATATCAGTAGAATAGGGGAGGCTCATGGGGGAAAGAGGAAAAGAGGGTGGGTTTGGGAGGGGACAAGGAAGGAGTCCACAGCCAGGATACAAACAATAAATTATAATAATAATAAAAATAATGGAAAAAAAAAAGATGAGACTAGGGGCTGGGGTGGATGGCTCAGTTGGTAAAGGGCATTGCCATGCAACCACAAGGACCCAAGTTCAATCCCCAGAACCAAGGTTTAAAAAAAAACAGGTGTGGTGGCATGTACTTATAATCCTAGAACCGGGCAGGCTGACAGGTCCTCAGACTGGCTTCCGAATCAGTGTCCATGTCAACAAGAGACCATATCTCAAAGGAGGGGGACAACAGTCCAAAAGATGATCCCTGAAGTTGCCATCCAGCTTCTACACATGTACATACATGATACACATACACACACACACACACACCTATACATTTAGAGAGAAGTGGTCTCACTTGGTAAGAAGACTACTGTACAAATGTGTGAACTTGAGTTTGGATCCCCAAGAAAAGCCGGGTGCATTGGCATACACCTGTAACCCCCAACTCTGAGGAAAGGAGACAGGCAGGTCCCTGCAGGTCGTTGACCAGACGAGGTGAATCGGTGAGCTTCAAGCTTAGTGAAAAACTCTGCCTCGAAAGTTAAAGAGTGCAATCAGGGAAAGACAGTATACCTGTGACCTCTATGTGCATGACTATTTAAGTGTGTACACACATGCATTAACCAGTACAGGTCTGCAATACACACACACACACAGCAAACCCATTTGCTGAAGACCATGAGTAGCAAGTGACTTAAACTGGGAATACTCAGTGAGTCACAGACAACAATTGGATGTAACCTCTTGCAGTGTGTCTGTTTCTGACATGGTTCACGCATGACAGCCTCCTTAAAGCCCTTGTTCAAACATCTCTCTGTGAGGCCTCTCTTGGCCATGTTATTTTAATACTTGTGACTCACTGGGTTTCTCTGTCCCCCTTCCCTGCTTTATCCCCTCCACACACACCGGAAACAACGACACACCCCATCACTGAACATTTTTATCATGTGTTCCTTTGTTGCCTCTCTCCTCCCAGGGTCACTTCTAGGAAGGTAAAAATTTTTATATTGTTTGTTGAAGAATTTAAGTGCTGGAAGTATTTGGAACATGGTTGTTTTTCGGGAAATATTTGTCAAATGGATGTGTAGAATGGAATAACAATAGAACCGAGATGTCAGAGGCTCTTCTGAGGACTGAATGTACTGAGCCACCCTGCCCATAGCCCACTGAACTCAGCAGACTTCGTTAGGACTGTTACTCTCCTAGGGGATTATAAAATGTCCTCAGATGCCCGTGGGATATGCAAATGTTCACTGGCCTCCTCACATGGAACGGGACCATCCAGATGGGACTCTCTGGCACCTATCTACCCCTGTCTCAGTGGAGCACCCTTGACTTCTTTCTTTGAAAGAGTCCGTGTGGCTGGATGAGGTGTTGTAAGCCTGTAATCCCAGCACTCCAGGAGGCAGAGGCAGGAGGATCTCTGTGGGTTCAAGGCCAGCCAGGTCTACAAAGTGAGTCCAGGAAAAAAAGAGTCTGTGTGAAGCAAAAGTTCTTGAGCTAACAAAAATTGAAAGACCTCAGCTGCTCAAGCCCTTAGGGTTTAAAAGTCACGCTGTCTTTCACCCTCTTAGATTGCCCAGAAAGGAAAAAGATTCTTCATGTAGTTTGTTTTCCATGTGCCCCTTCTCAGAAAAACATTTGCAAATGCATTAAGATACAAGGAAGACAAAAAAAAAAAAAAGTCTACTGCATGAAAATACAACTATAAAAATCTATAAAAATAACCTTGAAAGTGGAGCAGAATCGTGTGGTCATTCACTGATTTGATACATTGTCTAACAGCGAAGTTAGCAACTATGGCTATTTTGAAGCATCGATGATCCTTAAGGCTTATTTCAAAGTATCTGCATCAGTGAGACAAGAAAAGTCTTTGTAGGGCTTGAGAGAAGGCTCTGCAGTTAAAAGCATATATTGTTCTTGCAAAAAACCTGGGTTCAGTTCCTGGGCACACACATGGCAGCTCACAACCACCTGTGACTCTAGATCCAGGGAATTCAACACCCTTTTCTGGCCTCCTCAATCTCTTCACACATGTGGTACACATACATACATTCTTAGCCTACACCAAATAAAACAAATATTTTTTAAGTTAAAAAAAAAAAAACAACAACACTATTTGTAGACTGAGATAGCTCAGTCAAGAAAGTGTTTTTCTTGCAAGCATGAGTTGAATCCCCAGAACCCACATAGAAACCCAGCCAGTGACACACACATGTAATCCCAGCACTGGAGATGCAGGCAGGAGCATCCCTAGGATTTGATGGCCAGCCAGCCCCAAGCAAATGATAAACACTGTCTCAATGGAGGTGAATTACATTCCTAAAGATGACACACAAGGTGATCCTCTGGCATCCACACATGCGTGTAATATTGGGATTCAGTGGTGATTGTACTGGCTGGTTTTGTGTCAACTTGATGTGAGCTAGAGTCATCAGAGAGGAAGGAGACTCCACTGAGGAAATGCTTCCATGAGATCCAGCTGTGAGGCATTTTCTCAACTAATGATCAATTGAGGAAGGAGAAGGGCCCAGCCTATTGTGGGTGGTTCCATCCCTGGGCTGATGATCCTGGCTTCTCTAAGAATGCAGACTGAACAAGCCAGGGGAAGCAAGTCAGTAAGGAGCACCCTTTCATGGCATCTGCATCAGCTCCTGCCTCCAAGTTCCTGCCCTATTTGAATTCCTGCTCTGACTTCCTTCAATAATGAACAGCACTATGGAAATGTAAGCCAAATAAACCTGTTTCTCCCTAATTTGCTTTTTGCTCATGGTGTTTCCTCACAGCAATAGAAACCTTAACTAAGACAGTAATGTTCATAATTAAATATTCATACTTTATAAGTTAAATGTTAATCATACAGCCTACAGACTGGGAAAGAATTTTCAGCAACCCTATATCTGACAGAGGGCTAATATCTAGAATATATAAAGAACTCAAGAAGTTAAAAAACAACAAATCAAGTAATCCAATTAAAAAACGGAGTACAGAGCTAAACAGAGAATTCTCTGTAGAGGAACATAGAATGGCAGAGAAACACTTAAAGAAAGGCTCAACGTCCTTAGTCATCAGGGAAATGCGAATCAAAACAACCCTGAGATTTCACCTTACACCCATCAGAATGGCTAAGATCAAAACCTCAAGTGACAATACATGCTGGAGAGGATGTGGAAAAAGGGAACCCTCCTTCATTCCTAGTAGGAATGTAAACTTGTACAACCACTCTGGAAATCAATCTGGTGCTTTCTCAGACAATTAGGAATAGCACTTCTCAAGATCCAGCTATACTACTCCTAGGCATATATCCAAAATATGCTCAAGTACACAACAAGGACATTTGTTCAACCATGTTCATAGCGGCTTTATTCATAATAGCCAGAAACTGGAAACAACCCAGATGCCCCTCAACAGAGGAATGGATACAGAAATTGTGGTACATTTACACAATGGAATACTACTCAGCAATTAAAAATAAGGAAATCATGAGATTTGCAGGCAAATGGTAGGATCTAGAGAAGACCATCCTGAGTGAGGTATCCCAGAAGCAGAAAGACACACATGGTATATACTCACGTATAAGTAGCTATTAGATATATAATATAGAATAAACATACTAAAATCTGTACACCTAAAGAAGCTGAGCTAGAAGGAGGACGCTGGGTAAGATGATCAATTGTCACTCAGAAAAACAAACAGGATGGACATTGGAAGAAAGAGAAAACAGGAAACAGGACAACAGGACAGGAGCCTACCACAAAGGGCTTCTGAAAGACTCTACCCAGCAGGTATAAAGTGGGTTCTGAGACTCATAACCAAACTTTGGGCAGAGTGCAGGGAATCTTAGGAAAAAGGGGGGAGATAGTAAGACATGGAGAGGAGAGGAGCTCCACAAGGAGAGCAACAGAACCAAAATATCTGGGCACAGGGGTCTTTTCTGAGACTGATACTCCAATCAAGGACCATTCATGGATATCACCTAGAACCTCTGCACAGATGTAGCCCATGGCAGCTCAGTATCCAAGTGGGTTCTCTAGTAAGGGGAACAGGGACTGTCTCTGACATGAACTCAGTGGCTGGCTCTTTGATCACCTCCCCCGGAGGGGGTGCAGCCTTGCCAGGCTACAGAGGAGGACAATGCAACCAGTCTTGATCAGACCGTATAAGCTAGGGTCAGAGGGAAGAGGAGGAGGACCTCCCCTATCAGTGGACTTGGAGAGGGGCATGGGAGGAGATAAGGGAGGGAGGATGGGATTGGGAGGGAATGAGAGAAAGGTCTACAGCTAGGACACAAAATAAATAAACTATAGTTAATATATAAAAATAAAAATTTAATTTAAAAATATTAGTTATATTTATAATCAAAGAAAAAACGCTAAATAGCATTTAAGGTTTTAAAAAGTATAGGTGTAGTATTTTCCATTCCAGGTTCACAGCTGTGTAGGATTGTGGTCCCTTAGGCTGAAGACTCCAGGTTAGGGAACTTAGAATAAGGTGTGACAGATTGCTTTCCAAGTAAGGAAGCAAGCGAGGGCTCAGATAGGTAGAGTGGACTAAAGCCACACCCTGAGAGTGAGGGGACTGAGACTTGACCCCTTTTCCCAAATGGCTTCTCCTCAGTAACATCAGTCTATGCTCTCAGAGATCTGTCCTTTCCCTAGCATCAGTATGAAGCATTTTGATTTGATAAGTTTCCTAGAAGTTCATAACTAATATTCAAAAGAAATCTTAGTGGAGTATAGCTCAGATAATAGAGTGATATAGTCATCACTCATCACATACATATGGAGCCCCAAGGGCAATCACCAACTTTGCAAAAGTGATGGCTGGCACACCCCTGAAATGCCTTCATTCAGAGAGGAGAGGCATGAGGATCAGAAATCTAAGACCATCCTTAGCTGCATGAGGAATCTGACACTCTCAAAAACAACAACAAAACCTTCTGCATACCTACCTATACTGATGCTCCGAGTCCTGTAGCCCTTCCCTCTCTGCAGTTAGACTCCAGGCACAGCTGGGAAGCTTGCTGCTGTGATTCACTGAGGTTTCTGTCCAGTCCTGGTGCTACTCCTGAGATACCTCGCTCTTCATGGTAGTGACCCCTCAGGCCTACAGAAATATTCTGGCTCAAGTGTCCTGCAGATATATCCTGAACTCTCTTTGCTGCCACCTGCCAAGTTGGCCATGTTACAGAAACAAACCCTCCCTCTGCCTGCTGCCAGAACTCATGCAGAGTGCCCCTCACATGCCAATGCCATGTCCCTGTTCAAAACACTGCCCTCTGCCTACGGCTGCCCTGGCAGCAAGTACCTTCTCTAAGAGTCACGGGACGAATGAACTAGGAAAATTGCTGTGAGGCTCTGAGCAAGTCTTTCCAATCAATGAACTTTGGGGGTGGGAAGTGCAAAGAGTTCCCAGACTTCCTGGACAAGAATTTCTTAAAAACAAATTCCCAGGCCCCATCCCAGACTCCCTGAATCAGCATCTCCAAGAAGGAGGATGAGGAAGCCTCATATTTTCTTTTTAGCAAAAGCTTCAGGGAAAGGGACTGTGAGGAAGTGTGGAAATCTCCCTCTGGGGATGAACTTAGCTGAATGACCATCAGTGGTACCTACAGAGCTTTGAAAAGCTTCAGCACCTTGGACCTGACCCACAGACTGTTCTGTAGGTTTGGGGCTCTAAGGTCCCAAGATGTGTATGCTGTATAACCATTCCTTCCTTGGGGTTCCAGCTGAGTGCTTTCAGGGACCAGCATGCTTGCTGCCCTACCATTCTAATAAGTGTATTTCAGACTACTACCCCATGACCATAGACTGCAGGCCTGTTTCTATTTATTAGCATGAATGTTTAAAAAAAATTAGTCAATTTCCAGTGTTTAACAATTATATGATCTTTACACAAAAATTACAACTCCCAGCCTTCCTTAAAGTTGTTTTATCTACACACATCAGACCTAAAATCCTACCTGTTAAAAGTTGCTGGAGGGAAGCAGTGAGTCCTCTTCAGAGGACATGTGCTCCCATTTGTCTCCGTCCCCCCTACTTATTATTATTGCCAATGCTGAGGCTGAGTATAGCTAGGTTGCCTATTAGCAGCACGCATGCATTTTTTTCATTGAGAAAAACAAAAACAAAAACAAAACCTTCATCTCTAACCAAAGTAGAAGAAGCCGTAAACAGGCTCAGAACCCATGGTTTCTGAACAAATCTGTCTTTCCACCAGCTTTGTTTGCTCATTTCTATTATGAAATGCTGGGTTCATGGCACCTGGTATATGCCCTTGGCTACTAACTGTTTGAGAGCATTTGGTGTTCCAAAGTCCAGGGAAATGCAAAAAACAAAACAAACAAACAAAAAAAAAAAAACAAAAAAAAAACAAAAAACCCACTATCCTCCCCTCAAAATAGAGAGGTTGTTACAAGGCACCCACAGCCCCTGAGCCGAACACAATATAGAGAAGGTCCAAGTAAGAAAAGGAGATGCCCCTTGCTTAGGCTGGAATGGACTGGGATGAAGAGATCGTCACCAGAGACAGCCCATTGAAAACCTCAGGTCCTCAGGTTTGCTCAGCACGCACCTTGTGAACCCAGTCATTTCCCTAGCCTGAAACAATGTCAAAAGATCAACGCGGTGAATTAAAAGGTAATTCTCAGTAATGCCTACCAGAAGACCCTGGAAGAGACCTTGGAGGCTGAAACCATCACCACCTAGTGGCAATAAAGTATAATTGCAGGTTCAAATACATCGGGCCAACCTAGACCTCCATAGGTGCAGAGCATCAGAGCTGAAATTCCCTTGTAATTTCATGGGCCGGTGGCTCAGGGCAAAGTGTTCTGCCAGGTCAGCTCTGCCTTGATAGGAATGAGAGCCTGCCACGTGACACACACTCCTGTGATAAGGACTCTGCATATCACCCCTAGGTGACAACTGTCACTTCAGAGCTTCTGACAGAGAAATGCCAATCTTGTGCTAGCCCTCACCTCACTATCAAGAACCTAAATTACAACCCAGCCCTTCAAATGACCTGCAGAAGTCACACAGGGCTCACACAGCAATGCAGAGGAAAACACAGTTTGGGTGAGGGGACAGGGCAGTGATAACTAAGCCCAGCAGCCCTGGAGTCCTTGAGAAAAGAAAAGAATATTAGTACGTATTTTCCTAAAAACTGAACCCAGGACACGCTCTCTGAGGTGCTATTCAGTGGTAAGAGTTCAGGCTTAGAAAAAAAACAGAGGGGCCCACAGCCTCAGAGTCGGAAATCCTGAGAGCAGAAACAGGAGGCCACCACCGTACATATCCAGAGGGATTCCAGGGACACACACTCTACCCTGGTGGGCAGCAGTGCCTATATTCGTGCAGGGAAGGTGGCTGGCCTGCCGCCACCCCAGGCAACAAGTCCAAACAGCAGGACTCATCAAAGACAAGCAAAATCCTGCGGAGTCTGTCTGGCCGAGGAATAAAGATAATGGCCACTACATTGCAGTTACTGCCCAGTAACAGGCAACTGATCTTCAGGACTTCAGTCCTCATTTAAAAAAAAAAAAAATCTTAAAAGACAGACCTCTCCCACACGCTTTCCCTGTCCAGGCACAGGGGCTGTTTCTGCTCCCTCTTTCCACTGCGTTTTTGACAGTTGACGCTAGTCTCTGGAACCTGTTTCCTCACCCACAGAAGAACTTTTTTATATATGCCAGCTGCCTTGCAGGCTTTGATAACAGATGATGAGAAGTAAGAATGAGTAAGGCTGGGTCCTGGTAGGTGCTCACTAAATGTTCTTCACACACACACACACACACACACACACACACACACACCCTGCCTTCCTGGAGGTTACTGTTAGATCAACTGCAAAACTCTGCTCTCCTTGGCGATTCCCCTAGGTGGTTTAAATGTTCCTGACAACCGGCGCACCACAACAGTATCTTCACCAGGAAGGCAAGTGGCCTAATCCAGCCCAGGGCAGATCTTCCTGGAGATCACTATCCATAACCACTCAGAGTTCATTCAGCCCTCTAGTCCCTTCACCCCTTCCATACCCTTGAACCCCTCACCTGAAGATACAATACCCTCATACTTGACCAGTCCCCACCTGGCCTGGAGCTTCCTGAACACGGGACCTGGGGTCTCCCACATCCCTGACTCACTTATTCCCAGGCCGGCTCCTCCGGACTCTCCAGAAGCGCTCTGCAACGCAGGTCGCCGCCAAACAAGAGCCTGGACGCTCGCCAAAGGCTCGTCGGAGGCCGGCCGGCCGGGCGGGGCTGGGAGAGTTAACCCAGGGCGGAGGAAGAAGCTCCGGCCCCCCATTCCCCTCCCTACGCCGTGAACACTTGGGGGAGGGGGAGGCAGGAAATGCGAGGGTGATGGGGAGCCAGACCCCCCGCACCGTCAAGCTAGGCGGACCCCAGTAGACCTGAGAGCTGGCTCGGTCCCCAAAAGTGTCGTGGCCAGCTTGCTTTCCAGGAGAGTCACCCGAAGGAGAGGGTGAGAAGGCGAGTCCCAAGCGAACCCGTCCAGCCCCCTCGGAGGGGCGGTCTCCCCGGAGAGGTGCACACAGCGCTGCATGCGCGGCGGGGAAGCTGAAGCCGCCAGCTGAGCCGTCAGCTGAAGGATGGCTCCCCAAGGGTACAACTTCGCTCAGCTGCCAGCCCGACCCTGACCCGTCCCTAACCCCAGGCGGAGCGGGTCCAGCGCGGGGTGCACAGAGAAGCGGCTGGGGATGCGAGGAGGGTGGCAGGGTCAATGCGGGTCCCAGAGGCTCATCCACCCACCTGATGCAGGTCCCGGGACATCGGGCACCAGAGCGCACAGGATCAGGAGGAGACTCGGACTTCGGTGCATGGCCAGAGCCCAGTGGCCGCTGGACGACTCTTCGCGCACTCCTTCGTCCGTCGCTTTTGAGTCTCGGCTGGGCCTGGGTCCGACTCAAGACATGCCTGGCCGCAGGCAGTTCCCAAGGTCCAGGTCCCGACTCTGGCCGGCGGGCAGCTGCACTCGCTCCTCCGGCAACAAAGACTGCAAGGCCCGCCCCCTCGGCCAGCTGCCGAGGCAAAGAAAGAGAGCTAGAAGCCGAGAAAGAAAGAAAGAAAAGGAAGGAGGGAGGGACGGGGAGCGGGGCGCCCACCCCAGCCCCGCCCGGCGGGCTTCTGCCCCCGCCCCCACTGGCCTCGCCCCGCCCCCGCCAGGCCTCTGATCCCCTGCGGGCCGGCCACCTCTAGCAGGGTGGAATAGGGGGACCCCGCCCGCAGTCCCCACCCTACCAACTCAGGCTCCTGACCGCCCGCAGGGCTGCAGGCGTCCCCTGGCGGTGGAGCAGGCCCAGGCCGCCTATACCCTCTGATGTCCCCTAAAGAATCTGGAGTTACTGCAGTTTCTTGTCACACTAATCTGTGCTTCAGGAGAAGCAAGGGTGCTTGTGTATGTTCCCCAAGAGAAGCAGGCCTGCCCTTCAGAGAAGGAAAACTGGAAACCTCTCAAGGGAATGAGATCTCCACAGTGGGAAGGGAGAGCCCTGGGCCTGGGCCCTCCTAGGCTGAGGAGCACTTTCTCACTGGAGGTAGAATCCTCAGATTCCTTGTCTCCAGCTGCGTTCCAATGTCTGTTCCCCTGCAATCAGCACAGAGTTCAGACTGCAGCCTGGAGATCCCGGTGGACCAAGACGGTGCCCACAGACTTTCAGAAGGGGCTTTGGCATCCTGGAGGGCAGCCAACCCAAAACCGGACTGTCTCTGTCCCTGTGGAGGCCCTAACATCCCCTTTAGTCTATACTTCCAGGAGCAGACTCAGGAGAACATTCACATACACACACATACAGAGCCTTCCCTGAGAGTGATGGACTTGAATGGTCCTACTTCTCCCCTTGACCACCCCTTGTGTAGCCCACCAAAGTTTACAGGGGCCCACAAGTCTCTCTCATGCCTAGGAGCTCACTTCCATGTCTCTGCATTCAGGCTCTCTTAGGCTCCAGGGTACTCGTGTAATGAATGCTTAACAATCTGCTCTCTTCACAGCCACCTTCACTGACTCCACTTCAGTTGCTTCTGCTCTTGGGACCACCTGAGGCTGTGCGGTCCCTCAGGATTAAAAGCTGCTCTTTGTCACTTCCCTTCCCTTGGGCCTCTTCCGGCTTGAACTTCCATCTCTTCCCACCTCTGGCAGCTGTTGGTCTTGCTGTTCGGTGGCAGGAACAACTGAGGCTGCCCCATCCTCCCTAGCATCTCCAGCCCAGTGCAAAGGTGCCTATAACTGGCACCCAGTGGCTTTCTCTTTCTCTGAACCAGGTAGAGCAGGCACTTAGCCCTTTTGGAAAACAATGACTTCACCAGGGCTCTGTGACCATCTCTGTCCCTCTTCCCCAAAGGTTTCAGTCCAGATATCCTCCTCTGTCCATAGTTTCCATGAGCTACTGACCCTCAGTCTAAAATCCTATTCCTAATAACGGCACTGATGTATCCTCTATAGCTCCTACTTGCTTATCAGCCCTCTTCTCAGGCTTCTCCAGAGGGCTGTTAATACTAGTTTTCCTTGTGCTCAGTCTCTTGTCTACCCTCACACAGCCTCAAAGCCAGAGATCTCTACCTTGATGGACCACTGCATCCTTCACAAGACTTAACAAGCTGCACTAGGTTTCACTACAGGACGAAGGTATGCAGCTGTGAAAGATAGATGAGTCCAGACTCCGAAGGAGGCCACACAAACAAGTGGGCAGGGAAATCCCTACCTCAAATTGAGCCAGCCACTGAGAAGCACATGGAAGAAAATAAACTGCATAAGCAGAGGTCTGTTGTCTATGAGGTGGTCATGGAAAGCTGTCAGATGACATATCATTTGATCTGTGAACCAGAACCACCAGGCAGAGACAACTGCATGAAAGAAAAAAGATGGGCACAAATTTGTTGAACTTGTAGGCCTAGCTTTCATGTCATTTCTTCCCAGAAAGTCTTTGCAACCCACCTTCAGGGCTCCAGAATACCCTATTGTGGTGCTAAGCACTCTAACCAGCCATAGTATGGGTCTGCCAGTCCTAACACTGTGAATGACTGGGCTGGTCTTCGTGAGCCTCACACCCAGCTTAGCAAAGCCTTTCCTGGCCAACACAACCTGCTTTCCTTCTTTCTTTGGCCAGCCTCCATGACCAAGCAACAGATTGGAGGCTTGAGGAAAATGCCACATTAAAGTTTGTTTGTTTGTTTGTTTGTTTTATTGTTTATTTCTTTCTCAGGATTTTTGTCTACAAGTATATCTGTGTACCAGTGGGGTACCTAATGCCCACAGGGGCCAGGGAAGAGAGTCAAATCCCCTGAAACTGGATTTACAGATAATTACCAGCAACCATGTGGGTGCCGGAAATTGAACCTGGAACTTCTGGAATGGCAGCCAGTGCTCTTAACCGCTGAACCATTTCCCCAGTCCCTAAAGTTTGTATTTTCAAAGTCTACAGCTGGCAACAGCCCCCTCCTGTTTCCATCTATGTCCCCAGGTCCTAGTCTGTACTCTGTCCACATCTTGATGAGTACCCCAATTGTAATCCAGGTGGAAAAGCAAGCAGAGCCAGCTCCAAGTGTCAGAGAGCAAAGTGGATGTTTGGAACAAAGCAAGAGACTTGATAATCTCACATGTGAGATTTGTTTGAACGATGCATTGTTCAGACATTGTGTATCTATTCTGTGAGTTCTCCCTTTAATTCTTTTTAAATTTATATTATTTTATTTATTATTATTGCATCTGTGTTGTGTATCAATCGGCTTGGGCACTTGAACACTTAGTCGCAGTTGGTAGCATTGCCGTTGGAGGTTTAGGAAACGTGACCTTGCCGGAGGAAGGCATGCCTCTGGGAACTAAGTGTCGATAGGCTAAGAGCTCATAGTCTCACCCCACTTCCGGTTTGCTCATCCTCCCATGCTCTCAGTCTTCACCTGGCCCTCTCTGCTTGCAATTAAGGATGTGATCTATCAGGTTCCCACTGAGTGTGGTCACGCACTTTCCTGTAGCATGCGGAAGTCTGAGGACAACATTTGCAGATTGGTTCTGTCATTCCACTGTGGGGTTCTGAGAAGAGACCTGAGGCTTTTGGTCTTGTGCAACAAGCACTTTTACCAGCTCGGCCATCTCCCCAGTACCTCCCTTCAAGAACTGAAACAGGTTGTTTTGTTTATTTTGAAGTGCTGGCTAACCCAATGCCTTTGAAACGACTCAATATAGCTAAGGCATTATCAACAATGCTTGGTCAAGTTTTCCAAGAAGCCCATTTATCCTGCTTCTGTATAGTTATTTTCATATTGTTAGTAGGTTAAAAAGTAGACAAGCACAATGGAACACTATGTATTTAAAATTTTGCATCTGTAAACGGAGGTGTGATAGCACATGCCTGTATGGTGGTTTGAATGAGAAATGTTCCCCGTAGATTCAGGCATTTGAACGACTGGATCCCATTTGCTGATATTGTTTGGGGGTGTTTAAGAGCCTTGCTGAAGAGGTGTGCCCTTGAAGACAGGCCTTGCAGTTACCCAGAGGATCTCTCGGCTTTCTGTGGTGTCTGCCCCCTGCCTTGATGAATTATTATCCCTCTGGGCTCATAAGCCCAATTAAGCTCTTCCTTCTACAAATCACGTTCATTGTGATGTATTATCCCAACAACAGAAAGGTAACAAAATCAGAGGTTGCTACCAGAGAGTAGTCTGTTGCTATGGAGAACCTGATCAGGTTGCTTTTTGGAGGAATGTAGAAGACTCTAAAACTTCGCCTATAAAGTGGTTGGGATGCTGTAAGCAGAGTATAAATGGATATTCTAGTAGTACAGAGAGGAAATGTGGATGTGGAGGCCCAAGCTCAATGGGTTTCAGGGAGGAACAATGTTAAAAAAACAAGTTAGAAGCTGTTCTTGTGAAATTTTGGCAAAGAATCTGGCAGCCTTCTGCCAATGTCTTGAGAACTTGTCTGAGGTTAAGTTTAAAAGGCAATGGACTAATTTCTTTGGTGGAGGAAATTTCAAGACTGTATAATATTGAGTCTATGGTGTGGTTTTTATGGATAATGCTTATGCAGGTATGCTGTGGAAAAGAACAATAGGGCAGGAAAAAACACAATTGTACAGTCTGAAGAGAAAAAAAGCACTGAGAAAATTAATGTTACTTCCAAGATATATGCTGGAAGTGGTTGTAATTATTAAGATTAGTACCATTAAAGAGAGGCTTGTTCTCCACTGTAACAAATGGAAGAGTACACTCAGGCCAAGATCACACCCAGCTTAGCTTGTGAGTTCTGAAGGTTTGTTTTCTGCTTTTAGAAAACTGAATAAAAAAGCTGTGTCTACTGTGATCCAAGAGGGCCAGAGTTCACGCCATGCTTGCAGCTGAACTTGGCAGTATCACCCACGTGGTGCCAGCTTTAGAAACATGAAGGACATGAAAGGGAAGGGGTTGTAGATTCTTCCTCTGTGGTTTTAGACAGTGCAGAGGCCAGGCAATGTGTGGCATTAAAGCCTCTGAATAAGGGCTTTGAGAGGTCAGGATAAGCAGAGACATCTAAGCTCTTTTACACGGCTACATGATTTAGAGTTTTCTGTGCTTGGCTTTGGTCTTGCTTTGGTCCAGTATTTCCTCACTTTGCCCTGATCCCTCCTTTTTGGAATGGTAATATGTAGTTTTGCCACTGTATGCTGGAAGTGTATAATTTGCTTTTTGATTTTACAGGGGGTTACAATTAAGAGATTGCCTTGAGTCTCAGAAAAGACTCTGGACTTTAAACAGGGTTTTAAAAAAAATATTTAAAACTTTGTAGCTGGCCTAAATGCATTTGCATTATGTGACAATGAGCTTTATTGGTCGAGAAGTGGAATGTGGTGGTTTGAATGAAAAATAGTCCCCATAGGCTCAACATTTGAACACTTGCTTTCCAGTTGGTGGCACTGTAGAGGTAGATTTAGGAAGCGTGTCCTTGGAGAAATCATGTCAGTGGGGACACTTGAGAGTGTATAGCCTCACCCCACTTCCAGTTCCCTCTTCCTCTGCTTCCTGGTATGATCTCTTAGCTTCCTGATCAGGCCATTGTGTCTACTGCTTGCTGCTATGCCTGCCTGCCATGGAGGAGTCTTATCCCTCTGCAATCATTACCCAAAATACGTTCTTTCTTCTATAAGTAGCTTTGGTCATGGTGTTTTACCACAGCAGCAGGAAAGTGAATAATACCGCCTGTAATGCCCACAATTGAGAGACAGAAGCAGAAGAATCACAAGTTCAAGGTCACCCTTGGATAGCTCCACACCAAGCTCTAAGCTAACTTGAGATCTAAGAGATCCTGCTCAGAAAATAAATAACAAGCAAACAAACAAAAACAAAATGAATAGAAACCTGGAAAGATGGCTCAGAGAATAAAGTGTTAGCTGCATAAACATGAGGACCTGAGTTCAGATCCTGACACACACACATTAGAAGCCATGTGTGGTGGCTTACAGGTGTTTGCCTGTAACTCCAGCATTGGAGGCAGAGATGAAGACAGGCAGAGCTCAGACATCTACTGGCCAGCCCATCTAGTCAGAATGGCAAGTTTCTTGACCATCGAGAGACCCCGAATCCACAAGGTGAGGTGGAGCACAATAGAATTCTAGAGTCAACATCTGCCCTCCATACCTACACAGAAAAGTAAGAGGATAGACACACACGCACAGCACCACTACCACCACCCTCAAAAAGAGAAAAGAGACAAATAAACAATAAGATAACACCTGAAAAGAAAACAATAAAAAGCGAAGCACACAAGCAGAAAACTACAGCCTCTTTGAACCTTAATTTTCTTACCTGTCTCAGCAGTCCTCACTCCCAGATGGTCAAAGCAGTGGTTCCCCACTAGAGGGGCTTTTGCCTCCATGGAAATTTTGCAATGTCAGCAGACATTTTTGATTGCCGATTGCCGAAACCGAAACCAGGGAGTACTATTACTGGCATCTAGTGGTAGAGGCCGGGGGGGGGGGGGTCCATTGAATGACAGCCAATAGCAACAAAATTGTCCAGATCCCAAATGTCCAAAGAATCAAGGTTGGGAAAACCCTGGTCTCCAGGCTTAAGGAGAGAGTTTGAAGGCAATTGTTAGACTTTCACATTTTATTGTGTGTTTGTTGATAAGTACAGGAGAAAATTTCTAATGTTACATATATTGAAAGGTAACTCTTGGGACTGCAAAGATGATGGCTCCTCAGTTAAGAGCACTTCCTGGTCTTCCTTGGGATCTAAGTTTGGTTCCCACTACAGGCTCATGGCTATCTGCAACTCTGGCTCCTGGATGATCAAAGTAATTCCTCCCTTCACAACCTGACCCTTCATCAGCGTCTTTCCCTGGAGGCATCATTTTTTCAATACTCCTTCCAGGAAAAAACAATCTATCCAAATACAAAGATACATTTTACACACATTGTCTGTCTGGTGGCGTTATGATCTGTTCTTACTCTGTAGCTACGGCTGGCCTGGGATTTGACAGATGTAGACTCCCTCAGAGCATTCCTGTTAAAGGTGAGTGCCACCACCCTCAGCGCTGACTTTTGTTTTTAATAATACAGCTTTTAGGTCTGGGGGAGTGGTGTGTAGGCATATGGCTTAGAGAAGGCTCTGTTTCCTTAAGGACTGCTGCAGCCTTGAAGCAGCTTTGTAACTTTTAAGTTTACCAGACTGGGCTCCAATACAGCAGTCCTTGTTTCACTCACTGGTGTATCCTAAGTACATAGAACAATGGCTGGCTTCTGTGTTTAAGAGATACTTTTGATATGCAGATAAATGCTGCTCCATTGACATTGCATTTCCGGTGTATGCCCTTGTGCTTACCTCCTAGTGGTGAGCACTTGGGTTGTTTCCCATCTCTTGCAGTGACTGTACATGCACGTGAGTGCGTGTGTAAGGTGAAATGCTTGATCTAGAGTTGCTAGTTTGAGACAGGATCTTGTGTAACCCCTGAACCTCTTATCTCCACTTCCTGAATGCTAGGATTGCAGGCATATGCCATCATGGTCAGATAGGTCATAAGCATTCTTTTTTCTTTTATCAAATTTATTTTTAGTTTATGTATGTGGGTGTTTTACTGTTCACGTGTGCCTCTGAACCATGTTTGTTGTGCCCATGGAGGCCAGAACAGGACATTTGATGTCCCAGGACTGGAGTTACAGATAGTTTTGAACCACCATGAGAATGCTGAGAATCAAAGAGCAGCCATACTCTTTTTGTTGTTGTTTTTGTTTATTTGTTTGGTTTGTGTTTTTTTGGTTTTTTTTTTTTTTGGTTTTTTTGGAAACAGGGTTTCTCTGTGTAGCCCTGGCTGTCCTGTAGACAGAGATCTGCCTGCCTCTGCTCCTGGGTCCTGGGATTAAAGGCATTCACTGCCACCACCAATATTCTTAACTGCTGGGCCATTTCTCCAGCCTGGGATTGTGTTCATTTTTAACTTTGATAGACAGGTATTGATAAATTAAAGATAATATTTGTGTTGGATCTCTTCTACCCCCAGCAAATTGCAAAATAATTGGGAATGCTGGTTCAGTTCTAATTGCTGAACAAAGATGTCCTGAAAAAGCCCCTCACAGGACAGGAATATGGCTGAGTAAGAGCTGGTCTTGGGATTGTTTAGGATGACTAGTTTGAGACAGGATGTGAGCTGCCACTGTGGGACTAATTAGTCATTGTTCTGGAATCCCTAGAGACATGGACATTCTCAATCTATTCCCATTCTGTAGAGGGCTGTGAAGCCTTCCATGCTAAGGCAGCAAGCAGCCCCATACTGTTTAGGACAATGCCACAGAAAGGCCCTTATCTTCCTGTCCATATTGAGATGTTAATACCATCATTCAACCCAGGGGACAAGGCATGAGAGTGGCTTCTACCTTTTCAATTTCCTAGGCCTCAAGAATGGTGGGTGGCTGCTGGGCGCTAGTGGGATACACCTTTTTTCCCAGCACTTGGGAGAAAGAGGAAAGCAGATCTCTGAGTTCAAGGCCAGCCTGGTCTACAGAGTGAGTTCCAGGACAGCCAGGGCTACACAGAGGAACCCTGTCTTCTGCTTGCATATGCTTTGCATGCAATGTCCTGGGTAATATTCCTGCCAATATAAAGTAGATATTACTATCCTTGACTTACAGGCATAGAGAGATTGGGCGATTTGTCTTATGTCCCATCTTTGATGGCGCTAATCCCAGTGCCCAGATACCAACCACTCTGTACTGCTACCCTTCAGGTTTCCACCACTGACTTGTGCTTTAAAGATCTATTTCTTAAACGGTTTGCCTTTTAAGGTCTTTCACTTTGTCACAAGGTGTGTGGGGGATGGATCACTTCCTCTTCACTAGGAATCAGTTGATATCCTTCTGTTTCCTGTTAGTGCCAATTGCCAAAAGCCATGCTGTTTTTCAAAGGGATCTTTAGCAGTGACCACCATGTTTCTACCTGCAATCAAATATTGCTGGATCTGATTCTGCTGGACTACCAATGCCACCCAGAAGGATCTCTGGAAATTGTTGTCCAAGAGAACAACCAGAGCTGTGATGGGAAGTTACAAAACTATCTACAGAGCCCAAACCAGCACCATAACCAGCCATCACTGAGACTTTGGCTTCCCTGACCTCAATAGTATGGTTATTGCCTTGCCTAATTCTTCTTCTTTTTTTTTTTCTTTGTAAAGCTATGTTTTTCTTCATTTTCATTGTTTCAGCAATGAATGCTCCATGGGTTTGTGTCTGGAAATCATTTGAAAACATTTTACGCTTTTCTATTGTACTATTGAGCGTTAAGAATAAATAATGGGTAAAAAAAAAAAAAAAAAAAGCCCTGAAACAATTGTTTCATGTATTGTATTAACTTTTATAATGAAAAATGCTCATTTTGACATTTAAAAGCCACAGTTCTTGCTCTTGAGAAGGGACTGGAGAAATGAACTGCATAGGCCATTTTTCTTTTTCTTTCTTTTAATCACTAAGTCATTTCTCTCTGTGATTTATCTAACAAATACTCATTTGTACTGTCTGTAATAGGGCTTAAATGAATAAACATGGCATGAAACTATTTATAAAATTACTATTTCCAACATTTAAAAAGGAGTTGCTTTTATGATCTGTGATGAGGAAGAATATTTTAAAAATAAAATAAACACTAAAATCTGTAAGGGGATTTTTCACTATTACAAAAAATTTTTCTCAGAGTTTTCAGAGAAGGGAGGAAAATGAGATTAGAATAGCTCTAGAATTCTCTCCATCCATGCTACAGATGCAAAGGCAGCAACAAGAAAAAGCCTTCACACACTTGTTTTCGGGAAGCGAAAGGATGATAAACTCTACCAAAATAAAGAAGTAAGATAGAAAAGTGAAAGAGCAAGGAACAAAGAGGTGGTACACACCTTTAATCCCAATACTACAGAGGCAAAGGCCAAGAAATCTCCACGATTTCAAAGCTAGCCTATAAAACTAGTTCTAGGACAGCCAGGGCTACACAGAGAAACCTTGCCTTGAAAAACAAGAAAGAAGGAAAGAAAGAAAGGAAGGAAGGAAGGAAGGAAGGAAGGAAGGAAGGAAGGAAGGAAGGAAAAGAAATGGATGATCCAACATACCATGAGGTGAAAGGAGTTTCCAGAATAACAGCCAAGGCAAATTCAAGACTTAACAGCTGTTTAGTGAGCTAAGAGAGCCACCAATGCTGATTAGAACAGAAAACCAGTCGGGCAGTGGTAGCACACATCTTCAATTCCAGCACTTGGGAGGCAGAGATAGGCAGATTATCTGAGTTCCAGGACAGTCTGGTCTACAGAGTGAGTTCCAGGACAACCAAGGCTACACAGAGAAACCCTGTCTCAGGGGAGGAGGGAGGGAGAACAGGAAATCAGAGATGGGCCAGGGGATGTTTCAAAAAATTAAAAAATAGAAATTTCTTGATGAATATAGAGGAGTCGACACAGGATTCAGAATGAACAATGGTAAGACCTTGTGATAGAGCATAGACTCCAAAGATTTAGCCTAGCTCACCTGCTTCTCGGAGCTGTATTTGTGATCTGTACTTTCTCACATGAACTCCATATTATGATAGAACACATTTAACTTTAAAATTTTACTTGTAGTTATGTTTAAGACCCAGGCCTGCTTAGCTGATCATCATGGGTTTGATAGTTTCAATGCAATGTCCCTCATAGTCCAGGCACTTGAGTGTTTGGACCCTGGTTTGTGGCTTTGTGTGAGGAGACTTAGGAAGTAGGACCATGATGGAGGAAGTATGACATTTGGGAAGGCTTTGAGGTCTCACACCATTCTGAGTTCGTTCTCTGTTTCCTGCTTGCAGTTCCAGGTGCCTGGGGCGTGCTGCCATGTTTCATGTTTCACTGCCATTATGGTGATAGACTCTTTATCCCTCTGGAACTGTAAGTTCCAAATACACCCTTCTATAAATTGCTTCATCACAGCAGTAGAGAAGCAACTAATACTGTGGCACATGCCTGTAATCCCTGCACTCAAAGGCAGAAGCAAGACAATTAGTACAAAGCCAGCCTCAGCTACTTAACAAGCTTGAGCCAGGCTGGGCTACATGAGACTCTATCTCAAAATACACACACACACACACACACACTGGGCGGGGGGGGGGGGGGGGAAACCTTCCCAGTCTTAAATCCTTTGCTCAAAAGAATGAGGCAGAAGGGCACACTAAACAATGTCCCATGATAATGTGAAATAAATGAGATGGCATGTGTGAAAATGCATTGTGACACTAGTCACATGGCAAGCTCTTAAGCAGCCGTGGCAACCCTGTTCATCATAAATTCACCATACTCCTGGCAAAACATCCGGTCCGGTAGCCACAGCGTGGTGACTTGTCACTACTAGTAGGACAGATATACCGTCACTATAGAAAGAGTGGCCATTTGGTCCTGGTCTCAGGATATCACCTGAGAGCTTGTTAAAACACAAGATGGTTCTTAGGTCCACTCAAAACCTACAGAAGGAGAATCTGTTTTCCCAGACCAAGGGGGAATTGATGGACACATTAAACAGTGGTGTTCTGGGTGCTGCATATCCCTCTCCCACCAAAAGAAAAACAGACTTTCTAAGAGTGCCCTGATTTGGTCCCAAGCTGGCTTCTACTATGGTTCCTATTATCATAATTATGAAACTCAATTAAGTAAGTAAGCCAAAATCACAAAACAAGACTAATTATTTCCATTAAGACCAAGTCAAGGGGGTGGGGAGATGGCTCAGCAGTTAAGAGCACTGGATACTCTTCCAGAGGACCGGGGTTAAGTTAACCAGAACCCACATGGCAGCTCACAACTGTTCTATAATTCCAATTTCAGGGGATCCAATGCTCTCTTCTGGCCTGTGTAGGCACTGAATGCATGTGGTATGTGTACACACAGGCAAGCACTCGTACACATTTAAAAAAATGTTTAAAGCTTACTGTTGGAACTACATGATCAAGGTGACTTGCTGAAATGATTGTTTATCATTAGAATTCAATATAGGGAGACCAGTAGAGAGGCTCTGATATCCTGGGTTTTGTTTTGGGATGTGTGTGTGTGTGTGTGTGTGTGTGTGTGTGTGCTTCTGGTGTTCTTGTTTTTCTTTTTGTTTTTCTTTTTTTAAGACAGAATTTTTATATGTCTCCATGGCTTTTCTGGAACTTGCTATGTGGGCCAGGGTAATCTCAAATTCAGAGAGATCCATCTGCCTCTGCCTCCCAAGTTCTGGGATTAAAGGAGCACACCACCACAGCCAGCTTGATTCCTGAGGTCTTGCCTGCTGGGCACTGTGTGGGTAGGCTGTCCTGTTGGTAAGCTGGGGACAGCATACTCTCACTATTTAGTCCTAAAAGCCCAGTAGCTCCTCTGTGTATCCAAAGCATCATAAAGTTATTCCAGGTCTAATTGAATGTTCTCCAGTTCTTCACTGACAGAGGTTATGAAAAGCCTGATTTTTTTCATAGGGATTTTTTTGCTTCCATAAGGGAGGTTCCTACTGTCTCTACTTTATAGGCAAAAAGAGAAAAGAAGGCCAAGGATTTGGTCAGTTGTTAATAAACAATAAACAGCAGGGCCAGACCTTAAAGGTAGATCTAATAAGTTCTAGGCTCACAGCCATTACCCTATTCTTTGGCAGAAGAGTTTAGAGAAAATACAGGAGGTGCAGAAACATTTGAGAAATGTATATTCTTGCCAGAAATTAAAGAGTGCAAAGCCAAGCATCCAGGGAGAATTTCTCACGAATCAAATTTATGAAGGTCTTCTTTCCTCCTCCTTCTTCTCCTTCTTCTATTTAACTTGTATTACATAAAATAATACATATTCATGGCTAAAAGGAGCAGAGTGCAGCTAGGCATGGTAGCACACATTTGTAATCCTAGAATTTAGGATGTGGGAACAGCAGGGTCAGATTTCTAGGGCCAGCCTCAACTATGTGAACCTCTCTCTCAAAACACCCAGGGGCTGGGGTCCTCACAGACACGAGAACCTAAAATGGATCCCCAACATCCATGTGATAACAAGCCTTGTCATCCCATCACTGAGGGACCAGAGACAGCAGGATTATAAAGCCAGCCAATCCAGCCTAATCGATGAGCTCCAGGGTAAAGGGAAACCACTTCTCAAAGGAAGTGGATTGCATTACTAAGGATGACTCTTGAGGATGTCCTCTGGCCTCTACACGTATATGTAAATACTCCTGTACACACACACACACATATACACACTTTTTTTTTTTGAGACAAGGTTTCTCTGTGTAACAGGCCCTGGCTGTCCTAGACTTGCTTGGTAGGCCAGGTGGCCTTGAACTCAGACAGACCTGCCTGTTTCCTGAGTGCTGGGATTAAAAGCATGTACCACCAAACTTGGCTAACACAATTTTTTTTTTTTAAAGATTGGACTGGAAAGCTGACCCAGCCTGTAAAGCATTTGCTATACAAGTGTGAGGTTCCAATTTCTAGCACCAACAAAAAAATTAGTCATGGTGGCATATGCCTATGATTCCAGCACTGGGGTCAGAAAAGAGAAAGGCATTTCTTTATAGCTAGCCAATCTCTGGTCTCCATGCACACCCACACACATGAACATGTACCCATGAATAAGTGTGCACATAAAATTGTATATTATTTAAATAAATTTTTATTTTATTTAATGTATGGGAGTGTTTGGTCATGTTTGTGTCTGGTGCCCACACCAGAGGTCAGAAGAGGGCATCAGATCCCTTGATCCCTTGGAATTGTGGTGATGAGTAAAGTGCTATTACCCATTGAGCAATCCCCCCATTTAGTTTTGTGTATGTATGTATGTACATATATAGCATTATGTATGATGTATATGTGTGTGTGTTTTAAAGACAAAAACATTTTTAAAAGAAATAAAGGTCAAATTTCAATGTGGCTCTTTTCACCTACAAACCTGTATTAATTTATGTAATGAAAGTTAAACAAGAAAAGGACAAGCTAAAAAGCAGTATTCTCTGCCTTAGCCCATTGAACACACATGTGCACACAACACACACACAAATGCTCTACAGAAAGATGGAACGCAATCTGAAGAGAGCCCCAGAGACCAGCCTCTCCTTGGCCTACTGCCTTTGCCTTCAACCCCTGTGTTCTTCAGGGCCTCTGGAAAATGCTGTTTTGATAATGTCTGTAATCATTCGATTACAGGAAAGCAAAGGACTGGCCCAGACTAGGATGTGTGTGTGTGTGGGGGGAGATATGCAGAATGAACCCAAAAGAACATACTGCCCTTTGACACAGTCATCTGTAATCTCACAGTGGAACAGTGGAGAGATTATCCCCAAAGGAAAACCCAGCACTGGCTGCGTGATGTCCATAGACCTATTTGTGGAAGTGTTCTATGGTGTGTACTAATAAAAGCAAAAGATGTAAAGCCAAATGATAGAGCTAGGAATATAGCTTAGTTGACCATTTTCCTTACAGCCCTTCATACACACACACACACACACACACACACACACACTCACACACACAAATTCACACATGCTTAATAATAATAAAAGTAAAACAAAAGCCTGCATCCCTAAATGGGCAGCCTTTTACCACCAATAGCTACCTCCTTTTAGGTGAATCTTCATGGTGGTCAGATCTGGGCTCTCTAGGGAAACTAGCACATACATCTGTGAGATTTGGGACAAATCTGTTCTCCCTCCCCCTCCTTCTTTCCCCTAAAGCCTTTTTGGCACACTAGGAAAATGTTTCACTACTGGGCTACATCCTCAGTTAAGTACACTTCTTTGAGCCTCAGTTTCCCCCTGTGTCTATGGGGATCATTCTCTGCTCACTCTGTGGTCCTGAACGTTGGAGACGATGGTGCTTCTGAGCAGCCTGGCATGCATGAATGCTTTGCTTGGGAGGAGG